>NW_024539515.1:0-1200000 GCF_016647785.1 Suillus fuscotomentosus
CGGACAAATCATCATATTCTCTCAGTCTGGTACAGGTGGGTGATTGCTAAGGCAGAGCGGAATGACATCGGTAGAAACCTGATATTACCCAACAGCAACTTTGTCATTAGATGAGGAAGCTAAGCCGCTCGTCTCGTGAGGTGCAAAAAGTGCAATGGTTTTGATGGGTGGTGTGATATATGATATACTCGACGAGTGGTCAATAAGGGCTCGAAGGAATGTATGACCCACTACTATATTGTTTTAGTCTATGCAGGCGTCAGCAATTGCTGAAGCAAAATGTAACTATACCAATTATTGTAGACAATAGCACAACTTCGGTCATAAATACTTGATTTCGCCCATTAACACCTTGGTGATTGGATGGGGGGCGGCTGTCACCAGGGTCCCGAATTCACTTACACGGCACTACACAGCATTTGCGCAAAACCTTGGACCGCTGCGAGACGCGTGGCAGATGAATACAACTGCTAGTTGTTGGGTATTCATACGATTTCGCGTGACAATTTGAAGTAAGCTGTACGTTGTATATGTTTGCTTGATGGACACATTCCGGCTGCGATACGAAAGTGGCACTTCTTTGCACAAATTCGCAATTGATATATAGTAGACAAACATGAACAATTTAAAGAAGGTGGCGTTAAAATTCGCACAAGGCATCAGTTTGCACTTCGTAAACACTTCGTGGTACTCTGCAAAACACGAGTTTTTTGGTCTGGCTTGGGACGTTGCACGATACTCGAAGAAAATCAACTTTTTGGAGAAGAGGGCGTCAAAATTAGCGCGAGAATATTAATTTAAACTTGTGCACTTGGTAAACACCTTGTAGTCATCCGGAAGATTAAGGCCTTCACGCCTGACTTTGACACGATGGAATTCACTTCTGAGGTGCCGATAGTGTCTCATGCAGTTCGACCCTTTGATTTTACTCCATATCACTTTCGAGTTAGAATTCCAGCGATATGTAGGTGTTCTCCCGATCAAACGCTGGTGTAGGAAATTTATGCATTGTCCTTTCCTGTATAAAGTCAAACATCACTATGTGATGATGGATAGCAGAATTATACAGATGTTTGTGATTGTGTACTATGTATCGTCATATATACTCTTATCATCTTTCCTCCAGTTCACTGATGTAGGAATTGGACGAGGTCACTGCAGAATATTCTCGTCGTCATTATACCGAGATGGGACTGGGCTCACTGACTCCTCGTCACCGAAGACCGAGACGTAGTCAGGTCTGCAGCTATATATCACGAGGTCGCCAGGTAACTAAATCTGAATGAAGTTATGCGATGAGATGAAATGTCCAATTTCCTAGCGGCAGCAAGACATGAGTTTACTTCGAGACTCAATAAACCAGAGGTGGACTATCCTGATTCATCTAGGGAGACTAATACATACTCACAAGACAATTTTATGACAAGTTCGTCGAAATCGTGAAGCAAGCTTCAAGTGACTCATCTCGTTGAAGTAATCTAGAATCAGGCTTGGATTGGATGGTACAAGGGCGCCGAACGAGGCTCGGAAGAGCCCGCGGGCATATTGCACCGCGTGGCATGCAAACCATTTACTTTTGTAGTCAGTTTTTGTGCACGAACACGCACCAGCTAGCTGACAGAGGCAACTTTTTTTAAAAAAGAATGGAACAGCCACAGTCGGTCCGAGGCCCATTCACACTTGGCACAACGTTACACGCGTGCATTTTCGTCCACGTCGAGATGTGCGTACGTCTCGGGACACTGGGAGTTTTGCCTGCGATCGATAAGCATGAGAGCAAGGAGGAAATTAGTAACAGCTCATGCGAACGACCTTGTGATGGTGAGGTACTTCAGTGACTGGGCATGAGAATAATATAGACGCTCGTCAACCTTATGTAACTAGTGGAGTGTTATTAGTACTTCTTGTTGTTCCATTCTACCCGAACATACATATTTTGAGAGATGAGGCCTTTGACATACGCTGCCAGTTTTCTATCACTCACAGGGCTAGTCAATGCTCAATACTTTTCGGCTGGATGGACCCCAGGACAAGCAGTCCCAAGTCAAACTCCCTCGCCAGCACACGTCCCACATTCCCCATCCACCCCTGCGACGCAACATGGGCCAGGGAAGATGTCGTTCCTCGACAATCTTGTGACCGTAGGGCCTTTAGGCGCTTTATCCTCTCTCATCGGTCTCAACATTACCGGAACTCCATCTGCAACTTGGGATGAGCGGATACCTCTCATCACGGATGAGAACTATGCAGAAATGATTGTGAATGAGACACTGACTCCTGAGGAGGAGAAAGAACGAGTCTGGTTTCTCATAATGTGTGTATATCGTATTTGATAGTCCGTCAATTAATGCATCCTCACCAGAACTGTCACCGCGGGACAGCCAGAAGGTGTCTCGAAGTTCGTAGACCAGGTTTTTGATGCCACGTATAATTACACCTTGGAGAAAGGAGAGCTCCCTCATGTGCGCTTTGGACGAATTGACTATCTCAATGTTACGAGCATCACTACTAAATGGTCTGTCTGGTCGTGAGTATCTAAAGTTTTTGTACTGTGTTCGTGTCCCTGACCTTTTATCAGCGCACCTTACCTCGTTGTATTGAAGGACCGAGGGCAAACTTTGCGTTTTTACAAAGCCGGTCAGATAAGGCTGACCGACGAAATCCTACACCAATTTCTCAAGGAGGAGGGGTGGGGCATCAAGGAGCCATGGAAATCCATCTATGGTCCCGGTGGTGAACGGTAGGACGGGTCAGATTTAAGCATCCCACCAACGCTCACTGCCCATTTTCAGTGAATACATTTTAGACTACCTGGCACAATTTCTGTCCATAGTCTACGGCGCTCTTGTTCGTGTGCCGAAATGGCTCATGTACATGATGAGCGGAGGTTTTGCGACTTTTTTCATCAACTTTTTGCATAAGCCCTCACCTCCACAGAGCGCCGCTAAGCCTGCACCCAAGCCTGTGTCTGCACCTGCAGCCCCAGAGCACACAGTCTCATCTAGTGCAACAGACACGCCGCAGAAGGGGTCTACTAAAAGGAGGGGGAAGAAATAGTCGAAGGGATTTATATACGCATGCATTATTGGAGAGCTTATTTATTGTCTCGATGTCCTTCCATATCGAAGGTTGTACAATTAACTGTTGTGCACCACTTTCCAGACGGACAAAGAGAGTATGATTTTTCAAGACACCTGGTAATTCTCGAGCTCATCGGACGGTGAATGAATGCATCACGTTCTGGCAAGGAACTCGCGTGATCTGGTTGTATCATATTATACCAGGAACTAATCATCATAATCGGTCACTGGCAAGCGGTCAACATACTTGTAGAGGAGAGTATTTCGCTTGAGGTGTGCCATGGGGGCCGGTAGTACTAGTAGTGCCCGATACTAGGAACTGCAGTGCGTTGTTCTGCTTCAATATTACGAGACAAATTTTGGAATAAGTCTATGTGTACTATATACTACTGTCTCTGGCCCGGTGTTGCAAAACTTTCGACCCGTTTTTTTATAACGCAACAACTACATAACATTAAAATAAAGCAACAACATGAGCGGATAGGATTCAGTACATACTGTAAGGCGCTGAAATCCAAATTGACATACATGTCTAAAAATAGCCACATCACGTGTGACTCCTTCGCAAATGAAACGCAGAGGTCTTCCGAGTCTCAACCAGCACTTTCATGTCTCAAGCAGTAGGCAACGTACGCAATTTTGTCTCTATGTACGAAGGCGAACATCTAACTCGATGCTGATTATAGACCGCTCTTGCTTATGCGCGAGTATGGCATCATGTTAATGCCTCTGACCGCGTTCTCGGAAAACTGGCGGAACGAATAGCTCTCGTGCTCATGGGCAAGCATAAACCGATATACGACAAAAGCTGTACGTTCCCTGCATTTTTAAACATCAATTTGTCACTCAGTTGCATTTTAGTGGACTGTGGGGACTATGTCGTAGTTACAAACGCAAAACACATCAAGGTGACTGGTCGTAAAGACGAACAACTGGTGTACCGCAAGCACACGATGTTCCCTGGTGGTTTGAAAGAGACCGAGTATAAGGATATGATGGAAAAAAAGCCTTATGAGGTTCGTTTTGTGGTTCGTTGCACAAGACCATATGCTTACCCCGCCCTACGCGAATGTAGATCATACGACACGCAGTGTCCGGCATGTTACCTAAAAACAAACTTCGGGAACGTCGATTGGAACGGCTCAAAGTGTTTGGAGGGTCGAATATGGGGATATACAGAGGGAATATTTTGAAGCGGTGGGAGGATGGGACGTTGACAGAGGATTATATTTTGAAGCTAGATCCAAAGAATAGGATGAAAGCGAAAGCAAAGTAGTGTTTGTCCTATCATCTTTTTTGCTTATATTTTATTACGCTGGAATATAATACTACCGTGTCTACGCGGACGGGCGATGTCGATATTAGTCGGAATCGAGCGAAGGTACGGAAGAACTTCGCTCTATGGAATAGTGCCGTCGTCGCACATGTTGTGCATGAGTGCCAGAGAAGCCGGTAATCATCGTATGCGCAATTTGCTCTTGGAGAATTATCCCTGGATACTGGTCAGCGAGGTGGTGAGGAGTGGTGATTTTGAATACCTATTGCGACCAAAGCTGAGCCGTCAAGAGCTTTGTACATATCTTTATGTTCTTCCTTGAGGAAAGCGTTTTCGCCATCATCTTCTTCGTCTTCCCATTCATCTCCCCCATCTTCCAGCTCATATTTCTCATCTTCCCATTGATCATCATCGTCAGCATCAAGGGAGGAATCCCTCGTCCACAGCGCCGGTTTTTTTGTTGACTGATCGTGAATATTGGACACACCACTTTTGGAGCGCCGTGTTTTCCTCTCGTCTCGGTAACCCCTGCTTAAATCGGACAAAACGCCTTTCTCCCGATAGTATCGGCTGGCGAAGTGGTGAATGCATTTTAACAGCTCCTACCGATTATAAGCCGATGTTATTGAATGAAGATAGACTCTTACGGGTGATGGGTCCGGAAACTTAATATTGATCTCTTCCGATTCCGATTCGGAATCAGACGAGGAAGACGATGAGGATGAGAAGTCGCTTTCGGAGGTTGATTCTGTCGGTGGAAAGACACGACGCGGGGGTGAGGGTGCCAAGAACGACAAGTCTTCGGTGAAACTGCGTCGTTTCCTTGCCCTCCAATTCCTGCCGGTACGGTCCTTGGTACTATCCTCTCCATCGCTCTCAGTTGCCCTTTCTTTACCTTTCTTACTTGTCCCTACCGTGGATCCATCTTCACCCAACTCATCAGAAAGACGGATATCAATTGACTCTCCATCCTCATCATCTGCCTTGGCAGCAGCGTTTCTAATTCTCCTCACGGCAGCCTTACCTCCTGCATCACGAGCGATCCAATTTCCTCTTGCATCTGGGACTGTTGATGGAGCTGTGCGTGTTCTTCTATTGATAGACGATTGTTGAACGCGCGATCCGTCCGGATGGAGGCGTAAAGTTGCTAGATCATGTGTGGTACTTTTCCGTCTGATACTCATGGGAGTTCGGATCAGGATCTAGCGGACTACGTAAGGCGAACGTTGGAAACAACTCCTGAGCGTATTTCTGTGTGTAAAAGTTGTAGTCAGTGCAAGTAACTGCTCAAGGGTAAATGCGACGTTTAATGATATTCAAGGATTGTCTACAATAGTCCAAGTTGGAGTAGTCGCTTCCAGTTCCATAGACCCGGCCCTAAACGCGTCGCGCCTACTATGACAAATAATATCAAACATTCAAAACGCGTCAATTACTACAGCTTCCTCCAAACCCCACGCGTTCCTCCGGCGCGACGAACATGCCTCGTCGAACAAGAGCAGAACTGCAAGAGGGCGATACTGACTCTCTCAAGGAGAACTCTGCTCTTTCTAACGGCGTCAAGGATTCGGTCAAAAAGGAGAAAGTAAAAGACGAGAAAGGGAAAGGCAAGGCAAGGCGTATCGAGCCTGAACCTCTGGATGAAGAGTCAGATCAGACTCAGGCTGATGACAATGCCGATGTCGACGCTGATGGTGATGTGGATGCTGATGGTGATCCCGAGAACGTGGACGGCTCGCCAAGAAGCCGCAAGCGTACTCGTGTCAATGCAGAGGGCGACTTTGCTCCCTCCACCCCCAAAAGGGAGCAAGTAGCAACACTTCCTCGTGATGCCGACGGGTGAGATGCCAGAAGATTCATTGCAGTTATTTACGTTTCTCACTATCATATCTTAGTTTCATCCCTGGTTCAATTGTGCGCATTCAGTTGCACAACTTCCTCACATACGACTGGGTGGAATTTCGACCTGGTCCATACCTCAACATGATACTCGGTCCCAATGGCACTGGTAAAAGCAGTATTGCCTGCGCAATTTGTCTCGGACTCAATTGGCCTCCGAGCGTGAGTCTTTTGTTATCCCTGTGTTTATAACTCATATTTTTCTCCACCAGATCCTTGGTCGCGCAAATGAGATTTCTAGCTTTGTCAAGCATGGCAAAGAGAGTGGCTACATCGAGATTGAACTGAAGGGTGCAAAGGGTCAAAAGAACCTTGTGATTCGACGCAACCTGAGCGCCAAGTCCAAAAGCTCGACTCTGACTCTTAACGGACAATCTTGTACTGGAAAGGAAATCACTAACCGCATGGCGAAACTCAATGTTCAAGTTGGAAATTTATGGTACCTTGCCTTTTCTGTGCTAAACGCTGGTTCTGACTGCGTGTATGTGCGCTTTCAGTTCGTTCTTGCCTCAGGACAAGGTCTCCGAGTTTGCGCAAATGACTCCGCAGCAGTTGCTTAGAGAGACGCAACGTGCCGCGGGGGATGTTAATTTGTCGAATTGGCATGACACACTGATTACCGCTGGCAAGGAGCTTAAGAATCTCCAAGATGTTTGTGAATTTTCTGCTTTAACATCGTCTTCGATTCACAGGTACCTTGCAGAAATCCAGTGATGAGCAAGAGCGGTTGAAGACGATGCAAGAGCGTAATTCCCAACTTGAGCGAGACGTTCAGCGTTATCAAGAGCGCAAGCGTATCGAGAAGGATGTGAGTAATGTGCTTCACAATATTACTATGCGCTGTTATTCACTGTTATAGATTGATGTCTTAAAAGTGTTGATACCTGTTAACGAATACCATGAAGCTAAAGAGCGCTACCAGAAAGCAAAAGACCGCCAACGGGAGTTGCACGCCCGGGTACGGAAACTGAAGGACAGGAACGCGCCCGCACACGCCAAGCTAGAGTATGCTCTCTCTTATGTTTTATCGTCTATCTACTCACAGACTTCAAGACAGCTCGCAGTTCAGCACAAGGAATACGAGAAAGCACGCGAGAAAAAGAAGACTGCATCCCGCCAGAAGTTCCAGCAGATGAAGAACAAATGGGGCGAGAATGACAAGCTTGTTCGTCTGTTGGTTCATTTTTGTTTCTTTTCTGATCATTAGCCACTCAGGAACGTGACGCCGAGGACGTTACCAGCAGACTTGACGGTCTCAAACGGGCAGAGAAGGAGCGCGTGAAGAAGATCAAAGAAATCCAGGGGCACAATGAAAAATGGCAGAAAGAGCTTGATAACCCACCCCAACTAGAAGATATTGAAGCAATCAATGCTGAGATGGTCAGTGAACCGCATGAGTATGCAGTGTCATGCGCTAACGATCATTTTCTAGAGGAAAGTCAACAGGGAGCACAGTCAGACGACTACACGCATGGAGGACTTGCAGGAGCGACAAAGGAAGAATGTCGATTCGTCTGCCGCCCAACAGGCGAACATCAGTGGCGCGTTGGACCAGTGAGAAACACAATTTTATCGAAAACGGGACATGTATAACGTGTTCGTCATAGGCTGAAAAACTTGGAAGACGAGCGCCATCGTAAACTGGAGAAATTGCGGGGGTGGGATAGAGATATGGCTGATGCAGTCGTGTGGCTTCGTAACCACCAGGACAAGTTCAAGATGGAGGTGTTTGAGCCCCCCATGATATGTTGCACCGTTCCGGATCGACGCTATACCGATGCTATAGAGGCATGCTTTAATCAGGATCAGCTCAAGGTTTGTACCACATCCTGTCCATCGCTTCTAGATTAGGTGGCTGATTGACTTGCAGATCCTTGTTACGCAATGCGAGGAAGATTATGCTGCCCTCAATAACTACTTGAATGACAGTGAACAAGCCGGGCTCCGAAAGGGCGCGCGTATCAACATCTGGTTCAGACCCAAGGTGGACCTGATCCCTCCTCCCATGAATGAGGCAGAGGTATGTTCATGTTACCTCCATTGAATGATCTAATGTTCTGCTGTAGTTGAAGGCACTTGGTTTTGATGATTATGCGATCAACAAGATTGAGTGCCCTGACGGCCTTCTGTGGTTTCTCACGCGAGAGGTCAATTTGCATCGCACCGTCAGTGAACTATCCTTAATTTAGAACTATGCGCTGATTAGTTTTATGATGTTAGGCTATTGGTTTGGATGCTTCTAAGGTCGATGTAAACGCTGCCATGGAAGCTGTTTCTCGAGATGGTGGCGGGGCAAAGTTCATCGCGGGAAGGGTGATGAACACGGTTTCACGATCTCGGTATGGAAAACGAGCAGCTGCGAACATGACGAAGGACCTCCGTCCAGCTCGGAATCTTGTCAACAGCACGAGTAGGTGGTTCGTCATTGCACCTTCTTGTGGAGTATATTTACAGGGATGCAGTCGACCCTGAGATCAAAAAGAGACTCGATCAGACTATCCAGGAGGCCAGGCAGGCTCTTGAAGTCATCAACGAAGATGCAAATAACCTCGCGGCAGAGGAGCGTGAGATCAGGTCCGAGGAAGCACGTTTCAAGAAGACATTTGTATGTCATTTTTGTACTGGTTGGAAAGCTAATGCCATTTATCATGTCTGCAGGACGCACTCGAGGCACGAAAGAAGGACGTCAATAACCAGAAGAGGCGTTTGGCTACGCTCGCGGCTAAAATCGGTACATATTGATACCGCCCGGCCGTTTTCATATCTAACCGCACCACAGAGACCAACAAGAACAAGCTGAAGGATCTTGAGAATGCACCTTCCGTGGAAGATGAACGAGCGAAGCTCAAGAAGAAGTTGTTTGAAATATCCAAGAAGCGTGTTAGGATTGTAAAGGAATACACGGTTAATTTTCTCTAACCTGAATGCGTGAGCAAAATTGACAATCTTCTCCGCAGCAACTGATTCGCGCTGCAATTGCTGATCAAGTAGAAGCAACCCGCAGCGGACTTGAATTTCTCCAGGTCGGCGCAAACAAGAACGCGCTTGAAGTTCTGTGCCAAGAGAAGGATGAAAAGTACCAACGGGCTCTTGCCGAGTTCGAAGAAGGTTCGTCATCAAACTTTCGTTGCAACGTCCGCGGATATGAAGTAACCGCCAACACTAGCTGATCAAGTATTCATTGCGACAAAGGCCGACGCGAAGAGTAAACGGGACATTAGTCTGGAGCTTGTCAGGGGCATGGACGAAGAATTCCAAGAACAATTTGCCAAGATGGAGATGGTGGGTGACCCTGAAGTGATAATTAATATAAGGCAGAGATAGCTTACATCCATACAGGATGGTTCGGTTCACGACCGGAGCGTGAATGACCTGCGGAAGGCACTCGAGGTTCAACGCGCCAATCTCGATATGATCTCGCAGACGAACCCAGGCGTTGTTGAGCAGTATGAGCGGCGAAAGAATGAGGTTTGCCTGCTCCACCTCTGATATGAAGGTCTTCATTTACGATGACGATAAACAGATCGAAGCTCTCACAAAAATTCTGGAAGACCGGGAGAAGGATACTCGCAGAGTGGAACGAGAAATCAAGAATGCCAGAGTAGGTGGTGTTCTTGCTTGTCAATTTTGTTTCTGAGTTTTCTGTCAGGATCGATGGCAACCTGCTCTCGAACAACTTGTCGCTAGCATTGGGAAGAAATTCTCTGCTGCATTTGATCGTCAGTCGTTAAAGCCTGCTGAGCGTCATGAATTTACGTTTATCGACTCTTTCAGGCATTGGTTGTGCAGGTGAAATCCGGATCAGCCCCCATGACGATTATGACAAGTGGGCGATCGACATCCTCGTCAAATTCCGTGATAACGAGAAGTTACAACTTCTGACAGGACAGAGGCAGTCTGGCGGCGTAAGTAAGGTCAAATTTACTCGGCGCATGATCTTTACATTGTGTTCAGGAACGGTCACTCACCACTATCTTATACCTCATGAGTTTGACTGAAGAGGCCCGAACGCCGTTTTCTCTTGTTGACGAGATTAACCAGGTGCCCCTTTTTTGATCTTGTTTATACGTCAAGTGCTGACAACGTTTTCCAAAGGGCATGGATCAACGCGCCGAGCGCGCGGTGCACAATTCCTTGGTTGAGGTCACATGCAAGCCTGACAGCGCCCAATACTTCTTGATCACCCCTAAGCTACTTCCTGATCTCGATTATCACGAACGCATGAAAGTTCTTTGCGTCAACAATGGAGAGTGGCTTCCCGAGACTCCAGGACTGGGTCATATGAATCGCATGATCGAGAATTTTGTACAACTGAACCGTGACCGTGTCTCCCGAGACCGTTCCTTCCGAGCTGGTTGATCAAGATGTTTTGCTCACATTTTTGTTACAATACTGTATCAACGTCATCATCGCACTAACCTGCAGTATACAATTGTATCAGTTACCAGTGCCTTCGCCCATAATATACTCGCAGTAACATAAAGCTATTATTTGATCTTTCTACTATCGTGCAAGACATCACCGCCGAACTTCTAGATCTGGCACGTTGTTCAGGCTGAACGGCATGGGAGCGCCCCCGTTACTCCACCTTTACAACCCCTTTCAACACCGCGAGCTCCGCGTTGATGATACTGCTGGTAGCTGCTCCGATTGAGACGTTGTTCGCGAGGACAACAAACTTTATGTCAAGAACGGGACATTGGCGCACTCTTCCCACTGACACTCCTGCACCGTCTTGATAATATCGGTCTAACCGAGGCTGAGGGCGGTCCGGCTCTTCATGCACAAAAATGGCATGAACAGGAACAGAAGGGCACCCAATGGATTGCGCCTCTGGAGTATAAGCCACCAGGGCCTCTCGGACTTGCTGTGGGCTAGGAGGAGGTCTCTGCTGAAAACGTACAGAAACGCACATGGTGTGCCCATCGATGACGGGAAC
Organism: Suillus fuscotomentosus; assembly: GCF_016647785.1. Taxonomy (NCBI): domain Eukaryota; kingdom Fungi; phylum Basidiomycota; class Agaricomycetes; order Boletales; family Suillaceae; genus Suillus; species Suillus fuscotomentosus. The sequence goes on from NW_024539515.1 coordinate 11,195, forward strand.
TCGATTACACGACGCGGATACACGTAACGGATGGCGTGCGTGCATGTCAAAGGTTTTCATCCCATCATCGCCATCGGCTATCCCTCCCAAAATTTTCAGCGTCTCCCACTCCATTTTCTCTTCTTCGCCACCAATGTAGGGCACAATGTTATCGATGATATCAAGACTGGAAACACCTGGGTATCCAGCGCCGGAGATGGCTTGCATAGTGGTAACCAGACACGACTCGATGGGTCCAAAGGCCTTTTCCAGGGCGCGAAGGGGTATAACGTAGCCCGTCGTAGAACAATTAGCATTTGTGACGATGAAACCTTTCTTGAGCGGGGGATTTTGCAGCGCTTGCTGCTGAGGAATGATGGACAAGTGTGAGTCGTTTACGAGGGGGACGATCAGAGGTACGGAGGGGTCTCTGCGGTAATTTTTGGCATTGGAGAAAATAGCAAGATCAGCGCTTCTGAATGCAGATTCTGATATTTGTAAAGATAAGCCATGATAAAGAGGGGTCATAAGCCTATGAACGTACCTATATCTCCAGCCGCATCGGCGTCAAGACCAGAGAAGATGATAGCACACTCCGCAAAGTGCTCTGGATGGCACTCGCGCACTATCATATCGCGAACGACAGATGGCATTGGCGTCGTCTGCTTCCACATAACGGCCAGCGTATATGGCTTCCCAGCCGATCTGGAAGATGCTCCAAGTACATGGATGGTGAACCACGGGTGTTTTGCGAGTAGGGTGACGAAACGCTGCCCTACAGTACCCGTCGCACCAAGAATCCCGACTTTGATTTGTTTTCCATCTGGATTCTTGGACATGACGACTTCACCTTTAGTTCTCCTGAGAGATGGAAGTATTAGTTGTTGGACAACCTTCTGCTGTTGATTCGACCTTGTAAAGGCGCAATGTTACGATAGATCATCTCGTTCGGTATCGGTAAGACCGTGGGAGATAATCTTTCCGGTGTCCGAGTCGTAATGCTTGGCTTGACCGACTCTCACACTCAACATCGTCGTCGATGGCAACAACTACAGATAATGCAGCCCAGCTTATATTTGCACCAAATGTCCTGCACAATCAAGCGTTAACATCTGTCAAATTCCTATCCTTTTGCTTCGCCGGTGCAGTTGCAGGAATCCTCGGACTAGAGAACTGGCTGGGATTCGCACTCTTTATAGCATCCATCGTTTCAACCTCATTTATCATTTATGCCATAAACTGCAGAGGGAAACCCGCAAAATACCTGCCTGGTGGACTTGGGGAGCTGGTGAACCCTGGTCAAGATAACATCTTTACATTTATTCTTGTATGGACATTGTTTTACGGTGCGCACTTAAAGCTTTTTCGCCGTTCTACGCGTATTTACGCAAACCTGACTCGCCAGGCATTATACATGGTACGAAATGCTAGAATCCTCGGACAAGCGGATCGGTGGTAATAATCCTCATCTAATTAACAGTGTATGACTGAACGGACAATTCGCTTTTCCGTCCGATGGTTCAGACCTTTATCCACGTGTGTCATTCCTTATCGTTTTGGGAATGAGCTTATCGATGTCAGTACGTAGAAGTGGAGCTCGCTAGTCATCGGTGAACCTTGACCTGTTTACTGGGTTTCTTCTCAGGAGCACTATTGTAGTTTGCATACACTTGCAGACACACGAAGGTCGTGCATGATTAATATCCACAGATGACCTTGGCATAATTTAATGTTTCACTTGATAACCTAGAATAAGAGCCGTTTGCCCATCGCACTTAAAAAGTGTGGAAGACTGGCAGAGGCCCTGAGGCCAAGGGGATCAATGAAATGCCCGGTTCGGCTGCTAAAATGAAGCAGGAGCCACGAGGAGCCACGTGGGCCTCTTTACGTGGGCTTCTTTGTGGCCGTGCCTAAAAATCTCTTATTCCCAATCTAGCATGCTCTTGTGTGTTGAAAAGGTAAGCTACATCTGAGTGACTGGAATGTAACGACCCAGAACCCACATCTTTCTTCCACATTTCCGTCATGTCTGGCTCATACGTCCTCCTCCAATTCGGATCAGATCTCTTCAACCATCGATTTGAGGATCTCGAGAGTAGGCCAGCGTTCACGATGTATGTGACTCTTTCGACGCTCTCGGCCTAAATTTAATTTGTGACGGTCGAAACTTAGGACGACGGTAACAATGTCTGAGGCCCAGCGTTCAGCGTCCTCTAACATGACATTCCAAAGGTTGACAGAAAAGTAAATTTAATCGTTCACATCGCTCGCGAAGCGGCTTGGAGCCAGCAGCACCCAGAAATCATGGGTCCCAGCAATTCTTACTTGTATTTCGGCCCATCCAAAACACCAGGATACCTCGTGTATGGTAATGGGCCGGAGGTCGCCATGGTCAATCACCTACGCCATAAGAAAGATGCTAGCACGTAGGTGTTGTGAATGTCGTGTCGTTGAAACATAATTCAAAACAATCATAGATCGCGCTATTTTACAGCGCAGAATGGTAAAGAGCTGAAGTGGAAAGTTTTTCCTCAGAAGATGGAGGTAGGATGTTGCTAGCTTTCGTGCCTTTCGTTTTGCTCATCGGATTTCAGTGCCTAGATGGACGCTCTACAGTTGCTACGTGGGAGCTCAGTCAGCCAGAAGATGTCTTCGGTGCTCGTCTGACGATCAAGCATTCAGGCCTTACCATGGTCACTGAAATTTTGACCACTTTGTTTCTGAATCGCATCGCCCTGAATTTAGACTGGAAGCTGTAACATTTTTCCCTTCATGATTCACCTATGTAATATACCACGTTTAATCCTCATTTCGCCTTGGACTCCCACCCGCATGCTACTGTGTTTTAACTACCCTCACGTCACATACCTCGCAATACGTGTATCGAACACAGTCATCTCATACTCATCAGCGTCTGCTTTTCCATATTGTCAATGCAATATCATTCAACTACTTCTACTCTTCAGTACGCAGCTCGCTTTGAAACTCTACAAGGCGTGACCACTCTGCCTGGTCGTCGAAGTCTTTGGAGCGTCCCATGAACGTCCGAACGATACTACGCGCCTGGTGTCTCCAGTTGGTGCCTTGTACCCGCGGCCCAAAATTTTTCAGTACATCCACCACGTCCTCGACTTCATTTACAGCTTCTCGCCACTTCTCAGCGTCAGTCTCTCCTTTCTCGAACGTTCCGGCCACGCTACAGCGATACCAATCCAGGTAGGCTTTCAATGCATCTTCCCATCGTGATTGAAAAGTCAGAAGACGTGCGTAGGCGCGGAAGATGCGAGGTGAAGATACGCGGGGAAGAATGGTTCGGTCAAAAAGGTCCAGTACCCTCCTGAGCAGCCCGTGGCCCTCGTTAGGATTATTTACAGCATCCCGTCTCCTATCTTCATCCCCAGCTGACTGATCGAGGCCAGCCGGCACCCTGGTAACGGCATTTACCAAGCGCTCAAGAACTTCTTCGTCGACACATTCTGCACCGGTTTTTGCACTCCGTTCTTCAACAATACGCGTTAGTGCACGGCATGCCTCTGATAACTCCCCAACATCCATGGCGACAATCATGTAATTTGTCCACATGCGCCAATTGTCGTAGCTGTATTTTAAGCCCTGTTTTAATGCACGGAAAGCCAGCATCCTGTTTGAGAAAGATTTGGCTTTGCTAGGCTGGTTTTCCTAAACATAAACTTGAGTTCGTATAGGGTGAAGAAGATTCATCCCCACTTACCCCACTCACATCCGATTCGAGGATATTCTGGGAAGAATCCAAACGGAGGTACATGCTAGCCAAATTATTCCAGCTCTCTCCGTCTTCATCGTCGATAGAAACACATCGACTAAATGAATCTCGGGCCCCCTCCCAATTTTCGAGACGAATATAGGTACACCCTAGGATAAACCAAGAACGGGATAACAACGGATTGATTTTCACCGCACGCTGCAAACAGGAAATGGCCTTCTGGAATTCTCCGCGTGCGAAGTAGTAGCCTCCAAGAGACCGCATTGCACGGGCGGAAGTCTCCTTTGACAGCGCCCATGCACGCTCATAATGCCCCACTGCATTATCCGGTTCCAGATCTCCTAAGAGGCACCACAGCTTTGCCTGTCGTGCCGAATCTAGTTTGCCGCGCCGCGGCGAAGGTAAATCTTTACCCCGCAAAATCACACTCTCTGCTTCCTCTTTGCGTCCTTCAAGTAAATCGCGGACAATGGCAATTGCTTTGTCCGTCATCTCCATAGATTGCCAGCATTTAACCACCTCCTCCCACATCTCAAGGCGTTCAAAGATTTCTAAGGCTGACTTTACCACCCCTAGAGTGAGGAAACGTAATGCCAGCTCGCGTTCCATTTCCCACTTGCTTGGAAGCGGTATTGAATGAAAGTAAAGCAGCCGTTCCGGTAGGGGGGAATCAGCGGTTGGCATCTGGTCTACGAGGGCTTGGAGCTGGAGCACTGAACGCTCAACAGTCCGTGTACGTCCAGACTCTAGACGGGACCGCAGAAGCAGAGCCATAGTGTGAACTGACCAGTTCTTTGGATGCGATATGACACGAGCGACATAAGGGGACATCTGTTCGCTTGTGAGGCCGTGCGAAGGAGACGTATTCCGTACATTGAGGCAAAGCGACAGAAGTATACACTGATCGAGCGGGTGTAAAGGGGGTTGTGAAACGGGATCTAGATGGCTCAGCTGACTTGTTGTGGATGAGGGAGCAGATGATGTGAATATAGTCTGCTCAAGAAGCGTGTCGTCATTCAATCCCAAGGTAACAGGAAGATTGAAATATGTCATGTTGGATATGTCATCAGGCGTACACGATTGATCAACAAGATCATCGGGTATGGCTTCGGCGGGGGAGCCATTCCTTTTCCGACTCTCTGCGAGTAGCACCAATTGGCTAAGATCATTTTGTTGAAACTTTGTTCGTCTCCCAAGAGCTCCCGTGAGTTCATACTGTAATCCCGTAGCACGTGCCGCTTGAACAAAACGATCGGAAGCGGCTTTGTCATGGCAAAAAATATGTTCAAGTCGACCCTGTTCTAACTGCAGACGGCCAGCAAGATCGCGATCCCCTGTATCTCCCGTAAGGGTTTGCAATAGAGACCCCAATGAATCATGGGCGTCTGTTGGAAGAGGCACTGCCTCGTCCAATAACTGCTCGTGGATGATCATTGTACGTAACCGCCACCAACAAACGGATATACAGTGACGATATGGCAAGGCGAAAATGAGTTGGGCGAGACGCAAAAAGGTGGCATGTTGTGCGAGGTGGTAAGCAGGCTCACCGCCGTAAGCAAGCTCGGACACCGCCTTCATATCGAGGGCCTCATCAGAAATCAAGGTTGGGTTCATCACGTCAACGATCACTTCCGATGGGTTGATATCGAGGTCCGGACCAGTCCAGTTTGCTTGGATGAAAGCATGTAAAGATGCGACAGCCAGAACGACCTGGATGAGTTCTTTTTCTGCTTCATCTGTCACAGATGGTGACTGCCAAGAGAAAGATTCTTCATAGCTGTTATCCTGCAACCCAGATGCCCTGAAAAATGCTCGGGCCCAAAGTGAGGTTAGCACTTCCCGAAATTTACCATCGATGACATCCTTTGCGAGCATTGCAATTGCAGGACGCGACTCCAGCTCTGTATCGAGTTTGGAGTCCCATTTCCCGTTTAGCAGGGAACATTCAAGGATGTCCATAGTATTTCGATTGAACAGCGAGAGAGAGATGAAGCTTCCCAGTGAAAACTGGGCATGGCCAAAACGGTCAGTATAGTGTAAATATTGTTTAGACATATGATTTATCTTGTAATATTATGTAATCTTCAACAACACCTGTGCCATAAACATCACATCGTGCATTGCGTTGCTCGTTACGTCGATCGTGTTTTCGTCAACACACACGTCCAAATTGTTCTCCGAGTTGTCAATTCCTTTATGCATGTGTGCAACACAATCCTACATCATTCTGTCAATGTTTCGATGACTTCAATGCATGCGTCGTTCGGTGTCACACAACTTACTCTGCGAGGCTTCATTTCTCGCGCAATATCACGCGGTTTTTTGTTCGAGTTCAGAAACTACTAGTAACACCCAGAGTCAAAATACTTGGGGGACTCTCTCCACCAACTTCCCAACAGCTTGTCTGCTGCCGCCTTCCTTCAGTATAATGTCACTCACCACATGACCCGTCGGCCGCAAAGGTTATAAAATGAGCCATATTGACAACCACTGGTGTGCTCAATATCTCTAAGACTCTTTCGAAGCTGCCGCCACCATCCCCTTCAAAGACTATGGACCCTATAAATATTCCTCTCTCACTAACAGCGACATCGTCGATGGTCCGCTCATTGTATTATCTAGTCTAACAAATATCCCTTAGGAAAAAGACGGACTGTGAACGAAGAACAGCAGCATCGTCGATGGTGCTATGTACTAGCTTCGCCTCGCTGGCAGTCTTTTCCTGTCCTATCGCTCTCCTGTATTACGGTCCTCACTGCCATTGGATCCTCTCATCTCGCGAGTCGCCACTGACCGTCTGCTTGCATTCCTTATCGCTGCTCTATGCCTGCTATTGTGTCATTGTCGTGTCGCTTGCCTGCTATCGTGTTTCGATTGTTATTGCCCCATGTTGTACTTTCTAATCGCGGGTCGACGACGTTGCATCGTTATAATTCGCCCGAATATAACCGATTTTGTCGTACTAATGGAGCTGATGGTAAAATATCTTCTTAACAACACCTTACATGCGACAAGATCCGAACATATGTGAGTCTCCCGTTGTGAAATGATATGTTGCTTCCATGCTCCAGGCCCGAGGATCGCGGAGTATCTCCAATTGTAGTTCAACATGATTCAAGTAGCGAGTTTCATTTCAGCGCATCTCCCCTGGACCCACTGGAGAGTTAGAGCCGCGAGGACTTCTACCTTGAGTTTAAACCCATCGTGCCAAGGCAGTCTCTGGCCTCGAGGCGTTTAGATCACATCTCCAGGTCGTAATTGGATCAGAGTCATCTCAGTGGGTTCCACTTTCCCCACCATCAAGCCAGCCCTGGTATACGGCACGTCTCATACATCAAGCCCTCGTGCTATTACAGCTCCTTTCATATCAATAGGATCAGATTTCATTTTTTTTCGCTTCTATTTACTACTTACGGAGCTGGACAAACAAAAGGGTCCCGCTTATTACGATACCTTGGTCGGGCGAACTTGAATACCCTTTAATGGCATCGAAGGCGCTCCGAGTCTGCCCTGCCAGTGGACACCGCCATATGCACCTGTCAAACAGTAATAGATCAGTATGTCTGCCCACATGTCGCGGCTGGTGTATGCCCAGTGGATAGTTGTCGTGATCATGATCTGTATAAATACAAAACTGTACAGTGTATCAGAAAATGTGCGATAGTCGCGAGTTGAGGGAGATTGTCGGAAGCAACGAACTTCTGAGTCATCCTGGGGGTATTCCGTCCTTGTTCGGCCCGAATAGGATGATCGTAAAAGGCCTGTTGTTTGTCCAGCTCCGCAAGCAGATAGAAGTATTAAGAAAAAAAATTGAGCATCTGGTCTATCGGCTTTAATCCATGGTCGACCAATAGTAGCATGTGTATAAGTATCACCCACAACGCTGATCCAAGAACCAGTCGGTAAAGTCTATTGGAAATAAGGCTTGGAAATGTTGCGCCCCTCGGAGTCTCGACAGATGCATGAGTCTGGGACGAATCTAGGATGGGAAACGCGTGTGCTTCTGAGATGTATAAAAATGGCTAATTCAAACGTACGGTATGCTACACCCTGTGCTAGATCATATGAGTGTACGGGAAAACACGTGCCTACGCTATGCTTCCCTCGCTACTGGTGTGACGTTACTAAAGAAGCTCTTTGGAACAGAGGACACACCCCTCGCATAAATCTGGCTTGTGTAGACCTGCGCCATAAGCTTTAACCGTGAACAAAAGAAAAAAAAAACGACCACACACAAGCTCATCGTAGATGATAGCGGGTACTTTTTTGTCGCAGAGCGTGGAACCCGGATGAATTTTGATGACCTTGTGCACATTCGATCTTTTGAGTTCACAAAACGAGGGGTGAAACTCACAGAATGACCCATCGTTTGCTTGTACGTTCCATCCGGCTGTAAAAATGCCGACTGCTGAACGAGGCCAGTGACAAAACATCTTAACACTGGTTCCTCATTATCTGCCGTAGAAGCATGCCAGTCGATGCCAACTCGCTGGCATGTCTGTCTCAGCTGATCTCGAATCTTCGTCGCCTCCACGAACGTTCTTTCGTTCACAAAGTGCTGGCGACACCATTCTTTTCTTGCACCCTTGCTATCAGATGCGGCAACCTCTTGGTATGATCGGAGGGCATTAAGCATCGTCATGTGGTCCCCACTCGCATGACGAAACTTGACCCGAACTTCTGAAATGGTATCGCGCTGGTCGGAGATATCGAGGAAGAGCGCAGAAGAGGATGAGAGAAGGGACACGATGTCTATTACCTCGGAGGTGCAGCCGTGGGTTTTGGATGCGAGGATGATACGCGCGAAGTACGGCTCCACAGGGAAGGATGCCATTTGACGTCCCAATGTGGTTAGAGTCTTGGAGTTGTCTAGCGCACCAAGAAGCCAGAGAGTTTTGAGTGCGGAAATGACTGAAAAAAGTCAGGGTTGGTTATGGAGGTATGTCAGGGGGTCGTACCTGACCCAATCTCGGGAGGATCCATGAAATCGACCGCTTCAAAGTCTTGACCGAGGCATTTCAATTGTAAGACGCTCTGGGTTAAGCTGCATCGGCGAATTTCGGGCTCTGCGGAAAGTGCCATAGAATTGAATGCATCTTCTGTGTACAGGCGGAAACAAAACCCTGGACCCTACTTCGCGTTAGAGGTATCAAGAGAGACAAGGTTCAGGGCATACTTCGCGACCGGCGCGACCAGCCCGCTGCATAGCAGACGACTTTGTGATATCTCGAGTTAACAGGGTATCAAAACCTACCGAAACAGTCAGTTGTGAACTCAAATGGACAGTCACCCCCATTACCTCCACCTGTATCCTTTGACAAATATCTTTTTTCCTTACACTTGCCGGTATCGATTACGTATTTTATTCCAGGTATCGTGATGGACGTCTCGGCGATGTTAGTAGCAAGAATACATTTCCGAACGTTTGTAGGGGCGGACGAAAATATTCTAGCCTGCTGCGCAGGCGGCAAGGCAGCATACATTGGGCATGTTAGAACCTAGATGAAGACCGGTGAGAACGAGAGTCATCAAAACGTAATAATGTCGTACAGTCATACGCTCCTCAGGAAGTCTACGAGCATACATTTTTATCGATTTGTCTAAACTTTCGATATCCTCTTGACCTATATGATATCGGAAGTTAGCATGATTCCAGCAAATTAACACACTGACCTGGAAGAAATATAAGGACGTCTCCTGGAGGTCTATCAGTATGGATTTGGAAGAACGTCCGTAGAGCAGCATCAACATAATCTGTCTGGCTGACAGATGTGTGGAATATCTGGACAGGATGTTGTCGACCCTTGACATAGAGTATTCGAGCACTGAAATTGCCATAAGCACGTGCATCACATGCGCAGTAATGCACCAACTTGTTATAGAACTTGCTGAACTTTTCGGCATCAAGTGTTGCACTCATGATAATGAGCTTTAACGGGTTAAGGGCTGACGCAGGTCCCTTTCCCTTCCTACTGACATCGCCCGCGCTATTTCTAGCGGCCTGTATCGTTTTCAGGTTTGCTATGAGGAAATCCGTCCGAAGGGTTCGTTCGTGCGCTTCGTCTACGACTATAACGCTGTATTTCGACAGCAACTGATCCGACAGCAGCTCCCGCACGAGCATACCGTCACTGACATATTTTATGCGGGTGTCGGAGCTAGAAGCCTCGTCGAACCTCACGGAATATCCAACAAGTCCACCGACAGAGACATTTTTCTCTTCGGCTACGCGAGCGGCGAGAGATGTTGCTGCTACTCGACGTGGTTGGGTGACAGCAATCATGCCCTTGCCTGCGATGCCCGATTCGAGGATGTATTGAGGGACTTCTGTACTTAAGATAGAGTCATGAGGCGCAATAGCAGTTACATGATGACTAAGAGACGCACGAGTGGTTTTTCCTGATCCTGTCTCTCCTAGTAAAATCGTTGTGTCATTTTCCTGTATTTCGCGGATGAGAGCTTCCCGTCCTGCCAAAGATGCTGAGCAGAATTTCGCATGATAGATGGATATGCTACTTACCCCGTGCTATTGGAAGTTGCTCGCGCTGTTTTTGCAGGGTGTTCGCTGGGCGTGTTTTTACGGAGGATACATCGTCATCCAGACGGATCCTGGCCTTCTTTCTTGGGGTATGGATGGACATGGATCTGGAATATTCGCCAGGATTTCTCGCGTTGCTATTGGATAGAAATTTGTGTCCAGTGAAATAATTGGGAAGCAAAATGGGTTCCTCCTCGTGGTGTCAAAATGTGGGTATGCACTAGGGGGCTGGTGATGTGAAGCGTGTGCGCTCGGCTTGTTGCTCGATCACTCAAAAAAGTTGTATCGGAAATCGGGAGTCGGGAATCCGGATCAGAAACCTTATTATCAGCCTCATGATAGTGGCAATAGATCGCACAAACTCTACGTACAATGTATATACACGACCATGAAATGTTACAGCTTTCGCAAGTCGTATCCTAGCATATTATGAGCAGGTGCATAGTAGTACATACTGCTTACAAAATTTATGTTCTATGGTCCGTTGATGAATTTCTCTTCGAGGCACGGCGCCCCTGGGGAGTTGATCTCACAAAAATGACTTGCCGCCCAAGATAAATTGGAAGGGAGATAAGAAACTGTTCGAACCGGAGTTGAATGCAATCGCGGAGCGTGTGTCTACCAACACCATAATACTGACTTGACGCTGTTTTTTTGGCCCTGGCCGGCGCCTTGGATAGCATGTGAAGCTATGTAATAGCACGCTGACCTATAATGACATGGACCCTATCAAATTTGCGCCCATGAAGTGATACTTGAAGTAGAATGTACATCATTTTTACTACAAGTCAGGGATTCGGATCTAAGAACTCCAGATGTATGTAAGATATATCTTATCGCACAGCCAATTGTATATTGGATTCTGACTACCCTGCAAAGAAGCAGCTTTCTAGAAGTTGTTCTCAGCATTGAGGGTTGCCAAATATACCCTGAGTTTAACCAGTGCACGGTATCGGTGAGAAATGACATTCTTCTGTTCCTTGCTCATTTCGGCGTAGCTTCGTCCCAATTTCAGTATCTTGACCAACGGAGCAAAAAAAAATGAGAGAGCCTCACGTTTGATCAAAACCTTTTGGTTGGAAGATGGGGTCCCACCCGAAATCGCCTGGTCCCCTTGCAGGGACGATGGTACCGTCTGTGCGGCCCTCGAAGAGGATCGGCTCAGTGCCCGGACCAGCGCTATAAGCGAAAGTACAGAGTGCATACGCGTCTTTCGTCGGGAATCCTACGAGCATGTTATTCAAGCCTACTCAGGTGACACATTCAGAAAGTCTTGTTTAGTAGGATGCCTCTGCACCCACCGACCTTCGTGACCGAGTGTTTTCATAAAGTGCTTGATGTATGGGCCAGGTAGCCCGTTATACGCTACGAAGCACAATGAGGTATCCTCCGTTATGCATGGCTTCCCCAGCTGCCAGAAGGTATAAGCATTGCAGTGGGGAGGCAGATCTATAAATTCAGATTCAAGGAATGACTGACCAGCTCAGCTGCACGACGGCATTTTGCTATGGCGACTTCTTGGGTGGTGCCCTGCAGTTCGGGTACTTGAGTGTTTAATCAGCGGGTAAATAAGCATTTGATTAGAAAAACTTGCTATCTAGGTCTTGCGAGTCTAATTCTATTGGCGTTCCTTGAGATAAAATATGCTTGGTCTCCTTCAATTTATTATGGTTTCCAGTTACGAATGCTGATAGAATATCATCAGGATACATTGAGCATGGCTAAAACAATCGAGACCTACTCAAGCGCTTGGTGGCCATTGTGATAGCAGAAGAAGCAGTTCTACTCAAGCGCTTAGATGCCATTTTGATACAACGGGAGTTAATCGGAAACTGGCTCAATCAACCACTGGAAAATTTACGCTCTTATTTAAGCTGCAACACCGAATAATTATATGCCTGCTGTCGAGATAGTATTGGATAGTCTGACATGGCCAACTTGTATTAGCTTCTTGGATGATGCCATAAAGTTACCCACTGAACTATATTGCTGAGTCATCATAGCCAGGTGTGAGCTGGTTCGGGTTGTATTCGCAAGTACTAGCACTGCTGGTAGTTGTTCTCATCGAGGTTAACGTTGACGGGCTCGTGGAATCTCAACGAACGGGTCGTGGTATCGGCTCACTCAGCACAACTTGCCACAACCAACTCTCTCATCTATACTACTACCTACTGACCTTTCCAATTGACAGGTGTCATATTTCCGCCGTCCGTCCCTGCTACGTATCCCGCTAACTCTCGCTAATTCATAGATACGCATCACTTCAGGAGCTTTTTGACTATCATTTTCGGCAGCAGATCGTCCGCCTGCAACAAATTCTATCGGTACAATGCCAGACTATGTATATGCACTTCACGACTTTCAGCCCGAAAACGAGGACGAAGTTGACTTCCGTGCGGGTGAGCCCATCGAGGTCATAGAGAGAGATGATCAATACAGCGATGGCTGGTGGCAGGTGGGTACTGCCTAACTCTTTCACCTTGCGCACCGTGTGTATGTAGGCATGTACAACTCTGCAGCGCAGTTTCAGCCCACATAAACTCCGCCATGCCCTACGCTCTGTCGAATTCAATTGCATTTGTTGTTTCGTTCCATGATATTAACTCATGCACGCACTTTATTACCAGGGACGCAATCTCGCAGGTAAAATTGGCCTGTTTCCCAAAAGCTATACTACACCGGCTGCCCCTGCCCCTGCTCCTCCACGTTCATCTTCACCAGAATCCACCGCTGGCCCTTCCATAAATGAGCCTCCCGACATATTACAGACAGTTGATGAAGAGGCAGCTTCATTCATCGGTAGCGACGCTGAGTCCAACATTGGTGTCGCCCTTGGCGAACCACCTTCAACACATCAGGAGGAAGTTATGCATGCTACTATGACAGACGTCCAGAAGGCTATCGAGCAGCTTGGCCGAGATGATCGGGATGGAACTCGCAGCTTCAGCTTCGCTAGCACTCGGCGCGGAGACACGGATACAGAAACCGACGGAGATTCCAGCTTACGGGAGGATGGAGAGGACTGGCACCGTAGTGCTCGAGACAAGCTTGCAGAACAGGCACGTAAAGTCGTGGAAGCGAAGGCCGCTGCAGGAGTGGATATCCGCTCGCTCGCTCCTCCGATAGACATCGAAATGAGTGATGAGAGTGAGGCAGAAGAGGTGGACGACACATTTCAGAATGTACACCGGGTGGCACGTGATCATCCCCATATTCCTGAGGAAGATGAGGAAGATAATAACAACGATGGCGCAGTAACTCTGAATCACAGGAGGAGGAACTTGAGTATGGCTTCACCTATGACACTCCCCTTGCAAGCTTTGCCATCCCTTTTATCCAATGATGGTGAACAAACAGCCAAAGTTCATAAGACGTCATTTTCTGTTACCTCAACCACTCGCGCAATCTCCCCAGCGCCTACTGGTCGTGAACGCAACGGATCTCAATCCCGGTCCGCTCCCGTATCTCCTATGGTTAACATATTTGCACCTGCACCTGTTCTTGCCGTCGAGCCATCCTCCATACAGTTACCTGCTTCCCCGGAACCCAGTCAACCCACCACCCACGCTGCTCCCACGCCTGTGATTCGCCCAGTTTCCAATGCTGCTTCCTCCCCCATCCCACGTGTAGTGAGCCCACCACCGACGTCCAAGCACCTTAGTGTTGCATCCAGCGGTCAAGTCTCTACCACTTCCATGCCACAGATGTCGCCTGAACTCACACGGGAAAGTAGTCTGGTGAAGCCAGTTTCTCCATCGGAGTGGAGCGTTGAAGAAGTTGTTGACTGGCTAAAGTCTAAGAGTTTTGGCCAGGACATCTGTGATAAGTTCATAGGTAAATTTCGTCTTTTTGTTGTATAACTTGAACTAATCTCGTACTCCTTAGAACAAGAGATCACAGGCGATGTTCTACTAGAGCTTGACATTAACCTCCTCAAGGCTGAAATTGGCATTGTCGCATTTGGGAAGCGTATGCGCATTGCCAACGCTATTGCCGAACTACGACGACCTCTATCAATTATCTTCCCAGATGTCCAGTCGCCACAACATCCTCAGTCATTGTCGCACTCCCATTCATATTCCTACACGCACTCGCGTTCTGGCTCGACTCATCAGTCTTTGAACAGCCCCATGTTCGCGACAACCGTGAGCTCAGCTCTTACTGCGCCAAACTCAGCGACGTTTGGTTCGATGAGCACCACCGAGAGTCCAGCTGCAGACATGAGCCAATTCGCAGAAAGAGTATCTAGTTTATCGAGCACTGGTGCTAGCATCATTGGAGGCTCGCTGGACAATCATGTCTCGTCTAGTGCGGTGGGTCTCGGCCTCAGGGTCCCGCCGAACGGTAACGAACACAAGGTTGGTATTTCATCTTCTACTGTTGATTCTATTGCTCACGCATCATTAGCGTACAGCGTCGGGTCAACTTGTATTATCACCTAGTGATGGTGCCTTGAACCAACGATCTCGAGAGGACGCACGTGAGCCTGAAGAGTTGCAAGACGATGATCGCGGCGCCTTGAGCGAGGTGATTTCATATATTTCTACTGTAAGTAGCATCAATTTAACCTTTTGGGCAGGGAGAAAATGTACTATCTGCCGCCAAACAACGCCGGCACCTCTTTAGCCGTTCCACAGAGTCCACGTCTACCGCAAAGGAGAAGTGCGACACTTCCTCCAATTCCAACAACAATTCTACCACCGCACTCCCGACCTCAGTGCCCTTGGCGTTGGCGGTAACACCACCCAGATCATCCCGAAAACGGGAGCTGCTGGACGACTCCAGTATTGGTAGCAAGCATAGCCGGAATAAACGGGACGGTACGACGAAGGGCACAGAGCGGCATAGTTTGTTCGGCACCACTTTCTCCACTTCCCTTGGGAGGGCCAGGAAGCCTCCCCCAAGGATCAGTCCGTACGCATCGAGCTTTTATATAGTTTGCTCAACCACTCACTTCAAAACAGGTCGTTGATTGACAACGAAAGCCCAATGGAGAAACCTTCGAGTCTCAATCTTTCCCGGCTGTACGGCAGCAGCAAGAAGTCATCGGCTCGCCCATCAACGTCAGACGGATCGGTTTCCAGCACTCTTCGCAATCCCTCGCACAGCGATTCTCTGGAGGAGAAGAGAAAGTTGAGGGAAAAGGAGAAGACACTTGAGAAGCTGAGAGGCAAGGATGCGGATAGTCAAACCCTGAAAGAGAAAGAGTCCCCGACGGTATTGAAAAAACACGATGGTCCCGAGAGCCAGTCTCGAGGTCCTACGTTCAAGCCAGGAAAGAGTATCATTGACCAGATCGGCATCCCTGATCACCAAGGATGGATGCGCAAGAAAGGCGACCATTACAATGCCTGGAAGGTGCGGTACTTCGTTATCAAGGGCCCACATCTGTACATCCTGCGGAGTGACACTAAGATGGTGGGGTGAAGTCTACTTAATCACGAAGTCATACACTGATGCACGATGTTCAGGAGGTGAAGATCAAGGGCTACATCAATATCGTCGGATACAAGGTTATTGCGGACGAGAACGTCGATCCAGGACGTTATGGCTTCAGGATAGTGCACGACACTGACAAGACACATTACTTCAGCTCTGATGAGCAAATCGTGGTACGCGAGTGGATGAAAGCGATCATGAAGGCCACCATTGGCAGAGACTACTCGAGTAGGTCTGAGCCATCATCTTCGGTCGCTTGTCTAACATTCTATTAAACAGAACCTGTTGTTTCTTCTGTCAACATTCCCACTATCCCTCTAACAGTCGCCCAGGCGATGAACCCCGCCCCCCGACCGCCATCTCCTACCGCTCGCGATGCGACACAAAAGGCATTGCGCCGCGAGAATCCAAATCAGCTATCTACTCGTGATGCTCGCGTCCTGATGGGTTTACCCTCGTCGGACGCACAAGATGGCGAACGAACGCGTCTTGATTCCTTCTTGATTCAGCAATCTATTTCAGACCAGTCTGAAGACCAATCCAAACTATCATCTATAGCAAACCAAGCTCCTCCCCGCCCGACTAGAGAGGCGCGCCCTTCACCAACTACCGCGGTTTGTCCACTGCCTTCTCCGTGCGTTGTGTTACTGACCTTATGAACCTTGTACAGCTGAACTCTTCTGACGCGGGTCTAGTTGAATGGGCTAATTCACACTTGCCAGCTGCGTTGCAAAATTACGATCCCACTACCCATCTTTTCAGCGGTCTTGCCCTTCTTCGTCTCTCGGAATCAGTTTTAGGGAAATCACCCTCACCCCCCGTGCTAGATTCGGCATTCCCGTCTGGCCCTGGCGATGACAAGCTGGACGGGCTATTCCGTCTGTTTGACTTCCTCCTTGACAACGACGTAAAAATGGGCAGTGTAAGCATCAACGACGTCCGACAAGGGAAACGCGACAAAATATTACAGCTTCTCAAAGCGCTCAAGGCATGGGAGGACAGGAGGATGGACATATTGAGATCTATTGGCGCAGGGACAATTCAGGCTGGTCCCTTCATGACCTCCGATACAAACACTTGGAAGAGATGAATTCACTTGGGCTGCTTATCATTCAAGATCGTGGACTTGATCTTCAAACATTCATTTGCGCTACATACATCATGATAACACTCATTTATACGTTTGGGTTATTTCTCTGGATACCCCTTGAATATCACATCATGCGGATTACTACATTATTGTACATGGAATAAGTGGACTTTAAATTCCAAGTAGTCATGTATGATGGTGATTATGGTGCGTAAAGACTCGACATGACTGACATGAACAAAAGGTCAGAGTTTGGACGATTCAGATGGAACCATGTTGATGTATACAGCTGATGCAACTAATCGGTGTCGCGTTACATTCCATACCTGTCGAAGCCAAACATAAGCTAATATTAATAAGGCAACGAGAGCTCAGCATCTCACTTCACAACGACCCGAGCGTGCACGGCTACCAAGGGTAAGTGTCGTGCACACGATGCGTAGCTTGTCGCCCCTGACTTGATAGTTCAGCAAAAAACAATTAATGTGCCATTTAAACGTACGGCACTGCTGGTGAGTGGAACACAATATTCAAAGACTGTTGTACGCCGAATGTGCCACAAGCGCCAGTCGAAGCCCCAAGAATATAAATGGGCATTGGCGAGCAGCTGCGCGTGCATATTAGCTCCAGATAAACCTGAGTAGAAGAAACATGCATTTCAATTAGCATGGCCAAACAACCGCCGTGCATAGTTCCAACTTCATTAAACATGTCTAAGGGTGCCCCATGATATGTCAATGAGCAAAATGTATATCAGAAATCCAGGGCACCTTCGTCCACAATCACCTCAAAGACGATACGTCCTTCGAGTTTGTCCGGCTCCTCTGTTTTCGATAATACAGATGCCTCTGTTGGTTGCATCCGGGACACGAACTCGGCTTTGAAACCTCTGAAGGGCTTGCCAGTCGAATGCGATATGTGGCCCGGCTGCGCCAGAGAGTTTAACAATGCAAGTTTTACCTCCGGAGAAACATTTCCTTTCATTTGGGAAGTGTCGATATTGTTCGCTGGCGTCATCTGGAGGGAAAAGTCAAGTCACAGGCTGGGGGGGGGTAAATTTTTCTGCTTAAAATGGACTTGAAAATTGAGCATTGACGCTGCAAATCCTATGCTAGTATATCAGCTGCTAGAGAACTGCGATGCCAGCTCGCCTAGCTCTGTTTTAGACTGTTTACCAATCTGAACTGTAATCACGATTGCATAACATGTTGTAAGCACGCTGGCTTACCTGAGTTCTCATAATCAGTACATATACCGTCGCTGATACTGAAAGCTAAGCTTTCAGTATTTCACCTTTTGGTGTAACGGTTATGCATGGCGGCGGTCTGACCATGTTACATATACTGAAAGCTTAGGGTTTGCAGGAGGTCGGGCGTTCCAACCCGCTCCGGGTCAAATTCCAAGGTTCGCCCTTGGGGTGGACATATGTACCCTCCCGTTTCGGATAGAAACTCCCACACAAACCACAGTGCCTAAGCGATTGGGAGCAGGACTGGTGGGGGAGGAAAAAGATCTGATAACGTGGGAGGGTGTAAGCACGCTGGCTTACCTGAGTTCTCATAATCAGTACATATACCGTCGCTGATACTGAAAGCTAAGCTTTCAGTATTTCACCTTTTGGTGTAACGGTTATGCGTGGCGGCGGTCTGACCATGTTACACATGTCCGCCACATACTCGAGGCAGGTTAGCATCCATTCCATTTTATCTGGTACGACTTCATCGGAGTTCCAGAAGGTATGAAACTCGTGAAGTACTTACTAGGGTACCACAATGGCAAAAGCTCAATGTACAGAAGACTGACTTGTGTTGAATGACATACCTCAGTTGTTTGGGGGAAAAAACAAAGCCTCCGGTTGCTTCCACGGTCATGCTTGCGGTGAAGAGTCCGTTGACACATAATGTATGCCCGGAATCTCGGAATGTTCGAGTGGCAAGTGCATCTAATTACAAGTGATCAGAGAGCCTGTCGCCCGTTACAGGAGTTCTGTTATCAAATCACGTACGCGCTCCCGGCACACTTACATTATTTACAATTGCAATTGGCCGAGTAAGTGGTTGGACAAATGAATGGTAACCGATGGTGGTGGCATGCCCTAACCATTGTTAGATCATACTGCCATTTCTGAGCATGTAGTAGGTTTCGATGGAGGATGACTGAGCGCGTGTCCCGACCCCCGGATAGCTCTCACTCGTTGTGTGTGTCGATGAGCGGAGGTGGTGAGAAGGAAGCTGGCGGGAACGTTAGCGTCTGTAGGAGGGGTTGTTGCTAAATTCTGAAGTAGATCATCCGAAGGAAGCTAATGTAGACGATAAGTATCGGAGTACATGATGTGAATGTGTTTGCCGTTGCTCTCGTCCAGCTGTTATGTCGCCTACTGCAGCGGCACTCGTTACTTTCTCAAGTCGAGTTAGTTCTATTGGTGATCTGCTTGTTGCATCTGGCTGTTATCTTGGCGATCCTTCTCTTCTCCAGGTGTTTTCTGTATTCATCGAGACAATCAGGATGAGCTAATATAATGAGTGTCTCAGCAGAGAATCAATTTCGGGCGTCGATACAGAGAAGTGTGAGAAAAGAATACTTCATCGAACCAGGATGAGAAATTATTGCCGTTTATGTGCGATTGAATTTGCAAATGCCCAATATCTGTGTAACGGTCGACAAAAACCCAGCTACCTAAAGGTAGCGGGAATATGGTATCCTCTACTCTTTGACCATCTTGAAGCATGTTTACATGGACTTGGCGACACTCGCGTTGACTCGGAGCAACAAAAGTGCAGACACCCCTACCTATCAGTCTATCCACTGGTTTAGAACCAAGACATATCATCGTATATACCATCTTCCTCTACGACTCGGATGATTATCATAACAATTTGTATTTAGTGTTAGTCGCATGAATTATAATTTATGTTGAGATTGATCTCAAGCAATGGTGCATGTTTGACGAGGCGTCTCTCATTAAACATTCTAGAGCAGGGGATCTGACAATCAAATTCGACAGTAGGATATAGTCAGCCATGGAATCAAGCGCTGGCCATTCAATCGAGTTTGGATCATCAAGTCGAGGATCGCTCCCAGCCATGTTGTTCAAGCCAAGTTCCCTGAACTTGGAAATCCGGCGGAAACGTGGACCGAGGGGACTTTCTAGATCGGGACTTCAATTGAGAAAGGAAGGAGTGTTAATAGGTGAGTAGAGGCAAAGTGGGCGATTGTGTAGGTGCAGACCATCACGGAGGTGCACTGAAGAAGGTTCGACAGAATCAGATAACAAGTAATAGGCTATTTCTTATAAATGACTAGAAAATATACGTGGTGAGCGGTGATTGAGGTCTTGACTTGGTCTGCCGACACACCTCGTTTACTTACTGATCCGGTGTTTCAGAGTAGGAAGAATGTCATTATTAAAGTTTGTAATGGAGTAGCGTTGTAGCGTAATAAAGCTATGAGCTTCGGTATCAGTTGCAGATAACAAAAACAAATGGAGAATCGAACTACTTAGCTTTGCTCAGCTCCGAGGGGAATTCAGTTCAGTATTTTGGCTCAGAACGTCAGTTCGGGATAAACGACTAAAATAACCACCATATCAATTCACTTTGAATGAAAGCCGAATGCAGGCGTATACCTCATAGGGGATGTGCACAGACTGCCAATGGCAGCGCCGTCGTGCTAGTAGTATGTCTCTGTGGAATGTTTCGCGATGAGGCCAGATGATTAACTGCAGAAAATGCTGTGCGCAAAGACCGCGAGCTCGATGAGTAGAACAATAAAGACGATCATACATAGAAAAGGAGAAAAGGCTTCGTACCTTCCTCCGACAGTTTACAGGGTCCAACCTTTATTATCGAATGGTAACATGTTAGTAGATAGAGCCGATCTATTTCGGAATCCTGACGCGTCAGACATCATCCCGTCTCTACAACATACCCAGAATTTTCCGCCACGAAAACGGTGATGAAAGACGCCTTGGTCTTCAAACAGTCACGTGACCGGGGAATTTTCAGCCCGTTACCCGAAGGTTTTCCCTGAGTCGTAGCCAGTGTAATTGAGGAAACTAAGGTTACGCGAGATTAGCTTATAAATGAACAGAGTGCTAGAATCCATGCAGAATACGAGCAGGCCAGAGGACTACTTTCAAAACAGCCATATAATGATTGTGGTATGTGTAAATCAACATGTCACCTAGACTTGTGACCGCACCCAGGTCAGAGTTTGGCAGATTCAGATGCCTTAGGTTTGGATGGCACCATCTTAATGTGCACAGCTGATGCTACCAATCGGTGTCGCGTAACATTCCATACCTTCGAAGCTAGTTATGAGCTGATAAAGCAAGGGACTGAAATTGCCAGAATCTCACTTCACAACGACTTGAGAGTGCCCGGCTGCCAAGAGCGAGTGTTGTGCTCACAACGCGTAGCTTGTCTCCCCTGACACGATGATTCAACAGAAAGTGACTAGTGTCATATTTGAACGTACAACAATGCTGGTGAATGGTACACAATGTTCAAAGACTGTGATACGCCAAATTCGCCATGACCGCTTGTCGAGGCCCCAAGGACGTAAATGGGCATTGTCGAGCAACTACGCATCTATATTAGTTCTAGGCAAACAGGAGGAGAAAAAACATACATGTCAATTATCATGGCCGTACATCCACCGTGGACGTTTTGATCGATATTAAGCAACTCTGAGAACCTGTCAATAAACACAGCGAATATGAGAAACGAAAGGTACCTTCGTCCACAATCACCTGAATAACGACACGACCTTCAAACTTCTCCGGTTCCTCGGTCTTTGACAATGTAGATGCCTCTGTTAATTGCAACCGGGACGCAATCATGTTTTCGAAACTGCTAGAAGGCTTGCCAGTTGAGCACCGCATGGATTGCAGAGCGCGGAGCATCCTGTGTTTTATTTCCGGGGAAACATTCCCGTCGACTTGGGAAGTGTCGATATCGTTTCCTCGCTTCATCGGAGGAAAAGGCCAAGTCACGTTCAATAATGCGGGTGTGAACTTTACCTCCTGGCAACCAACTTGAAATAGCCCAAAATTGCCTACTAAAATATGATGTTGCCCTCTGTTGTCGCCAGACCAGGCCGCTCATGAGTCATGATGCATGACCAACAAGTTGGTTTTGTACGTCTTCCTCTCGATGCTGTGGTATTTCCCTACAGAAATGCCAATGCCTCGCCTTGAGTAAGCGTCGAGGTCCTTGCATTCCCGTGAGAACAACATCCAAGGGCACCACGGATGTTTCCGGCACCAACTCCTTCATCCAACCTTACTGACGAGCTTCGACTATATGACATATGTCCACTCGTTTGATGCGGTATCAAAGAAAGGCTCATGCGATATTCCTTGGGTGGCATTTGAGCTGGATCATAATGTCGTGACAAAACTCTCGATTTCGTGTACCAGGGGCATTAACAATACTATCCAAAATTCCTTCTTACCTCAGGTCGATAATACTACGTGCCGCTTTGGTTCCACACGGCATACAGCTTTAAAGCTTTATGCCCAAGGTGCTAACAGTGTCCCGATCAAGATATCGTTGTTGGACGCCGCAATTGTTTCCTGATGGGCCCGCTTTGCGATGAGCCAAAGCGTTGTGGTCCCTTCCTAATCTTTGGCCACATCCACATTTGTGATCCAGTATTCCTAGTGGCGCAGAATATGTCCGAGCTCTATTTAACGTCCGGTTTCTCCAGGACTATAGCTCACATATTATCATAACGCCACCCGCACTTATCAATGGCCCTCAGACACTTGCTTGCTCGCATCTTCAAACGATTCAAGACGTCTGGATCTGCCTCTGTATTGGACCTCGCGACTGCTGCAACACCTGCCCTTGCATCAAATATCTCATCCCTGATCAAACGGTCTCCGGCTACCCAAGCGATTTTTCCTGTCGATGTAAACCTCCGATTTCACGTAGTTTTGTCCCCCACTGCCGATGGCACCCACATGCCAATCCAACAAACTCAAGTACTACCTACTCTTGGTACAAGTTGTGAAGGACATGCGCACACCGCCCAGGAATTTGCACCGCCTCTCGAGATTTCTCCATCAAATCCTCCAGTTGTATTTAACATCGAAACTACCGCCACGCAGTCGACGGGGATTCCTGATTCCGTTCTTTCTCCACCTGCCTTCATAACGGACACTGTCCGAGACAGTGATATTCTGAGTCAATACATATCACCAGTTGTGATACCTACTCATTCTCCACTTTCCGAATTTACCGTCGCGACACCGGTTTTGTCTCGGACCATGCAGACCATCGAGAGCAAGGACATCGAGACACCCAAAAAACGCGCTGGCGCAAGTTCACTCATTCACGTTGCAGGACCTCCCGTCGGACCTACCACTGAAACTGTCATACCGTCGATGGTCCCTACTACCCCCGACGAACCTTCTTTTCAGAAAGCACGCCTTGGCTCACAGCAATACGATTATGTGTTTCCACATTTTCCCCTTAGCCAATCGCTATCGCCTGCCACTCCCGCTTCCTCCTATAAATCATGCCTGGACCCACAGCGATACGATCCTCTAATTCCACAACTTCAATGTGACCGATCACCATCGTCTGCTCCCCATGAGCCACCGCGATGCCCACCTCTGAAGCTTCCCGCAGATAAAAAGCCAGGAGTCCAAGCTGGGCACTTACGTGCGCCATCTATATACCTTACGCAGCAGGGATCACCCTCCGAATTACTACAGGGTGTTACCAAGCGAAGCCTCGGTAACGACGCATCACTACAACTTGCGCAAGGCAATACCGAGCTAAACCTCGGCGATATGTTCTCAACTCTTGAACCCAGTGCCTCGAATTTTCAGTCATCGTCGACACCTGAGGCAAAACAGGCCAGTGTTATCGTTGAGAGGATTTCGAACGATGGGAATCTTGCCTATTCTATTCAGGCGGGTGGTCATAAGTATGTCGCTACAGCACAGGTCGGCAGTGGTGCATTCGGTTACGTCTGGTACGCTATCAAGGACCAAACAGAGGAGGTCGCCATCAAGGTCATCGACAAGGCTGGGTTGCTTGCGCAATTTGTTTACTGCGCCAGAGACAAACGACCGACCGTGCAACAACTGCTCGAAGGTTCTCAAGCAGCAGCAGCAGCTATCAGTGCTGAATATGAGACATTCAAGCGCGTCACCGAAGAGCAATCCCCATTTTTGACTCCTCTGCTGCATGCCTTCGAGGACGAGGATAACTTCTACTTCGTAATGGTGGGTCTTCCTGACTATCATCTGATTTGGTGCTGAACGTGCCCCAGAGGTTCTACCCCCAGACTCTTCGCACTAGAGCAAAATTCGGATTCATGCATTGGCAGTTGCGTCTTGTTGCTGCTGAGCTTGTAAGTATCTCCTATATTCTGCATGCAAGTTTGATCTAATGTGCTTCGTTATCCCCAAAGCTTCTCGCCCTCCAGCATCTTCACAAGCTGCGCGTCGTACATTTGGACTTAAAGATGGAAAACGTGCTCATAACTCCGTCCGGTCACGTATGCATTGCAGATTTTGGCAATGCTGAAGTCCTAGACCGCAAACTAACCTATCAGCAATTTTACAACGAGCTCATGTATGGTGCATCGGGTACCAGCGGTTACCTTCCTCCAGAACGAGTCGAGGGAAAGCAGGGATATAACTTCAAGACGGACACCTGGACCTATGGTACCATTCTACTGGAGCTTTTACTAATAAACGGCGGGGTGAGCAATCATCTGTGGTTCCAGATCGCCCTGGCACTAAAGCTCACTCGACTCTTAAGCACTGGCATTCTATATATCATTTCAGTGATGGAACGCATAAATATGGTAACGGCCACAAGAAGATACCCGCGGGTTACAGCCAGCTGGCCTTCATAAGACCGAACGACGAAATATATCTCATCCAAGATAAGGACGCCAAGGATCTTCTTTATTCTGTATGTCTCCAAGTTTTTGTGTTGTCGACGTTGGCTGGACTCCACATCAGATTTTCTTTCCCAGACACTATTCCATGAGGCCTGACTTGGAGTCAATCCGCAGTCACCCGTTCTTTGCCTGCATCGACTGGCAGAAGTTAGAGAATCGGGGATACGATCGTAAGTCTATGATCAAAATCCGCTGGCGTACCCTTGCTCACGTCCAACTAGCCATGTTTAAAGCTTGCTTGGGCAACGCACCACTAGAATCCGTAGACTCTGGAAAGCTTGCTATCGAATGCTCTCATCCTCGGCTACCAGACTTTAAGAAAGCCGTGCACGAGCGAGCCAACGGTGGTTTCTCTCTCGGGCGAATACACGTAGACTATGAGTGCCCGAGCGAGTTGGCACATGATGCTATGCATGGAGCAACTTGCAGGGTTACAGCCTCAGGGACTAAGGTTCCGCGGAGGTATGTTTGTAAATGTGACTTGCCTGCCGACTGGAACTAGGGTTGATATTTACCGGTTTGCCACGAAGCATCCGAGCAGGTCAACTCATAAATTTATATATTCCAGCTATTTATGATTGTTGTAATTGTAATACTTGGTATACATACTCATGACAACTCACGAACGTCAATTGATGTGCACTTGAATTGAATTGAATTGAACGCATACTAGGGGTCGCTGAAGCGCTGACATGTCACATGAGTCAGTCATTCCTCCTGTTAAGTCACCCAGTAAAGCGACTGAACTCTAAATTACATAAAGACGGTTCGGCTGTGAATTTCACCGGAGTCCGACTTGAAACAAGAACCCAAAGATTCTCCAAAGTTGCTTAGTACTAGTATACTATTGTTTCTAGTTGACCCTGAGTCGGAGCATACAAAAACTCTTAGACGAGCTAGGTTATAGTAATTTCCTGTGATTCCCCACGAAGATCTCCCCTATAGCCCCAGTACACCATGTCCCATCGGTCTTATGAGGTCAGCTTTTACTATCCATGTCTCTCGAGATCATGTGAGATCGAGAACTGAATGAGTCCAATGGCAGGTGGTCAAAGGATTCTTCGAGCAAGAAGTTGGCGCTGGTTACGGTCAAGGCAAGGTAGTGTTCGACCATCATAATTTCGCTTGCCACTGAGTGGCTGATGCATAATCTCGTTCTTTGCCATGGAAGGCTGTAAGTCTCTCTGTATTTCCATCGATTACTGGTGAAGATTTGAACTCTAGCTCCCTGCCCGATTCGGGCTAATAGACCCTTCCGATAATCGATGGAGGACGTTCAAGCAACGGATTGATCAGCTTAATACGTCCTCTCCCGTCGGCACGCAGTACAAGGTGTTTTTCGTGGGCAGACATGGTGAAGGCTTTCGTGAGGATCTCATGTTACTGAAGATGACATTTAAAGAATTGATCACAGATTTTATGAACTTTTCCCCGCAGACAACGTAGCCGAGGCGAAGTATGGCACAGAGGTGCGACCTACCTACATCATAGTGCCCATCCTATCCTAACACCTCGCTCCCACATCGGAAGAAATGGAACAGGTACACTTCTACCATTCTCTTTCTCCAATGAAACTCCTTGACCTGATTGCATCCATCAAGGTATTGGTCAAAGAAAAGTGGGGACGGAGAATTGATCTGGGGACGTCAGTGACATCACCCGTTTACTGAATTGCGCTGCTTCACAACTTGTCATAGCGGATCCAGAATTGACGACGCTTGGCCAGGAGCAGGCGAAAGCAGCCCATAACGCATGGAAACAAGAACGTAAATTTGATATTCCCCTTCCGGGGAAGCTGTACTGCAGTCCTCTCACACGAGCTATCTATACGAACAAGATAACATTCGACTCCATTATACCGGAATCGCAGAGAACCGTGATTATCGAGGTATATATCAAGATACAAGAATTTTTCGCTAGGTTCACTCACTCGCGCTATAGAACCTTAGAGAAACACACGGCGTCCATACCTGTGATAAGCGTAGAACGCGCACTTATATCGAACGAACTTTCCCTGACTTTGACATCGAAGAGGAGCTCGTGGAAGAAGACGAACTTTGGGACTCCCAAGTGAGGGAAACCCACGGCGAAATCGATGTCCGAATGAGGGGCGTACTGGACATGATTTTTGACAATGACCAGGAACAATGTGAGCATCATATCCCACCTGTTTATCGATGTAGACTGAGCACTCGTCTAGTCATCTCTTTCACTGCCCATGGGGGCATTGTTAGTGCAGTGCTGCGAGTTGTGAACCACAGACAATACATTTTACCCACTGGAGGTTCGTACTCGAACCTGATTCGAGAGCTCGTGCTTATTCTGAGGCAGGGGTTTTGCCGATGGTTGTTAAGTCATCTATATCTTAGGATCGCTTGAGGAAGATGTCACAAGGTGGTTGGAAAAGTGCTACTGAATCGTACTCTGAGATCGCTTTTGTGCTGCTGGATCTGAAACACATGTTCACACCGTCCACAGCTTACGTGTATATTTAGATTGTACAAGCTTCCACGTGTGATACCATATCCCTTCTCGCTATCGTCAGCACTGGGCACTGAGGCATCTGTTAGCAATGTACGCAGTAAACGATGCAGGTGCGCTTTTCAACTTTCAGTGAAGTAGAGCATAATGAATTCAGCGGAGCAGAGCATGACGCTCGTGCAACTAGCCCATTCTCAGAAGACAGTGACTCGCTCTTTGATGAGCCTCAGATTGCCATGCGCACTGCGCCGCCGATACCTGGGCTTTTCGTTCCACCCATCAGATTACCTCTCGAACTGGCAAACGACATCGTTCAGCAGTGCATGAACCTTTACTTCGATGGGCGAGACGTAAATCAGATCATGCTCTTTGGACGCACAGCATCCGAGCACAGCCAGAATATGGGAAGCGGCTTACCAACATTTTTGATCACACTCCTGCACTGGCTTGCCGAAATGTTACGTGGTCATCTACCCGAGAAAGTGCATGAAATGTTATTTCCGCCCAAGGATGCGCCACAGCGCGCACGACAGGCGATCCTGAACCTGTATCATCCTGGAGAAGGCATCTCACCCCATGTCGATCTACTGAGACGGTTCGATGATGGAATCATAGGAGTAAGCTTTGGAAGTGGGTGTGTGATGAACTTTGAGCGGGTTCAGTGTCAAGAAGAGCTGTTCGGAGAGGCCGGGCCGCTGGATAGAAATCATTGGGACCTCTATCTGGAAGAACGCAGTGTTTTGGTCCTATCGGAGGATGCGCGCTACAACTGGACTCACGGGATTGATGGAAAACATAAGGATTTTGTCAGTGGAGGAATAGATGGACAAGGAGAACCTGACTGGATTGATAGGGGAACGAGATTGAGCATCACATTCAGGTGGTTGCTGCCAGGCGCAGACATCGTCGGAGGGCCTGATCCGTGATAAGTACGTGGAACTGCCTAGAAATTATCAGCTGCACGTGTAGAAAGAAGATAGTACCATGTCAGAGTAAGTCAAGTTAAAGAACCAGCGATGGAAGACAAGCGATGCGACAACAAGGTAAAAATCAAATGATATCTAACAATGCACGGAATCCTACACCTCATAATCAAACTCCTTTGCTAGAGCACATCTCTGACACACCTCCCCAAGGGTACGATATCAAAAGCCGCCACGTAGAGCAAGAACAAGATGAAGAACGGATCCAGCGGTGATATTAAACTCCTTAGCAGTTTTATCATCCGGCCTTAATCAGGTGAGTTTACGCGATGATCTTGTAGAAGCTAGGATGACGCACATTTGTCTCCCTCCGAAGATCAGTCTCTGTTGTTGTGGTGGCACACCGGACTGCTCTTCGACCTTCTCCTTTATTCGAGTGATCTGTTCCGATAGAATCCGTAAGGTGTTACATAATTGGTGCCCTTAGTTGCAGATACCTTATCCTCGAGGTCTATGTCCAACTCGATCTGCGCGTGAACCTTCGTTAGCAGTCACTAGCGGATGGCAAGGATTGGATTTAGCACCTCCTTGCCGGTGAGTGTCTAGCGGAGGTCATCAGGTTAGCGGAATGTTTCCTGGCAGCGTGTCTGCGTCCTTACCTTTACTTTGATGAGCATGGTCGAAGATCTAAGAGTAACAACCCCCTTTAGGCTTTAAAAGTATGCCTCTGATTCGGAACTCTCATCGTGACACATTTCCACGGTCTTTCCAACCGCCCACTTGAATTCTGGACACCATTAAATACTTGACTCAAACTAGACATTTATAAAATCAAATTTCAACTCATCCGTGTGCCGCCATGGTAACCCGAAGCATTTTTAGCAAATTTATCAAGAAATCGCACCTTTCGACAGGAACTATGTGCTGGTTGTGACCATATATCCGAAGCTCTCGGTGTCAACAGTAACGCTGTCATTGTTTGATGGTTATTCACGAATAGATGTGCAGACGTTGTGCAGATGAGTCAATTGAACCACGGTCACCTTGGCGAAGCATGCACGGACTGGTCAACATTCCAGGGCTCGTGAGCATTTCTCCAATTGTCTTTGTTGGACAGTGCCAGCGGGTTCACGCAAGCGTGATGTTTCCTGTTACATTAACAATGAATCGTGATTTGGCAGGTCTTCACAACTGATCTAATGCAGCTTCATACAGCTCATCATTCACTCCAACGTGCCTTGCAATTTCCTCTACAGCGAGCTTCATCATCGAGTCTGGATGCACGGTGAACAACAAACTACAACTTTCGAGTTCTTGCGAAGGAAGCGAATCTCCAAGCTGGAGGATGGGACTTGATGGATTCCATTTGTGAGCTCAAGTTGTCTCATCATATTGCGGGAGCCAAGGTTTCTTTTTTCAGGCAGTAAAACATAATTCCGTAACGTGCACGCCATATTGCAACTATATTGAATACAAAGGCCCCGTCGAGTCTTATGATGTCACCTCAATTTTCGTGTAGTTCGGTGGGTAGCCAAATGAATCATGATGTACCAATACTACGACAAAAAATGACAACAGCTTCGTGAAGTATTCTATGGGTCACTTGGATCACTTGGATAGTTTCCCGTGCTACACACCGTCACCAGTTGATACAGGTACTATGTCCTCTTGGAAAACAATTGTAGTTAGGTTAGTTCCTATCTCAGAGCCGGCTATGAGATTAGCATGATATTCTCGAACGCTGAGAAGGAGTCGTGGCCCCAGAACAAACATCTGCACGAAAAGGAAAATTTCAAGGATGCCAGAATCAATCTCAGTTTCCACTGAAGAAGAACCCTATAGAAATGACGAGAGTTGTCAGAAGCACGTGCCAGTCGCAGGTTGGCGTACCGATATTTGTGGAGCGAGAAGTCTGACAGTGACCAAGCAAGAAACAGCAGCGTGCCTGGTGAGGAAGTTCAGTCATAAAGGATATATTGAATTGAAGTCTCAAACTCACGCTGCAAAGTAATACACATGAGTTTTTATTAACATAGCGAAACAGTCCCTCCCTGGGGATGGTCGTTGCAGTTCACGAAAGTGTTTTATAGCAATCCAGGCTGCAAGACATAGTACGAGGAACTCCCATACAATGCCGAGTATCCAAGGCTCAGATAGTGGGTAGCCACTATTTCCGCTGAGAAAGCACTGATAGGTGCCAGAAAGAATAAGCTCCTCTGGTATTCATCAGCATGATATGCTTGGGTCTTTTGATGATGATCAAGGCTCACCTCCTGAAATGGTACTGCTTGATATTGCAAGGATCACTCCACATATAATCGTGCAAGCCAAAGAGAATCCGACAAGAAAGATTGAAATCTTTCTTGATTGCCGGTACATCGCACGTAACCGAATAATTAAGATGTCTGGCATGATATTTCAGTCCAGTTAATCTTAATCAGGTACTACAGCCAAGTAGCTCACAACGCAGCATGACATTTACGATAAAAATCATCCACCATTGTGCAAGGCCAAGAATAGTGCCTGGAAGATCCAAGTCAATAACGAGCTCAGAGTACTGGATGCTTCAAACGAACTCACAACTGTAATAGTCATTATATTGAACCAACAAAGTGGCTGAGGTTCTCACTCACCCCTACATAGGAGGACAGCGAGTTGAATGACCTGATAGAAAACGGTGCGGAATCCTTACTGTATCTGTCACCGAAACTGACGGAAGACCCACTACATGCTACCGGTCAGAAGAAATAATCACAATGAATATGATAAGACATACGCAGTATGCTGATGCTGATCGTGAGATGATGTCTTATTAGCACAGTACTGGTTCGATTAGTCTGGCAAAATAGTACCCAAATGAAAGCATTCCGACGTAGCGCACCTAAAATATCTCATGAATTAGCGCAATTTTCCAACAGTTAAGACATGAGTTAGGTACGCTGATATATACGACGGTCATACTGGACCAGCGTTGCCTCTGCCGGTCGGAATTAGCTATATCATCCTGTTCCGAGAGACTCTACTAACCAGGACCAGTTCAAACTAGAGAACCGTGAGATAGCTGCTCCGAATCTACTGAGCAAATGTCATCAACTTACCTCTTGTCCCAATGTCAGCGCTGGATATCATAGGGCATCAATACATCTCTCGATAAGCGTATGATTGCACATTTCTCACCCCAATCGTATACGACTACCGTAGAGGATGCAACTGTAAAGTCATGGTGGTAAAAGGCAGATCTGAGTGAGCCATCATCGACATCACTGACTCTACCTGTCCACGAACCTACAAAATAACTGTAAATCCGATAAAAGTCGAGCAACGGCCACCAATTAGGATCATTAGAGACTAGGGTCATATTGAAGGGATTAGTGTTGGAGTGTCACTGGCAGAGAAGCTGGCCGCAAATGATGGCCGCACTAACTTCATATACCAACGCTTGGGCCGACTTGCACGCCATCATGATATTGCAACTATATTGAACACAAAGGCCACGTCGGGTCTTATGATGTGACCTCAATTTTTCGTGTAGTTCGGAACACCGGATGGGTAGCCAAATAAATAATGATGTATCAATGCTACGAGAAATTGACAACAACTTCGTGAAGTATTCTATGGGTCACTTGGATCACTTGGATAGTTTCCCGTGCTACACACCATCATCAGTTGACACAGGCATGCTCTTTTGGAAAACAATTGTAGTTAGGTTAGTTCCTATCTCAGAGTCGGCCACGAGATTAGCGCTATATTCTCGAACGCTAAGGAGAAGTCGCGGCCCCATAATAAACATCTGCGCGAGCAGGGAAATTTCAACGATGCCAGAATAAACCTCAGTTCCAATTGAAGAGGAACCCTATAGAAATGACGAGAATTGTCAAAAGCACGTGTCAGTTGCAGGTTGGCGTACCGATATTTGTGGAGAGAGAAGGCTGCCAATGGCCAAGCAAGAAACAGCGGCATGTCTGGTGAGGACGTTCAGCCATAATATATATATTGTATTGAAGTCTCAAACTCACGCTGCAAAGTAATACACATGTGTTTTTATTAACACAACGAAACTGTCTCTCCCTGGGGATGGTCGTTGCAGTTCACGGAAGTGTTTTATAGCAATCCAGACTGCAAGGCATAGTACGAGGAACTCCCATACGATACCGAGTATCCAAGTCACCCAAGTCTCAGATAATGGGGAGCCACTGTTTCCGCTGAGAACACAGTGATAGGTGCCAGAGAGAATAAGCTCCTCTGGTATTCATTGAGCCCAATACGCTTGTGTCCTTTAACGACAATCGAGTCTCACCTCCTGAAACATTACTGCTTGATATTGCGAGGATCATTCCGCTTACAATTATGCAAGCAAAGGAGATTCCGACAAGAAAGATTGAAACCTTTCTAGATCGCTGGTACATCGCACGTAACCGAGCAATTAAGATGTCTGGCGTGATATTTCAGTCAAGTCTCTTAATCAAGCACTGCAGTCAAGTAGCTTACAACCTAGCATGACATTTACGATAAAAATCATCCACCGTTGTGTAAGGCCAAGAATAGTGCCTGGAAGATCCAAGTCAATAACGAGCTCAGAGTACTGGATGCTTCAAACGAACTCACAACTGTAATAGTCATTATATCGAATCAACAAAATGGTCGAGGTTCTCACTCACCCCTACATAGGAGGACAGTGAGTTGAATGAACTGATAGAAAATGGTGCAGAATCCTCACTGTATCTGTCACCGAAACTGACGGAAGACCCACTACATGCTACCGGTCAGAAGAAACAATCACGATGAATATGATAAGACATACGTAGTATGCTGATGCTGATCGTGAGATAATATCTTATTAGTATAGTACTGACTCAATTAGCCTGGCAAACATAATACCCAAATGAAAGCATTCCGACATAGCGCACCTAAGATATGTTATGAATCAGCACAATTTTTCAACCAAAGTCAAAATATGAGCTAGATACGCTGATATATACGACAGTCATACGGGACCAGCGTTGCCTCTGCCGCTCGGAATTAGCTGAATCATCCTGTTCCGAGTGACTCTACTTACCAAGACCAGTTCAAACTAGAAAACCGTGAGATAGCTGCTCTAGCAACTTGTGCCATCAACTTACCTCTTGTCCAAATGTCAGAACTGGATATCACAGGGCATCAATACGTCTCTCGATAAGCATATGATTGTGTATGTCTCACCCCAATCGTATATGACTACCGTAGAGGATGCAACTGTAAAGTCGCAGTGGTAAAAGGCAGATCTGAGTGAGTCATCATCGATATCGCTGACTCTGCCTGTCCACGAACCTATAAAATAGCTGTAAATTCGATAAAAATCGAGCAACGGCCACCAATTGGGATCATTCGAAACTAGGGTCATATTAAAGGGATTAGTGTCGGAGTGTCAGAGAGCTGGCGGATGCTAGTGTATTAAGATAATGGCTGGGCTAGCTTTATATACCACCATCGGATCAACGCTTGGGCGCAGACAGCGTCATAGGTCCTTGCCACATTCGCATCGAGTTCCGATATCAGTGGGATGACGTAGTCATTGATCCAACACAGGTCTAGTGATGTGACCATTAAAAGGCGCCGCTCACATAGTCCGTTTCTTGAGCTCAGCCTTGAGGCCGCTTTTAAAAGGGTGATATTACAACGGAGTACAGCTTGAGGGTAGCTCAGAGGAAACCATAGTGGTGGCGGAGCTCGAAAAAGCTAGAGCTTTGGCGAGATTATGCCCGCATAAGCAAGACCCGCCGGTTGCCATGTACTGACATATATAATAGTGGAGCTTTGGTGGAGCTCAAATCTAACGTTGAAAACGCTCCGAGTCAACTCACAGCACCAGCGGCGCCCGACCTCGTGATCGAAATGAGTGTACCTTCAATATATACCGTACATAGCGCCAGACAAACGAAGCGAAATCATATCGTCATCACGGATATACACCCCCTGCCGCCTTCATTATGTGGCGACGTAAGGCGACATTTCCTTCTTTGGTACTTGAGTAAGCGCTGACGCTGGGCGTTGAGCGTTTTCAACGTTTAACGTTGAATTTGAAATTTGAAATTTGAGCTTCCATGAATCTCTTGAAAGAGACACTGTTTCTCGAGTCCCGACGTCGACGGATGGACACAATCTTCGAAATGGTACATAAACAAGGTAAGCTAATTCAAATGATCCTTAGCATTCCTGTGGTCAAAGCTCAAACTTGATACGAAGGTAAAGCTCAGAAGCCTTCCTCATCTCTTCCACCGTTGAGGGAGGTGCAGGTTTCCCATCCAGGTCGTACACCTGTTCCGGATAGTACTCGAATGCGGCAGGTGGTTGCGGGACGCAGTGGGCTGGACGAACATTATAATCATCATAAGAAAACGGGTCTCCTGGCTTCTTGGGAGGCTGAAGCAGTATGGCGTTGGCAGACTCGATCGACACATCGTAGTCGAAATAATTAAAAGGTGTCAGGAAGAAACTACATGATGCTGTGAGTCAGCACGTCGCATTGATACATAGCTAGGATTTGACCTCGAAGCGGCTGTATTAGTCCTTGTATTCGGAACATCCTCTGATGCAGGCTGTAACCGAGCAGTTTAGCTCCGCACTGAGATACTAGAAGGAAAACTTACTAGGTGGTGCATCCCAACGTTAATCCAGGTCACCAGATCCTGTTGAGTGATATTTTCACCGTCGAAAAAGTTGTGGAAGTCGACAGGGGGAGCCCCTGGAAGATTAAAGTTCCACATGCTGCTGGAAGAGGGCTCCGTATCTTTGCGACGGGACACCGCCAGGTGATAACGCGCCCAGTTGGCATTCTTGAGCAGACGCTTAGATCCTACGACAGTCTTGGAAGAACGTCTGTCAAAAACAATACAGGAACATTCAATGTGTTGCGCACATTATGAACCGGCGAGTATCCCGGGTGAATTGCATATCCTCTAGGAATTCCCCATTTATTGGTTTCATTAGTGTTCACAATAGTATAACCTCCTTGGAAATTGGCGGGGAATCTTAACAGGGCTTCGTCTTCGTTATCGATGTATTCACGGGTGATCTTTTGTTGGATCACTTCTTCGCCCCAATCGTCATCGAACCACGGTTGGGTGGTGACCTCCTGACTAAGACTTGTTTTCAACAGCGAATTTTGTATTCCTCCCTACGTCGAGGTCGACCTGCAGAAAGAGCTCAGATCATGAAGTATATCACATAGATTTTCAAAACCTTGAAGTTGATGACATGATCGTGGAGGCTTCCGACTGATTATATGCATCAGTAATATATATATATATACGTCGAAAGTACCGGGAGACGACATACGAGTAGTGTTCCAGATTTTGCTTCCATAAGCTCCTTGCTCGTCATCCCAGAACCCTGATAAAAGGTATCCGGATGCTGATACACGAACCTCGATAGTTCCATCGACATGGAAGATATATTCAAACTTGGGAGAGGGTCTCGCATGTAAGTATATGATCACCAACGGAGCGATGAATACTCACCACTAAAGAAAGGTTAAACAATAGTCGAATTTTGGAAAACGGAAGCTAATCATGATACTCACAGTAATCATAGCTAAATGCAATATGCTGAGTGCATACATTCCAAAGAACTTTTATCATAATGCCACTCACTTTCCAACGGTGGCAACGCTCCTAATGACCAGCTGGTAACCTTTGACGGCACCGAATTCACTTTGCTCAAAACCAAGATGTCTTGATATAGGACGTCCGCTATCCTGTTCAAAGATACATATTGCCCGCTTCCTAGACATCATCCCAGTCGCAGAAAAAGTGGTAGCTGGGAGGTAAATTGCCTCATCTGGACAATCATATCCTGGAAGCAGGTCGCGAACCGATTGCCCCATGCCAAAGTATGAATCTAGAAGTGCAGTGCTCGACTTATACGGATCATTCCCGGCTGTTTTACACAGGTCACTTATATTCCCTTCGATTCAGATTCGACAACTCACTGTATTGTGCCAATGCTTCTTGAGGCTTGAGCTAGTTTGAATATCAGTCGGATAGTTAAAGTAGTGCAGTAGACGATGGACAATTACCTCGTAGATGATCCGCTCACCTCGGAAGCGTATATCCCACAAGTTTAGTCCCATGTCGCGATCGAAACCTAGGTAAAGTCCCCACCCCATCCAACTGACGTATTGCAGGTCATAATCAACCCTAAATCGCAACCCAGCAAAAGATACAGAGCGAGGTCCTGGAAGGTTGTCGAGGTCGCGTAAGGCACCAATACGTTCTCGTGTACTCCAAGAAAGATCTTCTTCTTGCTTTGTTACTGGAGGCACACGCTTGAGCGTACCATTATGAAACGCATCCATGAATGATTCTGCTGTGTCAAATACTTGATGATTGTACACGATCTAACGGACATGGATTAAGTACGAGAACGTTCACTACAACCGAAATAGATTTACCTTTAGCTGGTCCCATTTCGAAGTATCAGTACCACTGACGTCGACATATTGCCAAAGATTCAGTGGATGCAACCAGAATCCGGGCGTGTCTCTTTGCCAGTTCAACCAGAAGCGCCTGAACTGATCCGTCGAAACCGAACGGCCCAGCACCTCCGGCAACAATAGTACCATTGGGCAAACCACCTAGAAGTTCCTGAGAAAGTATAAGGAAGACTAGGGCAAGCCAGATGATCAAAACGACTCGCCTTGTACGCATCCATCAGCGGAGCTGCTATCTTGGTGTGGATTTCGGGCAAATTCCAGTCAAGGGCATCATATCCTCTTGCGTTGTAGGGAAGAGTTTCGGTATGATAAATATTTGCCAAATGCGTCATCTCTGTGGCTGGCGTGACTGGGAGCGGCCCGACGAGATAATCTCTAATCACGGGCTCCACGGCCCCACCATGGTGAATGGTAACCCGAGCAAACCTTGCAGGTGCGTCACGAGGATCCAAAGACGAGAAGTACTCGAGGACATCAGCCTTGGGAGGATAGTATGTCTGTATCATATAGATGGAGTTATCGGACGGCCGAGCTGTATCTCCTCGCGTGAGGTTTAGGTTCATTTGGGTGCTCAGGAGCCAATTTTGAATTTCCACCATTTCATCGATGGTAAGAGAGGCCCATGGGTTGATTGGAGCTGGAGGGCGAGCAGGAGGCGGAATATTAGATGCACAGATCTTGATATCTTCATCATAGTCAGCAAGTGTCTCGGAGCCCCCGAAAATAATTTTGGAGGTAGAGGGTCTGATCTGGATGACGGTCAGCGAAGCCAGTACAAGGATGAGGATGAATGAAAGGCCAAGGCGAAGAGAGGTGATCCTGTTCGGTGCTCGTGTTGATTCACGCTTGGGTTCGTCCAAGGATGCAGTTTTTAGCTGCTCGTATCTTCTGGGCATGCTGGCGGACAGATGAAGAGGTACACGTGTGACCGAACAAGACGTTAAAACGTAAATATACAAATCTCATGTGCACTATCACGCGCCTACCCACTGCTAAACGCGGAGTCAGTTTAAGATGAAAGACGGATCAGGAACTGAACCTCCTTTTGTTCATAGGCTCGTGGACAGACTGATACACATGTTGCAAGAAGTCACATTATTAGCTACCTGATCACTACGCCACCTTCCCATCTCCGATAAGGCTTTACAACTCAAGTTTGATACGATGATATAACTCCGAGGCCTTGCGCATGTCTTCAATTGACGAAGCAGGTGCAGGCATCCCATCTAGGTCGAACATCTTCGCCGGATGGTACTCGAAAGGTGACGGGTGTTCCGGCAGGCAGTGAGCGGGCTGAACACCATAGTCGTCATATGTGAAGGGGTCGCCAGGCTTTTCTGGGTTCTTCAGGAGGACAGCATTGGTCGACTCGATAGATACGTCGTGGTCGAAGTAGTTAAGAGGCGTCAAGAAGAAGCTAATAGACCGTTAATAAGCTCTTATTCCATATGGCAGGAGTCAGCGAAACCAACCTTGATGTCGCTGTATTTGTTCGTGTATTAGGTGCGTCTTCTGATTGAGGCTATAAAAATGAAAATAATGAGGCTTCATAATTAGTACCTCATTAAGCAAGCAACCTAACAAGATGATGCATGCCAAGGTTCACCCAGGCAACTAGATCTTCTTGTGTAATATTCTCTCCATCAAAGAACTTGTGGAAGTCGACAGGAGGGCCACCGGGTAAATTGAAGTTCCACATACTGCTCGAGGAGGGTTCTGTTTCCTTGCGACGGGAGACAGCCAGATTGTAGCGTGCCCAGTTCGCGTTCTTCAGGAGCCGCTTAGAACCAACGACCGTCTGAAATCCAGAATTCAGACCTTGTCATGACATCCTCGATAATATACGTACGTTGTGGATCGGAGAATAGCCCGGATGGATAGCATATCCTCTCGATATTCCCCACTTGTTGGTCTCTTCTTGATTTACGATTGCATAGCCGCCCTGGAAGTTTGTCGGAAATTTTAACAAGGCATTGTTCTCATCGTCGATATATTCTCGTGTGACAACTTGCTGGATAACTTCATCTCCCCAGTCATCCTCGAACCAAGGCTGGGTAATTGCTTCTTGACTCAATGTAGTCTTCAACAACGAGTTTGCTGCTACCCGCCACATCAAGGTCAACCTGTAATGGATCATCAACACTATAAATTTATCGCAGGGGAGGCTGTTGACCTTATAGTTGATCACGTGGTCATGCAGACTACCCACTGATACCGTGTTAGATCAATATAAGGGACGGGTGGAAATACAAACTGCTGGTTTCCCAGATTCGATTTCCATATTGCCCTTGTGCTTTATCGTAGAAACCAGCTTGCAGATAGCCGGAGGCGGAGACGCGGACCTCGATGGTTCCGTCAAGATGGAAGATATAGTCAAACTACACACAAATGATCGGATCAGTTGGGAAAATAGCATTTAGTTTATCACTCACCACTACAGGAAATAATACAGAATCCAGTCAACATCACGAAGATGGCGAAACTCTGCACGTACAGTAATCATAACTAGGGTTCAAGTTTCAGCATCATCCCACAGACAGAAAAAATCACACACTTTCCGACCGTAGCAATACTTCTGATCACAAGTTCATAGCCTTTGACTGCCCCAAACTCATTTTCTTCGTAACCAAGATGTCTCGTAAGAGGTCGTCCGCTATCATGCTCGAAGATGCAAATTGCACGCTGTTGTGTGGTTAATCCATTCACCGAGTAAGTGGTCGCTGGCAGATACACGGCCTCATGTGGACAATCATATCCTGGCAACATGTCACGGACAGACTGCCCCATGCCGAAGTAGCGATCGAGCCAAGCAGTCGTTGCCTGGAATGGATCATTACCCGCTAGAGAACTATATCAGATGAACTGAAGTACAGAAACCAGCGTTAGATCACCCACCATACTGTGCAAGAGCTTCCTGTGGCTTGAGCTATGCAGGAATCATGAGATTGTATGAATGGATGGCTACGTCGAATGCATCCTACCTCATAAACAATCCGTTCACCACGGAACCTGATGTCCCATAAGCTCAAGCCCATGTCTCTGTCGAAACCAAGGTACAAGCCCCAGCCCATCCAACTAACATACTGAAGATCACGATCCACTCGGAACCTTAGACCTGCAAACGACACCGAACGAGGTCCAGGAAGATGGTCGAGATCACGTTGGGCTCCGATACGCTTACGAGTACTGTACGACAGATCGGTGTCAGGGTCGATGACAGGGACACGTTTAAGGCTGCCGTTGTGGAATGCTTCCATGAAAGATTCTGGGGAACTAAAGACTTGGTGGTTGTACACAATCTAAGACCAGTTTGAGCGCATGAAGTCTCGGTGAGGTTATATTTGAGAACATACCTTTAACTGATGCCATTGAGAGGAATCGGTACCGCTGAGATCAACGTACTGATATAAGTTGAGTGGGTGTAAGAAGAAGCCGGGCGTGTTGCGTCGCCAACTAAGCCACAGACGTCTGAATGAACCGTCAGAGCTGAACGGCCCACTTCCGGCCGTCGTAAGGGTATCCTGGGGCGTTCCGCCCAGAAGTTCCTGAAAACCGACCTCCCTGTAAGTAGCATGTACAGAAATAAGATGGCACAAATGACCTTGTATGCTTCCATTAAAGGGGCCGCCATCTTCTCAAAAATTTCCGGGGAAGTCCAGTCACGGGTATCAAAGCCACGTGCATTGTGCGGAATAGCGTCGAGATGATATACCTCCGTCAGATGCTCCATGCGAGTAGATGGTCCAATAGGAAGCGGTCCAACAAGATAATCCTTTACAACAGGTTCCGGTGCAGAACCGTGGTGAATTGTGACCCGTGCATACTTTTCCGGGATGTCTGATGAGGATAGCGACGAGAAGTAACTTAGGACGCTGGCTTTAGCCGGGTAGTACGCTTCTATCATGAATATGTGATTGTCTGAAGGCTTTGATATAGCCCCGCGCGTCAGGTTAAGAGCCCGACCAGGCTCCTCCAACCACTTCTGGATCTGAACGGTCTGCTCAATGGTGAGAGAGGCCCATGGATTGATCGGGGCTGGGGGACGGGCAGTAGGGGGCATGGGTGAAGCACAAGTCCTCACGGAGTCTCCGTCATATTGATCTTGTGCTCCCAGATCTCCTGATAGAGGATGAACATGCAGAAAAGAAAGCGTTACCAACGCCAAACATGTTACGAGACCGATCGCGACACGACGTATGGTACGATACGGCTTGGGTGACTTGACTTCGTTGTCATCTCCGCCCTTCAGGAGTTCATAACCACTGGCCATGGTGGTAGTGGAAGGGTATGAGAGACAAGAGTGCTCTGACGTTCTCTTTAAATGCCGCGGGTCAGCCCTGTGTGATCACATGAACTTCCGAGTCAGTGAACGACTTCCTTTGCGAGCCGATTAGGAGTGATCCAACGTATACGCCACTGCTGATACATATGACAAAGACTTCAAATCGTTATCTCAACGACAGGGATTGCCATGAGATTATGCCCCGCTATACATATCTTCCCCCCACATGACACCGGACTTGAGCATTCTGAGCTTTAAAGTAGCCACGTGTTTCTGTAAGTTTGGGTCTGAATTGGACAAGTTGAGTTGCTATGTATAGTCGTTATCGAGCTTGTACTAACCTGCAATTTGAAAGATGTGGCAGATGAATCTTCCGGTTGATGGAATGGCTAGTTCATCACTGCAGGATTTTAGGTGGCAGATTCGTGGCTCAATTGCAAATTTCTCATGTCGATAAGGTGTGAGCAGTGACGGCGTGGTTTGGCTATGTTTGGCATTAGGCTCAAATGGTAACTATTATATAAGCAAACAGCACTGTGTCAAGTCCATCTGACCGTCTCAATATAAAATGGCCGACATGGAGACTACTACCCCGGCGGGACAGCCTATCGTCTCAAGGGAGAAGGTGATTTAAAATCTTTGATAGCTTGTCGGTTAATCCTCAGTTATTTTTCTCTACTAGACGGCCCCATTCCTCATCCGAACTTTTGTAAAGGTTGGATCATTCCATAGGCTGACTTTGTTCGAGGAGAACACTCTGCCAACCACAGACGAACAACAGATTTACACCTGGTAAGCATGCATGTGTATTTGTTCTAACTCACTTTTGATCCCATGACTAGGAAAGATGCCACCTTGCGTGAAGTACTGACGACTCTCCGAAACGCTGCACCCCAAATACCAGAATTTCGCCACCCTTTGGCTCGTTATTCCTTCCGTGCTATATACGCAGACGCAGCAAACAGGGGACGCTTTGCACAGAAAGAGCTTGGTATGGTGTATTCTCGTGATATTCTGGGCGAACCAGGTACTCTTGACAGCCCCGCGGCACGCCTGCTCAGCGACATGGATGGCGAATCCAGAGAGCAGACAGAGCGGGAAAAAGAGGAGAGGACGCTTGATGAACTTCGATTTGTGCCAGGAGACTATCTTTGCGTCTGTATTATCCTTCCAAAAGCCGCCGCGGCTGCAGTAGCTGCAGCCACCCAGGTCGAGAGCACTGTCAAGATTCCAGTCCAAAACGGCTGGAGATCCGTACCAGCAGCACGGCAGAGTGATGCAGGTTGGGGAGCAGCAGCACCTGCTGGCCGAGGTGGGGGTCATTGGCGGGGGGACTCCAACCCTGCTCCTCCCAGTGGTCCACGAGGAAGAGGTGGTGGTGGTGCTGGAAGGGGTGGAGACTTTGCTGGAAGAGA
Source organism: Suillus fuscotomentosus (assembly GCF_016647785.1). Lineage (NCBI taxonomy): Eukaryota > Fungi > Basidiomycota > Agaricomycetes > Boletales > Suillaceae > Suillus > Suillus fuscotomentosus. The sequence continues at coordinate 53,477 of NW_024539515.1, forward strand.
TCGCGACTTTGACCGCAACAGAGATTCTGAGAGACGTCTGCCACCAAGGCGTGATTCACCACCTCACCGAGGTGGCGGCTGGGGTGGTAGGGGTGGCAAACGGTCACCATCAGGTTCGCGGTCAAGGAGCCCACCGCGACGCAGAGGATCTCGTTACGACTGATATAGTTTACTTGTACATCCATTGTAGCTCTAGCTACCGATTGCAAAATTACTTTAGTTCTGAATTCATTATGCTATGTCCAAATTTTGACAAGGACTTCATTGACTTTTCAACCGTTTCAACTTGAAGTTGTACGTACTATATGCAAGCTTCCAATCATACCATATCAACGTGTTGTCTCGCGCAAGTCTCACACCAGTAATATTTCGACCTCGTATCTTCTTCATGATCACAGTCCAACCCTGACTTATTTGCCTTGCGCTAGTGCTTCTAGTATTCCTTCGAACTCGTGTTTATACATAATCACATATCAGCGACATCGCCACCAACATGGGCACTGGACCCTCAAAGCATAGACCCTATCCATTTCCAGTTCCAATCGTTAACTCTAACGGAATGCAAACAACAACTTGGTCCTCAGTCAGGACGAAGAAGGGCAAGGAGAAGGCACACCCAGAACTATACCAGCAATATTCAAATGGATATCCGACTGCTGCATATCCGAGTCATGGGTTCCAGTATTGTGCGTGGCAGTCACTTGTGAGAGTAGCGTTTTCCTAACAGTGCCGGATGAAAAGACCCACAGGTACAATCTGGGTATCCACAAATTAGTGGGTATTATCCGGTGGCCATGGTTCCTATGCAGCAGCCTCTGGTTATGCCGCAGCCATATGTTCCGGTCGCTGCTTTTCAAAACGCAGCTGGTCAGCCACCTGTACCAGTTATCCCCCCTGCAGAGCAAGTACGGATGCCAGAGTCATATATAGCTACAAACAATCAAGGCCCTGTGATGCCCAATATAACTGGTCGACGAGATCCCGTTGTTCCTCCACCCCCTGTCATAACTAACGTGCAACCCCAACGCGACACAGCTTTTCCTCCCCCTCCTATCATAAATGACTCGTATTACTCATCTCACCCACAACCTACTGCGCGCATGCCCGAGCCACATGTAGGCAATCGGGCGACTCCAGGCCCCGTCATCCCCGATATGACTGGTCGACCAGGAGATCCGGTTGTTCCTGCTCCCCCCGTCTTGACTGACGCACAGCGTACAGCTAACTCGTCATCTCGTCCAAGATTCACCGACTTCTACCAACCAGCTGATCATCCCATTTCCATGCCCGAACCTTATTTAAGTGATGTACCATTCAGGCCGCCGACTGTCCCTCCCATGCGAATGCCAACGCGACAAAATCCCCTTCCCTCTCCTCCTAGAGACATATGGGATACCACTCCATATCGTCAAGTTTTACAGGAACTCCCAAAGGACATAACCCTCTCCTTCAACGTCGAACACATGGAAGAAATGGAAGACATGCTGGCTCAACCAGGAGGTCCAATATCGCGTCTAGGAAAGCTATTTGGCTCTAGTAGTAAGCGCAAGGGTAAATCACGACAGGGACTCTTTCGCACTTTCAGCACATCGGGGGGCGATGGCGAATCTGGTGGTCATCATCATCGTTCCAATACCGTGACATCATTCGTTATACCACCAACTGCAATCATGCCCGATAGGGTAAACCCATACACTGGAAGTGGAGTCCCACCGCAAGCTATGCCAGTTCCCGATCGCGGACCACCTGTCAAGTTTGACCATACGGGTGAACTATCCGGATTTGTAAATCACTCACAACACCGAGTGATGTACAAAAACAAAATGTACCCAACGGCGATGCACCTCCTTGAGGCGATGAAGTTCACGGAACACCCTAAGCTTCAGGAGCGTATACGAAAGTGCACCGATGTTGGTGACATGTACCCGTTGTCGGCCAGTTTTCAGGACCACGTGCGACCAGATTGGGGCCAGGTATTCTTGAGGACTGTGAGATTATTTTCATTGGCATTCCAATCGGATCAACTTTCCCTGACTATTTTTATTTTTGCATTTCCAGATGGAAGATGTGCTGTATATAAAGTTCAAGCAACATCCTAGCCTTCGGACATTGCTTTTACGCACAGGCCTTGCTGATATTGTGTATGCCGATGCCAATGACGCGTACTGGGGTCATGGTCCTTCAGGTGATGGCGCCAACGAACTTGGAAAGGCCTTGATACGCGTACGGGACAGACTTCGTGCGGAAGGGGAAAGATAGTAGTCTTCCCTGAACCGACTTGTAAGAAGGAACGTTAGTATGTAGGTTCCTTCCATCCATGCCGATTGTATCATGACGTAATTTTACCGCATGTGTTTACGCTTGCTGTTTGTAAGGGTTGCTTTTCGTCTGGCGGTATACGTATTCGTGAGAGCTAGGCGTGCTTGGCGAAATGATAGCATCTTACAAGGGTTGTCATTCAGCGCTTCAGCTTCAACGCGATAAGTGACACGTTCCTGGCTTCCCTCAGACGCAATGCTAGGGCTGGACATTTATTTCTTCTACAGACAAGTTCTATAGATATCTTCCTCTGAAACCAAGTACTCATCGACAGTGCCCTCGAACCTAGTTGGCAGGCTGTGGGTCAACAGGTCCCGGTAAATTCCCCACAGAAGTTCTCGTATGCAAACTGCACTGATTACTAGTAATTCACTACCCAGCCTCCAACGCGCTCTCAGCCTATATACGACCGATGACTTCAAGCATTCTATTGACCAACAATCATGGCCACTTTTGCTTCCTCCTTCCACATTAATCCCGCTTCAGCGCTTTCTCAGGCAACGCAGTCCACTCCAGCTCCATGGCTGGGTCCAGCATTCGGTGCTCTAACCACCCTCATCAACCTGCTGGCTAAAGCAGAGTCCAACAGGTATCTACCACTTTGCTACGCTGTTCTTCCCACTGACCACGACGGCGGTTGTGACAGAAATGGTATACGACAACTCGAGGAACGCTGCCTCAGTTTTCTGGCTATCATCAAGAATGAAGGCAAAAGCATGGCGCCGGATGACCAAACCACGCTTTGCTCAGGCGCACAAAGGTTGGTAGCGCGCAGATGTTATTGTCTGAAAGGCAGCTGATAACCTGGCCAGCACCATCCAAGGCATCCTCGACAGAATGACTCCATGGTGCTTGATGTCTCGAATCAAACTATTCATCAAACAGGATGAACTCACCGGAGTCATTCAACAATGTCATCTTGAGATATCTGATTGCTTGAACAAGTTACAGGTATGTCAAGTGTCTATTCCTCAGCTATCGTCTATAATTCATCTACTTATTTGACCAGATAACCTCGCACCTCGAGATCCACAAATGGCAGTCTGCCTTCGAAGACAACCAAAGGATCGACAACGAATATATGATCCACTATCTCGGGGACCTCAAAAACAAACAGGAGATTCTCTTGAGTGACCAGCTGCAACAAACCGCCGTCGTAAACCAGATCTTGAAAGTGATGCAAGAAGTTGGTACCACATCCACCAGTCTCTTGCCAAACCCTTCATTTAATTTCCATTGACAGAATCTTCCGGTCCACTTCTCTGCAACACCTGAACACGGTCTGGAAAGTAACTTGTACAATCTTCTCCAAGATTCCAGAAGTTTACTTCCGAATATGAACCTGCAACGCGGGGAAGTGAGGCGTACCAGTAACCATGCGGTGAATGGGACGAGTCGGACCGATGTCTGGGAAGGATGCTACCTTAACGAGGAGAAGGTTGCCATCAGAGTCCTGCGCGCAGTCTATGCTACACCCAAGACACTCAAGGTACATTATTTCAATGTCGTCGTCGTCGTCGTAGGCGCTCAATCAATTGGTTTGCAGAGGTTCAAGACAGAGGCAGAGATTTGGAGAAGAGTGTTCGAAGTGGACAAAGGAGAACACATCCTTACGATATACGGTTTCTGTCAGACTGACGGGGAATATCCGTGGGTCTCTCCTTCCTCAGGACCTCATCTTCGTTTCTAACAACAGAGCAGTTACACCGTAAGCCCTTGGATATCCAATGGGACCTTGAAAGACTACGTGAATCAACACCCCGAAGTTGACCACCGATATATGGTATGTACCTTACTTTTCATCGAGGAAAACAGCATTTTGACCTGATCTCGTAGTTGAAAGGCATTGTTGAGGGCATCAAATTATTGCACAGCATGTCTGTCGTTCACGGCGACATCAAAGGGGTGAGTCATGCTGACAATCGCTAATTATAGGATCTTTACTTCATCGTAGGTCAACATCGCCATCAGCCCAGATGGCAGGCCACTGCTTGCCAACTTCGGTTTCACAAGGGTGACGTGCCTTCTCATGTCGATCATTGCGCTCTGACTCATCCGAGCAATATAGCTCGAAGAGGAGATTATGAGCTACTTCGACGTCAGCAATGGCAGCACTCTTAACCAGGAGTCTCTGAGATGGTGTCCTGCTGAGCTGTGCAGGAGCGGAGGAAAACGTACGATGGCGTCCGACGTCTACGCCTTCAGTATGACCGTGCTCGAGGTACTTCTATCACGTTTGGTTGATCAGCCAGATTTTGAACCACATTCGCAGCTTATGACTCATGAAGAACCTTGGGCGTCGATTCGCCTTGCAACTCAAGTCATCCTCAAGGTTTGTCAGGGCGAAACTCCACCTCGACCCATGAATCCAATCGCTGTGGAACGAGGCTTGGATGACGCGCTTTGGGCCCTGTTGGAGAGGTGTTGGTGTACAAACATGCACGATAGACTCACTATGCAAGAGATCGCGAGTTACTTGTAATGCCAGTTTTGTAATGTTCGTCTCTATAGTAGCCTCTAGGCGTATCTTCACATGTAATAATAGTAAACCGTCGCGTAATAACGCGTTGCACTGAGGGCGTAAGTCATGTACCAGGCCATCATAGACACAGCCTGGGCTGGTAATGTCGAAGAATCGTAAATTCTGTAATTAGCCGCGATTTCTCTTTTTCCGCGGCCTGCTTTCTTCAGAGTGCTCAGGCGCAGTGTGTACGGAAGTCGATGACTGCTTGCCATTAAGAGCCTTCACTGCTTTCTCCACAGCCTGTCGTCTGACTTTCTCTGGGACTTTCTCCCAATAGACTTCCTCCTTTTTGCCTTCGATGATCTCCGTCGCGATGGCCTTCTGGGACGCTTCAGGAGTCTTGCCTATGCCATCAAGGCCATGGGACTGTACGACGGGGTGACTAGAGAAGCGGTCGACTAAAACACGTCCGTGTTCAGGCGAGGCAAGCCGAAGATAGCACTAACGATGCTGTGAGAGTGTGATACTCATAAAAGATCCAAGACTTACGGAGTCCATTCCTTTGTTGAAATCGACGTAATCGATACCGGCGGGATCTACAAGAGACGACTCGAATGCGGTACAGAATAGCGCTCGGAGAGTAGTCTTATTTGTTTCGAGATGCAGATTTCTGGCAAAGACGAGACAGCCGAAGGGGTACGGTGAATACATAGTTGTCACGTTCCTAGGCGGAGCAGGGGTGTCTTCCAAAACGTCGTCAACAACGTCTCGTACATCAGAATCGGGTGAGATATCTGGGGGTTCGTTGGCATCCGCTAGCTCGCTAATCAATTTCTGGCGGTAAGCAAGATACTCCTCGTTCAATTTATCCCAGCGCGCTTTTGGTAAAGTGCGAAACCCGAACTTCGAGGCTTCCTTTGTATCCAAGTTACCTTCAGCGAGATCAAAGTCGTCTGATTCGGGTTGGAATAACCGCGTCCAAGGCCACGATTCAAGAAACATCCGACACAACTCTGCATTACCCAGTGTAACGAGAGCGAAGCCTTTACATTTTGGACGGTCCTCAGCTTTATCCAAGTGGTGCGGAGGAAGTATGACATTTTGGATTGGAACCAGACAACTTGAGTGAGACAGTAGCCCTTGCGCAAATCGGATGATACCAGGTATTGTGTGATATTGTGCGGGGATGTTTTCCTACGATCGTTAGATTTTGGTCTTCTACCAAAGAGATGCACCTACCATGTAAATAGTGCGGTCGTCCCACTGACCCCGAGTGAATTCACGAGTCGCGTTATCCAATAATGTTGTCCAATCCTTCCTGCGTACTTCATAACCACCAACTGAACCCCTCTCCGGCTTCCAGGAAGGGTACCACCCAGACGCAGATGGGGCGGACACAAGCATTCTAACCTCCAGCACGTCGCCAGCGTATGCCCGAATCGCCTTTACTACGTTTGCTTCAGTCGGCATATAATCTTGACCCAAGTTCTCTCTACCAAAAGCACGACGCATCAGGTAGCTGAGAGGTAAAACTGCGTGGACACATAAACCCTGCCTGATACGCGCACGGAAGAAACGGAAACATACATCCAGCATCTTGCTCCTCGCCCTGAAGAGACTCTTCGGTTTTCCTCCTGAGATCTGAGTCAAGCCAAAGGGCATAGTCCGAAAATGCGAGAACAGCAAGGACGGATATATCCTTCTCATTGTAGACTGGTTTCGCCGGCGGTTCAGAAACTTTCTGTTTTCCTTTGTCGCTTCCGGACGATCCTGGGTACGCCGATTTTCTTTCGATGGCGGGTGTCGGTTTCAAACTATGTGACGACTCTGACGAGGGTACGTGAGCGCAAGTGCCTTGCTGTTTCCCACCCTTGGAAATATTTCGGGGGACGAATGCAAAACTTGGAGATGTCATCTGGTTCGTTAAGCGTTCGGCGCAGTCGACTCTCGAGGTGGTAGCAAATTAGAAGTTCCTCATTGGACTTACGCCATGGCTTTACACTTCGTCAATGTTCGGAACTTGCCTGATCCAATCTGAGCCTTCTTAAGTCTCGTTAATGCTGCAGCTGAGCGCGGCGGCAGCGTTGTGTGTATGACTCGTAGTACTGGTCACGGACTCACGGTACTATGTATTAGAATCGGCCCGGGCATCTACCCTTTATATAGTTTTGACTTTGGTGGATATGACATGATTCTACCTCTTCTATCTGCACCTTGGTCAATGTTGCATCCCGACACATATGATGGATATATCAGAAATGCCCGAAGCCACACAAAGAGCATATATATAAATCGTTCTAGCGTGTGTGGCTGCGCTGCTCAGCCGCCCACTTCACAGCATCCCTACGTCCCCTTCGTGACATCAACCCCGAACCAGATCACCATCGAAGCAGCCGTGCACAACGCAAACAGGAACGGGAACCCCTGCCAGTTGTTCCCCGTCTTGTCGATGATGGCCTGTATCACATTGGGTCCTACCATAGAAGAAGCGCGGTTGGACAGACCGAACAGACCGAAGAACTGGCCAATGTAAGCCGAACGCAATGTGATAGGAAGCACGATAAAGCCAAGATACACACCATGTTATCAAAACCGGGCGGACTAAGCTCGGCCATCATCGTCTGGGAGAACGCGTAGTAGGGCGCCTGGAAAAGGCCGAACACGATGTTGCATGCCCTGAGAAGGATATGAAAACCAGATAGAGAAGTTAGATTCTTGACGAACCAGAACTCCCAGACATTATGGAATCTGATATATATGTTAGAGGGACGATGGATAGAACAAACAAGTCGAATAACACCGACCCAAGTCTTTCTGTCCATATTCCGATCATACCCCACAGCGGAATCAAAATAGTAACAACATTAGTCACCACAAACTGTGCCGTTGGCAGTCAGATAAACGAGTACGTGAAACGCTGACGCTACACACCATCTTCTTCGTGCTGATCTTCCAATATCTCTGGATGTACCAGAAGGCGAGAGTACTGATAGTCGAGGTAATCGCCTGTGACAAGCCCAAGTACGTATTTTGCAGGAACGAGAAACTGAACTTGTTGTTCTGGCAGATGCTGACGAGAGTTCCGGTGGTATTCAGTCCCTGTCCAAGACGTCCGTGTCAGGCATGGCTCAAGAGACAGACAACCAAACATACATCTGCGAGAAGGAAAAAAGAGAACAGGTACATAAAGGTGTAGGGAAGATGCTTGTATGTCTTCAGCGCAGCCCAGATCTGATGTTCGCGTGAGTCGATTTCTCAGGAATATTTTACTAAATACTCACCTGCTTCCACCCAATCGTCGTGTAGTGTTCGCCTTCAGGTAAACTAGGGCCTGGCCTAGGCTCCTGGAGGATAACTCGAGAGTTCTCAGTAAGAAGCCTACTAAAGACGAGCTACAATATACTCACACCACCAGATACCAAGTGCCACCCAGTACGTGTTGACGCTACACGTCAATCAATACAGCACCTCAAATATTTGATTGAAAAGAAGCTTACAGCACGAGGACATAATTGTCCACCTTGGGGTTGTTCGTCATCGGCAACAAAAGCGTTAAGTTCAGTAATAAGGTAGCTACATACCCGACATTACTATGAGCCTATATCGAACTATCGTTAGCTTCCGACAACAATAGACACAGCCCCTACAGCGCACGGTAGAAATATTACTGATCCTATTCTTTTCCAGAGATTCCTCTTGCTCGTAAACTTCAGTAGAAATCTCGCCGTTTTCAAACTTCTCTCTCAATTGACGTGCGTGCGGGGTATTGCGCGCGAGGCGAGGGAATAGAGCGACAAAGAAGACAAGAGTTGCGCCGTATGATACGAAACCGATGATGTAAAGAACCATCGCAAGGGACCATCGGTTCGGCGCTGCACAAAACGATCAGACATCGCGGGAAACACAAGATGCCCGGAAACGCACTGGTAAGGGCCATACAGGCATACTGTGCAGCCCAGCATACCACTGTGACAGCAAACAGTAACCACCGTCCGAACGTGCCGTAATCGGCGGCAGAACCGATGGTAGTGAATATGGCTGTCATTATAGCGAAACTGATGCCATTCGCAATCAGCACCACACTAGAAACTGACTTTGTGCCGCTACCCCAGGGAACTACACATTGGCCAGAAGCAGTTGTTGCAAGACATGACGAGCCGGGGCCTGCGACGGGATCATATCCTGCTGCTGTGGCAAGCCCCTGGAACAGAGTTTGTGTATAGCCCAGAGGACCGACACCCTGATTGTGTGAAGCATAGATAAGCAGAGCGGGCTAATAATATTCGACCGACTCACATTGTCACCATTACAGTACACTGGCGTTGAGCTTTGTCGGAGAATGATAAGGGACGATACATGTGTACCAGAACTCACGATAATAGCTCCACAACTCCCTTCTCGTCACGAGCGGTTCATCATTGCTGATGGATAAGATAGCAATCTTGTTCGCGTCCTGATCGGACGATTCGTCTGATTTGATGTCCTCAGCCTGTACTATCTCATTGTGGAGGGGGCTGGGCAGGGATGGAGGTGACGTAGACATGATCAGACCCGATATATGATATATCAGGTCAAGCGAAGAAGCGCTATGAAACTGGAGGGAGGTACGAAACGCCCATCACATCCTGATATCAAATTACATGACATTCCACGCCTGAATCGGCCATGGCGTTGTTCCTGTGTATATTAATGGGAGAGGTCCACGGAACTAGATTAAACAGCTCTATCAGGGAATACATCGGCATACGTTCGTGTCATGATGATGCCATCAAACAGGACAACTGTATCGGACCCGTGATGCGATTCTGAATGAGCGGCCGGTCCTGTGCTCCTGTGATATAGTTAGAACTGAAAGGTATTTGCCATTTCGTGTGCGCGCGCTAGCATCTGGCGTTTAGAGGGTCAAGGAAGCGGTGGAGTAGGCTGCTCACATGTACAAGGTCTCCACAACAATACGATCGTGCGAAAGAGCCAAACAGCTGTAACAGCCTCCTTTTCGCTCTCTGACTTACTCCGAGTTCAACTGAAATACATATGTGCGACACATTGGGTAATTCTCTTGCCTCATTTGCAATGTCCAGATCTGTTTCGACGTTGAAGGTTGCCTTAACCTTCATGCCAACTGCAATCTCTATCATGTTCGATAGTGATGCGCGCTCGTTCCAAGTAGCTTGAAATCCCTTGGGAGTTTGTAAGTATGAGGGAACGGATCAACTCGATATGCTGACTCGGACGACCACGGCTACCATACTGGATGTGACGAACGAGGTCATTCCGATATTGTGGATCAGTGGCACGGACTTGTTCCTTTGAAGCATCCATGGCCAGTCCATTCAAACAATGCAATCCAGACATGCCTTTTATGTGAAGGAAAGGAACGAGTTCAGTGGTGTTTCAAAACGTTGAGTCGTTGATGTCGGTGGCAGTTGCGTCACATGAGCAACACGGTCACGGGAGTTGTACTGAAATAGAAATTTGAATTCCTGCAACTCTAGCTGAGGAAGTGCAGTTAGGTGGCCACCTCAAGGAACCACGAGTCGATGTCCATCTATTTGATGATTCCCCGGTGTACATTACATCTCTCCCTCGTCGAAGTCCATGCATGTCCTCGGTCAAAATGCCATTAATATATTCCCCTCACCTTCAAGCCGGCAGCGGTCACAGCTTCCTGAACATTCATCAATTGCTCTTCACCGAATAAGCATACAATTGGTTGCATCCTTGCTTTTCAAGTTGACAATCTTTTTCTAGTTCTCTGGCCAGGCAAGATTATTCCTCCCCTCCATGGCACTATCGGCTCAATCGGACGAGTCGTATAGAATCATTCGGTTCTTCTTAGCGTGCCGTTTTCAGTGGTTTTCTCATTGTGCGCATTACTATACGAAATACATTCGATTCTACATTTGGCGTTGATGTGCTGACTGAGTAGTACCATACAAGTCCAATCACTTTGAGACTCGCCCCCTTCGACCTCGGCTGGCCACTTTCGCTGAAGACCGGTCACGACGTTGTCTACATTAAATTGTTCCGCTAATCCTGGTCGGTGATCTCCATTACCAGCGCTTATAGTGCAATTATACCAGGGTCTATATCGTGCCGAGCAGCCCTAGACAACATGGTAATACACGTGTAGTATGAACTGAACCCTCAACCTTTCTCTCAGCTGAACTCTACCCAGTCCCCATATCCTTACCCCCGTCTTCCCTTCTCGCAGATTCCGTCCATAACTCCATCGCACCATTATGCCTGATAGCTCAGAAAGCCGAAATATCAGACTTGAAGGTGAGTTCCTCCATATTGCCTTCGCATCTGTTTTATCATCCTCACTCTATCTACAGTCATCAACGGAAAGAATATTCAAGTTCCTTCCAAGCACATTCCCGCTGGCATCTACATATCCGTCAAAGTCGACTCCCAGAGGCGCCGGAAATCAGCCATCAGCGTCTCATCATCTAATAAATCTGTAGCGTGGGGGAATATTATGACTTTGTAAATTCCATGCAGATTTTCAGACGCAATGCAAGAATTGATTATCTGTCTATAGATCATCACACTCCTTACCTGCGTTGTCAGTGGAGATCAGGGCATCCTGTGAGCTTGGTCGAATGCTAGGCGGTGGTGAGGTCGTTGGAGGCCTTCAAATGTCGTGGAATGGGCTACTCGATCATGGAGATGAGCCATTTGGTGAGTGATTCGCTTCTCGTTCATACACATACACTAACGTCTCGTAGATTTATCCCCCCCACCCGTGCGCGGTGTCTACCCTTCCCTCAAGCTGAAGGCCACCATTGTACATGCTTGCAACTATCAGGACGACGCACTGTTCGATGTGAGTGACGCTGGTATCTGTTCTGATGTATTTTGCTGACAGAACGCAAACTGCAGTCCCTCTTAGACTGCGAGATTGCTCGAGACACAGATGCGGGCCACGTACAATTTGCCGCATACGTGACGAGCAAGACAGTCTCTCACCTGAACGACGCTGTAGAGCATTTTCAGTTGGTTCTGGACCAGTGTCCGGTCAGCCATCCAGACCATGCAACGGCTCTCACCAACCTTGCGTGGGCCCGCCTCAAAGGCTACATCCGAAATGATCTTCAAGACATCGATGTCACCACTTCCCTCTTCCGCAACGCCCTTGCATTGCGTCCGCAGCCCCACCCATATCATCCATTATCTCTATATAATCTCACCGAAGTGCTGACTTGGCGCCACAACAAGAAAGTACTGCTGCCGACATCCGCGAAGCCGCCTAACTCTATCATGAACTACTGCCTCTCTGTCCAGATGGCACCTACCTTCGTAGCATCGCAGCAGGGAAAAATGGTGTTGATTATGTGATCGGTGGATGCAACAATCTTCCAACAGACGCATCCGATGAAGGCATCCATCTTCGAAGAGTCGTCCTCGAGCTCTGTCCTCTGGGCCATCAACTCCGTTCCAGCGCCCTCGGCATGCTTGCGCACGCAGTTGAAGGATGTTTTAATCAGCACGGCAACATCGATGATCTTGACACGAGCATACAGCTTTGTCGTGAAGCCGTGTCTCTGTGCCCCGAGGGACATGCTGTCCATGCTGACTACCTGGACAACTTGGCCGTCTCACTTGTGTCCCGCTACAATCATCAAGGCAAACCTAATGACCTCAATGAGGCCATCTCTCTGCACGAAGAAGCACTGCGCCTGCGCCCTGTTGGGCACAAATATCGTGATTCCTCAATAAACGACCTAGGGTGGGCCCTCATCGCCTGTTTCAACAAACGCGGTGACATTGATGACATCACCTGAGCTATCAGCCTCTATTGCGAGGCACTGACGTTGCGCCCACCTGGGCATCCACATCATGACACCACGCTTAACAACCTTGCCCTCACGCTCAATACCAGTAGCGAGGATCTCAACGAGGCCATTGATTTGTTCCGCGAATCCCTTCGGTTAAAGCGGCTTGACCATCCAGGGCGCCATGCAACTCTTATCAATCTGAGCTCAATGCTCTGCTCTCGTTTCACGCAAACTCAGAAGAATGAAGATGTCGAGGAGGCCATCACTCTCTGCAAACAATCATTAAAGGCTTTGGATTTACCATAGCCAGACAGATACTACTCATATTTCAGACTACAGGAAGCCTCGTTACCAGATTCTACATGACCCTGCTGATTCGTCGCTCGCTATAGAGAACTTCAGACTTGTATCAAGACATCCTACTCGAGGATTTCCGGAACGCATCATGGAGGTTATTGAGTGGGCTCGCCAAGCAGAAGTTTGTGAACATGAATCTGCCCTAGAAGCGTACGTGCTTTGAACATTTTGACAGCCACGTGATGACACAATCATCGTTCACCTCGCAGTGTGAGGCTGCAACCGCCTTTTGTGATGCACGGTCACTTCCTGTAGATGCAGCCTCATGTGCCATACGGGCCCGGTCATCATCCTCATTGCGTGTCAATGCTTGTGCAGCGCCATCATTGTCCCAATGTCAGGAGACCCTCCATCATGTTCCTTTACCGTCCATCGCTCTCGCAGAACTGAAGATTCTCAAGGATAGCTTCATCAGGGCAATACGACATTCGTCTCGGATGAACCCAGGGGAGTCGAGGACGGATCTCATAGTGCTCTTGCGGAAATTATGGGGACTAGATCATGCTACCCATCGTCGACGTACTGGAGCACGTTCTCAAACTAAAGCGCCGCTCTCGAATCTGGCTGTGTCCGACTGCAGCTCATCCATTTCAAACAAAGGTGGATCGTTCTGGGAAGGAGCCATGCCTGGAGGATCTCTACATTTGCTCTTACACGCCGACACTTTCGGCTCTGATCAGATCTAGACAGTTGATGAAGAAGCGCATGCCTCCGTCCTTTGTGGCGATCGGACAGGGTCAAACGGGTCACGGTGCAGGGAAAGGCAAGGCACTTTTAGCTGTCGACAGCGAGCTTGAGCTTGTCCATAAGCTCGTCCCTGCGACGGCCAACCGCACCACTATTTCTGGCGGCGCAGCCACACAAGCAGGTGCACTCTCAGTTTTGCAGTAGAACACATGGGTGCACCTTACTTGTCATGGGAAGCAGGATCCTACGCAGCCTTACGATTCGCATTTCGTCATGAAAGATGAATCTGACACTGCTCGATGTCATAGAAAGACATATTCCGCAAGCCGAATTCGCATTCTTATCAGCTTGTCATACTGCTGCAGGCGATGAGGAGACGCCCGACGAAGTGATCCACCACGCTGTGGGAGGTCGACGATGCTGTCGCAAAACACGTCGTCGAAGCTTTTTACAGGTATATGTTTGGAGATCTGAAGAAAGGTGGTTTCATGGACTGTACGAAGGCAGCCTGGGCACTCGACTGTGCTGCGCACGTCGTGAAGACGAAAGTGCCGCTCGAGCAGAGGATCCATACTGGTGTGTAGTTCTACCTCGTATTGCTGTCGTCTAGTACATATTTACATGCCCATCACACATCCTGGTGTCAAATTGCATGGTATTCCACGCCTTAATCGGCGTTGGCGTTGTCCCTGTGTGTGATATTAATGGGAGAGGCCACAGGGACTAGACTGGCACAGGTTCGCGTCATAGTGATGCATCAAACAGGATGACTGCATCGGACCCTTGATGCGATTCTGAATGAGCGGCCGGCCCTGTGCTCCTAGGATATAGTTAGAACTGAAAACTATCTGCCATTTTATGAGTATGTAGGCTACATTTGGCGCTAAGAGGAGGAGCGGGAAATGTTGAGAGTTGTAAATAGTTCTCTGCACTCAAAAAAAGCTGGTGGGCCTGCCGCGGTACTGATGATGCATTGGTGATCATGCAATGATGCATCCCTGCAGTTGCAGCAAAATCTTGCATCGGTCGCCTGCGATACAAATCCATATTTAGTATTGGCGCTCTGGGCGCCCACTTGCACTGGCTATCTCGAGGGACAACATCTCTTTGCAAATTCAATCCAAATGAACAGCGGCGTCGCCGCCCTAATTCATCTATTAGTCTCTTTTTCTTATATTCCATTTTATTCTACAATATCTGAGCCTACGGATAGTGGCAGGCGAAGTCAGTCATTTCTTCTGTAAAAGAGGCCAGGGAAACGGCCGGAAAAGTCAACGAAAAGCATACAGTGCTTTCTCTTGGATCATTTTAAATTATTTGGACGGGCCTAAGGCCAGACAATCATTGAAATGCAAACAAACGTATATATATCAAGCAGATTTCCGATTGGGTTCGCGTGAGTCGTAGGCCAAGTTAATTTTGAAGGCATCACTGGGAGCTGTGCAGGTGTGGTACATATAAGATTGGAGGAATTCTAGGCGATACAGTGCAACAAACGCAACACCCAAGTGTTCCATGATGTCCATCAATTTACCACTTAAGAAGACGTCCTTCACCCTTGATACCTCTGGTGTCATGGGGTTCTTCGGCGGAGAAGAAGCGCTCTCCGCCATGTCAACTGTCCATCTCTACCGGGGCAGGCATTTACTCGGATGGTACAACTCTCCTGGAAGCTATACTGTTGCTAAGAAATTTGGCCAGTTGGCGAAATCTCGACTCTGGGACGGCATCTTTCCAGGACCGAATCCAACGCCTGAAGAGATGTTTGGCCTGGATGGGAAGGAGGGACCTCGCTTTATCGGGGCATTCTCGGGCACAGATATGACGCCCACAGGACACCTCGCATACCTTATAGCCCAAAAGGTAAAAGATACCGAGGAGAAGATTGATTTAGGGGGAAGAAAGACTACACCAGGGTCGGTGAGCATCATAGAGCTCGACAACGTGGAATGGCATCAGGGAGACAACGTGCCAAGGAAGAAAGTTTTTCATGCCCTGTATGCTGCTATACCCATCACCAGCAGTCTGGCAGCGTGCCTCGCTTGTGCATTTGTTCACGATTGGCTCGCATCTGGGCTGATCATTCTGGGCATGGTCTCGAGTGGCCTGTCTTGCCTTGTCATCGGTTCGGGGAGGCTGCATTTCAAGCGTGTCGAACCTTCGTCATATGCACCACGGGGAGATGGATTTCTTTTGATGCGTAATGATATTGTCATCTTGAAGGGCGCAGAGAAGCAGGTGGTGTCGATAACCAAGGGCAAACTCGTTCTCGACATGGGTTGTATTCACGGTGAAAAGTTCAATGCCGTCGGGATCTGCTCCTTGCTGCTCCTGTCACAGTTTCTTATTCAACTTCTCCTCGTTCCTCGAGCAACGCTATTCGGCCAGATTATGTTCCTGTCGTCGCTTGCAGTGTCTTGGGCATATAATTCGTTTCTGTCATCACTGGAGAAAGAGAAGATTCAGACAGATATACTGTGGAAATGGCTCGATGAACCATCAATCACAAAATTTGCGCTCCCCAACAGAACATCGGAAGCGGCGTGCACATGCTTCATCTTGCACGCAGGCGTCGACATGTCGAGGAAATCGTCTACAGATTTCAAGCCGAAGAAAATCCTGGAGTGCATGATCCCCAATGATACAAGAGTTTGGGAGGCATGGAGGATACATGTGGCGGAGCAGGTGTTGAGTAAACAGAAAATCAAATATTTTAGGCCGATTGAAGGGCTTGTAGCGGACTTGGACGATGAGGAACAGAAGCTCCTGGGACAATTACTGGCAGACGCAGAGCACGGTTATAGATGTTACCAAAAATATTATGTAGGGATCAATGGCTTGAGTCTTGACACCCTAGCATAGAGAAAACGTAGTATGAAAAGGAGTGCTTGAAGCTATCGACCATTTGTTGAATCACACCTGGAGGAAATGATACGAATCGTCAGTAACTTAATCAAAGTAGAGCTAATAGGGATGACAAAAAGCATAATACTACTTAATATTGAGCGCTCCGATTGCAAATTACAACCGTCATCCAGCCTCTGCAAGGGTCAATTGCTGGCGGCTACTGCGACTAAAGCAGAAACACAGCACAACTAGTAACCCCAGGCTGTTGGGAGTGCTTGGTTCGTCTTTGCGCAGGAATAAAGGAATGCGAATTCGGATTAGCAACACGCACCATCATGATTTGGCTTTCGTCTACTGCGGTGCCCGACCGATGCGGATAGAAAATGGCGGATCCTCTCAGTGCTGGTGAGAGATCCGCGGCTTGCCAACGCTGCACTTGAGGGGTTTCAAACGCCTTCAGCGGCGCTCATGGTAGTCCAAAAAAGAGTGGTATTGCATGCACAGCCACCTGAAAAGAGTGTCTTATTAATCACCGAGTCACCCTCCCTTCTGTTAATTATCATGGTCTGCCTAGGGCAGACGACTTCAATTTAGACGTTCTCTATCTCTGCTGCTAGACTAATCGAAGAAAGATAGGCATTCCCCGATATCTAATATCTCTCCCCGCAAAGATGATGGATGATAGGCTCCAAGCTTTTCTCAGGGAACAAAGCTTGATTCAGAAGTCAGCGCTGGGATGCAGCTACCGACTTACAGACCCGGCCGCCCTTGTGACCATCAAGCTTGTGATAAGCTCCCATATATATTATAAGGTACGTCTAACCAAAAGTAATCTAGCATGCACATGTACATAAACACATCTGACCTCAGTCACGCCCGTCCTAATTAGAGCTTTGATAGGCCTCCCTGGGCCTCAGGTGTGGTAACACTTACCTCGTTGGCTCAAATGTGGATCCGAGATGACAGTAATCTCCAATAGTTGGACATGGGTGGGAGCGGCTCAAGAGTGATTTAGTTGAAAGTTCCCCCAAAGGGCCCAAACGTAAAATGTGGTACAAAATCACCTATTTTTCATGTCCACCTTTCACCGCCCAGCCGTAATACTAACCTCCCTCCAGCTTCACAGCGCTTCTTCGCTTGACCTGATATATCGGGTCTGGCCATGTCCACGTCACCTCCATCCCTGCCCAGCGCCCTCCAGAATAAGGTAGTGCAGGCTGAGGACATCAAGTCAGACGAATCGTCTGGCCAGGATGCGTTGAACCAGATTGCTATCTCATCCATCAGCAAGGATGAACCACTCGTGACGAGAAGGGAGTTGTGGAGCTATTATCGTGAGTTCTGGTACACATGATCGTCCCTTGTCATTCTCTGACAAAGCTTTAACGTCAGTGTACTATAATGGTGATAATGTGAGTCGGTCGAATATTATTGGCTCGCTCTGCTTATCTATGCTTCACACAATCAGGGTGTCGGTCCTCTGGGCTATACACAAACTCTGTTCCAGGGGCTTGCCACAGCAGCAGGATATGATCCTGTCGCAGGCCCCGGCTCGTCATGTCTTGCAATAACTGCTTCTGGCCAATGTGTGGTTCCCTGGGGTAGCGGCACAAAGTCAGTTTCTAGTGTGGTGCTGATCGCGAATGGTATCAGTTTCGCTATAATGACAACTATATTCACTACCATCGGTTCTGCCGCCGATTACGGCACTTTCGGACGGTGGTTACTGTTTGCTGTCACAGTGGTATGCTGGGCTGCACAGTATGCCTGTATGGCCCTTACCAGTGCGTTTTCGGTTGTTTCGTGTTTCTCTTGACATCTAATCGTTTTTTTGCAGCGCCGAACCGATGGGTCCTTGCGATGGTTCTTTACATCATCGGTTTCGTATCATACGGCGCAACTCTTGTTTTCTATGCCGCTCTATTCCCTCGCCTCGCGCGCAATACCCCACATGCACGCCAATTGAGAGAGAAGTTTGAAAATGGCGAGATTTCACCTGAGGTTTACGAGCAAGAGGAATCACTGGAAAAGAATAGGATCAGTAATATCTCTACCGTGCGTTGTAGAGGCTGTGTCTTTTGTTGTTGGAACCTAACGTTCGCTCGATATAGGTTCATAGTAATGTCGGGTATATAATTACCTTATTGCTGAACTTGACACTTTTGCTGCCGATGACGAACAACCCGAAGGTGGACAATTATGTCCTCGTGCTGTAAGCTTTTTGTCAATCAAGTATTTAAGGTGTTGTATTGATTGATGTGTAGTGTCACCACGTACTGGGTGGTACTTGGTATCTGGTGGTGTGAGTATATTGTAGCTCGTCTTTAGTATGCTTCCTGCTGAAAATTCTCCAGTCATCCTCCAGGAACCCAGGCCAGGCCCTAGTTTACCTGAAGGCGAACACTACACGACGATTGGATGGAAGCAGGTGAGTATTTGATAAAATATTCTCGAGAAATCGACTCACGCGAATATTAGATCTGGGCTGCGCTGAAGACATACAAGCATCTTCCCTACACCTTTGTGTATCTGTTCTCTTTCTTCCTTCTCGCGGATGTATGTTTGGTTGTCTGTCTCTTGAGCCATGCCTGACGTTTTGGACAGGGACTGAATACCACCGGAACTCTCGTCAGCATTTGCCAGAACAATAAATTCAGTTTCTCGTTCCTGCAAAATACGTACTTGGGCTTGTCACAGGCGATTACATCGACTATCAGTACTCTCGCCTTCTGGTACATCCAAAGATATTGGAAGATCAGCACGAAGAAGATGGTGTGTAGCGTCAGCGTTTCACGTACTCGTTTATCTGACTGCCAACCGTTGGTACAGTTTGTGGTGACTAATGTTGTTACTATTTTGATTCCGCTGTGGGGTATGATCGGAATATGGACAGAAAGACTTGGGTCGGTGTTTTTCGACTTGTTTCTTCTATCCATCGTCCCTCTAACATATATATCAGATTCCATAATGTCTGGGAGTTCTGGTTCGTCAAGAATCTAACTTTTCTATCTGGTTTTCATATCCTTCTCAGGGCATACAACATCGTGTTCGGCCTTTTCCAGGCGCCCTACTACGCGTTCTCCCAGACGATGATGGCCGAGCTTAGTCCGCCCGGTTTTGATAACATGGTGTGTATCTTGGCTTTATCGTGCTTCCCATCACATTGCGTTCGGCTTACGTTGGCCAGTTCTTCGGTCTGTTCGGTCTGTCCAACCGCGCTTCTTCTATGGTAGGACCCAATGTGATACAGGCCATCATCGACAAGACGGGGAACAACTGGCAGGGGTTCCCGTTCCTGTTTGCGTTGTGCACGGCTGCTTCGATGGTGATCTGGTTCGGGGTTGATGTCACGAGGGGGCGTAGGGATGCTGTGAAGTGGGCGGCTGAGCAGCGCAGCCACACACACTAGAACGATTTATATATATGCTCTTTGTGTGGCTTCGGGCATTTCTGATATATCCATCATGTCAGGATACAACATTGGCCAAGTTCGGCTCACTCCAAAGGAGCCTGGAGGCCGTCTGATCGTCTTTCCGACGTTGCTGCAGTTTCGCGTGGTACCCAGTGTTTGGATTCGGAGTACGACTCAGCACTTAACAGCGACTTTGGATGTTGACGTTTTCAGACTGGCCTGACAATTTGGGTTATGTCGGTTTATACTTTTGAATGTCCAGTTTCTATATCTCTCCGCGAAAGCATGACGAAAGATGATACTATGCTTACTAGGAAACAAAACCGGCTTTAATTGTAGCCGGGCCGCAATACCGAAGTTGCCAAGTATGTTGTTCCACCACAGTTGCCAGTCTCCAGCGACGTCAGCTCCATCTTGAATCTATCTCGCTTGACAATGCATGCTGAGTCCATTCGACTAGAAGACATTTGTAATGGGTAAATAACGATGCACCGAGCATTTGCCTTGGACTGGGATGTACATTGTAAATGGGACAGAAGTATCAGAAGAGAGAGCATTCGACTTTGCGAAACCACCACGCGGTTGACTCGGAGGGACTAGTGCTATCAGTCACCGAACCACGATGCAAAGACTTGGACTGGTCTTACACCGATGCAAATTCTGCCACCTGGCAGAACATAGTTTTGCCGAGGAATTTTGCCAGTTCTGCCGGCAGAACTGCTTCAAAATAGCCCTACAACACTAGCTCAGCCTTTGCCCCATAAGGTACGCGCGTAACCATTAGTAAATGCGAAAGAGAGGTTTGGAGCACACATGTGATATGGCCAATCACGCATCTTTGTTCGGTCTACGAGCTCATTCTCGACCGCCATGTCCACAATACCTCCTTCGGAAGACTTAGCCCGTCCCTTCCACGCTGATGTAAAACAGGTTGCGGATATCAGGTCTGACCTGGACGCGAACCACATTGCTATCTCATCGATCGGCTTGGATGAACCGCTCGTGACCAGAAGGGAGTTGTTGAGCTATTACTGTGCGTTCCAATACACGTGCTTCCTCCCCACCATTCCTTGATTAAGCTAAACATCAGTGTACTCTAACGGTGGTAACGTGAGTCAGTTCAGGTATTCGCGTATCCCCCACTCTACTTATCTCACGTGCCTCCAACCAGGGTGTCGGTTTGGGCTATACACAGACCCTGTTCCAAGGGCTCGCCACAGCGGCGGGATATGATCCCGTCGTAGGCCCCGGCTCGTCATGCCTTGCAACGACTGCTTCTGGTCAATGCGTAGTTCCCTGGGGTAGCGGAACAAAGTCAGTTTCCAGTGTGGTGCTGACTGCAGATGGTATTAGTTTCGCCATCATGACAGCTATATTAACTACTATCGGTTCTGCTGCTGACTATGGTACATTCGGACGGTGGTTGCTGTTCGCTATCACAGTAGTATGTTGGGCTGCACAGTATGCTTGTATGACACTTACCAGTGAGTTTCCGGGTACCACGCATTTTCTAAAGTCTGATCATTTCGTGCACCAGCACCAAATCGATGGGTCCTTGCGATGATTCTGTCCATCATCAGTTTCGTCTCATACAGTATTACTCTAGTTTTCTATGCTGCTTTATTCCCTCGTCTCGCGCGAAATACACCACGTGTACGCCAGTTGAGAGAGAAGTATGAAAACGGCGAGATTTCTCCTGAAGTTTACGATCAAGAGGAGTCGTTGGAAAAGAATAGGATCACCGATATTTTTACTGTGCGTCTTGTGTAAGGCTTCGTGTTGTTGTCACGAGCTGACTATCTTTTGTACAGGTTCATAGCAATGTCGGGTTTGTAACCACACTATTGCTGAACTTGGCGCTTTTGCTGCCAATGGCGAACAACCCTAAGGTGGACAATTATGTGATCGTGGTGTGAGTTTTTATCGTTTGCGAGTTCCAGTCATTGCATCGATTGACCGATTGATATGTAGCGTCAACACATATTGGGTGGTATTAGGTATCTGGTGGTGTGAATAAACATTGGCTAGTCTTTCTGGGCTTCCTGCTGAGAACCTTTGAGTTATCTTCCAGGAATCTAGACCAGGCCCCGATTTGCCTAAAGGTGAACATTACCTGACAATTGGATGGAAGCAGGTAGGCATCTATCGGGATACCGTGAACTTTGCTCACGCAAACGTTAGATCTGGGCTGCGCTGAAAACATACAAGCATCTTCCCTACACCTTTGTGTATCTGTCCTCCTACTTTCTTCTTGCAGACGTACTGTTTGGTTGTCCGTATCTCAAGCCGCACCTGACATATTTTTTGACAGGGGCTCAATACTACTGGAACCCTTGTTGGCATATGTCAGAACAACAAGTTCAGTTTCTCGTTCCTACAAAATACCTACCTGGGCTTGTCTCAAGCAATAACTTCGACAATCAGCACTCTCGCCTTCTGGTACATCCAGAAATATTGGAAGATCAGCACAAAGAAGATGGTATGTATCGCTACCTTGTGCTATCTTTATTTGACTGTCAATGACACAGTTTGTGGTCACAAATGTCGTGACGATTTTGATTCCACTATGGGGTATGATCGGAATATGGACAGAAAAATTTGGGTCGGTGTTATTTGATTTGTTTCATGATATCATCATCCCTCTAAGGAGTGCATTAGGTTCCACAACGTATGGGAGTTCTGGTTTGTCAAGACTATGCGCCTGTCTCGTTGTGTTTTTATATTCTCATCAGGGCGTACAACGTGATGTTTGGTCTCTTCCAGGCTCCCTATTACGCGTACTCTCTGACAATGATGGCCGAACTTAGTCCGCCAGGTTTTGAAAACATGGTGTGTAATTCGGTTTTCTCGTTCCCATCGCGTTCACTCACAATAACTAGTTCTTCGGTCTCTTCGGACTGTTCAACCGCGCCTCTTCCATGGTAGGGCCCAATGTCATACAAGTCATCATCGACAAGACGGGAAACAACTGGCAGGGTTTTCCCTTCCTATTTGCGATGTGCACGGTTGCCTCTGTGGTGATTTGGTTTGGGGTTGATGTCACGAAGGGGCGCAGTGATGCTGTGAGGTGGGCGGCTGAGCAGCGCAGGCATATATACTAGAGCGATCGTTGTATATTTTCGCTCTTTGAGGAGACCTGGACCATTTCTGATCCATGTTAGAAAGTTCTTGGAGTAGTCCCTAGATCTGACATAGATACTACTTGTAGATATTTTCACCGCTGCTTTATTGCAAAACAATAAATCACGTGACCACTTCTGTCTTCGAGACTTTGAACTTCTTCATTCACTGACTGACGAGTCTACGTCTTGAACTCACAGCATCCGCACCCGGTCACGATGTCAAAACGAGGCGCATCTCCACCGCCATCTACAGAAGGAACTCTCATTAAAAGAGCGCGCTCGAACTCCCCTGCTCAAAACCAAATTATCATTTCATCTGGCAACGATGACCGACAGAAAGGTCTCATACGAAGCGTCAAGCGCACAAGCAACCTAGAAGCACCTATCGTTAGCTTGAGCGGATCTCACTCGGTGAGACTTGTAAACAATTTTCGTTTAGGATGGTGTATTAATGAGTTCGAAGGCGGAAATTTTGAGCTGTAGATTTGACCCTACTGGGCAAAACATTGCTGCTTGTTCAGCGGACCGAAGCGTCTGTACGTGACATCTCTGAGTGTTTTATGCGAACTGTTTACAAGTGAGGTATAGCTTTGTGGAGGACGTATCCACCAAATACCAACTACGGCCTCCTCTCTAGCCACCATAAAGCGCCCATTCTTGACCTTCAATGGTCCCTCTTCTCACCGCTCCTTTATACCGTATCCGCAGACCAAATGCTGTCCTTTACGGATCTTACCACCGGCCAGCGAACAAGAAAAATTCGTGCTCATCGCGGAATCATAAACGCGCTGGACCGGACTATGGCAGGCGGTGCTGGCATCGAGCTCATTGCCACCGCCTCGGACGATGGAACTGTACGTGTGTGGGAGGGTGGAGAAGATGGTTCGAAGAGCAGCATTGCAGTGTTTGAACTCGGATGTCCAGCGACGAGTGTCGCGTGGAGCGCGGATGGGCAGAACCTCTATATCGGCGCGCTAGACAACGAGATTCATGTATATGACTTGCGCAAGGGCGAGCAGGTTTATGCTCTGACTGGTCATACGGACACGCCGACGTCGCTTGCATTATCACCCAATGGTGCCTACCTCCTCTCACCTTCATTCTCATCTCATACCGTCATTCATGATGTACGCCCGTTTTCGCCCTCGCCAACGAGGATACACCGTGTGTTGCAGGGTGCTCCAGCTGGTTTCGAGAACACGCTTTTGAAAGGTGCATGGAGCAAGGACGATGGAGGACAACGGGTTGCGGTTGGTGGTGCGGATCGGATGGTGTGTGTTTGGGACGTCGACAGTGGGCGTGTGTTGTACAAGGTTGGTGTTATCCCATTCGACTTCTTGCATGTGACTTACCATCTTTTAGCTGCCGGGGCACAGGGGCACAGTCACTTGTGTAGACTTCCACCCAAAAGAACCTATCAGTAAGATTTCCCTTTTGTCTGGTTGATTTCTACTGACGTGTCTACAGTTCTTACTGGCAGCAAGGACGGAACTATGCTGTTGGGCGAATTAGACCCTGGTGTGTAAAATATGCGATGCATCGAGTAACGCGGAGCGCCGCTGTCACATTTGATAGTTTGATATTTCAGTTCAAACTCACCAGACATCGACATGTGTTGTTATTCTTATCATTCATGCTGCATTGAATTAATATTAGTCGTGGCTTCCTTGGAAAGTGAGTTCGTGCATAGTAATATCGACTGTGAGATGGACTTTAAAGTTCCTTATGTTACCATGTCAAACGATGTAACTTAAATTTAAGCTGGCAGCCTCCACGAATTCCAAAAGTCAGACAATTGTCTCATGCGGTTATTTTTCGAATTTTCAACGCTACACGGATCAGAAGAAAATAGCTGTGTCCCGAAATACAGGAAAATATTATGACCACCGCAGGGGTCGAACCTGCAATCTCCTGATTACAAAGTCGTAGTCAGACGCGATGCCATTTCGCCAGGCGGCCTTGCTGAAGCACTTTATTTATGTTACACATGCATGACACGTAGTAGCTGCAACTTCACAACGCGGTCTTAATGTAAATGATAATTTTAAGCCGAACTTCTACTGTTTCAT
The DNA here is from genome assembly GCF_016647785.1 of Suillus fuscotomentosus. NCBI lineage: Eukaryota > Fungi > Basidiomycota > Agaricomycetes > Boletales > Suillaceae > Suillus > Suillus fuscotomentosus. The sequence goes on from NW_024539515.1 coordinate 78,535, forward strand.
ACAAGTCTCATATGTATGGGACACGAAACGTCACAGAACATATCACTGAGTCTCCTGTTCTCTTTTCGCTCTATCACCAGTGCTAAGCACCAGCTAACGAGGATCAGACCCGAGCGTTGACTGACCCTTCGTCTGTTTGACCGCTATACCTGTTATCTGCGTCTACCTTCTGAGTTGTCTCATATGCTGTCTGCGTCAGTGACGACCACTCCTCGGCCACGGCCGCCAGGTCGGGTACGAAGAATTTCCACCCACGTCAAAACTTCCCCACCTCCTCCGTACGCTGCCACATCGCTTCTTGATGATCCACTGGATAACTCCTCGGATCTGAAACGAAAGTCTTTCAACGGCGCATCTGCAATCGCTGCATGGGATGACATCCCTACTAATCATCCTCAAAATTGGAATGGGAGGTCTCGTGAGGAGCTGTCTGAGCTCCTCCTGAAAGCTGATGAGCTCATCAAAGACCGAGAAAATGGTGTGTCCTTTGATGCTTTATTCTAGAGAAATGTACTCAAATCGTTGTCCCTGTGTAGAACTCAGTTTCACCACAGCTGTCTGTAAATCATTGTATGAAAATAATCTAGAGCTCCAGAACAAGCACAAGACGCTTCTTGCTCGCTTGCCCACTTCATCAGCGTCTGTCTCTCCATCCGGATCCTCGGCATCCTCTCCAACTACTCCCGGAACACCTCTTCCACACTCCCCCCATTATTATACCAATACCTCTTCCTCCCACGCGAACACCAGTGTATCTCGCTCGCGCCGGTCGCAGAGACGCGTTTCTGTCTCCCCTGCGGACCTTGCTCTACTTTCCGATCAGAATGCTGAGCTCCTTGCTAAGCTAGAAAAACTTGAATCTGAATCTGTTCAGACTGATCAAGCGGGACGACGAAAATTGCGCTGTTTGGAGAAAGAGATTCAAGGGCTCCGAGAGGAGCTCGAAACAACTCGTGCCAGGAGTGACGAGCTCGAGAACAAGGCAAAACTTGTTAGTCCCAGCCTCGAGTCTGAGGAAGCGTCAAAGAGGCGGCATGAGAGAGAGGTGCGAGTCCGCGCTCTACGGGGTAGGAGCGAGAGCGATGCGAATGACGGAGAAGTACGAGACTTTGCGCCAGGGGGGGCTCTTGCATCTCAAGGGGTCTCGAAGAGATCTACCGCGCTAGGCAGGTCAGAGAAACGCAAGCGTCCATCGCAGTGTCTACGCCGGCATGCTTCTGAAGCCATCTTTCGTTCGGCCCCTACGGATAGCAAGCTTTCAAGAAAGATGTCTTTATACAACGGTTCCTCTCGATCATTCCCCCAGTTACAGTCTCCTCTCCCCACTCAGTTTCCAGTCCCGGCAACGCCTGAATATGCGCTCGTGTCGCAGCTCCTTCAAAAGATCCGTGAGCTTGAACATATTAATTCACAAATAACGGTGCAGCAAGAAAAAACGACGGCATCGCTTCAGTCGGTTCAAAGAGATGCCGCAAGCATCCAGCTCCTATATGAGAGCCTTAGTGATGTCGATGTCATTGACTGGCTGGCTGAAGATGACAGCTTCGAGAATCCCGGTGTCCACGAGGAAAATGAACATGACGAAGAAGACGAGACAATTCGTTTCGCCAGTCTCCGTCGGTCTATGCTCGCGGATTCCTCGGTTGATTTTGATAGCGGCATCGAACCAGACAAACAGAGTAGCATGCGGCATGCAATCCTTCCAGAGCTCTTCCCTCTACCTGCACATCATCGCACACGTCGATCTGTTGTTGGATTATTTGACTCTCCGACTGTATCTGATGTCAGTGATGCACCGTCTGTACAATCACTGATTATCCCTGGTCTATCGGCCGTCCCTTTTGTCCCTCAGCCCATTACGGAACCTGTGACCCCCGAAGAATTGGACTTGCCAGCACCTCTAGCTGCGGTATTACCTACCACAGACTTCACGGCCCCCCAGACTCTTGACAATGAGCTAGGGCTTGCATGGGACAACTGTCATGAGAACGACCACTTCCGCACACCAAGTTTAATCGATCTTACATCGCTTTCTCCTTTATCCGCTGGCAACGCCGTCGGCGTTCCGGATTCCGGGACACTTTCCCCGAAAGACAAGCTGTCCTTTCCTCCGTCTTCTAGTTATATATCAACTCCCTCCACATCTTCCACCTCGTTTGCGGAGCAAGTTAGCTTGAAAATAGACGGTGTTCATGATCTTGAGCCCCTGACGTATAGTCCGCCCAATGCGCACGTGGAAACACTTGCAGACAAGAAGTGTCGCAAGTCGCACACCATTCGCATGCGCACAAACCACTGGACTGAAGGTCGCTTTGAAGCAACACTTCTCTCTGCTCCGCAGAGGGGGAGCTCTGCTGATCTCGCCCGTCCTCCCACTCCAGTTCCTCAAAGACTCGTAAACGAGTTCGTGGATAGCATAAGCCGCCATCGCACTCATTCCCTTTCCCGCGGTCTCACAGGTGATGAACCAAGGACAGCTTCTGCATCGCCAGCCTCCCTTCGTCAGCGACTTCAGAAGCCCCAGAAGCGACGGTTCGTATCGTTCGTCTTAGAGCTGTGGCTGTGGTTTCAGTTCGCTATCGTCGTGGTCATCTTTCTTTGGGCGATGGCGAAGCGCGGACCGAAGAGTGTGTTAGAGGAAGCTCAGAGAAGGAAGATTCAGTGACGATATTTTGGGCGGTGTTTCATTGTACTTTAGGTTTAATATTGAATATGTTCTAGTAGGCTAATGATATACGAGATTCTGCGCTAGTAGAGTTTTGGTTTGATGTGTTACCGACTGGAACGGTGCACGCAATTAATAGGCTACTTACGCAATCCATTTGTGCACAATGTTCTGCCTAGTCTTTGACAAATGGCATGTTCTCGAACTTGATGGCTGACACGGGTGCCGGTTCCTGGAATCGTGCAGCTGCGGTACCACACGTGTGTCCACTGGCTACCAGTGGCAGCTGAGCGCTAGCTATGAGCGCGGACGATTCCTTTCGGAGTGGCGTCTACCACGTACATGCTGACACTGTACACGTTTCAGTAAACCTGCCGAATTATTCATCCTTTTGAGACATATGCTCATGTTACCGCTGTGCTCAGGCTAGTGATATAAACATCCTAAATATTAATATACCGACACTCAAACACAGTCTATTGGTCAGTCAGTACTTCAAGGACTCAGTAGCACACTCAGGGACCCGAAAATCCCCCGCGCGCGCGCCTAAACCGATTTGGATCTGGGACTCCGAGCTCTTATTAGTACTAGTACTATCCGTTGAATCGCGCGCGCCTCTCGCACAGGTCTGAGCCGTGATTGTTGTGGAGCGCGTCGAGCTAGTTCATCCGCTTTCTCATATGTTGTCCTGGCTTGGTCCAGGCTTCATTGATCAAATTTTCAAAGCTCAAAATGTAAGCTCCGAGCCTTGGTTACGGTCCCCAAACCCTTGATAACATTTTGTATGGCTCCCCATGACTGGTACCCCATATCACAGAATGACAAGTGTCTTGGCAAATGAAGCGTTCCTGTGCTAGTGGGGTTCGTATCGCCAGTTTTTGTATCTTGCGCAGGCATCTCGAACGGAAAATGCGGCACTCACGTACAGATGCGGCAATATTTACGCCATGTGCTTACAAGTGAGGGTCGATGCTTCCCAGTAAACCCCCACTAGATTTATCTGTGAGTCACACGACTGCACACGACGCCCATCAGACTTCAAACTGACAAATCCGACGGCGTTGGCATGAGAGTATAAAGTGATGGAAAATACCTTTCGATCTAATGCTTTGATAAACAGCTTTCTTTCCTTTTGACGTGTCTGAAAAAGTCTAGCATACAGGAATCACTCGTGCAAGTTATCCCCTCCGCCGATACCACCGAGTCCCCGCTACCGATTAGAGAGCCACTTTCCGGAACGTCGACAACTTCCTCAACTCCCGCTGTGGACATGCCTTCACTTGCAATCAAGGTACCGCCTCCAGTCAGCACGTCAAGGCCTGTGACGCTCGAAGAATGCAAGTCCGGCATAACCGAGAGACAAGAGAATGGCTTCCTTCGAAGGTGGCAGCAATGGTTCACACTCTCCAGTCAAAGTAATCGGGCGATCTTTATTGATTAATTCTAGGAACTATCTTCATGATTGCTGGAAACCCTACGAATACATCGAACAGATTCCCCGCGTAGCCACCCAGGAGCCTACTTATTTCTACTTGAACGTTCGACGGAAGACAGATGAAGGTGCGCCCTCAGGCATTACATAGCTGCAATTGATGTACCAGTATGTAGAGAAACCAAAACTGGTTTTCAGTGATTTTAGTCCCATTTTACTCGCTTGCTTACGGTACGGTGTATTTAAGCACTCAGTTTATCAGATGATGAATCATTATCTTCTGCAGCTCCATTGTGGGGGGTGAATGCTTGAGCCAATATCCACAAGTTCATATCGACGAGCTGCTTTTGGAGCTATATTCGTTGGACAGTCGCACCGGTGACGCACGTAAGGCTTTGGAAGATAACAAAGAGGATGGCATCGTACAAAGTGCGAAAGCGCTGGGGCATGCGCATGAGGGTCTACATGGTATGTAATTCGTACTCTTTATGGTAACTCGTTTCATACCTTTTATGATGGCAGACGGCGACGTGCGCACATACCTTACGGCCGCAGTCCAGCAGCTTGACATTCTCTTACTCTTGCTTAAAGAAGAATTCAAGTCAATGTGCGACATGCCCTGCGTTTTTATCTCTTGGTATCTGATTTCCCGTAGAGCTGAACGATTGAAACATGCAGTAGTACACGGTCGCATACCGCTCGATCTGCTGGAGTTCTACTTCCGGAAGAATCAGCAGTACTACTACCTCGACGATAATGATGATTTTGTGAGAGAACCAACAATACTCTGCGAGACGCTCAGATAGATGAAATATGCAGGATGCATTCCGCTTGATCTCAACTTTTTACGATGACTTTGACCAGTAAGTTGTAAATGTTACTTGTGGGAATGTCATTTTCCCATCTTCTTCTGCAGAACATTCACCCTCAACGGCGAGGGTACATTCTGGAACGGAACCAAGTGGGTTACGGTCGAGCGAGGTCGGATAGTTAAACTAACTGAGGTCTGTTCCCGATACTATCCTACTTTCGTCGTACTAATGACATTCAGGGGTCGTTGATCTTGGCTGATTTTCAAACCTTCGAGATGACGCCTGAGATACGTAGACGACTTACAGGTAAGAGCACATGTCCCGCAAATGTTCCGCGTTAACCCTAGCTCTAGAGCGCGGCAGGAAGTACGCCTCACTAGCGGGGTTCCATTACAAACTTCGTGCGTTTTCTCATTGCTATTGAATTATTAAGTCAACCTTACCTCTCTTAGATAGAGGAGTGCGCCCGATCATGAGATAGGTGGATAGTTTCTCACTGACCTGTCGTCTCCAACAGCGACGGATCATAGTTGATCGCTTAGCCTGGAATACATTCGCCTACGACCACACGTAAGGATTGTTTGCCAGTCATTCATTGTGTGATCTCATTGACGACTAGAGATGAAACCCCGTTCCCATACCCCCTTCTTCAAGACAGAAGCAAGGCCCGAGACAACGATAACATCCCACCTGTGCCCGAAGATGATATCGCTCTTCTCCCGCGATTCATGCCAGGTTTTGATCTGGAACGCAAGGTAATCACATAAAAGCATACATTCGAGCACCTCTGATAGTGCATGGCTTCCTGCAAGTCGTGGGGCTTCTTTGACGTTGATGAAATCGAGCCAATAAGGTTCAATGAAAATGCCTGGAAGCACATTGTGCTTGACGAGGACTCAAAGGTAAAGCCAATTAACTCAGATATTTGTTCGTCTTCTCATTACGACAGGATGTCATCGAAGGAGTTGTGGGTGCATTCGACTTCAGCAAGGAGGCCATGGCAGATGAAGAACAATCGGGCTTGGTAGGTCAAGTTACCTGTTCGTTCCAAAATAGCACGAATGTTACGGCGCACCTCTCGCTGACAGGTTATACTACTGCATGGACCATCAGGGACTGGCAAAACGGCGACCGTTGAAGCTATAGCGGAACATTTTAAACGGCCGTTGCACTCTCTCGCAGTATGTTCCCTTCCGTCGGATACGACCTTACTTGTGGACACGTTGACATCCCGTCTGGATGTATGTTCGTGCGCTGTTGTCCACCTTGATGCAAATTCAGCATTTCACAGGTAGCAAGATCATGGAATGCCATAGTATTGGTTGAAGCTGGGGATGTGCGGTATTTTACATGTTTCTTCAATCATGAGTTGACTTGCATCCAGATTCTCATGCAGACTCAGAGGCACGAGCCAATGGTACGCATTAGGTGTCTCCGTCTTGTGCTACCCTGACCTGCCATCAGATGGAGGAACATATTCGCATCTCGATGATACTCGACTTCTTTGAGCGGCATCGGTGCATTGTATTTGTTACTGCGAGAACTACATGTACTGCATACATGTCGCATTTTGCTATCAGTACAGGTTTTATTTGCTAACTTATCAGTCCCACGCTCACCTCTCACTCTTACAGCTATCCAATATCCTGAATTAGATGGCGATTCCCGCCAAACTATGTGGTCCAGTATGCTCACAGAGGAAGCAGACAATATATCTCGTCGAGACATCGAGGAGCTGTCTAGAGTTGCAGTCAACGGTAAGTAAACCACCACCCTCTTGTAGACGGTCGCTTCAATATTTGGCAGGTCGGGCGATGAGGAACATTCATACTACAGCCAAAGCACTAGCGCGTTCTCGGTACTTGTCTTCATTTTCATTTGCCGTGAGATCTCTGATCGATCCAATATCATAGTAAACAACCTATATCTTTATACCATTTGAAGACTGCTGCAAAAATACAAGGACAGGTTGAAGGTGCGGGATATCATCTTTACTGGTGACCTAGTCCAGAGCCGTTTATTGAATATACTTACCCTTTAATTGAATTGCAAGAATGTAATACTTAGATGGACAATGTATGTAGACTCTCGATAGACGTATCGTAGGGCAGTTTTTTTGGATTTCTTGACTATGAACAATGTAGCAAGTGTAATTGTCACCAATCAGTAGACCGCGATTGACCACAAAGCTTCAAAGTACTTCATGGAAATCGCGTGAGCTCTTGTCACGTGTGTCGTCACATGATTCACTGATATCATTACGAGTTCCTTTCAAAAGTCTACTTCCAAAATGTCATCTGCGGCGTCCTCATCAGACTCTTCTAGCCCACCACAGGTCAAGAGAAAGAGAGTTACCGAAGAATGCGATGATGTAGCACACGAAACAGACACAGCAGATAATGCACCAGTCCCAGATGACTCTGTCGCATTGTCTCACGCCGAAAAACGCAGACAGAAGAAAAAAGAGCAGAAGGCACAAGATCGGCCGTCGAAAAAGAGAAAGGTGACAGATGGTTCTGAAGCTGGCGTCTCCACGAAGCCCTCGAAGCCTGCTGGTAATAGCAAGCCGAAGCGTCAGAATTCGGTCTGGGTGGGCAATCTGTGGTTCAATACTACGCCGGATACATTGCGAGATTTCTTTGATGGCGTTGGGGAGATCACGCGAATACACATGCCCACCAAAAAAGGAACAAAAGCAGAGAATATGGGGTGAGCTAAATTGTTTGCTTGCTAAACGCGTAATCGACTGAAGATAAGCTAGCTTTGCCTACGTCGACTTTGCTACGCCAGATGCCAAGGTCATAGCAATAACCCAGTCAGAACGAGAGCTTCACGGTCGGAATTTGCTGATCAAAGATGGTACGTATGCATGCGGTTTACCCTACGCACTTGATATTTAAGCTTGCATTCGCGTATATGTAGGAAATGATTTCGTGGGCCGTCCCACAACTATACCACCGGCGGGAACACAAGAGGACGCCAAAGGTCCCTCTGCAGGCAAATCAGTGAGCGGCTTGACGAAGACTCAACAGAAGATTCTGCGTGTACAGAAGCAGCCTCCTGCACAAACATTATTCCTTGGAAATCTTGGTTTTGATACTACGGTGGACTCGATTCGTGAACTCTTCGAGGCTCATAGACACCCACAAAAGCCTGGAAAGGGTGTCAAAGCGAATGACGCTGAGGCTAGTGCCGGGGAGGATGACAATGTCACAAAAGATGTTTGGTTACGAAAGGTCCGCATGGGAACTTTTGAAGACAGTGGTGCATGTAAAGGGTGAGTGCTTTGTCGTACAAGGCGCATGTAATACCAACGGAAGTATCCAGATTTGCCTTCCTCGACTTTACCAGCACCGAACACGCAACTGCCGCTCTGCTCAATCCTCGCAACCACCGTCTCAATGGTCGAGATCTAGTTGTGGAATATGCCTCTGCTGATGCAGTCCGTCGAGGCGGCGGTCCAAGGTTACAAAGCGAACACAAAAGTGGTCCCAAAAGACATGGTGGTCGGCAACCTGACGCGACTGAGTCGCGTCCACGATCTCAATCACGCCCGGGAACACGTGCTGAAAATGAGAAAGAACACATCGCACAACAAGATGACGCAGAATCAACACGACGGAACCAAAAGGAGGGACCACGACATATAAAAGCTGACAGGGTTCGAGGACGCCCGAAACCTGGTGCCGCACTGGCACAAGCGCCACGTGAATCGGCTGCTATCATACCCAGCCAAGGTCAGAAGATTGTCTTCTAGGATATCACGATGGCAAAGGATAGCGAGATACACTGCATGTACACCCTAACGGTAGATAGCTTCACAAAATTCCGTTGTCTACATGGACATACCGAATGCAGTTCATGAATCTTCCTCGTCATCCTGAACCATCCCCACGTTGAATTCAGCGCAGATATCCCACCGAGAGCCTGCAGCAGCGGCTGACACATACTTGACAAAGCGCATAACGCCCTCGTCCCGCAGGACGAGAAGGAGTCTGTTAAAGCTAGGCTGAATGGTTAGCAAAGTGCTCTCGTCATCATCGTCATCATCGCCAGAAGTATCGTTGACTTGGTGATTTTTGCTCGATCCAGAACGATAGACTGCTGGATCATCATCCTCGTCATGGGGCGCCATGTAACACTGGACAACGAATAAATCAGTAAATATCAACGAGAAAGATCTTAGCCTAACCTCCCATCCTCCCCACTCCCCAGCCTGCCAACCATGCGGCTTTTCGTCCTCTTCGTCTTTTTCATCCGCCTTCGACTTGCCATTCGATCGCGTCTCATTCTCTTCAACTTCTACTTGTGGCGTTAATCCCAACACTACGTCCAATCGCGACTCGTTCCCCTCGCTCGTTGCAAGAGTGTAGTCCAAGCCTGGTCTAAACCTTCGCGCTTCTACGGCATAGCTCAGCGGCACCAACTTTGTCATGATGCTCAACCAAGCGCGAAACGCATCACTTGGGAAAACTTCGTCTTGCAACTGACGAAGGATTGTGTCTGATTCACGTAACGGCTCCGCTGTTTCTTGAAGCGTACAGTAACGCCATTTGTGTGGTGGACCTCGCGCAGACCATGCACCAGAGACGCCAGCAGTGTGCGGTGGTAACCTCCCCTGGCGAGTCTCACCATCAAGACCATCAGCTTGGTCTGCCCTACGCAGGTCAGGTTCAAGTTTCGATACGAGAGACGCGGAAAGGAAATGGTGAAGTTCAATACTCGATTCCACGACAAAACGTGCCATCAATGCCTTCATCGTGCGTGTTTGAAGGTAAACTGGGTTTAGGAACTTTGAGAGGTAGGAGATATATTCTCTTCGGAGCGGTCCATCTGGATAGAGTGACTCCAAGTCGGGATATGCAACAAAGGTGGTAGAGCTAGATGTCTGTAGTAGTCCTGATGAGACGAATGCACAGACAGCACATCTTCCAAGACACACCAACTGTTCTCGTGAGCTTTTGAGCTCAGGAACTGCCTGATCAGCTTGATACCCCTCCTCACCCTCCTGTGCTACATGAAACCAGCCACTTATGCTAAGTCTTTCCCTGCCATCCCCTCCTACCACCACCTCTTCTACAGAATGGAAGCTTTTGCCTGGTTGCACTTCGAAGAAAATGAATTGATTCCAGCTTGGAGGGATAGCTTTGCGTGGTGCAGCCTCGGGTTCAGGGATCCCATCGGCGCCGGTTTGAACAGGATACAACTCTAAAGCACCTCCCCATTCTTTTTGCCAGTCCTGGCCGTATGGTAGGGGCATATAGAGGATGTACGATACGCGCCTGGTTCCGATCACATCGTCGTGGTTGAGCAGGTGACACCCCTGCGTGTACGAGTTAACAGACATGTCCTGTTTCGTTCCGGAGAGTGGTCCACACCCAGTGACAGCCTGAATGAACTTGCGAAACTCTGAAGAATAGAGTGCATCGCGGAGAGCGAGGAGGTTTGGAAAAAGTGCAAGTTGAGCCTCAGAGAGGTACGAGAGTGATGCAAGGTCCCCGGTTTGATTTACCTAGGAAAAAGATCTGGGACAACAGATAGTCGATTAGGATCGAGGAGACTTACCTTGTATATGTCTGTCTCCTTCTCGGTGAAGCTCAGCTCCTTCATACATTCATCCTTCACATTCTTGAGAAGATCGTCCTGGAAAAGCTTTTCGACAATCGCATATTTGAACGGTTCACTGCCAGCGTAAGCCTGATGCAATTGCTGCACATTTTCTGGCCCAAAGAGACCAGGATAGAAGCGCAACCGATGGTCCACGGTCGATGTCGACGGGGAATGTGTCGTTTTTAATCGCTTTAGAAGCGAGTCTGAAGAAAGCTCAGGTGAAAGAGATCGCTCGCGAACATGGGCCATTATCTTCTTTTGAAAGTGTAGTGAGGAGGCGCCTTGGTGTAAATTTGGCGTTGCGCTTTGGTTCTCTACTAGTAGCAGTAATACATACAGCGATGATAAGTGCTAAAACTATCAATATCATTATGTCATTTACGTAATGTAATTGTCAGGGATCACTCGACTTCGAATGAGAAGTTGAGAATACAAACCTGGACTACATGAACCTAGTGAAGCCCCAATCTAACCCTCTCTTGCTTCTTGATCATATGCACATCTCGCAGATACGTTGCAGCTCTCGCCCATTTCTCGTGTCGTCTCTCCGTTTGATGTGGTACAACTTCAAATTTAGTGTACAGAATGTTCTTCAAGTTGGGTAAAACGGAGGAAAGGAAGGCGGCGACAGCCAATGGATTGTCGATCAGCGATGCCCCGACAGAGAGTGTAGTGATCTTGGTATTGGTTACCCCACCCCCTGGAACCTCGGGTGTCACAACACTGTATGAGGTGGCGTCCATGCCGATGCCAAGAGTTCGCAAGTCTGGGCAATGCAAAAGCAGACTGGCAAACCCATCCAGGGTGATTTGAGGACGCGCTGGTGTTACCCACATGGCCTCATCACCCAGGCGTAATTTTTTCAGCTTGGGCCACGATTTCACGGCTCTAACGAGGTCTTGGTCGTTTATAGTAAGGTTGGCAGAATGGGATGGCAGTACTAGTTCTTCCAACGCGCAAAATGAGCAGAGTGGCATGATTTCACTGATTGTAAGCAGTGAATCACAAGTCAAATCGAGTGAGAAAGCTTGCACTTGTTGCGCTGTTACACGAGAGGCAAGGAGCAAAAGAAAGGTTTCGTTACTGGAAGATCGCGGGACGTTTCCGAGAGAGACGGATACTCTTCTCGCGGGTATCCACGTTGCTTCAAGGAAAGGTATGCATAGCTCGGCACTCTGCGCCCGGATTGTGAGATGGCGAAGAGGGTTTGAGAATGTGGTCTGACTGTATTTGGAGGAGACCCGATTCTGTGATAGAAATGAAAGTTGCAAGTTCGTAAGGGATGGAAGAGTGGAGAGGTGAGATAAGGCACGCCAATCGACAGCTTCTGTGCTAAGGGTCTTGAGATGGTGCCAACCACATACAACAGCTTGTGAAACCGGGATGGATGCAGCTGAATCTGTGCCAGTGGTGGAGAAGGATTTCATGAGGGGACATGTAACTCCCAGGTTTGATAAAACCGAAAGCATGAACAGGTTACCCATCGCGTGTAGATGAAGCTCAGTCAGAGTAGGGCTGAGAAGGTTGGAAAGAAGGTGAGTAGATTCATGGCTACTGTCCGACCAGAACAGTTTTTCAAGGCGAGGAAGTAAAAAAGGCCAGGGATGACTGCAGAGGGTATGTGCAAGTTCCTGGGAGATGTCACCCATAGCACTACCCCCCAGTTTGCCAAGGGCGCGAACCCTCAGAAGGTACTTTTCGATGCCCCGCCAGTGAACAATCAGAACGCATCTATCTATCTTCTGCACGCCATTTGAGACATGAGTGTAATCATAGAGCGCCGGAAACCTACCAGACTACGATTGTGACGATGTCGAGACCACACGTGCCTGGGGAGAGATTGTACTACAGGGCTGAGAGTATCTATGTGAGCCCAGAGCACGTCCAGAGCAAGCTCCGAGAATGTGCGACAAGTCCTAGCGAGACATGCGAGAGTCTGGCGTCGAACATCTACACCGTCAACGGATCTGGGTGGTTTCTGTACGTCAAGTGTGATGTCTTCATAATTGTTTAAGGCCGAAAAGATGTTCCGCAGAACTTCACAGATCTGGAGGCAGGAGTGCATGAGTAGTGCGATAGTAAGGGGCATTTACCTCACCTAGTACGACGTCCCCATCCGGGTCATGACGTCATGAATAAATTACTAGTTACATTTTTTCAGTATTTTCAACAAGCCTGCAATGCTTGCTCAAGGCTGACTCGGATAGGTGACAGCACGATGCGGCTGAAGCTTATACTAGTACTTGGTAGTAGTTGGTTAGTATTAGGTAGCAGAGACTTGACAAGCTGAAGATATGCCACTCACCGTGATAGAAACAGTGACGGCCAAAGCACGACATCCACAACACAGACTCCAGAGCCTCGAGACTTGAGCTCTACCAGTTTGACAATAGAAAATGCCGGCATCACCATATATCATGACAAGTCTGATTTTGAACCATTCAACCAACAGTAGGGAAACAACATGTAAACAGCTTACAAGTGCCTCAGACATCATTGGTGCGCTGCAAACTATTGTAAGTACCAAGTTAGTGAAAACCAGTCGTGCTAATTGAGAATCATAACCAATTGTTTAGCTTGCTGCACCCGCGTATGATATAGCAGTTGATTATTTGTCTGATGCAGCAAATAATGAGACGCCTAACACCGACCGCGGGCAATTGCAAACGTGTCGAGGCAAATCTAAGAGGGCGAATCGGCGAACCGTGCATCTAGATGCACGAAGACATTATAGCCGATCAAGTCAACGTCACGTATGTACATGTATGTTGATCCAGAGCGCGTCGTCGGAGTTGAACTATACCTGCAACTAGTAATAGGACCACAGCTGCGAGGATATGTCTGAAATGGCCGGTCTGGGTACAAGTTTGCACAGACTCGGAGTCTGTGCGTGCCACTGCAATGTTCTACGGGGTTTAAAGCTGTTGGCACCTGAGCATAGATGGCACTGCGCACTCGTGCTCATCGTGTGTGGCAACGGGGAAGATTGAACGTAAATTTCAGTGATTTCGAGTCCTTCATCGAGATTCTTGAATGGATTTGCCTGCGTTACTAAGATGCTCTCCGAAGCACTACTACTCGCCCCCGATCGCGGGCAATTGCAGGCGTGTCGAGGCATGTCACGGGGGCAAGAAGTCCAATTTTCTGAGTCACATTTTGGAATTCAAAATTGGGATCTAGTGCTCGGCGTAGCTCGAAACACATGTCGGGCATGTGTCCATCGAACTTCGACAGGAACTACCCGGGCCAGAACCAGATGAACGAATGCCGGGGCCCGGAAAAGGCGGACCGGCCTATCGAAACCTGGCCTAGGTTGTGCGCCAAGATCCTTTGCTGATATTATGATATCTTCTTATCTAGTCTGCCGTTGTTCATGCACATGATCAGTGCAAGCGATCGGAGGAGGAAGAGTCAAACTGTTCCAACTGCGCAATGGAAGAATAGAATGATCCAGATTACCGGACATTAGGTAAAGATATTCTGTGCATGCCTCGATGGCTTACGAGTTTAGCAAATCGCGAACAGAAGATGACCTATATGCTCACACGTACAAGGAACTGCGGCACGCGCCGATGACTGCTGGGCGCTGAGTCACTGACAAAGCCTTAATGACTGTGAACCCCGGAGTTCAGCTAGTTTCAAATGGCTGACCCCATATAAGATATGACGTTACTAGGTTCAGCGTAGTAAGGAAGCGTGAATTGTGGTCATGTCATGAGAAACAGCTACACCGTAGATTTATCACAGCAGATTAGTAGCGGGAGCCGCGTCGGGAAGTATAACGGCGTTCTGCTGATGCAACATCTTTATCCGCATATGTCCTTGGGTGTCTGAATCATACAGATGTGACTGCACGACAGGAGCGGAGAGTAAACATTTGTACGCACCATATTCATGTGATTGTGGGTGAATTGTTAGCCCGCGAGTACAGACACCCATGTCGCAGTGCAATATCGACGCCGAGCGACAGTCAGGCAAGCAAGAGAAGGGAGCTGTGAGAGCTAGACACCGTTAATGATCAGATCCTGAAGAGGAAGACATTCGGGAGAACTGCCGCATGACGAGAGAGCCGGAACGGAACAGAAGGATATATTGATGTCAGAGTTGCGAATTCAGTTCAGTACTACAAAGAGCTTCCATGCTATACATCATTACAAAAAGGACGACACTGGTCCTTCTGATTCCGAATAACTGAGATAACTAATGTACAAGCAAGCAGCAACTCATCAACACAATAATACAAGCAAGAGCACAGAGAAGCAGAGACACCACCGCAACATGTCAGAAGTTAATACCATCGTTTTCATCCAATCCTGAGCTCATGCCTTTTCGTTCTCCAGCGAGATCAAGTCAGCGGTCTGACCTGCTCCCGAACCGAGGTCCACAGACTGATGGCGTGCCAGCGAGAGGCTGGGCGGCCGTACATGTTGGGCTGAGTGTAATCGAGAAACCCATGCTTCGGTCGCATTCGCAAGCAATTCCTCCGCGACTTGCGAAGAAACATGCGTGAGCGGGACTGGAGCGTAAACGGGAGCGTCTACAAATTGTAGGTCGACGTCGGATGTGCAGCGCGCTTTGTTTGCCATTGAATGGACTGGTAGAATGTATATCCGCTCATAGTGAGGCGTGTGGGATGACAAATGGAAGCCTTGGTGACTGATAAGAATGGTATAGTAACTGGAAAGAGCCAACACGAAGTGAAGCTGCGTAATCAAATTACAAACGTCAGCCTTGCGGCTCGCCATCAACTATTAAGGCAAAATTTACTCACGCGAATGACGGTGATGACAATCAGAACAATCATGAACACGAATACTCCCCGCTCAAACCATGGTTCGCAGTTCTCCAAAGTCAGGCCCAAGTCGATAAAGTCCCGAAGAGTGTCTGGCTGGCGTGACAACAACTCGCAAATACTGGAGCGAACTGATGGTCGAAAGGCAGCGTAAGAGCCTATGGCTGCAAACAACGTGCCAAACACGAAATCTCCGACAATGTAGTCACGATAGATGCGGACAAATGACGCTTTGCCCTAGAGAAGAGGGCTCAAGATTTTGGCAATAAAAAAAAAGAAAAAGAGTTGACGTACTCGGACAATGCCTGCCAAACCGAAGAGACAGATGACAGATGCCGCAACAAAATATGCGCACAATAACGCCCATACGAGATGCACTCCATCTTTACTGATGGAATACTCAGAACTCTCCCATTCGCTTTCTGGTTCCCATTTAAACGACCGCCAAGCTCCTAGTAGTCGCACTGCAAGAGCGAAATTGAACAGTGCGCCAAAGAGCGAAACGGCTAGTGATGTAGTCCTATGAGAGTTGAAGAACATGTCAGTCGATGGTCAAGCTCAAGAAAGACAGGAAAGTGCAGTCATAAATGTAATGCCCGAGCCGGACTTTTGTAAGCGGGCGGCGGGGAGAGGGGCTGCGCAAGATCAAGCGATGCCAGGACAAACCTTGTTACAAACAAACGGGCCATTTGTGCAAAATTCTTGCTGGTCGGGCCTCTGGAGGCAAGAAGAAAATATGGTGGAGCCGGTGGTTCAAATGAAAGGTGAGTATTGTGGTCCGAGAAGGAGTGTTAGCTGGTGTATGACTAAGCTTGCAATGTAATCAGATTGAGGATCGGCGTTTCAGGTTAGCCTTAGACTTTATTTAGAATTATCCGGTCTACGTCCCGCGAGAGGATGTGTAGGTGTGCGTGAGTCAAGGCGGGAGTCATCAAGCTCAGTAAGTTGTCTGTTAATATCTGGCTAGTGAAGTGATTTACATCAAGTGGCACAGTAGTGTGTCAACTTGAATATATTTTTGACAGAATATGTTTCATTCAATGGGCTGATTCGTTTTTCCGTCCAGTCTGCCAAGCTAGCCCGAACGGACAAGTCCATTCGGCAAGCATGCGCGTCCCCTCACTCGGAAGCGACCGGCATCAAGAACAAGCCCGATGGGTTTGTTTGATAGCATCAGGGACCAGGGACACACGACCGGGTCCGTGATTCCCTCCACGAGTTGTCGATGAGTAAGTCAAGAACACTCACTCGTGACTGAACTTTGGATCGCGTGACGTTCGGGCTTGCCAATCACAGGCCGTCGACTTCGTTTTCCTTTAGGATGATTAATATTGGTGGGTGCAATAATTGCAATGCTGGTCGCTGCAGTACTGATGAGTTTATCGGTAATTTCCCTTACTGGGTGTCGGAAGTAGTTCTTTCGATGTGGTACCTTCTTCACTCGAGCGAAGCATGCTTTATCTGTGTACACATATTGTGCATCCGAATCACCTTTCTCCCTTTGGTGTGTAGCCATAAAAATTGACGCATCTGGATTATGTAGGTGAGATAATCGTGTTCCAACGCGGACTTACACCGTCTCTAGAAGCTGCCCACTGTCTACCCCTATCTTTGTTGGCTCGAGTCCGCTCGCACAGTCATTTGAATGTAATCGATGCCTTGCGAATTCGAAAGGCTCGTGCCCAATGTGACTCACGAGATCTTAATCTACCACCCCAATTCTAGCGAACAAGTGTATCAGAAGCTCAGTGTTGTCTGACTTGAGTCCCCCATTAGGGCTTGAGTGGCGGAAATCAAGTTTCGAAGCGGAGCGTGCATAACGCGTGCGCATCTGGTAGAATTCCAAAATCGATGAGTGGTATTACTGGGATGGGTTTAAAACATCCTCCATCGTTCTTTCATCTCTCAAACTTACAAGCCCACATCTCATTCACATTCTTCCTACCTTGCAGACTCTGAGGTCATGCCCGACGACAACACAGTTTCATTGCAGGACACCATCACATCCGAAGGCATGAATGTAGCAGAGGACGCTACTGGAGCCAAGGTCGGTAACGCATGTTCACCATGTTCACCGTAGAGCGCATCTTGATTTCAAGTTTTGCTAATCGAACGAATCAGGCGGCTTCAGAAGATAAAGTCAGTAAGACGTAGAACACTCAGGATTGTTACTTGCGACGTTTTCAGATGTGGTCTGTAATGAGTTGCTTGGCTGCTCTGACTGTTCGCTTACATGCAAACACAGGGATGGTGCTACATGCATCTGGAGACCATATGATCCATCATTCATCAAGCCTGTCTCTCAGCGCATAGATCTGAACAACTATTTCTATCTCGATGTCCTATATAAGGATGAGCAATGTACGCATGATTTCCACGACTGTTACTATCAAATTCCTGTTGGCCTGTATTGACGACTTCGTCTAGCGTCCCCTAAACTGATTGTGAGCAACTTCAGCAGTGTATTGGTTGATTTTCTTCGGTAAGATTATGATATAAGCTCTTGCCCGGCCAATCTTAGCGTCGTCTTGGCAGCTACACCATTGGGAGTGATTTCTTCAAAAAAAACCCGAACTATCCTCTTCTGGATTTCTTCACGAGAATAGATGACCTTCGGGCCAATCTTGCGGACGTGCGAGAAGTTCTTACCTCAAATTTGGCTGGTGAAGATCTCAAGCAAAAAGCGAATGATATGGGTTGTACAGATGCATTGGGTCGTATGTCTGGTCATTATAATATGATATCTCCTTTGACAATCTCATCCCTTAATACAGTGCATAAAACTGAGGAAGACGCCCGGCGGTACTTCGAGGACGTGTCGGAGCATTTTGGCGTCCTATTAGGTATGATAGAGAAAGAATTCGAATCAACGTGAGCACATTTATATACTGTCCTGACATTTAGGTTAATACGAGGTTACAGAGCTCAAGAACTCGAGCTTCAACTCTCTTACGGACATGTTGCTTTCGACTTGCTCAGATACTACTTCAAGCGGGGTATCAAGTACTATACTCTACAGAAGGGTGACTTGGTGAGTAATATTATATGATAGTAACTGTCTGTTTAATCTTGCTGCAGACTGGATTTACGCTCAGTAGCGCAAGCTATAATGCAACGTATGTCGCATTGTATACGAATAATCGAGTTCTCATTACTCGCCTACAGATCATTTTGCCTGAATTCCGAGACAACAAGATGGGACGGATACAAATACATCGACGAGAAAAAGATTTTCTTGGTTCCAAAATACGCTGTTTGTATTTTTTGCGCTTTCAGTTCATGAGAGCTTACGATAGTTCAGGGAACGGTGAAACTGTCACAACTGGATTACAAAATCATGACAGACGATATACGCGCCAAGCTAACAGGTACAAGGCCTCGCGCTCTTTGTTAGATGTACAAAAGTTCTGAACATCGTTTTAGCCCGAGGGAATTTGTACGGATCGTTTTCTGGCGGTTTCCATTACAAGTCATGTATGTCTGACTCATTCTACGTTGCCATCAGACTCATAATTGTGCTCAGATAAAGGGGTAATCTTCCTTCCTTCTCTTTTCTAGAATGGCAAGGAGCTTATTGATTCGACCCCAGAGTCGAATCGTTATCGATGAGCGTGCATTCAATGAGAAACAGGGCTACACGCGTAACCCGTATGATATCATTGCTTTTGCTTTTAATCCATGCACTAACATCGTCCTAGAGACGAGAAGATCCCTGACATTCCAGAGGGGAAACACGATCAACTCCCGGCTTTTGTGAATGGTTTTGATCTCAAGAGCAAAGTAAGTTGAACTCTTTTCAAGTTAACATTCGACTGACTCACGACGGGCTACAGCAATGGAAATCATTCCACGTCGAAAATATTGATGACATCACGTATGACGAGAAAGCCTGGGACCACTTGGTTGTAGATGATGATGTTAAAGTAAGTAATGGCCCTCTGTTCATTGTCCGGCTATTGTTGATGGTCAAGCAGAACCTGATCAAGGGACTTGTCAATGTTACCAAGAATGTCAACACGTCGCAGCATCTTATGTCGGACGTTATCACAGGTAAAGGTGGAGGTTTGGTAGGTTTCCCTGTACCCCCAATGCTGTCAACCTCATGTTATTCTGTGTAAGATTGCGGTACTTCATGGGCCTCCTGGAACCGGAAAGACGCTTACAGCTGAAGCTGTCGCTGAACACCTCAAGAGGCCTTTGTACATCGTGAGCTCTGCGGAATTGTCGACAGAGCCTTCACACCTAGAATTTAAGCTTTCGGCGATATTGAAGGTACGTGCCATGATGTACAATTTCGACTGAACTGATAAGAATTCTCTACTAGTTAGCTACCGTATGGGACGCCGTAGTTCTTCTTGACGAAGCTGACGTGTTCCTGGAACAGAGGAGTCTCCATGACGTAAGTTTTTGCATTCCATCATTAGTTTCACGATACGTTTCTCATTTTATTGTAGCTGACACGCAACGCACTGGTTTCCGTTGCATTAAAGGTTATTGAGTACCACCGCGGTGTGCTCTTCTTGACAACAAATCGCATTCAAACGTTTGACGACGCCTTTCTTTCGAGGTTCTCCATTGGTTCGTCCTCTATTTATATCATATCAGTTTGAAATAAACTTGATCTCAACAGCGATCAAATATCCCGAGTTAGATGCTTTGGCCCGGCTTACGATCTGGAAAAAGTTCATCGAGCTTGCTGGGTGGCCATTTTTGGACTCAGAGTCTGAAGAGTCCGTCAACATTGATGGCAAAGAGCCACGTTATTATATTTCTCATTCAGATCTGGAGGTATTGGCGCAAAAACCGTTTAATGGTCAGCATACCCTTGCCATCCTGCCTATCAGAATTAAATATAGTTTCTAGGACGCACCATTAAGAACCTTATCCGGACCGCCCAGGCGTTAGCACTCTCTGCGTAAGTATTATTGTCCGTGTTTGCTTCCCTGTTACTCATGAGAATGCACAGAAATGAACCGCTTTCCCTCGACCATGTCAAGGTCGTTATTCGTGCGCAAGAGAAATTTTTGACAGAGTTTGCGCAAATCCGCTCTTAGTTAGCACCTTATTGATCGTATCAGTCGAAGTATATCCATGTCGATATTGTAACACCACCAAATGTATCCCGCAATTTTTGGGCAGATAACGCTGGTATGAGAGCAGCATCGAGAGCATTAGCCAAGCCCCCATATGCCTGCTTTCCTCACACCATCGACGAGAGCATCTACATTCCCAGCATACTCCCTAGTATTTCTCTTTTCTCATCAATGGTCCGCACACGGTCATGCCTGCTTGTGTGAGCCTCTGCATCCTCAGCACGGCCTGATAGGAAGGTCTTGCTGCTAATCGTTTCTCGAAAACGTGATACCGAAGGTGTGGTAGGGATGGGTGCATCAGCGACTCCAAGACCTGGTCGGAACCCTCTGGGTTTCTTGGGGCTCAGCGGCTCATAGTCCACTTCCTTCCGTAGCATGAGCATTGAGCGCGACTGTAGTGGAGCCGGTATCTTTCTAGTGCTGGATGTTATCGAAGGTGGTGAGCTAGGAGGAGTGCGTGGGTCTGATGAAGTGAAAGTGGAGGTGGAGTACGATTTCTTGATAGGCGAAGGTGTGTGGATGCTCTCGAAGCTAGTGGTCGTACTAGTTGTCGATGAACCTGTTGACATGGAGAAGAAAGAAGATGAGGTTGATGAATTCGATGACGACCTGGTAGAGGTACACGCAAATGAGATGTTCGAGGCGCTAGATGCAGGACGAGCAAATATTTTGGATTCAGGAAGTAGAAGAGGTGTGCTAGGTTGGGTGGCTACGGGGGAGGAGGGTGGTGAATGTGCTTCATTAGGCCGTATGTGGGTGGGTGTCTCATCCATCAGATAGAAGTAGAGAAACTCGAGGCATTTCATTCTGGATCTACATCAGTGATTGCACAGCAATGGAACGAGTAACCCACCTGACTTCGCGTGGTGTTCCTGCTCGTTTGAGTATCTTTACCACTGCTTGAACCCCATTCACTTCCTCAAAAGCGCGAAGCGCTGGAGAAGAATCAACCAGAATGCACAACAAAGTATCTAAGACAGCAGATGTCAAATGCATGAAGGGCGCAGGCTTTTCTGGTGCTTGGGAATTGTTTTCCCTCGAAGAGGCATCAATGGTTGGCGTGTGTCGAGAAGTAAGTAATAACTCGATCAAAATCTGTGATGTATGATTAGGTTTGGGCATCTCAAGGACTTCACTGAACACAACCAACCTCAAGAGAAAACCGACGACCCAGAAAAGACTTGCTTGATTTGTGGTGAAGAGAGACTCCTTGGATTATTGACAAGCCTTGACATAGCTGGGAGCACGAGGTATTCATTTCAGTATCGCGCTCTTCTGTGATTCAGTCAGCCATGATGTTGAGCAAGAAAAAGGCTGCGTACTTACTGGTGGAGCTCTTGCTTGCGCACAGTTCTAGCTGAGGTGTCGTACATTGTATCCAAGCCAAGATCCGCGATGGAACTATATATCCGAATTAGACGGTACGCAGCAGGTTGGGTGGTTATTCCCCACCATTGGATTCAAAAGCGTCTTGAAGGTCCAAATACGTTTCTAATGTATCATCATTGGAGGACTGCACACACACAAGCGCAAGCTGGTGCTCAAGAACAGCCAGAGCTCTATTTCTTCTTCTAAATGATGAACGTGTTGAGGTCAACTGTAGGAGTAAACCGTAAGTCATAACTAACCGAACCCATCCTCAAGATCATCCTTGTTACTCACATCGTCCAAAGCATCCTGCAGCGTCGTCTTCATCGAGCTCACTGTTGACGACATCGGTGAAGAGATAATTCCGTTGTTTCAGAAATCACTGGTCAGGACTTCCCTCGAGGCTCGTGACGAGCAATTGATGAATTGTTTGAATCTTGGAAATTCAAATGGGTTAAACGCGTCGCTGCCACGTGACTGGAACGTGACGCGGAAATTTGGAGGAGCGCAACTTAGTACGACCGCGTGAACCGCCGTGAAGCTGTAGTACTGCCAGCAGTGTGGAGTCCAAGTAACTAACGCTTAGGTACGCATTCCCAGACCTTCACAATCTTTGTTGTTGATCATCATGGCACTTATTTCAACAGTATGTGCAACATATATCTATTCAAGTGGATCTATGTGCTCACATAGAGGAATCGCGACTGCAGCAATGGGCGCGGCTCATTCGCTTTGTCGCTGCAGAGACCGCACAAATCCATATCGGACAACCGGTTGACCCCAGACTTGATGGTAAATCACAGGCTCATTATGTACTTCCTTGACTATACGTTTATGTTCGTGACGTACAGTTGGCCTTGCCGCATGGAACAAACAGACCATCAGAGCTTATGAGATCTCTGGGTCTACCCTTGACCCTGCCTCTCGCGTTACCAGCAATATCTTAACGGTCGAGAAGCTTCTCTCTCCTCTCTCTCGCGAAGAGATGAAGGTCGTCCGGTGCGTGGGGCTCAACTACTCGGACCTCGCAGTAAGTTCTGTCAAAATTGAGCTATATAGTATAATATTGACGAAACCACAAACAGGCAGAGACAAAAAGGGCTAAGCCTGCGCAAGTCGACGCTTACCAATTTTTCCTGTATTCTATTCAAAATTGCAAACATTGTTATATCCAGCGCCCCCAAATTGTTTTACAAGCCCCCGACGTCGATGATCGGTCCCAATGCACCAATCTTCATTCCCAAGGTTGCTCAGCCTGTCGAAGAGCACCTCTCCGACTACGAAGTAGAACTCACCATCGTCATCGGAAAGGCGGCCAAGAATGTCTCCGAGGCAGACGCTCTCGACTACGTCCTCGGGTACACTGGTGCCAATGATGTAAAGCTTACATCATTGTTTTGAGGCCGCCTGATCTGATATCTGCGACAATAGGTGTCATTCCGCAAGCACCAACGAACAACTTCCCAGTATGGATTCTCCAAGGGGTTCGGTAAGTCACTTTTCTCGGACAAGATGAATATGACTAACATGAACTTGAATAGATAACACAACTCCCATCGGTCCTGTTCTTGTGTCGCACAACGCCAGTTTCCAACCCCCAGGACATCCCGCTAACTTGCACGCTTAACGGCCAAGTCCTCCAGGACGGTAACACCAAGTAATACTTATACATGCCCTCGAGAGAGCACACACTGAAGTAATATTGTTTATTAGCGACCAAATCTTCAACTGTTCGTCAAACTGGTCTCTTTCCTCTCGCAGGGAACCACCCTCGAGCCTGGGTCGATTATCCTGACTGGAACACCTAAGGGTGGTGGTTCCGTGAGGAAGCCCGCCATTGTACTCAAGAACGGTGATGACTGCAGGGTATGGTTGGGTCACGGCATTGGCACACTCATCAACCCTGTCATTGAGGAGGGCCATCACCAGGCGAAGTTGTGAATTTGTAGTCACATGTATACAGTTTTGTTTATATGCATGCTTTATTCTTGTGAATTGACGACATTAGGTAACAGATATGATACATAGTGTCTTGTGCACAAAAGTGTATTATTTCAGAGCCCGTCAAAAGTGATGAGCTCCTGATTCAAGTACTCCTCGATACCGTGGCCGACCTAAAATCAAACGGATTCAGTATTAGCCAGACAGGAGAACCATAAAAAAACTCACCAAGGCTACTCTCTTTCACGCCACCGAACATCAGCAAACTACCGAGCCCTTGTACAAAATTGTACAAGCAATACAAATTCTACAAGTCCCTCCTTTGCAAGTTTGTCACAAAGCCTTTGCAGCCTATACAAATAGTCACAATCTTGACATGTTGGACATACTACTATAGAGACTAGTAGACATATTATACAGTTTAGACATACATAGCACACATACACTAGATCGAATTCAGTAGTACTGTACGGACAAAACATGACGGACATAGTGTGCAGGCCTAGTAAGGCACTGCAGCCATATTCTATTCAAACAATGTGAAACTAATAAGCGAAAACAAACAAAAACTACTGTTGACATCATCGCCGCCTGCCGCACTGTCAGAATCGTCCCGAAACTCGCCGGTGCACCCAGCATCCTCACATCAGCCCATTCCTCTAGCATCAGGCTAAGATGTGTGAACAGAGAGGTAAAAACAAGCAAAACGCAACGTTACGAGCGATGCAATGCGATCAATGTGTGTTTTCCATTATCTGCCTTATCTCATCATATTGGGGTTTCTACTGGGCCTCGAGGCTCGTGATGAGCATCTTTGAATGGGTTAAACGCGTCGCTGCCACGTGACTGGAACGTGACACGGAAATTCGGAGGAGCGTTTACGACCGCGTGAAGCCTGAGCTCTGTGCGTCCCACTGTGGGGTCTAAGTAAATAACGAGTTCTACGCTTAGGTGCGCATTCCCAGACCTTCCCCAATCTTTGTTGTTGATTATCATGGCACCCATTTCAACAGTATGTGCAACATATATCTGTCCAAGTAGACCTATATGCTCACATAGAGGAATCGCGACTGCAGCAATGGACGCGGCTCATTCGATTTGTCGCTGCAGAGACCGCACAAATCCACATCGGACAACCGGTTGACCCCAGACTTGATGGTAAATCACAGGCTCATTCTGTACTTCCTTGACTATACGTTTATGTTCGTGACATACAGTTGGCCTTGCCGCATGGAACAAACAGACCATCAGAGCTTATGAGCTCTCTGGGTCTGCCTTTGACCCTGCCTCTCACGTTACCAGCACTATCTTGACAGTCGAGAAGCTTCTCTCTCCTCTCTCTCGCGAAGAGATGAAGGTCGTTCGGTGCTTGGGTCTCAACTACTCAGACCACGCAGTAAGTTCTTGTCAAAATCGAGTGATAGTGTATAATATTGACACCACAAACAGGCAGAGACAAAAATGGCTAAGCCTGCGTAAGTTGATGCTATCCAATCTTTCCTGGATTCTGTTTAACATTGTGATATGCAGCGCCCCCATCTTGTTTTACAAGCCCCTGGCGTCGATGATCGGTCCCAATGCACCAATCTTCATTCCCAAGGTTGCTCAGCCTGTCGAAGAGCACCTCTCCGACTACGAAGTAGAACTTACCATCGTCATCGGAAAGGCGGCCAAGAATGTCTCCGAGGCAGACGCTCTCGACTACGTCCTCGGGTACACTGGTGCCAATGATGTAAAGCTTACACTATGGTTTTGAGGCCGCCTGATCTCATATCTGCGACAATAGGTGTCATTCCGCAAGCACCAACTGACAACTTCCCAGTGGGGATTCTCCAAAGGGTTCGGTAAGTAATTTTTCTTGGACAAGATGAGATATGACTTAATACGATGAACTTG
Organism: Suillus fuscotomentosus; assembly: GCF_016647785.1. Lineage (NCBI taxonomy): Eukaryota > Fungi > Basidiomycota > Agaricomycetes > Boletales > Suillaceae > Suillus > Suillus fuscotomentosus. Next base: position 104,144 of record NW_024539515.1, read on the forward strand.
AACAGATAACACAACTCCCCTCGGTCCTGTTCTTGTGTCGCACAACGCCATTCCCAACCCCCAGGAAATCCCGCTAACTTGCACGCTTAACGGCCAAGTCCTCCAGGACGGTAACACCAAGTAATACTTATTCATACCCTCGAGAGAGCACACACTGAAGTGATGATTGTTTATTAGCGACCAAATCTTCAATGTTCGTCAAACGGTCTCTTTCCTCTCGCAGGGAACCACCCTCGAGCCTGGGTCGGTTATCTTGACTGGAACACCCAAGGGTGTTGGTTTCGCGAGGAAGCCCGCCATTGTACTCAAGAACGGCGATGACTGCAGGGTATGGTTGGGTCACGGCATTGGCACACTCATCAACCCTGTCATTGAGGAGGGCCATCATCAGGCGAAGTTGTGAATTTGTAGTCACATGTATACAGTCTTGTTTATATGCATGCTTTATTCTTGTGAATTGACGACATCAGGTAACAGATATGATACATAGGTTTGTTGTGTACAAAAGTGTGTTATTTCAGAGCCCGCCAAAAGTGATGAGCTTCTGATTCAAGTACTCCGTGATACCGTGGCCTCCCTCCCGACCTAATATCAAACGGGTTCAGTATTAGCCAAACGTGAGAACTATAAAGAAACCTCACCAAGACCACTCTCTTTGACGCCACCGAAAGGAATAGTAGCATGGCTGATCAGCCCGGTGTTGGTGCCAACCATACCAACCTCTAGCGCCTCTGCAACTCTCCATACACGCCCAATATCTCGACTGAAGAAATATCCAGCGAGGCCCACATCTGCGTTGTTTGCTAGGGCGATCACCTCCTCTTCTGTCTCGAACTTCGTCAGAGCTGCAACAGGCCCAAAAGTTTCTTCAAAATTGGAAAGTGCTCCAGCGGGAACCTCAGAAAGGACAGTAGGCGCAAAGAAAGTTCCGGCCCCATCGACACGTTTACCACCAACCAATACTTGGGCACCACGAGCAACAGCATCTTCTACATGTCGCGCAACCTTCGAGATTGCTCTCTCATGAATGAGAGGGCCATGCGTCCTGGAAATGAGTGAGTAAATGGCAGAGATTATCTGGCGCATTTCACCAACGTTGTTTCATCCAGGCCATTTCCAACTTTAAACGCAGTGACTTTCTCAGCGAGTTTAGAAGCAAAATCAGCGTAGACTGAAGACTGAACGTAGATACGGTTTGCGCAGACGCAGGTTTGCCCTGAACCACGGAATTTACATGAGATTGCCCCTTGAAGAGATAGATCAGCCTGGAGAGGGTTCAGAAAATCTTTCTACGCTGACCTTCAACAGCCTGGTCGATATCAGCGTCATCAAAGACAATGAAGGGTGCGTTCCCGCCAGCTTCGATGGAGACTCTAAAGAGAATATTTATAAGCACGGAAGGGTGTTTTGGTGGTGCTCACTTCTTGAGTGTGGAGGCAGCCATGCCATACAAGCTCTTAGCGACGGGTGTTGATCCGGTGAATGATATCTTCCTGACTATTTTGTTTTCGCACATCTCACGGCCGACCTCAATGACGTTCTTTTGGGTTGTAACAATGTTGATAACGCCATCTGGGACACCTGCGCGACGAGAAAGCTTTCGAATAGCAACGACGGTGAGATCCAAAGCTGCAAGAAATATAAGAAAGGTCTTACCTCAGCTAGTGCAAGAGCTGAAAACGGTGTTTCAGGTGGAGGTTTTATAACTGCTGTGCAACCTGCTGCGAGTGCGGCACCCAATTTTCGCGTGATCATAGCAGACGGAAAGTTCCACGGGGTGAGAATAGAGCTGATGCGCTTTCTTAGATAAAGCATTAAAGGATCGCATGAAAGGTCTCACACGACACCGACAGGCTGTTTAATCACAACGTTCCGAAGGTTGGTGAACGGTGAAGGTATGTGTTCTGGTAAAAACAATCAATGTATGAACTCTTTGAAACGGAAAAGACAAACCTCCATAGATTCGGACAGCTTCCTCAGCTAAGATAGAAAAAATGAATAGAGGTTCAAGCCATCTTGCGGGATAACCTACCATACCACTGCGAATAACATGTAGTTACATGACTCAATTGGACCGAATTTACTTACCTCCATGAAAGATGCACTATAAGCATTCTCGCCCTTGTTTTCAAGGAATTAGCTTGATACTGGGGAGATATCTAGTGATGATACCTTTGCCTCCGTCAACGTCTTGCCATTCTCTAACGTCTGTCAAAGAGTGAGGAAAACAACAACTTGTTCAAGTAATACACGCACGATGATCCTGGCCAAGTCATCATTGTGTTCTCGCATTAGATTATAGAAATTCATCAAGATGTCATGACGGTGCTATCATGCAGAGTGTTCATTAGTATAAGCCGACAGGAAATGTAAGATACCAACCCTGGCAGTAGTTTTGCCCCATGATGCAAAGGCATTGCCGGCAGCTGCAACAGCAGACTTGGTCTCCTCAAGGCCCATCTCTGGAACAGTGCCAAGTTCTTCACCTGTCGCAGGGTCTGTAATAGGTTTCTGAGTTGATTGATCGTATCCCACTTGTAAGAGGATAGCATACTGGTAACAAGGATACTTCCACCGTCCTTTGCGCTCACCCACTTCCCATCGATAAACGATTGATACTTTATCAACGATGGGTCCTGCAGACCCCACTAAAAGAGGCTCAGTGACTTACTCCAAGCAGTGGACCTGATGCCTACTTACGATATTGGCGTTCGTGCTGGCCATTCTGTACCACAAGCTGAGACTCGATCGATTGGACTGTCTGATTGCAATCGGAGCTTTCACTAGCACTCTTAGTGCATGAGAAAATGGCAAGGGCTGCGGAAACATGCTCCTTGTGGAACTGGCGGATGCAGGAAAGCCGTCCGCGTCGAAGTTGAGGTCAGGTGATCGAGTGACCTCATATATGAATTCCGCAAGCTGTGAGAATTTCTCGGACAACGACTTGGTGTGGCGTGGTACGCTAGTGAGCTGAGTATAGCACGGAAGCACGGACTCCAGAACTTGAAGCTTGAAGTTTCAAAGCAGTGAAATAATTGGTCTGTGCAATATTGGAGTCGAGCGTCTGATTTTATGCTAACTTGCAATAGTTAGAACTAAGCTAGAAACGCCACCCGACAGATCACGAGCATGGCGAACGAGCAATACGTATCCAAAAAGACCGTTGCTGCATCCTATCGACCACGCAGTTCTGTACGTCGCATCTGCATAACCAAGTACTCCCGAAAACAAGAGCACCTTTGACACATAACATCCATAGCTTATGTCTCCCGGCCTCCAGCGCGCACGGGCACCTTTTCGCCTCCGAAACGCTATCACCGGCTTCGTACTCGCAGGCTTTGGCGTCGGCGTTTGGGCATACTCTATCAGCGCGGTGAAACAAGATGACTTCTCCGACGTTGATGAGGAGGCGCGGGCGCTGATGCGTGCTGGGCCAATCGTGGAGGAGGTCAAAGTTTCCGTGATGAACGAGGCAAAAGTCGTGGCGACACAGACTCCGAGCAGCGTACCTGTGAAGGTCAAGGGAGCTACCGTGCCATCAATACACCGAGGTTTGCTTGTGCCCGTTCTTGAGAGGCATTTCCCCCGATTGTTGGACCCATCACGGAAGACGCTCATTTGGGGTGCGCCTTCGGTGGACAATATCGGGAGGCTCCGCGATTCGGTATAGAGGTTTTTCAGGCCCTTGGATATATATTTCCTCTACAGATAATGTATCAGGTAAGTCATAAGTTATCAAAAGTCGAAAGCACAATAACATTGATGAAAAACTTCTACAGCAAAGTACAAGACGATAAACTAATAGTAGACCATTTCGCATATATATGTATGGACACTCTCGTTCGATCCAGCCCCTTTCATAAAACTGGATAGTGCGAAAAGCCAAAATCAAGAATCAAGAAATCGAGACGATTGAGAAGCAATTCACATTCATGTTGACGCATTGACGCAACGTCTCATACACAACCTCTACACACTGGCGCAGGCCGACGATGCCACCAATAGAAGAATAGATCTCCAGCCAGCGCGAGTCTGGAGAGACAGTGCTGAAAGCCTGTTGCAAAGACCGATCAAATTGAGCCCTTTAGCAAACAACCCATCACTCACCCGCCTCAGCCATTGTCAGACTTCGATGCCCATCTTCTTCAGACCCTCTTTGGCAGCTTCGTTTCGGGCGGCTTTCTTGGTCCCACCTTGTCCGCAACCGTAAATTTCTCCATCTACTTCGCACCTGACGAGCCAAATTGGAGTCGTCTTCGTGCCTTCACCAGTCCCGTCTGCGTAGATCCACTCGACTATCCTGTTGGCCTTCTGGAGCTGCTGATTGAACAGCGCGAGATGGCCTATGGTCGTGGAGGTAGTGCAGGGGCGGGGGTGAGGGGGCGAAGGTGGGGGTGAGGACAGAACTGAATCAGGCGCGACAAGAGCAGTCGTCGGAATGGGCGGGAGACGATGTTGCTCCCGTACACGTTTGTAAGCCTCAGTCGCGTAAGGCGTAAACAGGGCTTTCAACCAGGGCTCGACTCCCAGCAGATCCTGCTCGAGATAGAGCCCGCCCACGTAGGACTTATCGGTGGCATTGTGTCAGCATCCATTTGTTCGGATATCAAGGATAACGTACTTCGAAGACGTCGGCTGGGAACACTTCTTTCGATAAACCGACTTATGAAGGACAACGGGAACGTACCTTGAATGTTGACGGAAGCGCGCAAGGTAATTGCCTGCGCAGGATGCAGACGCAATCTTCTTGGTAGGTCGTACATGCGCGAGATGTCGGCAAGGGTGGAGTTGCCTACGACCAGGGCTCGGATTTTCTGAAGAGGATGTAGTGGGCAAACATGTCTAGTGCCCATTCAGAAACGAGGCATACCGTAGATGGCCCAACGCGCAAGTTGGGGTACATATCCAGGAGAAGCTCGGTCACGACCAGACCCTAACACGGTGTCCCCTAGATGCTCATATCTGCAGAATGCATCAGCTTATCAGCTTCAGACACGAGCGCCTTGATGGAAGCTCGATCGGTTGGGTGTGGTGTTTTGGACAACAACACAGCCTGACGGCCTAAGGAGAAGAGACACTTTGCTTACTTTTCATTGTCTGGACTCGGGTCCTGTGGTTGATCCTCGAATACATGATTCGGGCGTCCGTAATATGAGCGATGTGTAAACACCTGCGTCCGAATGCTGTCCTTGTTGATATCAGGAAGTGGGGGAAACGGCTGAGCGGCATTGAACACTGGATGGAGTATAGATGGTGGACTGTCAGATAGTAACATACGAATGTTGTTAGGAACGCGAGAGAGCATGTTCAGCCAGTAGCTGCTGGAACCCACATACTTGATAGACATCGTTGCTGGCCTGGGAGGAAGAATTTGGAAGAGAAAAGAGTGACTCGGCCTACCTTCGACCCGGTCAGTGCCTTCCGTCTATATGAGGTTGATAATTATACCCTGACTAGTAAATCGCGGCGTTTATCAGCGGAATCTATCACTGGTACGTGGCCGGAACCAGTACTATGGATATGAATTGGCTGGTCACTGGCATCATATGATAGCTTTAGGCATACTACTAAATGCTTCTAGTAAACCGTCACTTATTATTATTAGTAGGCGCCTTCACCATGGCGTAAAGCATAGGGTACTGACATGAGATTTATGACAGCGAAGATCAGGATTCGACATTTGTGGAATTCCCCTTCAACCTTGAAGGATATCAGGCGCATCTAAAATTATAGCTGAGAGATAGAAGCCAGTGTACTGTAATTCCAAGACTATCGAAGCCGGATTCGTCAAACACCCCGAGCGTCAACGAGAAATAGATCTACACACCGCTCTGATCATCAGATAACGAACGTTTGCACAGCCAAGAGAAATTCTCAGGCCCTTAGACCAGCACTTAGACAGCGATACATATTCAAGACTCCTCAGCATCGTTACACCATTGAATTAATTACGCAGGAGGAGTGGCTACCTCTGAAGCAGTTGTTACTTCTGCGGCTGGTATGCGTTGCTCCTCGAGCTAATATTATTATATCATTAAAACATCCATATCACCTGCAGATCAACGAACCTTTGCCCTCAACTTCATCTCAGAAAAGTTCTTATGGAGACCACATTCAGTCTTCCCCTCCTTGTCAGCCCATCTCCCAGCACGCTCGCCAGTATCGCCCTCACGACTGGGCTGCGTGCTATGCCAGTCACCGACACTGCGATATCCCTGATCGAGCAGTTTATTCCTTGGAACATTGTTCTCGCGAATGTATGCATCGACCCGCGCGAAAGACCACGCAAAAAGTGGGTTTAGCTTGAGGAGCCCTGTTTCATCGACCTCAAGCGGCTGGAGGGAGGCACGATCGCCGCCCTGAGATCTCCGCCGGCCCGTGATAACGCTTTGCACGCCAAGCTCCTGGTACGCGCGCTGGGCGGGTTCAACCTGCATGTGCAATCCAGCTCAGCTATCTATTGAAATGTCGGGATGAACAACACACCTTGACCGCAAAATCGTATATGTCTTCGTCTTTCTGCCACAATTCTTCGCCGTGTTTCTTTTCAAAATCTCCAATGGTCTTGCATCCCTCGGGTTTGTACACCTTTATGTCGACAGCATAACGTTCCCGCACCTCCTGCACGAGCTCATATGTTTCCGCAAAGTGATACAGCGTGTCCAGAAAAATAAGCTTCGGGATTGGGTGGCCAGACTTGGAAAGCATATCGAGGGCAACGAGCCCAGTGAGACCAAAAGCTGTGGTCTGGTATAGGGCAGGGAGGTGCGTGAGTGCCCATTTGAGGATGTTTGTGGAGAAAGCTGGGAGAGGTGGGCGTTGATAGCCGCGAGACTTTCTTCGCTGAGTGGCAACTCAAGTGGAGTGCTGAATTGGTCGGCCATTGCGTTTGCGATAACAAAAAGCTTAGATGTTAAATCGTGTAGAACAGAGAAGAAACCAGGAAATTGTGGATAGACCAAGAGTATATATGTTATTTGAGATGGTCCACATGATGGCGTAGTGATTGCAACACAGAAACCACGGGACTACGTTTCTTTACCACGGAAAAGGCTTATCAACCATTAGGAATCTGATCATTGGTTACTTCATCCAACTGCTCGCGGCTCACTATGGCGCCAACACAAACTGCAGCCCCAGCTGCAGCGCCTGCTCCAGCACCAGTAGCGGTCCAGAAGAAACCCTCAGATGGCACCAGTCGCGACTACAAGTACATGCAGGAGATATCCCAGATGGTACGTCATTGCTATTTACATGCCACACTCGGCATGAACGACGGAATGCTTGCAGATGTTCGTCTTTGGTGAAATTCAAGACCCAAATCCAGAGACTGTCAACCTCGTCGAGGATATCGTGCGCAGTCAGCTCATCGAACTCGTGAGTGACTTCAACTATGAGATTCTGCTGTGATGTCTTATGCTACTCTAGATCCTGCAAGCCCGTCTTCACGCGAATCGGCGTGGTGTGCGTTACATTACCGCGGAGGACCTCATCTTCCTCATTCGCCACGACCGCGGTAAGGTTAACCGTCTCCGGACATATCTCTCGTGGAAGGACGTTCGGAAGCATGCCAAAGATTCGGGTGGTGATGGAGGTGGTGGTGTCGAAGTCGAGAATCTTGAGGATGGCGCTGATGGTCTGTATTTCTCCAACATTTTCCAACTGGTCTACTGACGTCCGCATAGAGAAACTAACGACCAAGGCGCAAAAGATTACTATTAAGCTTCCTTGGGAGATTTCGACAATCTACAGCGAGGTGCTTCGTCAGTCTGGACACCAATCTGATGACGAAGAGGACGAGGACGATATTGAAGCCCATGAAGCAAGTATACAGCGCCTCAAAGAAGCCGACGATGCCACAAGACAAATGACGAGGGAAGAGTACCAACATTATTCAGATTGTAGACAAGCGTCATTTACGTATCGAAAAGGTGAAGTCGTTTCATGAGCTAGACAGAATCTTACTGACACGATGAACAATTAGCCAAGCGCTTCCGCGACTTCCTTAACCTTCCTCCACACCTGGACCTCAAAGCTAATGACGATACCGTCGACATCGTTGGCTTTCTCGCATTTGAGATGGTGCGCTCCCTTACGCTCGCAGGCCTCGAGGTCAAAAAGTCCCTCGAGGAATCATATCTACGAGACGACTACCTTGGTACCTCGCCCATCCTTGGTAAGCGCAAGTCGCACCACTTACACAGGCGAGGGGAACAACGGGAGAAACGCGCGAGGAGAGAGGAGGAAGAGGAGGAGGAGGCAGAAGCACCACTGCCTACGAGTTCACTGTTTTTACCCCCACCAGAAGCAAGGACGGCTCTGCGGCCTGAGCACATTCAGGACGCATTTGCGCGGATGCAGGGGGACTGGTCGCACCACCGCAGTGCGGGGATGTGGAATTGGCGTGGTGGGCTTGTGCGCACGAGAGTCAGTCTTATCTAGACTTGCTCGTGCGGTTTATGTTATTTGGTTTGAGAGGATGATTGGGCATCCTTTATATTTGTATCTCTGCAGACTACTAATACTTTTGTATAATTACCAAAATGTAAGTGTGAATTGTACTAGTATGACCTTCGACACGACTATCCATGTATGTTCTGGTGGGTGTATCTGGAGTGAAAAGGGACAGTCGATACGAGGACGAGGATGTCAGCATCAGGGCTAGTTACTTTGTGTGAAAGACTGAATGCCCGCTTAGCATGTCCGCATCCCAGTATCATCTTTCGAGGCAAAAGTGAAGAAGTTGATGTTCTTGCGACGAGCTGGGCATGCCAATTTACTTCATTTATCATTCATCACATCGTACATTTTGCAATCAAAGATACAAGATCCAAGAATATTGATGTCTTCTCAGTTATCCCCGTCCACCCTAGGACTCAGAACAACAAACTTGCAGCAGCATCCACATTCCCACCTGCGGCATCCAACATGCTGATTGCTACCTCCCGCGATACGCCAAGTCCCATGATCAACTCGATAGCAGAATCTGGGTGTCGTGACTTGGGCAGCGGCGGGACGTGTCGATGCACGTGGTGTAGGCGCAGAACCCAGCGTATTTCCTCCACCTGGGAACGACGAGCCGCTGGCACCAGCGCTTCTACCACCACTCATCTGTGCAGGTTGTGGAGCGCTGCTGGAAGGGCCCGGGGTAGACGCGATGGGATCGTCCGCTCCTGAGTCGATCAACCGTGCTTTCTCTGGGAGTTCGTGTTCAGAGAGGAATCGTACTTCACGCCCTTGGATACGCAGTACGGATTTTTCGAGGTCAATGCATGCCTGGTGTGCCTTCAGCATGTCGAGCCCAAGGAGAAGATCTACATCGCGGCCCTCAAGTTTGTATGAGCTTCATAATTGGGGGAAATATATCAGAAAAGAAGGAAGACCGACCTCCATTATCGTGAACGAACATGGAAGATGCAAGTCCGCAAGTCGCATCTGTGCACTATGCACACGTCCCAGAATCTTTGCAGTCCCCACTCCACGTGCGATGCCCGCAAATCGTCCATCAATGAGACGCATTATTCTGTGATACGTCAGTTTCGTCTAATTCAGAGGAAAATTGCGCACCCGCATGCTTCTGCGCACTCGGGGCTCACTGTACAAGTCAAGTCAGACAGACACGACAAGGGTGGGACAAGATGTACTGATCGTCTGCTGCGCTCCACTATCCACAAACGCCTTTACAGGATGCGAGTTCACCTCCACCGGCACGCTACCGTCCATCAGTACATTTACACTCCGAAGTCGGACAAGTGCTCACTAAAGCATCGTCACCCGTCCAAATGCCTCCGGGGAATATTCAAGTGCATGTTCCATGTTTTCCATGACTGCCTGATTACGGATAGCTTCTTCGATACGACGCTGCGCCTCCACATCGAAGGGGTCAGCATTGAGGGCTGCAATCTCGCGCTGCCGACCAAGTTCAGCTTGCTGTGCGCGGTCACGTTGCTGGCTTAGGAGCTCTGCGAACCGTGTGGGGTTAGATTGGGCAGCAGCAGCTATTTCCGGTAGTGTCTGAGCAAGAAACTCTCAGTGAGAAACTAAAGAAAGCAAGAATAATCACACACATCTTGTAATTGTCTCATAAGTTGCGGATCTCCAAGGATTTGCAGTCTCATCATCTCTGCATCTTGTTCTATGGGTCTGTAAAGGATCATCAATGGGTGCGTACAATGAAGGCCGAGAACAGGATTAGATGCTCACCTGCCTTCGGGCCCGGGCACGTTGACACGCCTGCGTAAGAGGAGCATAGCATGCTCGCCCACACCAAGCGCCCGGATGGTAGCTTTTGGATCTGTAAGTTCGCGCCCGTTATGCGAGATGCTTTGTTCGCCGGGGGGTATACTCGACTGCATGATCCAAAGTCGTGGATTGTACCATGCAAGTCATCGTATGAGCGGGGGAACGAGGAGAAAGCAAAGACAAGAACAGAATTGACATGCCACTTGGTTAGAGCTGAATAAAAGTGGGGTAGATAACAAGCGACTCACCTCTGCTTCTAGCAAAGCCATCACGTTCTCAAGCTCCATGTCAGGGTCGATATCAACAGCATACGTCTGGCCTAGATCCGTCACGAACGTCAGCTGCATCGTTGCCGCGTTCGCTGTCTGCCAGTATTGTTTTAGTTCGAAACGGTAAGCGGAAGGTAGAGCCTCGAGGAAACGGGACAAGTTTGGATTGTGGGTGTTGTACTAACTGAGAAGAATGCAGATATGATCGAGAGAGAAAGTGAACGTGATTTTTCAAGGCGCTTTATATCAGCTCTCAAGCGCCTTTGTATTCTGACAATCCTGTGCTGATCGGCACAATGCATTTAGTAAGTAGAATGATCATCGTGGACGGGAACACGCTCGAATCATGTAGAAGCGAAGTAAGGGCACGGGACGCATCAGTCTAGGCTCTGACGTGTCTATCAAACCTAGGTCGATAAGATTAGGAACAGATACACGGAAGCTTATGATAAGAATGGTAGTGGTACAGATTCCTTTGAACAGAGCTCATCAATAGAAAACAATAATAAATCAGTCAGATGAGGGTGTGCTACAACCGCACACCACGTACAAACCTACTTCTTGCAATAGCAGACCTGTGGGAGACAATTCATGGTGAGTGCTTTACAGCAATCACTGATTTCCAGAACACTTACAAACGAGACCCCGCTCCTGCAGGGACATTTGACATCAACGCGCTCTCTAACGCTGACGCCGAAAAGCTTGCTTCTACAACAACATTGACGTGGGTGACACCGAAGATAAACATAATCACGTACCACTTATGTCACTAAAGCTCGAGGCAGAGCTTCCATGACTGCTCTCCTGCTCGCTAAGCCCCGCAAGTGTCCCATAACGCATGTGCGACTGTCCCCGTGCGTTCCGCACCGACACTGTTGGCGGGCTGCTCGACTTATTCGTGGTGATATGCCGGGTCATCGGAGATTGAGATTCTGGCGAGGGGGACGGGATCGAAGGGATTGAATTCTGCGGAGAAGATGCACTCGATACAGACGCGCTGTGATCGCGGTTCCGTTCTTCACGTTTGAAGCTTGCGATATCCTCACCCTCGCGTCCAGGGCGGAAGATAGGCACCGGCGCACGCCCACGGATCACGTCTCGTGCTTTGCCTTTCTCGTTGGATAGTGGGGAACTTACAAGGCCGAGGGCCTCGCTCGTCATCATGCGCTGCAGGCTTTCAAGTTTGCGTGACAAGGTTTCCGCTTCTTCTGCCGCACGGTCCGCTTCTTCTTCTTTGGCAGCCTGCTCATCCTCGGAATCGCTCTCGTCAGATGAGAACGGAGAGGGCAGGCGTAGGGGTCTCTTTATCTGAGTTCCCTGAAGAGTAGACGTTGATGAGGACGATGCTTTCTTGCACTTTGCAGGTGATTGGACAGAGTTGTGTTGGGTGAGGGAGTTGAGCCGCGCACGGACACCAAGAGGCGTTGCTAGCTTGGAAGAGGATAGTCTACAGGCGCTATTCAGGGAGTTGATTCGTGCAGCAGGAATCTGAATGGAGGGGGGACGGTCTGGAAGGACAGGTGTCACTTCTGTGGACTTGGGAGCAGGCTGGTTCTGTTGATTGCCAGCGTGGAAGCCTTGCAATCCCCGTAGGTCATCTTCATATCGGGCCTGGGCACGATAAAGTAGATACGGAAGTGGCACTTCCAGGTGTGCTGCTAGGCCTTTCCCTGTTGGTGCTTCGGTATAAGCTGTCGTCTATATCAACTAGTAGACCACTCACAATCCGTGCCACCATTATCGCTCGTCCGAGAGAGTGCGATAACCTCCCATAGAACGTTAGCTTTCTCCGCGTTCCATTCAATCTGTACGGACCAAGCTCATTCAGCCAAGAGCCTAGGGAACTACAATTGCCAGTACGCACATGGGGAGGATCGGGAAGTGGGTGGTCAGGACGGTTGTAGGGGAGCTGCACAACGACACGAATACGTGGCTGCTGGGGCATAGCGTAGCTATGAAGATATTAATTGAATAGTCCTACAGATAGGAGACTGTCGCTGAGAACGCTGCCCTCTTATACGCGCTCGCTGATGGACGCGACGAAGCGACCGTTGGTTACCAAATTCGGTGCATCTCCTTTCATTCACACCAAAGCACAGCATCAAATTCTTATCTATTTTCATAAAATGTCGCATTATGGATCCAAACTCGAAATCGAGGACGAGGAGAACAGGCAACAGAGGATATGTGAGCAACTTTGTCTGACACACGGCCGCTGGCTCAGTTATGTCTAGATAGCCTCCTTGAGCAATTGAACAGCTCTTCAAGCTCACCATCCAAGAATACATCCAATGCTGCACCACCAACCTTTGACTTTGGTGAGAGAAAAACCTACGCAGTAGACCCACCCAGCGAACGTGCGTCGTCTTTTCTTTACTATCTTTCTCATATCCCATGGGTGTGACTTCGATGGCAGTGCTCGCACGGATACAAGACTTCCTTCCCCGCCTCAAGGAAGAGAACGACTCGCTTTCCCAACGGATCCGGGACAACCCATCGAGCGTGGATATCGAAAATATCGAAGAGGACACAGAGCAGTATATCGAAATGGCAAGTCCCAATCCCAACCATTCCAAAACACAAAAAACTCATGATAATTTCATAGAACCTCGGACTGGGCGTGTTGGAGACTCGGCTCAGAGATTCAGACTCTCATTTAGATGATGAGGATTCCGAGAGCGAAGATTCATTGTCATCGTCGTCTTCCCCTTCATCAGACTCGTCCTCCTCAGAATCAGAATCAGAATCAGAATCAGATGGGTCACACTCAGACAGCAGTTCAGACTCAGACTCTTCATCGATTGGCATAAAAGCTATCTCTTCCCGCCCACTCAAGCCCCTGCCTCGGCGTACCGCACAGTTTGATATTGGCATGCTTCCCGATCCACCTTCTGCCGGCCAGACACCGCGATAATCACTTTCAATCCGGCTCTATTCGCATCAACGATCCACGAATCCGACTTTGGCGACTCATGAAGGCCTTCGACAAGCCTATCTACATAGTTTATCTTCCATGTCGGGAACTCAAATGAAAGCTTCGTCAGATACCTTATAAAAATATATCAATGATAAGAAGATCGAGAAGAGCTGCGGTAATACATTCAATTCAGGAGGAAGGTATAGTAAGCCAATATATGACGATGTAGAAGAGCTGACATGCTACATGCTACCTGGTATATATGTAAAAAGTACCTGCGTCGTAACGTAGTAAAAATAGTAACACAAACCATGACACTAAAGTAAATATACCGTCCCTGGAATCTATCTACCCTTCCCATCGCTCAAGTTGGACATAAACGACGACCAGAAATCATTATCAAGGATAATGTCCGAATTCATGAAGTAATTTGGGTCGTTGATTGGGAACGACGGGAACGACTGCTGCTCTGTGGAGTACACAGAGTGCTCAGCAGGTGCTGATACGCGCTCTCGGAAGTTGCGCGCAGCCGTATCGAAGTGCTCAAGTAACGGCTGGCTGAACTCCCGGGGATCTACCTCCGACTTCTCCGACGAGCGCCTCCGGAAACTCAGCACGCCAGCTTCGATAACTCGAGCGCATTTCGCGGGAACATGATCCGGAGCTGCGCTCACCTGTTGCATGCGATCGATCGTCCGCGCAAGAATGCTGTCACTTGACCCTGGCAGTTGCTCGCCGGCGTTTTCCATCACGGACCATTTGCTGAGGATGACAAAGAATGTCGCGAGGGTGAGCATTGCGAAGAAATTATCAGGCGCAGCGCTGAGAAGCACGAGCTCAGGTCGTGATAGTGCAGTGATGAGGATGCCTTCAGACAGCACAAGCGCTTGGTGGCCCCAACTTCGTCCGAGATTGATTCCGTTATGTTCTGCAACGAGGAACCACGGGTTTTGCTGGTCGCACTTGGAAATCACAGTCTTCGTTTCCATCAGGGCATGTACCAGGACCAACAGCCTGCAGGACTGATAATAGACCTGCAACATCGTGAAGAAGAAGACCTCGTGCTCTGCTAGGACTGGTGTCAGGGTTCAGAGTTAAGCTCTCAAAAGTGAATGATGGGGGCTGCATACCTGGAAGGGGATAAATGAGACGTTCGATCACATCCATGCGCATCAGGAAGTCGAGCACTTCTTTGTAGAAGACCCCAATTTCCTCCGCGGAACGGAGGTGTATAGAGAGCCCGTATTGCGTGGCGGCGAACATCTGGGAGATTAAAGTGAGTCGCATGTCACGACCAGCCCCAATCGTTGCCATCGACGTTGTATCGATGGCGTCATGTATAAGACTAGCGCAGTCCGATATTGGGCTGCGCCCGGTACCCACACAAAGCCTGCGATAGAATTTATCAGCCGGAGGCACCGAGTGGATCACACTGCTGTACAGACATTGACTCAACATTATTCAATGCGAACCACTACAGCCACACATTCAGGTTAATTATTTGAGAGCCGGTTAAAGACGTACGAGGCGTGCTTTGTCAATAGCTTCCATTAGCTCCGCACTAGGAAGGTCGTTGGGTTTTTTCTGCCTCCGGAGAGTTTTAGAATATATCATGGCCTCGCTTAGGCGAAGGTTCATAGCCATGCTGACGGCAGTCGAAGCAATTAGCCGACCATCGCGCGACTCTTTTGTCGTTGGATCCCCTATGGGTTCCCATAGTGAAAGCACGAGCATTGCATGTATTGCATCTGTAGATGGCAAAGGGTGATAGGCCTGTTTGAAGATAGATTCATCCGCCAGGCGGTATAGCTGAGGAGAAACTACCGAGCGTGTTGATGAGCCGAGATGTCGTGATGCAACGCAACACTGTGCCAGTTTTAGAAGTGGTCCTTCTGGTTGCTGAGAAGGCTGCAAATTAAGCCAGGGAGCGTAACGTTCCTCGAAACTATGCCAAGATGAGAGTCTCGCAGGGAATAGAATGTCCAGGCTCACATGTCAGTCAGATATTCTATCTGCTCCCTCCCAAGAATATGGAGCAATGACTGATCCACCTTATTCCGCGAGGAGTCATCAACCGAACCTGCACGGGTAAGCGCCTGCATAGCCAACATAGGCACCATAGTGCCGTCAAACCCTCCAGGGAGCTTTAAAAATCCCCACGGTTTGTGACGCTCAGGTAGTAACCGTTGAGGATCTAGAAGGTCGACCTCTTCCTCCTGCGGCTGAGATCTAGAAAACGGTGGCAGGGTGTTTGAACTAGAATCCCAATTCCTTGAATAACTGGGACCTGCGTGAGCGCGAGAGTCGTCCATTGGTATATCATGGGATTTTTGGGAAAGAGCAAGGGAAGGACGACGGTCCTCACGTTCTCGCATGGAACGGATGTCTGGTGTGTGCACAGGGCGGGAGGGTCCAGCACGATCATTCGACGGAGCGCCATTTTCTTCGAATGAGCAAGGGAGGGAGAGGACTTTACAGCGGTGGCATTGGGCGCCGGAGTTGTCTCCATCAAGCATTTCGCAACGTGTTTTGTGTTTCCTGCATGATAAACAAGCCTGGACTGCCTTGGCGCGTTTTGCGGGCGCTGTCCTTGGACTGTGAGCCCTTTTGCTACCTGCAGAAACTGCCGTCGGCTCTCCTGGATCAGAAGCAGACATTTTTACGAGCAGATTTATAGCGTGAGTTTTGTTAGCAGGTGATCGCAGGTCGGTGCACCTGGTAGCACTGATGAAGGATTAAGGCAAGTTTATGTGTTTCGTATGATGCAGCGTGTGCGTGTTGTGTCATTGTCGCTGACTTGCAGCGGCACGGCTCAAGCCGCTTGGCATGCCGGAAGCATTAAGCGCTGTCTTGGTAGGCTACGTACTATGGCAAGGCTGTTGGTGACCCAGTATACTAAATCATTCTGATCGTATGCTCCATCAGATCCTTCAGAGCAGCCCTTGAGGCGCTTTCTTTGACTCAACAGGTGAGCATCTTTCGAGTTCTATTAAATCACATGTCCATAGCCGCCCATTGTTATGATGAAGACGACGAGTCATGAAGACGAATATTTTTACCTATGAGAAGCGGCCAGGTATCTCCGCGTCCCTCGTGGATATCGACACTCGAGGATTCACATGGATTCTCGGAGTGGTACCGGTAATCATAGCTTCATCTTCTTGCAATAATTTCCGATCTTTAATGGACAGGTTTGGCTCATCCTTTCAACTTACCAACTTGGCTATCTTGCAAGACAGCCTTCGAGTCAAGCGACTCCAGAGTCCTTTATGCACGGCGTAATCATCGTCGACCTCGCACGGCTTGTTTATGAGGCAAGCGCATGCCACTAGTGTTTTGCAGATTATAGTAGCTGACCAGCAACTCATAAATTTTGCAGTCAACTCCCAATTGGATGACCCAAGCAAGGGCCCGAGTGATTCATAATTACAGTTCAGCACAATGACAAGGTACTGCCTTCTCACATCTACTATGCGGTCGGCGTCATCGTATCATGATCTGCCCCACACTATGTACAACGTCTACGCGGTACACAGAGTCAACTTCCTTTGTCGCTTTTTTCCGACTTTAGGTCAACCTGAACTAGCGTCCCTAGTCTAGGGAACACGATTATTTGTAGCCATGACTCAGTCATCTGCATTATGGCTCTGAGGCGTACCGACTATGAACCAACCATTCCGGGTCAATCACGAATTCGAACTTTGGGCGTGCACCAGCTGAATATGTTTTCAAGTTCCCAAGTCCTCATATCAATTTACCTCAACACACCGAGACCTAGCGGACATACGTTTCAGCCCACGTCAGCCTACCTTGTTATCCATCATTAGAACGTACGCTTTATCCACCTACCCACCCAAAGACCCTTACCCTCTTTTCCCCATATCACATCCTCATTTTTCACAGGGATGTACACGCGTCGTACCTCCACTAGCTCCGCTGTCGCATGATTCCTTGTCTCCCCACGAACACAGCACAAGAGCACAGGTTGATGGTGGGAATCTGTCAGTTGAACTTTCGAACCTATTGAGTCGAAGATGGTATTTGACAGCGTAGGACTCAATCATGATGATGTATTAGAAACTCTAATATGCACATGTGACGAATCTACGATGAAGTAGTGTTTCCATGAGCTAAAAGTACTTTTCGAAGAGGCCGCCGTCAATGGAAACCAAATGGCATATGCCGCGGGCTTCGAATTCCCGACCTGGCCTCCGTAGTTCTAACTTCTTCCACCTTCACTAGGACATCTCCTTTGGAACTTGAATCACAAGACTTCTCGAATCGCGTGCAAGTTATCTCAGAACCTTGAAACTAGTAGCTACCGCTATGGACACAAATGTCTCCACTCAGTCAACTGATTCGGACACTGCGATGGAGCTCAGAGACTTCATTGCAAAGCTGATGCAAAGTTCCGACCTCGAATCCGTTGCTTCTGAGATCGACGGTAGGATCTGATCATTCAAAGATAAAACGGATCCTGATCATTACAGTTCTTCAGTCCATATACGGAGACCATGCTATTCACCTATACCGTTCATCGCCCGGAAGCCCTAGAAGTGGCGTTCCCAATCACTCGTCTAGCAGTGCTTTAGGCGCCATCCGTTACGAAATTTCGCTCAAGTGAGTGTATCATCGCACTGCTCAAATTTCGTTCCGACGCCTGCTCTGGAAGTCTACCATCCCACGAAGATATTTCCATACGTATACTGGTCTCAATTCCCCCAACATACCCCGCCTCAAACCCGCCTCAACTCCAGCTCCTCTCCCGTTATATTGGCGCTTTTGGTGTCGACTCCTCGCTTTTTGGATCTATACTGCGCACGTTCATATCTGTCTCAGGAGTGGAATGGACGCCGGAAAGTGTCTGTGTTTTTGACGGACTACAAAATGTGCTGGAGCGGTGCGAGGCATGGTATGAAGATAAACTAAACAGGGAGACAGCTGGAGAATTACTCAGAGAGGATGCACATACCCACAACCATGTCTCGATCGAGGCCGACGAACCTTTTGCGTCATCAACTGCTGACGAAAAGGATCGAGTAGACACTGCTTTACCGGAAGGTATCAAAATCGTCGAAGCGGAACCTATTGTGGACAGAAAAAGTGTTTTTATTGGCCGTGCATGTCGAATATCTGATCCCTCGCAGGTAGTGTATACAATTGGAGGCAGACAGATGTTTTACTGACCGACTTTTGCGCAAGGTACCGCTTATTTTGAATAATCTCATGTCGGAACGCCATGTTTCCCGCGCTGCTCACCCAATCATTAATGCCTGGCGTTGCCAGGTGGGTGGTGTGCTTCACCAGGGTATGTAGTACAAATTCTTGTTTCAACGATGTGAGATTGACACTCTTCAGATAACGATGACGATGGGGAAACTGCAGCAGGTAGCCGATTGGCCCACTTGCTTTCCATATTGGTGCGTACGCTATGTCAAATCCGAGGTCATAACTCCTAATTTATGATACAGGAAATCAATAACGTCCTCGTTGTTGTGACCCGGTGGTTTGGTGGAATACATCTAGGTCCTGATCGTTTCAAACATATCAATCATGCTGCACGCAACGCACTAGAGCTTGGCGGCTTCTTAGAACAAACGGATGAATCAAGGAGTGGTGGGCGAAACGCAGGAAAGGGGCGGAAACGATAACACAATTGTACTTATTCTAGATACCGCTATGCTGAGCACCTTTATCACGTTTTTATCGACATTTGAATCGAGTACAGCGAAAGACATTCATTAGGTTCCCAGATGAATGTTCACTGATTCACAACTCCACCGCTTCATCTAATGGCCTACTTCGTCAAAGGATTCTTTTGTTGGGTTCTATTCAACTTCTACCGTGGCAGCCAAACCATCGGATAGCCATATTTCAATCACACACGAATAGTACAATCTTGGTTAGCGGCATTCAGCTAGCTAGTACATGCCATGTCCTCAGCGTTGGCGAAGGCAATAGCATGTGGTACTGTACAGAAGGAGCGGCATCTAGAGATCGCATCGCAAGTCAGCTGCTGTGGTACGACCTCAGGTTGCCTTCGGCTAATCTCCATGAGAGGGTCGTAGCTCTGGTATGTCATGGACTCAATCTCCGATCGAGGATATTGCTGTAGTCTCAAAGGGACGCTTGAGCACGCTTGTTCTGATGTCCGTTGCTTTTCGCATGCTTGTAGATATCCTAGAGAGACTAAAGTCACAAATTAGGGTGCGAGAATTCACAGATGAGGATAGGGTAGTTGCTGATGCTCACCCAACGTCTGGAAAAATCACTCCTTTGATGTAAGTAACTTCTGAAGCCTTTCGAGCTCCTTTTCTTTTTCTATCAAGATGACTCGCCATTTCTCCTGCTCTTTGATAATCTTGCCCTTCGCTTCTTCCATTCTATCTGCCTCCTCTTTCTCCATGGCACTGGTGAACTCCGGCACACCACCCTTTAAACTCGCCTCCAATGACGCGGGGTTAGACGAGTGAAAAGGAACGGGCTTCTTGTTTACACTCGTTTTCGGCAGCGGCGTTGGTGGATGTGCAGTTAGAAGATTGAGGAAATTTTGGAATGGGTCTGTAAAGACAATCTCGTCGTATTGCCAACTATGCACAGGCCCGAGTTTTGCAGCGTTCTCGGGAGACGGAATTTCAGGCTCTACGGGAACTGCAGATGCATTTGGCATAGGGAAGGTAATCGACCAAGGATGTAACTTCAGATGGTGGTATAGCGTGGTGGCTTTCTCGCCAGACTCTGCTACATATGTGATGCGGATTTGAATCTCAAACTCCCCCCAACTGGAAAAAAATTGTCAACCTTGGTGTCTGACGCGCTCGAACAATACGTACCCAGTTTCTGACACCTCAAATGGAGGTTTATCGATATCTATGGATGCGTTCAGACACTGCAGAGGACATCAAGACGAGACTTCACTTCTGGTCGGATTCGGATATGTATCGTGCAATTTGAACGTGACTCGTTTTATGAAGTACCCCAAGTCATCTGCACCACCGACAATATCAGAGTCTGGGACACTCGGGGCGCTACGAACTGCGACTGTCCAACGATGAGTGTGGTCTGGATAGTGAGATGTCTCCCTCTCAGCAGGAGTAAGGACTGTCGCAATGTTTCCATATATTATCGGTCTGTGTATTGTGACACCCTAGACATCGCACAGAACAGTGAGCAGGCAGACATCTATGAAACGAAAGCATGGCAAACATACTCGGACGCGGACGCGATCAGCCATGATTGAGGAGGGGTACGGGAGAGCTCGGCAAATACCGTTCGGACTCCGCCACATTTCCTCTCCCGTCGAACAACTGCAGTGACAAAATACAATCCTCCAAATAACTGCCATGATTGACGCTGTAGTTCACCGTGAGTGCATCGGTAATCTATTCTCTATTCCCTTTCTCATTCTTGTCCGAAATTTCTAGGCCCAAACCACGTTCCTGAGAGGCAGAGGGCCTACCAGGTAACAGCCAACTACCCGGCATTGTACATGTGATTGACCATCATTTTCAGGCTTCACACTCGCCCGTTTACTATCGCCCACCTCGTTCAAGACTGTATCTTGGTAGGTGACATGGCAGTGTAGTTTGGTGTGCATGTCATTCATCCGGGGTACCGTCTAGGTGCCTACTTCACTATCTTTGGTGTGGGTATGGTTGGAACTGTGTATGGTATGTACCAGCTTACCATGGTAAGAGTTGAGCTGTTATTAGCAGTTACTGTGATTGACACTGTTCCCAGGGCAAGCCTGTCAGGCAGTAATCTCGCGGACACAACATGCTTATTACTTAGATTTGCCAAATAAGTATCTACCCTGCATGGAGTATCGCCATTGTCGTCGCAATACCTGAGTCGGTGTGAAGAGTCGTGCTACACTGAGATAATAAACAGGGCGTATCACGCAACAATACGGTATGGGCTCCTTGCCAAGGGTGAATTCCTAGTGCCATGCAGCCCATCCAGGATACATCTTGCCCTAAAAACAAGTCAGTATTCCATAAGTTGACAAAGTACGGCAGCGGTCTCACTAGGTTCGCGGGGTCGATTGCCTCTTGTATGAGCATCTGGACGAGATTGCTTGTTGAGATTTCCCGTTCGTCTTCTCCTCCTCTTGTGATTCCTCCATAGGTCCGCTCCTTCACATTTGTTGGGGAATATAATCCTTTCAATTTCCGTTCTATCGGCCGCAGCGCGGTCTTGGCCCATGATCTCAAATCGGCAGGCTTGACGGTGGCAGAATTCATTTTGTCTTTATCCTTGTCCTTGGCATTGCGGCGCTGCTTTGAAACATAAAAGTTTGAGTCGTCAGCAAAAAATACGTGGAAGACGTTGACATACTCTCTTTCTCGTCTCATCCTCCCATTCGACCAGCGGATCATGTATAAATGCATCGAGAACATTCATGAGGGGGTCCTTGTTATCGCGGAGGAGTTGCATTGTAATTTCGCAGGCGATACGGAAGACTCCTTCTATGCCAGTTACTCCAAGACCGTCAACAAGATTTTGAGTAAGTCTGAAAGGAACCCGTTCGGGTGTCTCGAGCGTTTTGCCCTAAGCGCACGTGAGTGAAATAATGATAATAAGAGGAGGTTTGGAGTACCTTCTCGAAGAGACAGTTAAAATCAACATGAACGACGTCTCCGTTGTTGGTGTCCAGAAGGATATTTTCGCAGTGCCTATCTCCCAACCTTCCAAAAATCGATTAGGTGTTGACTACCCTTAAGGTAGCCATCAGCTCACCCTAAGATGAATCCGACCATTGACATCACTGCCATGGTACGCCCATAATTCAGGCGACTAGCTAGCCATACCGACGGCTCAGGGAATGTTTCCACGAACCACTCGTGAAAGATCGGAGGAAATCTGCATCACTTACATAAATCGCAAAGCAACTTATATACAACAACCACTTACTCAGGAAGAATTTTGGTCACAAAAAGTTCAGCTGCTTCTTTATCGGTACCGTCTTTGATGTGCCTTGTGACATCATTCAGCTCCTTAGACTGCTTCTGTCAATATGCGTGTTCTTGGAAAACTGGAAAAACGTACCCAAGCTGGAACATTCCTCGTCTCATAGTATTTCAACAGTACGGGTCGCACAGGTATAGTGTTCGGTACCCATTGAATAACACCACATTCCTCATTCAGCGCCACTACGCCATACGTCCGAATATCTTAGAAAAGAAGTGAGCCTAATGTCATTTTTAGTTCGTTGAAACGTACGAAGTTGCCTTCTCCGAGATTCAGAGTTAGTCTTGAGGAGTTTATTGATGATCCCATTGAAATCCATAAGGCGCGCATCCTTCCGCAGATCGTCCTTCGGTTTGGCAAGGAACATATATTTGATACCATCGGAACCGTTAACGGTGAGTTTTCGTGGCTTGGCCAACGAGTGCATGATTTCAATTTCGTCGTAGAAGACTGCATGGAGTTAGTCAAGGTCGCCGCTTTCAGTTGTAGGTATAATTTACCAGTAAATGTGGGCGACAAAGGGTCAAAAAGATTATGTCGTTTGTCACGGTGATTCATAGACGAGACAGGCGGGAGGTTGACTGTCAATGATGATTGCAAAGGAATGAGGATATTGCTCTCTTTCATTCCAAGTAGCTTGGGAAAATCTCGGCGCATGCTGAGCGTCTTGCGGTCGCCGATGGAGTAATCACAAAGTCGAAGAAGCTCGTCAATCATGGCGTGAAGACTTGTGATAAGGTTTGGGAAGTTAGAGTCAGTATTTGCTGGGCTGTTCTGTGGCATCGTCTTGGGTCAAATACTTCAATAGCGGTAAATATATATGGCTTACTTTCAGCTGATCCAATATTGTTCTTCCGCGTTGCTGGCGAGTGGGTTTCGTCGAGTTAACGACTGACGCGAAGAACCAAAGCGCTTGACGGGGGTATTCTCGGATGACCGATGAAATAAGTTTGGATAAGACTAAGTATACAATGCGATTGGGATGCCCGATTCGAGACACGATTTGAGGGAATGCAGTGAACCACTGAACGCAGGAATCAGCAAAGCGTTTCGTTGGGTCGTGGAAACTTCACACCTTGTATACTGGGATGCTATCGATGGAGTTGGCAACGACGTTGTTGATCTTATCAAATAACGGATTTTCCGCTGTCACCTTGCGCTCGCCCATGTCTAGCCATAAGGTGAGCAAGCGAGGAACAGTCTGGTATACAAATTTGTTTCCATAAGCAGCAGCTTCTGTGAAACATTTGATGGTTTGAAAGTTCATTTTAATTCCGCTGTAACGATCTATCAGCGAGATATCGAGGCACCCGCGAATAACCCTAGAGACTCACCGGTTTGACTTGTCGTCTACTGATAGATTCCTATAACACTGATCCTGGAAGTGGCCAAGGTGGTAAAATGCACTCTCCCATCCTGGAGCTGAGTCAGCGGCGCTCTGAAACTGCTTGAGCACGTAGGAAGCCTCGTATCGATCAGACTCGTTCATCCAACGTGCAAGGAGAATTTGCGCCTGATTGCGATATTGTGAGCTACATTCATCCGATAATTGTGTTCGTACCTTTGCCTTCATCCGTTTGGACTGTTCATCTTCTCTTGTCAAGTCCACAGTATTGTTGTCTACGAAACCTAAGAGACGCATGGAGTTTTCGAGTTCTTGTAGCGCGCGTAACGGCTCTCCCCGTGCTCTGACCAGCTTCCCACTTTCCATGAAACTAAATCGAGCGTTGGTGTATTGCGCTTGTAGCATTGCACTGTATGCGGTCTGCCACTGTCCGGCTTTTCGAGCAATTTTGGCACTCGCTAACCACGATTGACCAATTTGACTTGTGATTGATGGTCGAGAGACTGTACTAAACATGGGCGGCGTAAGAAGAATGTTAAGTCCAGTAGGGCGAAGTGATTTACCTGAGTGAAAATGCTGTTCGCCGCATGCTAAGCAGGGATTCGTGCACGCGGAAGGTAGGTAATGTACGGTCCAAACGTGCACTGAGAATTTGGCTTAGAGTCACAATGGCAGATTTACGGCCTTGTGAACTTGGCGGCAATTTGGACACAGTCTCGTGAATCAATTCGAGTTCGTGAATCATGTGGAGATCAACCAGAGCGTCATAAGCACGACGATGCCCACTTGGCCCAGAAGCAGCAATTGGAGCACCAAGGACAAGGCGTGCTTTCCTAAGACTTTCTTCGACCTGTAAAGGTTCACCAGACCGCATAGCAAGAAGAACTCGAGCTTTAACTACGGAAGGGCCTTCGTGTTCTATATTCGCTGTGATGTTATGAACGTCATCCCATGCTCCTATCATCCACGCGCTTTCGACCTGGAAATCTGCTAAAACCGACTGCCACCCTGGGTTTCTAACGAGAACACCCTGGACATGCGTGCGGAGCGTATCTAATAATACTTAGCCCTGCGGCCAAAAACCCAAGAAAAACATTACCATAATGTCCAAGGTTGCGCAAACATCGAAGGAGTCCAAGATGGAAGTCTAAATTGTCAGGCTGCTGCTGGAGGCGGACTTCCCAACAACTCTGAGCAGCAGTCCAGCGTCCAGTACTTTCGTGTTGACGGATTTGATGTTCCAATGAAGGGGACAAGATCAACGTCGATATGCCCTCCATTCCATCTGGTTGGTCAAGCTGTGCGTAAATCTCGTGAAGGCGTTCATAATAGGGTGTGAAATCCGTTGCAGGAGGAGGAGGTTGTCGCTCTCTCATTGAGACTATCTGCTTCTCAAAGTTCATAAGTGAGCGAGCGTGAGCTCGACACTGCAGCGCCGCTTTAGCCATGAGTTCATGGTCGATGCTAGAGAGTACTGAATCGACCCGGATAAGCTGCTGCTGACGTATCGCAAATTCAGAATTTCCTCGTGATCTTCTGCCCTCGACTTTTTTCGGTAGATCCTGTCGCTGGACTCGCACATATGCGCTGAGGTGGTCTAACAACGTGAAAACAGCCTGGGGTGGATGTTCAGTTATGATAACGAAAATGATCGGATTTGAAGATACCTGTGCACTGAGGAACTTCTTGTCCGGAGTTGACGAACTATCAGAAGCCACTTGATCTTTCAAAACAGCTGTTAATTCCTCGATAATGCAGCCGGTATCTTCTTCGTTCTCAGAGGCAAGGATGTTCAATACGAGGTGAGGCAGTATGTGGTGAGCGACGCCAACATCCTTGTTACGCACTGCTGAGCGAAAGACCCCGAAAATCTTCTGCGCCATATCATTGGATGCTTTGGTTATTAGATGAGCTGTCCATAGCTGTACCCACTCTCGATAAGTCTTCTGATGAGGGTAAATGGGCGAAGGGAGATCAGGCAATTCCTTATGCGAAGCTTTGAATTTGCCCGCCAAGAGTGGAGAAACCGTTTCAAGCACATGCTTTGGGAGCCCGTTCCACCTGTTACGGACCCTGCGCCGGAACGGATGTCGTGCTTTCTGATGACACCAGGGCAGGCGTGAACTCGCATAAGAACAAGAGTTCTTGTATCGTGTAGGCGAGGTGTCCTTGATACTTTATGTCGCTAGTGGACCGGAAGGCATCCAGGAGAACGTCCTGGATGACGTGCAGAGCAAACAATTTTGCTTCTGCGTCATCTTCAAAGTTATTCCGCACGATCATTTTTGTGTCTGTCGAATTAAGGTCGCAACGATCTGGATCAACCGCCCCCAAAATTCCCATGCATTCAAACGCCAATCGTCGCAGAGTGTCAGAGCCCTCTCCATCACGAGTGACAACCTGAAACAAGGTCAATTGTATACTTCCAATTAAGGGATCAAATGCGTCGCCCGCTGCAAGGTTCTGTATAAGCGAGGCTTGATTGTTCTTCATGAAGTTTTGGAGTTCAGCGAGAGCCACCTGAGCTACTGTAATGTTGTTACTGGAGCACCGATCTAAAATCTTCTGGAGTTGCGCATGCAGATCCCAGATGCGAACACTTTGAAGTTGAATGTGTATTTCAGAAAGTTCTGGGATATGACCGAGGTCCACGACCTCGTTTAGATGTGCCTTTGCGTCATTTCTGACGGTGCTTCCAACATCAAAGACGATATGATGCAAACACTTCTTGGCGGATTCCCGTACAGAGGGAGATAAAGCAGACCAGGCAGAAACAATGGCTGCGCTAGTAGTGCCAATATGCGGAATAACGTCCTCGACATTCAACGTGGATAGAAATGTGTACCACGTAGACAAGGTGACTTCAGCAAGTTCGGGGACCAGAAACATAGTTTGCAGGGTAGCCATAATCTGGGAAAGTTATATATCGTCGCGAAAGCATTATGAAAGGACGTGCCTGAGGGGAAACCTCGTTTACAAGAGGTCCGATTTGGACGATCAGTGCTTCTAGACCGCGTAGAATCTGCTTCTTTGCTGGAAATGATTTCTTGCCGTGAACATCTTGTAGCATCTCATTCAAGTTGGATACAATCCCAAGCATGTACGTCTTGAGGAACAGAGACATTTCGAGTTCGGTATCGTCCGTTATTGACCGCTGGACTTTTCGCAAAGCATCCACTGCCTGATAACATGTTCAGGTATCATGAACGACCGAACAATAAATAAAGCAGACCAAGGCAGCCCGTTCTTCATGTTCATGTCCTAGGACCACAACTAGTTCTGCAAGCAATGCCACCACACAGCTCTGGACCATGCCTCTGACGGTGAGATCAGCAGACTTGGACTCGGCACCCCTAAAAATTATGTTCCTAATGAACGTCAAAGACCCAGTCGTTTGTGCTGGCCCATGTTGTTGATACACATAAGCAAGGATCTGGTGAGAATGGTCCATGAACAGTGACAAAATAGTTTGCCTGAGATCCTCCGAAATCTCCTCTATGATCTTCGCTTCGGAGTTAGCAAAGAGATACGGAAGAGTTTTGGGTAGCGTGACACTGATAAAATCGGTTGGATGCACAGATAGAAATCGACACGTCTCGAATATGAGCATTGGGTTCGTACATTTCCGGGAGACGACGAATGTTGCGACCTGAGAGAGGTATGGTGAGACAAGAATGTAAGGGGATTTCATTTGTGCTTTCGCTATCTCCAAAAGCTGTTGGGAGTGGGTCTGAGTCTGATACGTGTTTCATAAATTGACATACCTGTGTGTACGCTAAGCCTTTCAATACATGATTATCTTGGCCCAGTTGGGATATCAAACAGTGGACAACTAATCCAAGAAGCTCAAACTGAGCATCGCTGGCGCAGGGAAAGGATGCATTGGTTGACGACTTCAGGGACGTATGGACAAGCTTACCGCCCAATAGAACCGATACTAACCAGCAGCGTTTCCTTTACTGCATCCTTCACACCTGATTCAAGTAAGCTGTTTATCTTCATGAAAATTGGTTCGTTAAATTTGCATCCCCTGTCAGTTGCACGGGCGTGGAGGTGGACCAAATCCGAAAGTGCGCGACTATACATGATGCAAATGAGAGTAATTTGACCCCCAGGTAAAGGGTTTCGTACCCAGCATCGACTCTGACAGAACGGTCCTTGTCATTGAACCCGCGTTGCAAGAAATCAAATACAGGTGGCGGTTCATCAGACTGAATATCTGCTGAATGTTCTCTGATGACGGTTCGGAAAGCATTGAACGCCTGTCGCCGTACATTAACGTCGACTTCAGTTGACGGGCCTTCGATGATTCTGTTCAGAGGTAACAGAAGAGCGGCGGCAACGCGGAACTGAGATGACTGTTGCTGAGAGAATGGCTTGAGGTGAGAGGCAAGGGATGTAACATTCTCGACCAGTGTTGCACGCACAGAAGACGAAGAATGATGCAGTCCCCTACGGTAGCGCTCAGAGAAAACTTATCATCGACGAGTAATGTAGACTCACCGAGCCCACCTGGACTTGATCTTATCTAATATTCGTGGCATGTAGGATGTTGTATCTTTGCGCCCAATACTCTTCCACTGCAGTTCATCAGGCACAATGAGCGCACTAACGAGCCTCTGCAATTCTGTGCGCCAATGCGAAGAGTCTATGGTGTCTGCAGTCTGGCTCATTGGACTATGAACGCGATTACCGGCAGTGATAACCAGCGGTTCTAAATCGGGGTAGGAGGGATTTCTTTGAAGGAATGATTGCACTGCCTTCAAACTTGCTGCATCTAAACGACTCTCACAACCGCGTATGTACACGATTGCAAGAGCCTACACCGTTTCAGCTTGCGAAGTGTTTAAAAAATTACAGAGACTCACCCGAAGCTCACTCCCAGGTGACTCCCATGTTTCAGAGCGCAAAAGTTCCAGAGTATCATTCACATAATCGACTGATAGATTTGTGTTGGAAGTAAAAATTTCATGTAACTTGCGGTCGACTGATCGTTGCGCAGGATTTGGACCACACTGGAGTCGTTGAATTAAAAGACGACAAGGTAGTCCTGAGAGTCCTCCAATAAGAGATGGGTCACTAGACATAAGGGTGTGAGCAGCAGCTGCTACTCGAAGCAGGCATCGGGATCTTGTTGCAGGAGAGGTAGGACATTCAGAGCAAAAATCGTATACACGACGAGTCAGTTCAGAGACGTGACGGAGCATAGCAGCCGTGATGAAATAAGAGAGCCTCGCAGTTGAAAACAGGTTGCCAAATAATTCGACGATGATGCTGGTCAAGACGGAAAAGTGAGAAGGGGATGGCAGCCTGATCACGTTTATGGTGTCTATGGGACACTAAAGATATCTAAGCATGAAAATCATCTGACAAGTAATAACAATACCGGAATGGAACAGTCCTCAGTTGTGGTCTTTAAACACGGTGGGGTAGAGAACCAGTGAATGTCAAGAGGACACGATTCGTGTCGAGCAGAGATTATTGCTACAAACTATCAGTAACTATGTAGAAATTTCACGAGGTTAACTAGACTCACTAGTACATAAGTTTGTCGCTTCGTACAAAATGTCCTGCAGGACTCCCCTTTGCAGATCACTTGAATCTCCTCCTGGAATACTTGAAAATGACAAAAGTTGTAAGAATTCGACGAGAGTTCCGCAAGCTTTGGAATATAGCGTGTTAGATGCACCGCTTGAATCGCCCTCGTCGGCAACTTCTAACCATGATTCTGTCGAAGTACAGAGGCCCAAAAGGTGTACAAATACTTTTTTAGATAACTGCTCCTCATCAGCATAAAGCCAGTCAAGTGAATCAGCCCTTTTTCCGACACGTGAAAAGACATCTAGCGTGACGTCTGTAAGCTCGATGCGTTCGTTGGTGGTGCCTAACATTGTTGGCTTGAAATAAGGAAAGCAACCAAAGACTTGCTCCAGTAGACTGGCAAGCAGGCGCAGCCAGAGTGGTTTATCCAACACTAACGGCGGATTGTCGTCATTTAAAGATTTGAGAAAGTCCCGAAGATCTTTGGGTGATGCACTATTCGCTCCATTTGGTGTTTGAAAGGTTGTGGGAGGAATAGGAGGAGCGCTTGAAGGTGGCACGCTCATGGTTGATCTGAGAGTGAAATGATATTGCAGTTCGGAGGGAATGGTGGCATCTACCAGTGAGACGAGCTGAAGGTGCAACACTAGTACTAGTGCAGATCTGACGCGTTTGTGAACGCGTGCCACCAGAATTTCATAGCATCACGTGAGCACCATTTCTCTGACTTACTACACTTTGAGGCCAAGACCAGGCTCATGTCTGCTCATGTACGATATTCCACCCGACATCCTTACCAGTATCTGGTCTGCACAAGAAGCGCAGCCTATTAGTTTATACATATATGTATACGTTCGTGTACCAACACACTATATGTTCTTATTCATGTACTCAATCTACACCGCTGCATCAATTATCGCCGTCCGAAGCAACACTCAGTGGTTCCGCGCGCTGTAAGCGAATGATAGCGTCTGTCATATCTCATGTCCCCGCCCATTAACGCCTCTGCCAACGCCATCCTGCATTCCTTCATTCCTCCTTCCTTCTTCCGGCACGAGCGTGGTTCCTCCCGTTCGGAATGATCAAATTTGTGATCCTTGGGATGTATGTCTATTGTACATGTTTCCTTTGCAGATAACCCTATATGTTTCTTTACAGTTCATTACTACATCACCCATGCCTCCAAAGCGCTCGCCTTCGGCACAGGCCTCGACTCAGGGTTTTTACGTATAAATTTTCGCCAGAATGTGAGCATCCACTCCTCTAATCACTGTCATCCAACTCACTTCTTATCAGCCTCGACGTACACCAGCACTGCCCACTACCTCACCCCCTACCACCACATTGAAGGCCCGCCTCCACTGTCTCACCCCGAATATCAATCCCTCCTTGCATCCCGAGTCATTTGCATGTTTACAAACATCACTCGTGACGACACATACATTGTACTTACCTGCAGATGCTACGGTCGGAGCGCCTGGGCCGTGAACTGACGCTCGCTCTACAGCAAGTATGGAGGCTGTAGGTTGAACGCGAAAGGAGAGGCCGGTTTAAAATAATGAATGCTTAAAAAAGCACATGCTGTGTACAGGAAGAGCTTATAAAGAGGTGGATGTGCCCAGACGCTCATCATCAGACGATTGCAGTCAGCCTCTTGGTAACATCATGCTCCCCAATCCGAATCTCCAACGCAGAAAAATTGACGTTTGATTTTAGCAGGGAAAACGCTGCAGTGTTCTCACGATCTAGACATCTTCGAAATGCCTATCAATGTCAGGTCTATGGAATACCAGGATATCTCACCAGCGGTCCTTCAGAGTTCGAACTCAACCTCGCCGGTAAAGATATCGGCTATGGCCTCCAGCTCGATGGAGCCCGCTAGGGTAACGAAAAATTTGACGCTGAAACCGGACATGACCTTGAAGGGCCATGAAGATGTCAGAAATGAAGATGGCTTCCTTGAAAGTCGAATTTCATCCATTTCCTACCTTCCAGACGGCAAGGGAATGGTCAGCGCATCGTATGACAAGACCATTCGACAGTGGGATCTGCGGACTGGCAAGGAGATTCAAACAGTGCGGACGGTGGCATTGTCTCGGGATGGTCGATGAGTTGTCACTTCGACTTTTGTAAGATACAATGACGACCCTGTCGGGAAGCTCGAAGCCCGTAATGTTGAGGCGAGGATCGTGAAAACATTTGAGGGTTGCTTTAATTGGATCCATTGCATCGATGTCTCTGCGGACGGGACACTGCTGGTGGGCGGGTCGTGGGATGGTGTACGGATATGGAGTATGGAAACTGGTAAACTTGTGGCTGGTCCATTACCCTATGATCCATATGATTCGACCGGGGTGGTTCGATTTTCGCAAGACTCGAAGAAGTTCGCAATCTCGTCAGACATAGGGAGGTGACTTGAGGTATGGGATGTCCAAACACAGAAATTGGATGTCAGAGTGGGGAAAAGCTGACGCCAATATTCTGGACAACCAAAGACAAATCCATCGTAGCCGTATTTGATTTCAAGGACAAGGAATCCGACTCGGTCGACCTCAACACGATCTATGAATTTGACGCATTGACGCTAGAGATCGTCGGAGCTCCCTTCGAAGGGCACACCTACCCCATCCATCGTCTAGCACTTTCATTTGATTATGCTCTTATCACCAGCGCTTCTCGGCACACCACCAAGCTATGGGCCTTCGAATCCCGCCAACTCCTCGCTTCATTTGACGACCGCCGTGTCGACCTCTTCGTCTTCTCGCCCAACTCATACCAACTGGCTTACACCAAATGGAATTACAGCAACATATACATTTACGACCTTCCACCCGACATCCTTTCTAGTGTCCGGCCTGCACAAGATGCACAGTCTAAGGTATGTATTCCCTTGCATGTACTATCTATCTGTTGATTCTCTTGCAGACGACCAAAAATCCTGATATACTTAACGTACGTTCATTTAGCCATGTATACCACCCCGTTCATATATATCATCATTGCAGTCCCATGCAACACCCCGTCGTAAGCCAGTGATAGTCCCCGTTCCCCGCACGCTCAGGCCTCCTCCTTCCACAACACACCCAAAGCAACACCTCATTCGCTACCTCCGCAAAATTCTTCCTTTTCGCACCCATGCAGGTCATCCTATTCGGAATGATGAGCCTCGTGACCCTCTAGATATATGTCCCTTCTACCTCGTTCCTTCGCAACTGGTTTGACGGTCCCGTGCAGTTCCCTGCTACATCGCCCCTACCTCGTGCTCTTTCCGTACAGGCCATAACTCAAAGGCATTTAGATACAGATTCCCGCGAGAACGTGAGTTGTTAACTATCGACTACCTGAATCACATGTTCAACCTGCATCTTTTCAGTCTCGATCCACACCACCACCGTCCACCACTCAAATCTCTGCTGCAACAACCTTCAAATCTCGCCTACACCAGCTATCAACCTGGTGGCCTGTTGGTGCAGGTCATGCACCACCGCCTGTTGTCATCACTCCTCTCGCGCAGGGTAAAGAGGTGTGCTGGATTCATTTTCTCACTGTACTACACGATTATGGATCCATTTGTAGCGCAACGCTGCAGCGGGTGCTCCCAAGAAGAATAAAGACTACATACCCGACGAAGAATATGTTCCTTCTCGTCCTTCCTCACTCGATCCCCATTCACAGCAACCACCCGCAGCAACGCCGATTACCACCGGAGAGCATGGAAGCGGTATATTGTGTGGGTGTTTCTAAACCTCGTGCACGGAGTAGCTATGTAGTGGCATAATGTTGATGTATCTGCCAAGAGGCCAATCCTCATAGGACTTGATTTTCGGTGTAAGATATCTCTCATATTATGTCTCCAATCGCTTGAACACAAAACCCTCGCGCATGATTCTATCAAGGGAGCTGGTATACGTAAGAGAAGACACTACATGCAGCGCCTGAGTTGACGTTTGGTGGTCTACAGGATGTACAGTCTGGGTGGGCCCGCTCTAACATGTGAATGTCATGTCAGTGAGCCGGAAACAGAGAAGGTGGTTTGACAAGGAAGGAGACACTGTGCACAGCTTCAATTTGAATGTTGAATGTTGAACACCAGTCGGTGTCAGGAGCCTACGTCGTACGTCGAAAAGTCACCCCCAGATCTTCGAATGCATCTCAATTGTGATAACTGACATACTTGCCAACTCCTCGGTGAATACAACCGATCAAGTTTGCTCCATACTTACAGCCCGCTGCGGCACTACACGAATTGATTCTTACACCGGTCACGAACCAAACATTCATTATCAATGATGTCATCAATGTTTTACCCATTTTCTACTTTCCGGATGGCGGGCAAATTATTTGCACCGAACATTTCTCGGAGTAAGCAGCTATGGCTACACGATTCGGCCAACATCAGGAAACCTTGAACAGCTCGCCGGATATGTTATGAACGAGGACGACCTAAGAATTAGAAGCCCTAAGATTTTGATAGTAAAACTAGGTGGATATTTGTATGTTAATATCGCAGTGTTGGGTAGTCACCCATACCAGACTCGGATGTCCATCCCTTCTTCTTTGATATGCCCAGTGCCTCAGATTCATTCCGCCCACGAACTCGAATGCTCAGGTTCGTCCTTGTAGTCCACCATCACCGAGCGCTCGACGCGTACGTGTATATCGAGTTCCATGTCGTTGGAAGTGCAATGCGATGGGGGCCTGAATTCCGCATCGCCGGCGCTTTTACTAGTAGAGCCTTTGGAATGACTCTTGGGCTCGAACTGTGAGCGCAGACCGGACATTTTCTTCTGCGCACCGTGTGTGGGACGCGCGACGATCACATTTTCCAAGTGTTGAGGGTCTGGTTTTATATTTTCTTTGTAGATGTGCGTGAATGGAGAGAAGGTAACGGAACGAATGAACATTGCGGCGAGCATTAGTGGAATAGCAGTAAAGCTGTGGAGTGGCGCGCACCTCGTACGTTGATGAGGATCCGTTGGGTCATAATCCATGTTACAGCATAGCCTACTGATGCCCTAATGGTGTTCTGAGTGGTCTGGTCTCCTTGATGTTATCCAATGCGAAGCTTACCCTGCCGTCTAATAATAGGAGTGAGTCAAAGTGGTGTATCCGTAATTGAGCATACGTACCTGAGTCTGGATATTGGGTGTATGATAAAAGACGAGATTCAACACATTCGATGCTGAGGAAATGTCAGGAGGGTGCTTATTATACGCAGGGCGTACTTGCCAGACAACACGATGAAATATCCAATGCCATCATAGATCAGGCTAAGAATGATTAGCAACGTGCATTGACCCTGCCAGTAGCTAGGGACTTACACTCGTATCAGCTGCTCTACTCTAACAGCAATGGTTTAGCGATCATCAAGACATAATATAAGAGGCGCACCTGCTACTGAGAGGGTTATAACGTAGAAGATGCATGGTCGAAATCGTCACAATCACGACGTCATACAATATCACAGCGAGGTAGTAGAACCAGGTTGACAATACTTTGCCAGAATTTGTTGAGGTACAGCTAGTATCATAGATGAAGATCAGAACAATCCATACTGGAGGTCGAGGAACCACTTACTTTCCCTAAAAAGGACGCTATATGCATGAGATCTTGTTGTAACGAAACACTGACATACATTAACAACACTAGCTGTTGGTTCTAATGGTCAGTACAAGTTCAAGATTAAATTATGAGCCTGAGCTTACGGGTTCCGTGAAATAGATCGGCGAACCACTCCGCCTAAGACGAATAAGAGGAAGGATATCATGACTGTGTAGTAAAAGCCCACCGAAGTTGACAAGAGGTATAGGAACAATAGTAGAATTCCTATCCGCCTATCTCTTTTTGCAATATGGAATGTCCTACATGGTGTTTCAAGTCTGTGCAGCTGCAACCCACAAAAAGTTCGACAAGACGTACCTAACACCCAAGGTGACCTGTGATATCATAGTTTGTATGGCTACAGTGTGATTAATAGAGTCCTGGTGAATGGATACCGATAGGACAGACCTTTAATGATAGGCGCCACAAGATAGTATTGTTGACACGTTTGTTGCGTATAGGTGGTGGAGAAGTATCCATAATTGCTGACGACCATAGCAATGATACTAACGTAGCTGCACTTGATGTGAGCGAAATAAATTAAGAGAACAAACTGAGGACATAACGTACCGTATGAGAATGAACAAGACGCAAGCAAGACTGATGGAAATCGAACTCGTTAATGATGACACATGAATGCCCTGTGTACATACCTTAAATGAAAGATTGACGACTGGTTTCGGTAAAAGCGCCATTCTGCGGAAAGTGTTAGGATATAACTGAACAAATCGGTCAGAATATTTACGGCAACAAAGAAAGACTCGGAAAGGACTTACTCGTAAGTTGCAATGGAGATGGATGCTATTCGCAAATACTTCTCCGAGGTTACGCTGTTTGTAATCGAGCTCTCCATTTAATAGACGAGGTATAAAAAAAGGAATGTAGGACTGAGCAGGACTCGGACGATGTAACGAAGGCTTCTGGGGACACTGCTATGACCCGGACGCCCCGCTTTCGAATTCGATAGAAAGGAAGTAACGCGACTCAAAGAGGAGCGGAAGCAAGGCCCATCGCTTTTCTGCCACAACCAATCCTACTCAATAAAACATTGTGCATGTCGACGAAATAAATTGTCAAGTAAGGTTTGCGGCGCTGTTCCTGTCACGGAGAATGAAATACGAGTAGCCGACCGACTGTGCGAAGGACCCACCAACGTGACAACTCAGTGCAACGCCAACTCGGGGCAGGGAGAGACAGAGTCCACGGACCTCTTAAGAACTCCCGCACAGGGCTCCGTAAAAAATCAGGTAGCTTGAACACTCGATGTCTTTAACATGTTTAGAGCTAGAGCTCTGTCGATTTTTTGGGTGTGAAACTACCCTAAATATTGTATGTATCATGTATCATGTACCTGATGCTTCGGGACTATACCAGATTGAGACATATTCGAGTGTCCGAAAAATCGGAAAAGTAGAGTGTTTGAGCTCCTCATTATTGAACACTAGATTGGGATTGCATGAGAAATCCAAGGCCAAACCTTTCGGCAGGAGGCGGTGGCTTAGACCTGAGACTAAATGCAGGTTACCGACCGACTACGAGCCAGGACCTTGGCGTGTTCTAGTTATTAATTCAAATCTGCAAGAATGACAGTGGGTACATGCCTTGTCAGAATGACACAATCCAAAAGGAAGCATGACACCGACAGCGCAACATTCAAGAAAAATCTAGCATCTGATATGGTTAGCTGGGTGGAGAAGACGATTTAAGAGTTGAACATGACCCACTTTACCAGGGCAGTGACAGCCTGACTTTAGCTAGCAGCCCGTATGACAATCATCTTGATTCGCCTCGCGGTTCTCGCCTGTTGGACTTGCTCTCTGATCATTGATGAGTTCGAACACAGCACCTCCGGAGAATGAATCTATGAACTTCAAACAGCGGATAATCTGTTGAATGAGGTTATTGATTAGACATGTTCGAGTAGTATGTAGGCAATAATAGAAAAATCACCTGTGCAAGCCAATTAGTGCAAGCCAGCGATGCAGGAGTCAACGCACGTTAATTAAGGTCCAACCCCAGTCGGTAGTGTCAATTAGACTCGTAACCAGTTTGACTATGCATCAATTTGACATGGTGAGAATTTATTGACGTATCATCTCAAAGACGTAGTCCAGACTGGTCACGAGTCTAAGTGTCAATCAATTACGGTCATTTCGTGGAATCCATCAATACATTACGCATAGACCGGATCGCAACTAATAGCAACCGATAGTACTGAATTCAAGGCGCATCCGATTGTCACAAGGTCCTGGTCCAGATGGCCTCTCGAATCAGGTTGCTCTTATTTCAATTATTCATCATTTGGGATCTTGGCCAAAATCAGGCCAGGGATAATTTGGTCGAAAGTCGAGAGACTTCTGACCCATTTGACGTCGAAACGTAACATTCGTGTCGAAGATGCTGGCAGTCTTTGATGGTTGTTTTCTGATGAAAGGCAGGGACTCCAAGTAGCCACGCAGCTCCAGAGCCTCTACATTAACTGGGGTTCGTGCTATATTTGAATACCTGGATATCAACATAATAACAAGACTACGAGAGAGACCATCATGCCTTCATGATAAACTTGCGAAGTAACGATGTGATTGAGGAGATTTGGCACTTTGCTGTATACAAGTGGTAGCACACAATGATGATGGATCTACCAAAGAGGCAGCCGTACGACTTGAACGTTGGTGAGCGCTAACGCCTACACATGACATGTCATCAGAGGAGAAAATATTGCATACGACGCTCGAAATGGCCCTTAGTAGCGCACGGCAAAAACTGCAGGCTGAACGGGCTTGGGAGCTCGAACACAGGAATGGCATGATGACTGACTGGAAAGTGAGATTGGCATCAATAAGTAAATGGCAAGGGCTCTTGATCGTACAAGTTGGGTTTGAAAATCCCTTCGACGACGTCAGGCCTGAGGCTGTATACGAGTTTCTAGCAAATACATTGTAGGGTTTCCAGCTGAAAATCGATTCTAAAACTGGCAATGACCAACCACGGGGATCGTGAGAATGTTACTTCAAGGCCACTGAAGTACTGAAGTCTGCATTGATATCTCCGCGGACAGCAGCTGGCAAGCACCGTGGCACGTCACTCAAATCGAAAGCACAGCTTATGCTTGGACATGCTAGAAAAATCATGGCTGGTCCATCGAGCTCCATTAATATTGATGACTGGCCAGGCACGGTTCGATTCTCGCAAGACTGGAAAAAGCTCGCAGTCAGGGCAATCGAGGCGGGATGCCTTGAAGTGTGGGATGCCCAAGCACAGACATTAGATGTCAGTGTAGGGTGATTATCATGTTGGCGGGCAAATAATATATGCGCCAGCGTTTTGGATAGCAAAAGAGCAACTACCGTGACACTTCGCTTCATGCATGACAGTACTCGGACCAGGCTGCCAGGACCATCCGGGAGTGTGTTAACGTTGGTGACCGCAGGAGCTCCTTTCGAAGGACACGTTAACACCATCTCTGTTCTGCTACTTTTCTCGCTACTAGCGCTTCCAAGGACAACTTGAACACCATCAAGTTTTGGGCCTTCGAGTTCTGCCAGCTCCTTTCCCAAGCCAGCTTGCACGAGCTCAGAAGATACGAAGATCTACATATGTGACACTCCACATGTTTTTGCTAGCATCGCAGTTTACTGTAAGCATTCGTTCGTGCACTAATATTTTCTTGTAACTCACAATCAACGTCTCGCTGATATACTCAACATAGGTGACCCCTACTCATCTTCTTCATTATGTCAATGTCAACATTACAGTCTGATGCAACATGTATTGTCACGCGCTGTAACCTGGTGATATCGCCTCCCATCTCCCGCCCACTAAGGGGTTCCCCTAGGCACACCCGCAGCAACGTACTTCCTATTGTTACCTCCGCAAACTTCTTTCTTCTGACATAGATGCAGTTCCTTCTGCTCGGAATAATCAATGTCATCCTCTGGATGTAGGTTCCTTTTACCTGTCTCCTTCGCAGTTGACCTGATTCCACTTTAGCAGTTTCCTGCTACATCGCCCCTACCTCTCCCTTTCTGCACATGCCATGACTCAGGGGTGTCTAGTTCAGTCCCGATCCGCACAACCACGGCCACACACTACCCGATCCTCTACCCTATGACCTTGAAAGCGCACCTACACAGCCTATCGTCCTGGCAGCCTGTTGGTGCACATCGCCTGTTGTTAATGCTTCTCTCGCACAGGGTAAAGAGGTGTGCTGGATTCATTTTCTCAATGTACTACATGATTCGTGGATCTCTTTACTCCTAGAAAGAATGAGGACTTATACCCGATGAAAAGCATGTTCTTTCTCGTCCTCCTTCACTGAACCCTGATTTGCAGTAACCACCCGCTGCAGCGCAGATTGCCTCGGGGGAGCACGAAAGTGGCCGATAGTGTGTGGCCGATTCTAAACGGTTTTGCATGCGTTGTTCACTCTTTGTCACCCATGTTCACCTTTCGTTCTCCGTTTACAAGCAGTCTTATGTCCAGTCACTTGCGATTTCTCCTCAGTACCATCTGTCAATCGAACACTACAGTGAGTATATATCGAGCTATATACGTACTTCGACTCTTCTGACTACAGACTCAAATGTTTTGTCTTCCGATCTCTAGGTATGGTGTCGTAGCATAAATCTCTCAAATGAAGACTGCCCGTCTCTAGTCCTCCTTGAGACAATTTCAGCACGATTCATACGGATAAGATGAAAGGTTTTTGATGAGATTTCAGTAAGACTGTCGCTGATGTTTGCAAAATGCGTGTCCTTCACACAAAGACCGATCCAAGAGCACAGTGACCATAAGTTCTATATACGTGTTGATAGGACAACGCATGTGCGACGATAATTGAAAGTCAAATGCTAGTAGCAACCCGGGAAATGTGTTCGGAACCGGTCTACAAGCAGAAACACTTGAAACGGCTGCTTCCATGCCTTTCCATCTCACCGGTCTTAATGATTAATCTGCGCTGCCGCGGATCATCACGGTTGTAGTGAATTGAGACATACCCTGTTAACAGCGGGTACTAAAGCTTGAAGCTTGAAGGCCTATGAGACTAATGTTAGCAATTATTGCCAATTACTTGAGGCTATGCTAGTCACAATCGCTGAGTGGTGGATTATAGTGCGCGTGTTGCTAAACACCAACTGCGCAACCTCAGTACCACTATCAACTTAAGCTGCGGTTGTGCATCCAATTATATACTCCAGATACAGGCTTGCTTGTGCAAGGAGACTCAAAGGAAAGACCATGGAGCCAAGTATAGATCCGTCGGTCCAGGGTAGTGCGGTTACGGTATTGCGCAATTGCCAAGGAACGTGGACGCCTCGGGTAGAATGGTGATGGGCAGGGTCCGTCGGTCGACCATTATTCTGCATCCTACCGTGCAAATCAATGTCTGATCGTTACACACAATGAAGGGACGGCCCTGAACGTCCGCAGCTACAAGAGCCTGTGTTCGACGGACGGAGATGAAATCCGTGTTGGTGGCGTGGTAAACGGTGGGAAGTCTGTGCACCTGGACCAAAAGTCTGGCAGCACTTCCCGTACTCGTCGTATTCCACGATGACCACGATCCTTTCTCCGTCGTGTTGCCCGGTCTTGAGGTCTTTCATTTTCCTGTCATTTTCCGTGTCTTTCCTTTCGACATACGCACAGCCCGCAACACTTCCGTTCTATGACTGTTTCTCAGGAAGTGCATCACAGAAACTTTCAGTTGACACAGTGTACTCGCAAATAATCAATGGACAGACGCTGAATATCACAATTTTGGGGAATGCCTCCCAGCAGATTGTCGCATCTTCTGCTAACAGCACCAGCCTTTGTACGCATACTTGCTCGTGTGCTTTAGCAGCATAACTCATGTTCTTCCCTCCAAGCTACCCTCTTCACGGAAGCCACGACGCTCACCATGAATACCTTTAGTAATAACTCTGCTTTGTGCGATACATTACGCCCACCTTCTCCTCTGCCATCTCTCGGTGGAAATTCCACATATTGTCCCATACCTGCAGGGCAATTTGCACTCTCTGCATCCATACCATTCAATACCCAGAATTCTTTGACAACTATGGACACAGAACTCCGAGCTGTCGACCCATCTGGAAACGAGATATTATGCCTTAGCGTTACAACCACGCCACTTCACCCTGGACCACTTGATTCGCCGTATGGCAATGCCCACATCATATTCTGGGCAACAATTGCTCTTGCAGCAACTTATTGGCTCATTGTTGGGTTTGCTCGGATCGTATCTGCTTGGAGTCGAGGCTTTAGTAGACCTGGTCCGGGCATCTGGCACCGGTTTGAGAGTACTGGGTTCATTCTTGCTAGTGCCATCAGCGGTGAGCGTTTTTCAACATCACCTGCATTGATGAGATTTTGTAAGTAATTTTACATGTTCTGTTCGTATTTTTGCGGTGCTCATGGTTCATCAGGCTCCCCATCATTGCGTGACATCATCTTTCACACGCAGTGGTGTGCAGCCCTAGCTATGGTTGCTGTTCAGTGGCCGCCCTTTATTTGTGAGTAGCAATTCAGAATTTGATATACACCACACGTGCTCATGAATTTCAGATCCTCTACTTTCGCAAACTGCCTGGGCATCGCTGACGTATAGTAGGTTTAGATCTGAATAGTGCCGTACGAACTGCTAATGGTCTGTAGACATCACATTGAACGCACATTCCATACACTGGAATCCGCTGAATGTCCAACCGTATAATCCACCATCAGACTTCGCCGATCAGTTGGCCGATCCAACTTCTGTTATCTACATTGACCAGTCAATTCCGAACACAATTTTCCTACTTCCACCGAACACTACAACTGGGATGCAATCCTTTGCATGGAGTGTTGGAGTACAACCCCAAGATCTCTTTGCGATCTGCTTAACCCTGTTCTTGGCCATTATAGCTGGGACAATCTTCCTCAGTCTGTTCCTATGGACGGTAGATTGGATATTTTCACAACGGCCGTCAGGCAGTTTATCAAGTTCTGCTGTGCTTACAAACGCAGCGAGCAAGGGTCATATGCCGCGGCTTTCGGCGGGCAGTAAGGACATGCTCGACACAAGTGGAGATGAGAGCAGATCATCAACTGGATTTGGCCACAACTATACTTTACTCAGGAGACGCTTATTTCGACCAGAAGTCAGCTCTTTTCACTCTAGCGTGCTCATAGGAAACCTTGTGCGCGTTCTCGTCCTTTTTCATTTACCCGTCACCATATTCTCGTGCTACGAATTTTCAACAGGAAGTTCAACGTCTTCAGTAGCCCTTGGTGCTCTCTCATTCGCACTCTTCTCTGTAATCGCTCCTTCTCTTCTGCTCCTGCGGCTAAGCCGGACGTCAACAACCAAATTATACGATGAAACACGCACTCTTCTTGCTTTAGGTCCACTCTACAATCACTACCGCCAGAATTCGCAGCTTTTCTCAGGCTTGCTTTTCCTGTCCAACCTCGTCCTCGGGGTGACTATAGGGTGCGGACAGCACAGTGGAACAGCACAAGCGATTGTAATTTTGGTGGCAGAAGTTGTTAGCGCTTTGGTCACGAGCGTATGGTTACCATGGGGTGCAGGAGCAGGCATGGGCCTCATCAGCTTCCTATTTTGCGTTGCACGTATCGTGGTTGCCGTGCTGCTAGTTATTTTGACCCCAACTGTAAGGCCACCCGTCTCCGTGAAGTCCAATGCTAACAGCTCGTTCAGATTTCAATAGGCGCAGGCGCAGGCGGTTGGGTAGCCTATGGCATACTGATCGTCCTTTGCCTTGTTTATCTTACGTTGTTTCTGATTCTTGTTATCAAGGTCATCGAAGCTGTTGTGCGCATTCTTGGTCGGGTCGGCTTTGATCACTCCAGACGGCCAGTCGATAGCGGATTGATCGGTGTGCTTTCTCTTCTCGGATGTTGCGGGCCACGGAGAGGTGGTCGCGAACGAAGACACTACAAAGCCACGGAAGTACGACATTCACCCGTTGCTCGAGACTCTTTCGCTGCACGTGATTCATCTCCCTATGTGCCACCCAACGCATCTTTCGCGCAGAAAGACAAAGGTTCCAGCTCCTCTCATCATTCTGGTGGGCCCCCGCCATCAGTATTGCGGCCCGAGCATGCTCTGCAGCCTTACAGAGAGGACAGCGATGATGATGCAGAAAGTGGTTACATAATGGGCGCGTGGCAACCATTCCCAGGGCCAGGTCCCCGTAGCTCATACGACCGCACATCCATTAGTACACCTCCCCAACACTCCAATTCAGGTTTCTCCCGCATCGGTGGCGGTCGCGCCCACTATGACTCACCATACGCGATTGCCAGCGAGACTGGGGGGAGCTCAACTTTCACGTTCCCTAGCATGGAACGCAAGCGCAGTGGGCCGGTGTCTGTTGGCACACCAACGAAGACGATCTATGACGATGAAGAACTACCTACTCCAACTGCTTCCATAGCGAATGTTGCGCGCCTTCCTGCGCTCATGGGCTCTGGACTGCCTACTGGAG
The DNA here is from genome assembly GCF_016647785.1 of Suillus fuscotomentosus. Classification (NCBI taxonomy): domain Eukaryota; kingdom Fungi; phylum Basidiomycota; class Agaricomycetes; order Boletales; family Suillaceae; genus Suillus; species Suillus fuscotomentosus. The sequence goes on from NW_024539515.1 coordinate 147,518, forward strand.
CAATGTTGCCACACATGCGCACGAAGAGTCAAACAGCAGTTATTATTGGAGATGTAGCTGCATTGAATGCAACACCTGTAAATGCTCCCATGCAGGAGGAGCATCCTTCGATGGCGACCAAGACGAATAGCGGGGAATCGAACAATAGTGATCCTGACCAGCCAAAGAAGAGACATTGGTACAACATTCGAAGGAATCGTAGGCACAGCGAGGGTGATCGACTGGATAGTGGGGTGAGTGAGGTGGAGCCTGAAGGCAGTTCATCTCCCAAGGATTCTGGAAAGTCGTTCGTCGTTATCCGGGCACGGAAGCCCCAATCATCTCAACCCGATACTCATCCACAAATTCATAAGGTTAGATACTCAATGGACGAAACTGGAGGAGGACCTTCTTCACAAGCAAAATCTCTGAAGCCATGAATTGACATTATAATGTGTATACACGCCTTTTATGCTTTGTTTTTACCTTGTCCTACTTTGCATTTATGATGTACCACCTTGCGATTCTTACGGTACGCATCATCTCTTGCATATGTAATATTTACTGCACTCCTGTATCTGAACCACTCTGTTTTGTGTTAGTGGTACGTACGGTTACAGTACTTGATTGATACATGCCCTGACATGAGATAAATTAAGTTGTCGTGATTAAACCGAAATAAGATGTCCACGGAAGTTCAGAGTTAGTGAAAGGTTAGGGTCGTTCAGCCATCCACAGGACTGCTGGTGTCACTTCCTAACCAGAAGATTCGCCAGTCCTGCCACTCCTTCCGCCACCACCCATATACACCTTCCTCGGCTTTCGCGCGCGATAAGAGTTCCTCCGTCTCAAACGAGCTGGTGGACATGGTGGACATGGTGGACATGGCGGAATTCATTCTCTCCAACTGAGGCGCGCCGATGTAACGACGCCAACGTCCTCCAACCGTGAGGAATCCAGCCTCGCCGAGTGGATTCTGCGCAAAGGGAGGCTCAGGAAGTACCTTGCCTTTACCCTTACAATTCCCGGAAAGGTATGATAGAGGCACTTCGTGTGCCTCGACGCCTTCATCGCCCATCCCAATCAACTGTAAGAAAGGTTCAGGGACTTCTTGTGGACTGCCCGACGCTGGCAGATGCGTTCGAACAGTCACGCTCGAAGGCGGGAAATCCCAGGTTATGGTGTACAAAGGAGGCGTGGCTTGGATACATGCGGGAAGGGGGGCAGCAACGATGTGTGTGATTTTGCCACGCGTGAGGACAAAAACGCTGCTGTAGGAGGCACCAAGGTGAGGAATATGTATGATTGGGATGTCGGCTTTTGAGGGTAGAACCCAAGCGCCTTTGTGTTCTTTTCCAGCCGCGAAATCGACCGAACCTCGAGACCGACGACTTGGGAGAGATCCTCCAGTGTTCACTGTCAGGCTGGATCCACTGCCACCTACAGGGGAAAGATTGCTGACGCTTCCTCCACTTTCGAACATATCCACTTCCGTGACTGCTGAATCAGCTACTCGTATGATTCCAGCCCTTTTGTCGAACACCACAAAAATTGCTGTTTGGGCTTCATATGCGATGTTCACAGGTGCAGCTACGGGTGTACGCGGGTTGCTCGAGGTATCTGCGGAAGCTACACGGTTGTGACTATACCCAACAGTCGTTCGAGAAGATCCGACATCAGACAGGGATCGAAATGTATCTTGTACGCATTGCTGAACGAAGGTAAGAGAGCGTGGCGGGGATGGAGTGTAAAATTCCTGTAGAGTCTTGTAGTCAAATTAAACATCAGAAGATCGATACACACCTTCACGAAATGAAAAGCCCTCTCCCCTCTCGGAGTCTCGTATAAAAGTATGTTGGTCTTGGTTGCCACAGCTAGCAGTGCACGACGAGTGGAGCTCGTGCTACCTTCGTGCCAGAGGGCATAGGAAACCACGCTAGTATTCGACATTCTGGACCCGGTCGACGAGAGTGACGTAAAATCAGTAGCCCAGCGCAATGGTAAATCGTCAACGACATCCCAAGATGATTCCCTTTTTGGTGGTATCGACTGGCGATTTGTATTTGATGTTGGAAGGAAACTGGATCGTCGCTTACGAGTGGGGGGCTCGGTGATGAGATTTCGTAAGCCTCTCGTGATACTATTTGCTGGTCTGTGCTTCTTCACTGGTGTCTCTTGGGGATGCCAGTCTGACAACCTGTGCAAATCAACTGGCTGTGCGTCCTGGCATAGCAAAGTGAATACGTGGGATGACATGAGGGAAGACTAAGTGACTATCTCACTTGATGCGCGATGGTCCACCTCGCCAGGCTGGTCAGACTTGCGAGTTTATACATTCTGAGAAAGCGCGGGGATTCTTGATGCGCGCCAGGAGATAGAGAATCTTCGAGCTCAGGACCGACCAAAGCAAGTACGACCCCCTGCGGGGCACTTTCACCGGCGTCTTCGTACTCCAACAGCGACAACTGGTAAACACTGTAATATACTGTCCGTTAATAGCTAGGCAAGGGGAATATGAATGATCGTTTACTTACGCCTCTCCTGTCCACATTACTTTGGCCTGTGCGTCAGCAGGTCCCTTCTGGATGAGGCCAGTCACCCCATCAGGACTTGTCTCATCAGCCCACTTTGCAGGGAACATGTTAAGGACTGACAGCCCGACATCGGTGCCCATGAGCAGGAGACGATCATGCTGGAGAGGAAGAATACATCTGATAGGCGCAGTTGAGTGTGGTAAAAAACGGGATCCGAAATGATGGATTGAGAGATGAGTTGGGGACAGATGTTCCTCTGGTATGTGCAGAGAAGGCTCCAGAGATGGTTCGGGGGTTGTGCATTCATCGCGAAGTACCTGCGGAGGAGGAGGAAGATCTGCATTTATTGTTAAGCGCTGCAGTGTTGAGCTGCGACACTCTGGGATAAAGTCGTCTTGATATTCCTCCGAGTCCTTGTGCGATGCCAGATGAGTAAATCATCATAGCATCATGAGGCAGAATGGACACATACAGCAGCTTGCGAAGACCCATCTTCACTCCAGCCTCTAGCTCGCCTGCGCTGAAATTCCTCGGCAGTGACGTCTGCATAACGCTCTGCGGCTCTAAATTCCGATCAAAAGCTAGCATACTGACCAAGGCTAGCATGCTCACCTCTTTTCTATCCAGCCTCTCCAGCGACCAAAGCTACCATCAGTGAATATGTGAGATTATGTCGATCAACGGGTTCTCCTGTCTGCGCACCGTGAATTTGGACCACTTTGAGCTGCAACATCGTTGTAAGTTGGAAGGTCTCCTGAACCCTGTTCATCTCGCTCAGCTCCCTGAGTGTAAGTCTCAAAACTCTCAACAGTGCCTCCTGGCGACGTGGACATTTCTGTTACCAAATCTACAGAGTCGGCGCTCAGCAGATACAAGGTGTGTTTGTTTGTAATGTGGCTAACCGGCTGTGCAGGAAAGGAGACAAAGTAATGGCAAGTTAAAACTAACAATACACACTACTAGCGTGCAGATTTGCGTAAAAATACTTTATGATTGAACTGGCTGTCATTGTTTTGGTTAAGGAGAGTCATTTCAAGAAAACGCCAGTCCCGTGAATGTCGCTACAGCGCCCACCAGTGCTCCGCCAGCGGCAACACCGAGATTCCCCTTTTTCTTCCGCCCTTTCTCTTCTTCCTCCGTCAGACGTCGTTGAAGGAATTCTGCTGCATCTCCCTCCTTAGCCAATATAACCCATCGGTGCTCTTGTGAGCTTCCATTCGGCAGCATTCGGACGCTGAAACCTAGTTTTTCTGCGTCATACTGTACAGCCTTGAGATCGATCAATGGGACAGAGAATAACATGGCAGGTGCAACCCCTGATGATTGCGTGAGATTATCGAGGAATAATGATCTCTCATCTGCGCTCATTGTTCGTGCCAAAGGATTTGGCTTCCTTTCGCTATCGGCATCAAGGAAGACAGCTTTGTTCATATCAATGAAGTCACTTGTGGGGTGGCTAGAAAGTGGTTCTGTGGACACTAGGCTCGCAGTCGGAGTCCGCAGCGTGCACGGCATAAGACGTGACAGGCCGGTACCCGGACTAGCATGACCAGTTGCGTATGGCTCGTTTCCCGCCCTTGAGCTGATTTCTGGAGCTTCTTCCGGAGGTGATTCAGGACTAGTTAAAGTCCGTCTCCATCGCATTATTGCTCTCTGACCATCGCCATCGCCATCGCCATCGCCGCCGCCACCACCATCATGATCTTCACCGTCGAACACGTTACTCATCATTCCTGGTTGGAGAAGTCTCTCTACGATTTCGGAAGATGTGGTGGAGAGTGAAGTGAGACTTCCCGCTGGAAGAAGGGCAAAACGAACAGAGAGTCGGCGTTTGAGATTCTTGGATTGGGTGGGTGTTTCAGTGGAAACGGAAGAACGCTCGTCATTGGAATTTACAATGCGCAAGGATGACATTTCGTCCACGATATCTTCTGTGGCACCGCTAGTCTGATCCGACATCGTAGGCTCAATATAAGGACAGCCGGAGCGAGGATGTCCCTGCCTGGGTCGGTGGCATGTCTTGCAGTGGGGAGCACGGCGCGGAGACGTGCCTGGAGTCGAAAGATCTGTGGTCATTCCAACACTAGAGCAAGTTTTGGCTTTAGATGACGTTGATAGTGAATTTGGGTTGGCAGAACGAGTGACAGGCATCATTCTGCCAATCAGATAAAATTGTATGACGAGTTAGAGAGTAAATGAATATGAACAACAACCTGAGAGTTTCTGTTGCGAGTCAAGGGCAAGGTATTTAACGCCCTTTGATGATTCTCTCCTCTGCAAAAAGCACCTTCGGAGTTAAATAGTACGATCGATGAAAGTGGCTGTAAAGACAATAGACTTTGTTTAGTCCAAGAAAGCTCCATTAGTGAATCTTTGGATGTTCTCACTGGTGTCCAAGACGACTATATGTCAGACGCACGTTGATCTGCTCACAAAAGGCGTCGCGACCGTGATTGATTTGTTAGGCTCCTGAATTATTAGTCGAAGTCACGTGTGCGATTGTTGTCAACGGTAAACCTTCAGCGTCGTGACCTGGTACTAGCTACTACTAAGTTCAGCGTCCAGACATGCTAGCAGAACGCACCAGTGCTTTGCACTTGAAGCCGAGCGTCCTTCTTCTCATCAACAAAAATTGGTTTAATTTTGTTCTTAGTTTATTTCCGACATGCGGCTCATGCCACTCATCATTCTACCAGATATGATTTAATACAGGGGAACGTTACATTGGGCATTGTCCCCTCATTACTCCATCAATGGCCCGTGCATGGTAATGTCCAACTTTGCTTTATAATCACATATCGCATCTTTGGGACGACGGTGTTGTCTATGTGGACCGACACCGTGACATATCCTGACTTTCAAAAGCTCCAGAATACGTCCACTACCGCGAATTGTACTACATCACAATCAATATTTTGGATGCTACTAGACACCAATATGTGAATAAATGTATGTATGGTGTATGTCAGTCATGGTTTCTACGGTCTTGTCGATGCTCCTCATAGCTGGTTCAAAGGGCGTGCATCTGCCAACTTCAACTTTACTACAACACCCTACCTTTGGTTAATCTGTTAATCTCTGCGAGCCTCTTTATCCAGCAAAGTAAGCCACGATTTTTGTGTCGCTGGCATGGAACTGATTTGACTATATAGAAGCAGTTATTTTTTGCCATCATTTGCTCTATGAATATATGGCTTAATGATCAAGGCTCCGAGTCAGTCACGCTCCGCCGTGACCTCAGCACACATCGCCATCTATAACCCCACCGGTCTGTAATAGGAGGCTCCTTTCAACTGTCATCCACGGAAGTCCAAGGAGCCCTCGAACACGGAAAGTCTACCCTCATTTGTGCTTCAAAGTTTCACCAGGGACACACTCGAACGCTCCTGATTTCGAACTGACACTTCCTTGCTTCAAGTGCTAGTGAATTTAGCAAGCACCGGCTTTACCTCTCTCATGTTTTGTGTACGCCTAAATGACAGGATGCCCAGTTGATAATTCATGCATGCCACACGAATGGCAGCGTTTATTAACGTTGCCTTCACAAGACATCTCAAGACAGTTCAATAATTCCAAACTTAACCGGTTAACCCCCTATTTTGGTGTATTTTTCAAATCAGCTACTAAAAAGTCCCTTAAGCGATCATGTGCATAAAGACTAACACAGCATGCAGTGAGTCGTGGTTCTCTAGTTTGTTGCGGGGGTCGGTGTTCTCACCTGACAGCAAGACAGGTTGTCAGCCGCTTACACTCAAGAGCGAGAGCCTGGATTTACGCAATTTCTCCCGGTCAGAACGAACTCAAGTATTACCAAAGTTCGGTTCTTGCCGTGACCGTCCTCATAAGATTTCATGCTGCCCAAAAGGACACCTTCCATATATCCGAAGTCTCGCATGTCATTACATTACATGCAGACTCTGGCGGTGTTAAGACACAGTCATAACAAAAAAAAACATACTTCTTATTACTCATTCCTGTCATCTCTTGTCATGGTCGCCGCGTCGCTTCTTGGATGTTTTAGATTTCTTCGATTTTTTGGATTTTTTGGATTTCTTCAGGGCTTTTTCTTCTTTCCTCTGTGCCAAAATGTAGTCCCGCATAGGATCTTCAGGATCGATGGAAATAACCGAAGATGCATCTGAATCCGATGCTTGACCTCCATCTGGGACGGCAACACGCATTAAAGTCTGCCTGCAATTTAGGAAGGGGGCCACTCACCAATGATCATCTCTGGCCTGGCATTCAGACTCTGTTCTTCAGGTTCCTCCCATTCTCCATCATCGCCTTTCACCTTTGGCTGTTTATAGTTCTTTACGTGGTCTACACGCAGCGTCTTGCCCAGTACATTGGCACCGTTGAGGTTATCGACAGCCAACACGGTGGACCTTTGATCTTCATACATAAGGAAGGCAAATCCCCTCGGTTTTCCAGTCGTTTTGTCCCGAGGGAGATTGACATCCATAACTTCCCCATACCTTTCCAAGCGGTTCAAACGACATTCAGATAGCTAGAGTGATTGACGCACTGGGAAAATATGGTGATCACGTCACCTTCAGTCAAGTCAAAGTGCAGACCGCCGATGAATACATACGCAGAATCTAGTGTAATGCGCGCGTCAGAGCACCGGAACACTGCAGTGAACTGCGACTCACCCTTGTATTCATCATGCCATGAACCTGAAATCCCGAGTTCAAGTTCACGCTCATTAATCTTATTTATTTCCCGAACGACGCTGCCAAAATTCAAGAATTAGATGGAATAGACTTCGGAAGAAACGATCATAGATTCATACCCACTTCATGACTGTAGAGGATGAAGACGAGATTCCCACGCCCTCCTGAACTCAAAATTTCGGTAGCTCATCTTGTTTGCCATCAACGCAGACCACAATGGCTTCCTTCACTTTACCGCCAATTCATGACAATCCTGATGGAGGATGGGGTCCATCGTCTTCTAACATTCCTGAACAGTTCAAGTTCAAGGACATTCCATATGCGCCATACTCAAAGTCTGATAAGCTCGGCCGCTTCGCTGATTGGAATGATACCACAAGCGATACTCGCCAAACTGCAGTAGGACTTCCTTCAACAAGGGATGCCCGCGGTCCAGGTCGCTCAAGAAGAGATGGTGCTCAGGCATTCGGCAGTGGGACTGCCAGTGCTTTCGCTTACTTCCATGTGGAAGACGAATCCAGCTTCTCTCTGGTGGACAATAAAGCTGCTCCTCCACGCAGAGGTGGGTTCACCCGTGGAAGGGCTACTGGCCGTGGCGGTATGTCCTTTACCAATCGGGGGGTTGCTCAACGAGGTGGCCGTGGTGGTTTCAATAACCGAGGGGGCGCACAGCGTGGGGGTCGGAAAGGATGGAGAGATTGGGAAAAGGTTCACTGCGTGTCCTATTTACTCCTAGCTCAACTGATATTTTCATGGATCAGACAAATCGCACCCGTGAATCGTCTGTTGCAATTAGTCCACAATGGACCATGTTGGAGGAGATCGAGTTCCATCGGCTTGCCAAGCTCAAGCTTGAGGTTGATGAGCCGGAAGATATGTGAGTGTTTCTGGTTCTTCTGCTATCGTTCCATATCGAAGACAATCAATAGTGACACTTACGGCCGCGTTTTTGCGTATGATAAATCATATGATCGAATTACAACGAAGACCGAACGTCCGTTACAACTCGTGGACCGCATTAAGTATAATACTACAACTTCTGATGATCCCGTCATCCAGCAGGTATGTTCTGCTATCTTTACGCCTTATGACACCTAATGTCGCACATAGTTAGTCTCCAAAAATGTTGCTAATGTCTACACGACGGACGCTATTTTGTCGGTCCTCATGTGTGCACCTCGATCAGTCAACCCTTGGGATATTGTCATTCTCCGTGAGGGTAATAATCTGTACTTCGATAAGCGTGATGGTGGTCCATTTGACACTGTTACGGTGAACGAAAACGCTTCGGACCCTCCACAGGACCCTGCACCCCCAAACCCAAATAACCCGGCCGAGAAAACAGCGGTTCCAGAGCCACCATCCATTAATTCAGCCACGTCACTTTCTTTGGAGGCGACTTACATCAATCAAAACTTTGGATTCCAATCTGTTCAGGAAAACATCACGGCAGACTTTGCCCACCCCAACCCATTTTATGGCCCAGAAGAGACAGAGCCTTTAGCATCTTGCGGATACCGCTACCGTGTTTTCGACCTCGGTATCACGGAGGACGAAGATGTGAAAATCTGTATCCGCACTGAAGTGGATGCTTATGTTCCCGGACCAGGAAATCCACAAGAGGGCCACGGACTGGTCACCATTCGTGCATTGAACGAATTTGACCCCCGTGCTCAAGGAGCAGGCGGTGCTCCTGACTGGCGGTCCAAGCTGGATTCACAGCGTGGCGCTGTAGTTGCTACAGAAATGAAAAACAATAGTTGCAAACTTGCCAAGTGGACTGTACAGAGTGTGTTGGCAGGAGCTGAACTAATGAAAATAGGGTAAGCACCGTTTCTTATTTGAACTTTCAAGCACTTTGTTCTTTTTGTGTTTAACAACTCCCAGTGTCGAACTTTTTTGACCTGCGTTCATAGTTATATCTCGCGTGGAAACCCTAAAGACAACACGCGACACGTCATTCTGAGCACAGCTTCCATGCGTCCAACCGACTTTGCTGCTCAGTTGAATGTCTCTCTCGCCAATGGCTGGGGCATAGTCAGAACGATCACCGATTTATGTATGAAAATGCCTGAGGGCAAGTACGTCCTTATTAAGGACCCCAATAAGGTAAAAGTCACACCACTCTATTTGGGTCCATTCTAATTCATATATTTCAGTCGGTGATCCGTCTCTACGCTGTGCCTATGACTGCTTTCACTGTCGAGGACGAGGACGGCGAGGGGTACGAAGGGGATGAACCCGAGTCCGCGGCTTGAAGATACTCTTTCACACCGAGCTATGTGTCTTAGTGTCAAAAATATATATGCAATCCAAGAATGCGTGAGACACTGTTTACAAAGAGATGTATGCGACGATGTTCAAACTGAAATCGTCAGGAAGCCAAGAGTAATTCAACTGCTCTCTCGATGTTTGGACTACAAATCGCATGTCAGAACCTGACACTATCTTTGGAATAATAGGAAAGCTAACCTCCTTTGTAACGCCCCGACGATAACGGCTCGTTGCATATTTGGGAACATTGTTGTCAACTGAGTAATCTCAGCGTCAGTCGGGACACGAACCCCTGTGGTGCCTTGCTCGTTCCTCCCCGTGAGTTCGTTAACCCATTCCCGCATGACAGAACCTCCCGTTTCTTCTGTGCCTGCGGAAGGACGCGCGGTGGCAATTATCTCTTCATTCCCGACGTCAGGGCTTGGCGCTTGATGGGTTGTTTCGGGACGAGCGCGGGTAGACCGTCGTGGTGCGCGAGTAGAGCCCACTAATGGAAGTAAGAAACGCGTACTAAAGCGAATTACGGACGGGGATAGTCGCCAGCTTTTAATATTGACTAGTTCTGAACGATAAATGTAGCCAGTGAGTAGTCCAACGACCGCCGAGGCAAATGAACCCGGAAGGTGCCCTAAAGCAAGCTGATGATAGTTATATTAACGATAGAACGTGGACCAAATCCAGGTATTACCTGAGAAGCGAGTATGTACATGAATGCTTTATTGCTTCCAGCAATTCCAAATATTCGAAAATGGTACGCTGGAGGAATTAGCCTATACCACTGATATAGGATGCTGAACAGTAGCGCCGATGGACCAGATGGGATCTGGTTGATTCCCATATTGTGGAATAGTATGAGAGCAAGAAACTCTAGTATCGTTGCAAGTAGAACGGAGGCGACGGTAAATGACTTGATTATAGGTTAGGGCATCAACATCAGAACGGATATGTTGCTACGCACCGCGAATTTGACACTTCCAAACTGACGTTCTACATGTACACCGACGCCATATAGCACAATCACAGCAATGAGGAGATCGCTTGAATTTGAGAACGCAGTATGGTGAAGCAAGAGACGCCAGTACTGTAAAGAAGTAGTTCTAGTTCAGATTCAGTTTTATGAAGCATGAACGGACTTCACTCGGATACCTGATGGTTGCGTGACACGTGAGGCACGAGCTGCAAGAATATAGTTAGCTGAGCTTCTGTTTTACTGATCAAGACTCGAACCTGAAGGTGTAAGTAGTGCTTGACATCGAATATGCCACCGACAATGGATGTCAATGCACTACCCATCATGAGACCTGTAACACAGTAGGGAAGAGTAAGTGAACTGGTTCATGAAGTGAAGCAGCCTCGTTAAACCTTTGGTGACGGGAGCGTGCTCGAACGACATGATGATGCTTGGGAGGACTCAAGAGTAACACGTTGAGGTCGCCGGGTGCTGGTGGGTAGGTTGCGCATTCGGTCGCTTCAGACTGTGGCTGTGCACTTTTCTCCTTGGCTGTGATGATATGATTTGCCTGATGCACGGTACTCATTATCTACTAGTCAAGGATCGGGTCCGGACGGACTTGAACTCAAGTAAGCACCGTATGGCATGACTCCTACCCGCTAACTTTTGTTCACCTAGTCGTTGTCTTGGCGCAAAGAGACAGTGTATCGCTCGCGAAATTCGAATCCTGCGTGCATGCCACTGCAGTGCTACATGCATTGACATAACTCGTGTATTAGCTCGGGCCACTAGGTGCACATGAAAGCATGAAAGCCGTTCCGATCATGCATATCATAGGACTCGAACGTGTTCTCTACTCGTCTTATCGACTCATCTAGAATTCTCACTATCTCAACTAGAACTCCATAATCTTTATCGATGGCGGCCATCCCGTCTGGTCATTTTCCCTGGTCGCTTTGGTAAAGAAGCAGCTGACGGACTTGCTGAAATTCCTGGCTTCCAAGTTCCACAGCTCCATTCGCAGGAACGTCTTTCACATTTACCGAATAATTCAACCTGTGGCACCAGATTAGGCTTAGGTGGTGGCGATTGATTTGTGATTCTGAACTGACGATTTATAGAAAGCATTCTTGTTTTTACTTGATCTACAATACAATGTATCGAGTCTATCGACTGGCTTATGGACGGACAACGGTACCCTCTATCAACGACGGAAGGTTGCGACCTCGTTCTCCTTGTCCCGTGTCATGATCCACCGACAATTACTTCCCATAGGGGTAGGAATTTCAAACTGGATCGATAAGGACATTGATTGTCTAGGCACCGAGGCTCACGCGTCTCATTCTTGCGTGCGTGTGACTTGCGCCGTTATAACAGCGCACGGGTACACCTTTTGCAGTACCAGACGATTCAGTTGATCAGCAGAATACGGCAGATGCAAAGATTTAGATTCCAAGGACTCCGCGGAACTGTGAGTGCCAATAATGGATGAATTGTCGCGGGCTTGGTGAGATGCTATGAGGGTGTTTATGTTGGGCTTCTTTGCATCCCTGCAAGTTCGCCCAGGAATATTTTTGACACTTTCAGCTGAAGTCGCCGCGGACAGTCTTGCCTGCAATAGTAGTCTCTGGCCCCTGGGTATCTTGAGCTTAATGACGCTTAAATCAGATTCTCAGGTGCTTACAGTTGTTTGTGTGTTGTTCAGCAGGGGATCCAGACACTGAAGGTGAGACTAGTGGCACGGCAGCTATCTTTGAGCACGCGCTTGTCGCAGTCAGTGACGTAGGGAGGTTCACGGATAGCGAGAAACTCGGCGGCGGGGGTTACCTGCAAGCAGGTACCCGTATCAGATAGACGCACAGACGTTTGCCGTCATCGCCAACTAACTTAACTGAAAACGGGGTCCGTTTTTCGCATGAAGAGGTACGCGTGTCCAAAGAGTCTCATGCACACGGCCATTTTCATCCGATGAGTTACGTCCTCGTCACGGTGAAGCCCCTTTATTGTCAGCATTGAGGTGAATGAACGTTGAGAGGTACCGCACGGAGCGTATTGAGTCACACAATCAATTTGGTTTTCCGATAATAGTACTCTGCCTGTAGCTAGACACGGTGCCTCTGCGACATTTTCTCGCAGTGGCTAATCTGGGCAGTTCCCCCGGGCCGCCATTTTCGCTCCCGCCCGGTTCCTTGCCATCTAGCAAGCTCCACACGCTACCGATTACGACGAGAGCGCGTTGTTCAGGGTCACCGAACGACTCACCGCCGCAAATTTCGCCCGAGGGCACTAGGTGTTCCGCGCATAGGGTCATGCCCTATAGCAGGATAACAAATTCACCCTGCGAAAACTGCCCGGATATGTCAAGGACAGGCTTAGTTGTAGATCTCTGTCATACATGGATGACACTTGGAAGCAGAGCATTAGCTCCTCTTCTAGGAGCCTTCTCATAGCATTATGTGCATGGGACTCGGATCTAGATGTGTGACTTGATCGAGTTGCCCGCGCGCGTGCTAGTTAAACGCACATGGACACTTTTGATATCAATGGAATTCGGAGGGTGTAATCTCCATTTTACTTAGAGTTTTTCGGTGCTGTCCCCGTCTGAAACACGAAACCGAAGAATATACACTCGTGACCAGTGATGGTCCGCCTATGACACAAGCCCGCAGGTCACCAGTCCACGCCACCCATCGGTTGGGAATATCAACACAGAGAGCTGGGGCAGTACAGAACTTCCTACAGGGCCATCATATTCAGCAAAGCATCGGAAGACCAAAAGTGGATGAGATGCGAACTAGCTTAGACACCCCCGACGGAGTCAACCTTAACGGGGACATGTAGAGTTCAATAGCGATGGTGCATTTAGTAAGATTTGACCACGGTGGCATCGCTGCATACTGCTGGATGACAGTGCGGAGACCTGCTCGTGGTGTTCCATCAATATAGGATGATATCGAAGGACAGAACTTTGTGTACATTACATAAACACAGCATTGCCGCAGCTTCATCGCAATGGACAGCATCCCATCATCGTTGCGGCTTCACTACGGATAGCCAGAGATAAGCCAAAGTGTAAATGAACAAATTCTCAAGGTAGAAATGCGCCCCAAGGCGCATCATTACGACCATCCCATCTCTGATAAGATTAGAACACTCGTTTGTATCTCTCCGTGCTTCGCAGACTGTCCAGGAATTTGAATGTATGTATTTTTATTGGATGGTTATTTCAACACTTCATTATATTCGCCATGGTGGCGTCGACGGCGGAGTATTCGACCGGGACTGAATGTTGTATTTCAAAGATATGCACAGCCGAACCTTCCACGCTACTGCCAAAGCGGATGGATTGCAATGTGCTTGGTAAAGTTTGTACGACAGGTGATGTCAGTAAGCGTCTGGGGCCTTGAGAATGCTAAGACGACATTGGCTCACCTTGAAGTGCCAAGTTCGACGCGGTACATCTAGTACACTATTCTTGTGGTTATCGTGGTCGACGTCGTCACACGGTCGTTAAAATGGTACATCGGGTGCGTTGGTCAGGTCATCCCAATGTTTCATCCTGTGAAAGCGTTTCGATCGTGTCAGCGAAAAGTCGATGACATGAACCTCACCAAAATTAGCACATGTGATCATATATTCGCAAATGCTGTGGTTTTGTGAGAAAGTGGGAGCGTAGAAGTCCGCATAATCTTCTTCGTGTATTCGACCAGTACCGACTCAGAGAACTGGTCATGACGGAATCGACGCACGGACAACAGAGAAGACTTGCGCAACGTGCGAAAGTTCTCATTGAAAAAAGCGAGGTGCCCCATTAGCTTCTTTATTTAGAAGGGACGACTGTCGTCCATAAGGGTCCGGATAGGGGAGATTACTTTGATCCTATCAGTGGCACTGAGGATGCTAGGCGTAATCGATGTTCAGGCCCAGGCTGCACTAGTCTAGCAGTTTGGTATAGCCTATAGTGCTTCCATTATTCCATGGCATTGTTGCTGACAGACAGCTACGAACGTTCGACATCGACTTGTTCGAATATATCGACACCCTTGCGCCTTGACTTGACTCGAGTTGGATGAATGATGAACGATTTCCATTGGCTGACTGCGCCTTATTACTTTCATTACATAACCCCAAGATTCGCGGAGTTTGAACACCACGGTCGTGGTTTGTCATCTAGTCAGCACACCCTGAGCCGAAACCCTCAACGACTGACGATTGAGAACGTGGAAACCATGAGCACTGCGAGCGTCCAAAATTTGGAGGAAGCTGTTACGATAGCGTCAGAGTTCATAATGAGTGAGCCAACCTCAGAGTTCATGTGATTTGGCAAGCTAAAGAGGCTCGATAATCAGCTCTTGATAACTTGCCTAGCGAAGTACAATTTCTGCTGCAAGAGCTTCGTTCGAAAGAGACCGATTCTCAAGGTATGCAGCTACAATATTGCAGACTCTGACAAAACATTTATTTATATTGAAGACATTCAGAATGATCTAGCCAAAGAAGCTCATAAATATATGCGACATGTCCTACGATCAGACGGCACGGACCCCGTTTCGAAAGAGAGGGATAGGACGATAGCACCACCGACTGAGAAACTGAAGGATGCTCAAGAGAAACTTGCGGCGCTTTCAGACGAGAAAATTGCTCTTGCCTCTCGTATTGTCGACCTACTCTCTAGGAAGCGGGCCCGGTTAGAATACGATCTGGGCCGTGTCCTTGTTCTACAAGGAGAAACAGATCCAGCATCTGTCTTCGCCGGTGCCGCATCTTCGACTCCTGTTTCTGTATCAGGACTTGGTAGTGGCACTGCCGGCTATGTGCTTGGAGGACGCAATCCAGCCGCTCAAATTAATGAAAGCTTGCGAAATGCGTTCGCTGGCGGTACCGCCACCCCTTTGGCAAGTGGCTCAGGAAGCATGGCCTCTGTCGGAGGGCGTGCTTCGGTTGCTGGAGAAGACAATGCTTTTAAAAGTGAGTTTGCGCTTGTGCCATTGAACTCTGGTGCTGAACGTTAGATTCAAGAACGGAGATTGATGGGGACGCAGGGATCTATCAAGCTGCCATCACCGGCACCGTCTGCCTATGTACCGTCTACTCGAGGTCGCCGGAGAAGACGGGGAGCTTCATCTGAGGCTGAAGACTTCGATTTTGATTATGGAGATGAAACTCAAGGTGCAGAGGAAGCAGAAGCAGAGGAAGGTGATGGCGAGGAGGGCGAAGATGGCGAAGACAAGGAACTGTACTGCTTCTGTCAGAAGCTGAGTTACGGAGAAATGATCGCGTGTGACAACCCAGATTGCCCGTATCAATGGGTAAGCCTAATATTTCAGCTTTTGGCAACCGTGATCTGACACGTTTGTAGTTTCACCTCCCTTGTGTCAACCTCAAGCAACCACTCCCCGAGAGTTGGTTCTGTGACGACTGCATTAGAAAGATGGGTCCTCCTGCATCTGGTCCTGGCCGTAAGGGCCGGAAGAAATAGAGCTTCCTCCCCTCACCATTTCGGGCTTTCCCTTACTATGTCCGTCCTTGGCAACGTTCGTGGCAGTGGAGTACGGGATAGAACCCAGCCAGATATGACCGAGTAAACCGAGAGTACACTCACGACACAGGCTGAAGTAAAATCAAGTCACAGGTCCTCAAGCAGGGCGTCTACTGTGAGAGCATTCGTCCATAATGGAATACTTCCTTCTCGCCGTGATCGTGATGGACCTCAATCCGTACGTTTGCTTGTTGTCTTACTTGGTTGTTGCTTGGTCTTCTGCTTTTGTAGTATACTGAGTGCCTCTCGGTGGCCTGTGCATGTGGCTTCGGAGCTGTCTAGGTTCCGTTGGAAGCATGGATCCACAAGTAGATTGTACTCGTGTACATGTGGTGAGGTGGTCGACTCCTGAATAAGAATTGTTCCTGCCTTCATCAATAAGCGCTGTCAGTCCATTCTGAATTTCCCGCGTTTGAAACTAAACGTATGTGTGTGGCCTAGTCTCGCCAAGTAAATTCCAAGACCAAGCCTCCCACAGCGCAGACTACATTGCCGCCGGCGTACCTGTTATGTGGGGTCATTCGCTACACGTTCAGGTTTCCGTTGGTTTGCTCAAAGCGAAGAACCTTATTGTTGACGTGCCCGTTGAGTGGCGTAGCGCTGCTCTCAAAACAGATTTGTATAAGCAGCACAAGCGTAACGGCCTGTACTAATTACTCATATGTTCGTGATTGGTTTAGATCTAAGATAGCTAGCTACTGACCATAGGGGAATAACTCCCATGACTCGCTCTCCACGTGTGATGACTGTAGTGGCGTTTTGCAGGCACCGACATTCTTATTGTGGCGCGAGACCCACGTAGTAGGCCACCGTCGGATGCCATGGATGGTAGAACGCACATTAAGGCTCAGCTGAGTTGTTAGCTTAGACCAAAGAAGGAGCCTTCTTTTGTCTTTAAGATGAAGCTCTTACATACTTGAAAATGGAAGCCGGGTGAAACTTGCAACCGCGAGCCACAAACGACGACCGACCTGCACCCACTCTTGGCCCACGATTAATGGCTGAGGGCATAATTACAATATGCCATAACGCGGGCTTACAACTGTATTTTTACTTCACGAGCACCCTGGTTGCGATGTATCGATGCTAGGACCGCGGTTAGATATAATGCCGTGATGTCAAGTCTTTTCCATGTCTATCTAACCAACGATCGTATGCTCGGTGATGCCGGAGGCGTAACTGTGTGAATGAAGTGAAAGCTATCGACTGGTTCGCTGGCATCGGCTTTCCGTCATGTCTCTACTCCATCCGAAGCTCTGGGTAACCGACCTCGGGTAGAACATGGGCGCAAATGTTCTCTAATGAAAATCTCGCTAGAGGGTCAGGCTCACACTAAATTACTCGTATGTAACTTAATACAGAACAGGGTTACACGCTCGTCCCGACTTCTTTTCCTTCCAGATTACGGCACCATGATATGGCGGCGCGTTCACGGGTAACGTAAGTCTCCTCCTGCCGCCACACGACCGTCCCCGGCGGTGATCTATTGTACGTAGCACGTCGCTCTGAACAGGGCACAGACGTCTTAGAAGCCTTCGTGGCGTTTATGTCCAGGGCCCGGGTTAAACGGCCCGACAAGTGGTGACTCGTCCACAGCGTACTTTTCATCCATCAAGCACGCCAGGGAGGAAATCCAGAAACATTCGCACAGGCATAAACGGATCACCCAGACCAGAAATGTACCACAGTGCACGAGTGCCCACATTCCCTGGGCCCTGTTGCCAATACGTACATAGTGCTAGTGCCCACGGCGTGCCCCCGGATAATTTCAAGATCACCGTAGGACTTCGTTTGAAGATAGAAAGACGCGAACTTACCTAGAAAACTGTGGTTCGCTGTGAAAAGTACGGAGTTTACCGGTGTGAGGAGCAGCTCATTGGGTAGGAGAAGCGTTCATCGCGAGCTGCCGAAGACATGGACATGTGGTTCCAGTTCGATAAGTAGTAATTTACTATCCTATGACCGGAGCCGCGCAATCGAATCCTGCTTAGGAAGAAGCCCTTGCAAATGGGTGGCACGCTAACAAAGTGCTCTTGATAAGACCCTTTGAATGCCGGAGTACCTGTGCACCCGCGAATGGTTCCTGTCCATGGTTATGAATAGAAAGGGGTATGCCACTTAATTCAGAGCTGCGGCGACCTCATGATACCCTGACGCCTTCCCTCCCTCCCTCTTCATAGGAGGTTGGGCTGTGGAGTCTGTGGGTCACTCATCCGCTGCCATCGCACTGGAAGGAAGCGAACGAGCTACCATTCGGCTGGACTCACATGATACGCTCTCTTTCCATAACAGAGACAGGCACATTGAGTGTCCGACGCCCATACTAGACGGGAAAACCCGAATCAACTCAGTTAGGTAGACGTAGATAGAAGTGGGCGGCCTAGGACATGTCATGGGGGAGAAGGGTTTCCTGAGGGTTTGTGCTAGAAAACGCTCATCTACAGGGGTTCGGGGAGACTAGCGACTTGCCCGTTCATTTAATCGTGGAATGTGCCAATGAATGAGCGATAATTGTGGCCGTTAGTACTATGCTAGTGAACCACCTATGGGGTGGCTCATCGGCTTTAAACTTAAGTTGCGCGACGATAAGGCCTCGTCCCGCTTATATTCAGTACGTTGACCCCGTATGTGTGGACAAACTCCACACATAGCTTTTTTGACAGCGGTGTCAATGTAATGTGCAACGTGATAAGCTTAAGAAAAGCGCTCAAGCAAAGTTCAAGACCTGCAGACAAAAATACGTCATCTGGACCGTAATCTGACACGCGTCCTGCAGAGGGGAAGGCAATGGCAATCCTTGAGCCTTTTCATCTCCGTCTCCGCGCTGTACAGTTAATGTAACGGAAAGATGAAATCATGGAGGTGCTTCTGGGGCGGGCGATGTGATTATAACACATGTCCCACACTAAACCCATGTTTCAAAGTCGAGGAAACCTTCTTCAACCTGTGCCGCATCAGTGATCAAACGAACGAAGCATACTGCAAGATTCGCGCTCTGGGATTTGAATATTCGCCGTACTTGATGGAGGGATGATCCACCATGCGTCTGTGTCTGTGTCTGTGACATAGTTATGATGTACAATTGCTCCACAGGGTTATAGGATGAACCAGGCAACCGAACAATTTCAATCGACGACTCGGATTGCTAGAGGTTAGAGATACCAGTAAGATGAATAGAGCCTGTGTTTCATTGGGAAAGTGAAAGTACAAGCGCTATTACGTTGGACACTAGACTGTGGGCCACAAGTGCCCAATCCGAGGACCATAGGACTCCCGGAATGAAACCGACAAAGTTACACTCCGCCAGTGCAGCAATACAGCATCGCAAGCATAGCCCATGCAAAGATGATCACATGGATAAGCTTTGGGGTTATGCCGTGACAGTGCTGTAATTCCGACTTGAACCATAAGGTCCATAAAGAGGACACAGCATAGATGCATGTGGCAGGATGTTCAATTGTCCTTTCGGGTGTAGCGCTAGCACAGGAATCAAGAAGGGCGTTAGAATGATGCTGGATTGAGGCAACATGCGAGCGGGCTATGATGGGTGACGAAACAAGTTCGTTGAATTGGACCGAATCCAATTGGACCTCGAACTTCCTTTGAATGAGTTTCGGTGTACAGTATGGCATCATGGCGAATGCGGATGATCGCAACAGGGGCAGGTCGGAAGTTGGGTAAGATACCGGAGTTTCAAGTTGAAGTGAAGTTGTGGATGACCCCGCGGAGGAGAGTTCAGATAATGGTTATCGAGGAGAGGTTACAGTACTAGTGAGCGGTGGCCTAGCTTAACCATCATAAGCTTAGACCACGGGTATATTTCATTTATCGATTGGAGTCCGGAAGGCGTCGGGAGTGGATGGGATTCGACAAGCGGGACACCCCACAGGATGTCGCACTGGAAGTAGGAGCAGCAAAGCAAGTTCCATATTTAGACACGAAGCACTGTGAGAACTAATAATAAGAATGGAGCTGCGCAGGCGGCCACTCGCAAATAGGTACGGTAAGTGGCAGGAAGAGCTTTGTGGCAGTGAAGTATGTGGTAGTATTGTCAAAAAGAAGAATAAAGGTGAACACAGGATGACTCAAAGGCTACGGCAGCGTATGCGGAGGATCAAGAAGACTTCCTAAATTGGATCTTATGCGAAAGTAGAAACATTTAACTCGCTCTTTTCAAGGGAGACGGGGTTTGACTTGCAATAACTGGCGGAGGGTGAGGGGAAGCGTGAGATAAATAGGCTTAAATAAGTAAAAATGGTACAATACACGGGGTCACAAGACGGCACGATGTCGGCACGGAGGGCATTATCCAATCAGGACAGGCCAACGAATTGAGACTAGGACTCAGTTCCGACGGGGCGCTACTCTCAAGTTAAAAATTGTTAAAAATGTACAAATTTATTGTGAAGAGAGCGTTTGCATGCTGTGCGTGGGAATTCAATGGACGTAATATGGAGGAAGCGGTTTGTTTGTTTGTGTTGGCATTATATTTGATTATATTTGGGGCGCGATAAGAGATCTACCGGAAGAATCTGAATCTTGTTTTGAACGGGATGTTCCGCGAGTACCGAGATAGTGGAACGGGCTAGAAAGAAAGAGTAACCAAAATCTGGGAGAGGAGCTTTTTGCTCTAGTCCAAATTTGAACACTGCATGGACCTTCTTCTTATAATTTACCCGTACAGTGTCAAGGCTTGACCGATTCTTGTCTTCAACAATTCTAAACTTTTTTTTCTTTCAATCCTCTTGTCATGGATTTTGCAGCCTACGCATCTCCATACCCCGACTCATCCCCCGCCTACTCCGAGTCTTCTTCGACTCCTCGTACTCCATCTCCTCAATCCGTTGACCTCATCCCCACTCATAACTTTAAACATCCGATCCCCACTGTTCCAACAATATTCCAGGAAGACTCATATCTTCCATCCGACGTAGGATCAATGATCCAAAACGATTCTTGGGTTTCCCAAGCCAGCTACAACAATTATCCAGCGCCACAAAGCTCCCTCCTTCGCGAGTTGTACGAGCCGGAACCATACCAGAGTGAAGCGTACATTGACGATCACGCGCACTACAATGAATGGCACCAACAACAACAACAGCAGCAGCAGCAGCAG
The DNA here is from genome assembly GCF_016647785.1 of Suillus fuscotomentosus. NCBI lineage: Eukaryota > Fungi > Basidiomycota > Agaricomycetes > Boletales > Suillaceae > Suillus > Suillus fuscotomentosus. The sequence goes on from NW_024539515.1 coordinate 168,585, forward strand.
CAACATCATCAACAGCATCAGCAAATGCACTTGCGCCAGCCCGACCACCATACACTTCGTCGCGCCACCTTCCCTTATGTCAGACATGACTTTCCCCAGCACCACATACCTCACCACCCCCAATTTTATGACCAATACCCGTCCATGTACAATGACTCGCTTTCAATGTCCCCAGATCCATCTGAGTCCCGTCACCCCCACGATCCTCAGTCCATTAAGCTAGAGGACACCCCCCTCATTGTTCCTTCCCAATTGGGTTTCGCAGCTCATACTCTTCACGGTCATCACCACCCTGGTTTCCTCCCCTCCGGAGCCGGTGCTTCAGTTCCAATTCAACACACAGATGATGCTGCTAGCAAAGAGACTCAGTACCTCAGGAGGCGTTGTTTTAATTGCCATACCACAGAGCCGCCTTCATGGCGCCGCTCCACTCTCAATCCTGGAAAGATCGTCTGCAATAAATGTGGTCTTTATGAGCGTACCCACTTGCGTCCACGTCCCCTTCGCTTCGATGAGCTAAGGGCAGGTGGAAAGACGCGTAAACCTGGCGAAAAGAAGGTACAAAAACCTGCTCCCCTAGCTGGTTCACCCCAGATCAAGAAGGAGCCGCGAGAGTTCGGTATGGCAAGGCGTAGCTCCGTTTCGAGCACCGCATCGAGTGGTGGCGCAGTCAGCGACTGGGATGATAATGGTAAGTTTCATTATTTCTTACCCGTTGTTAAGCACGTGCCAACAATTTCACAGTGTCGGTGTATTCGTCACAGCCTCCTACCCCTGGCTCTATCTCCGGCCCTCCTTCTAGCTATTCATCGCCTTCCATTGCCACGTTCCCCATTCCTCGTAGTTCGCAGAGCCCGCCTATCGATGCCGGCCCTCAGGGTCCAATTCGTCTCCCTAACGCCCCGTTGACAGACATCGCGTCTCTTCAACAACAAGCGCCTAGGAAGTCAGCAACTGCCCCGGGTTACTTCCCGCAACCTCCAGTCTCGTACCAGGGACAGGAGATGTTGCGTCGGGGCTCAATGCCTAGGCTCTGCGAGCAGCCACGCCAAGTGCAGTTTGCTTCGCCGCAGATTCCAACGCAATCACTAGCTCCCCTGCAGGGTTCTACTTCGGAAGCGCCCGCTGAAAAGTCGCCGCAGATCGCGCAGATGCAGATTTCGTCATCTCAAATGATCACTTCATCGCCTGTACCCGCAACAGCCGAGCCACCGTCATCCTGAGAGGATGGCACGAGACACGTGTTTTTCATGCCTTACCCTGATTATCACGCTCGTTTGGATCTTGGTATTTATTCGGTTTTACCACTCAATTCGCACATCGTCATCTTGAGCTCGATTTCCACGGCCTATTTAATTATTCACGTCGTCGCAAAACGGCGACCGACAAAGACGCGGGCAAAACGGTATCTATATCCCGACATATATCCTGTATCCTATATTTCCCGCCTCGCATCCAACCCTGTCGACTATGTCTATATTGCGCATATACATATCGCCTCATAAACCATACCCTGCCAGCCATACCGCGTTTTGTATGTCGTCTCGATGATAGATACCCGTCTCACCAATACGAATGACTGCCGAATGTGCATGGAAGAAGAAAGGGAGTGTACTTGTAACGCCATTGTTATTAGTTAGTATACCTACTTAGAACCTTTTTCGAATTTCAGACGCAGGAACATGATTTTTTGCTATGCACACTGTTGGAGTGGCACCATTCAAATATTCATGTCCGCCAATAAGTTAAGGTTGACTCAACCGCGTTAGCAACGACGAGGACTAAGTTAGCCTGGAGAGGTAAATTGCTGTAAATTGATAACGTTCTTGAGGTGACCACGCTGGACACGCCCCTTCATTAACCTGCTGCTTCGGGAGGCACACGCTCGCTAGGAAACCCACTCATCCCCTTTGCGTCGAACTACAAGCGTCATATTCCTATTCAATCTCGACTCCTTGACCGCCCAGGTGCGGCGAACATGAGGCGCGCGAGAAGCACCAAGAATGGACGCTTAGCCATAATGTAAGTGAAACGTTCCTTGAAATGTACCTCTAGCGTCATGAAAGGCAATGTCGCAAATTTCCTAAGTCGGTTGTAATCAGGTACCGTTTACATCGTGTTACAATGACGATTACAAACCATGTTGTAAGATTGATGGCGGGGTTTCAAGCGGTTGCAATACGCATGCAAGATGATTGATATTTGTCTCGATTCTCGAATTCCCCCCCTCGCAGCATTTTGAGTGTTCTCTCCTATTCTTTCCATCCAAATCTCTCCCAGCACACAAACCATCCACAAAATGGGCCCTGAGAGGACAAGATATTGCGACTTGTGTCAACAGGACATCAAACCTCGTGGCTACACCACCCACCGCAAGGCTTGCGAGAAGAAAGCCGAAAAACAACGGCAGAATCAACATTTCGTTGATTCTATTCGAAGAGACACAGGTACGCACAATTTCTCGTTGTTTACAACGTCTAATTTTGCTAGCGGGTCCTTCGAATCTGCAACGGACGATGGGAGATCACATTGATACAGTGTCGAGACAGGGAGGTAAGTGCCTGTTAGTCTGATTTTAAATTGATACATTCAAGTTGAAACAGGGCAATGCAATACCTCACCTGCAGGTACTTGGAATGATCTGGATGGTGCGGAATACCAAGGTGAGCTCAAATTATGTGCTTTTACATTCATTATCGAAACTTTACTAGATCTTCCCTCGTTTCTCGATGCCGATGTCCCTGAACGCGTGGAACCCATGTTCCAGGTCGATGACATCAAGCTCGAGCACCATCCTAGCAGCGGGATCACACCAGAAGTACACGGCTTCAACGATTTCAAACGCCGTCCACCAACGTCTTCTGCCCCACCTCATAAACGTCCCTGGGCTCCATTTAAGTCACGCTTGGAGTTCGAGATAGCCGAACTTGCTCTGGAGGCCTGTCTCAACAATGATCAAACTGATCGTCTCATTACGTTGTGTAACAGGTGCGCTTCTCAATCGGAAAAATTTACGTTCAAGAACCACAAAGACATCCGCGAAAGGTGGGAAGCCGTCTCCCATCGCACTACTGGGGTTTTTTTCCTTCGTTCATTCTGATATTCATTGTCTAACAACTAAGTTTAGTTTACTCATGATGTAATATCTGTACCATACGATGATTCAATTCGACAATTCGAGCTATACTACCGGGATCTCTGGGAGTGGGCGGCAGATCTTCTCCGTGATCCTCGCTTGTTCCCACACATGGTTTTTGATGCGCAGCGCTTCTCGAAATTTGATGGCAAGACCTTCGTACGTTTCATAGACGAACCTTTCACTGCCGAAACCTTTTGGAATGTTCAAGTAGGTACTTAATCTCACTGTCAATTTTGATCGCCTTACTTTGCTTTGTAGTCACAGCTACCACCGGGCGGCAAGCCCTTAGCTTTCATTTTGTATGCGGACAAGACAAGGTTGTCGTCATTTGGTACCGCAAGAGGGTATCCTGTTGTTGCACGTCTAGCAAATCTCCCCGCGAACATTCGTAACGGACAGGGTGTGGGTAGCGGCTATGTAGTTGGATGGCTTCCGATTGTATGACACAGTAATATTGATATATCTGCGGTTGGGACTTATACTCTGACGCAGGTGAAGGAGGACAGAGACCAAGCTGGCAAGCCCAGCTGGGTCAACTTCAAGAATGCCGTTTGGCATGAATCATTCTCAAAGATCCTATCTTCGCTCGCATCAAAGTCTCATACTGGACAGTGGTTTGATTGCCCTGACAACGTTCCGCGGTGGTTCTTTCCTATTATCCTAATTTTATCTGCAGACTACGAGGAACAGTGAGTAATATCACACTTCGATGTTAATCTGAATCGCTAATGAATATCATTAACTATTTAAGATGTATTATGTCGCTAATCCGAGGGATAAAATGCCTTTGGCCATGTCCAGTGTGTCTCGTTCCCCACGACGAGCTTTTGAATACATTAAAGTGTTATCCTCCTCGAACGGCTACCCAGTCGCAGGAAGTGGTGAAGGCTGCACGAGCTGAGGCGACTGCTGAGGAGAAAGAGGAGAAACTGAAAGAGTATGGCCTTCGTGACATCATGGTAATGTTTTCTCTGTTGTAAGTTCGTTCTAACTAATCAAAGCTACAGAATGCCTTTGCGGCCATGATGCATACTGATGTACATGATGCGTTGTCATGGGACCGACTCCACTTCAATGGTGGTCTGTATCGTGACCACCTCTGGGCCGAACTTCAGAAAATCGTTGTCGGTTTGGGACGAGTGAAAGTAGCACAAATGGACAAAAAGTCAGTTTGTGACTCAAGCGCTGTAACATTGTTTTGAATTGACCCATTTAACTACTAGCTACGAAGCATTCCCGCGCTGGCGAAACTTGAAGCACTTAGCTCACGTTATGAGCATCTCTTTCGCTGATGGCAGTGTCTACGAGGACATATCAAAGGTGTGTTTTTGATTTAAACTATTACTTCATTGCCATTGACACTCTTTCAGATGGTGGTATATGCTGCGCACGCGATTTTGACGGAGGACGACAGTCCACTCGGCTATCTCCTACTCCGTTGCATTCGGCACTTTCTCGAAGTTGACGCATATGCGGCGCTTGAAGTTCACACCACTGAGACTATCAGTGCCGGCCGACATGCAGTGCAGGCATTCTCGACTTATCTTCAGGTGTGTCTACCTCAGTTCACTCAGACAATTATCCACTGATTAAGCCTATGATAGCAATATATAGAGAAAAGCGCTGATGAGAGCGACAAAAACTGGAACTTCCCCAAACTGCACATGAGTGTGCACATTTTTGACAATATCGAAGCAAAAGGTGCGACACGTAACTACAATACAAAGCCGAATGAAAGGATGCATGGGTCGCTGAAAGACTCGTACTTATTGCGCACTAATTTCAGGGATGTGGCGCCTCAGGTGACGTTCTTTTCACTCTAACTATCATTTTGATACCAATTTCATTGCAGATACTCCGCATAAACCATTGGCAAGTGGTTGCGGAGAGCATTCGCCGCCACATATCAGACCTAGACGAGTATGAGTCCGGAGGCAGCGAAGATTCGGGTGACCTGGAGGATTTAGGAGATGTGGATGATCTGGTCTCGCCGGATGCAAATGCGCCTCATGTAAGACTTGGGTCGAGGCAAGCTGCGCAGACCTTTGAGTTGATCGAGGATGCTCATAAGGAGGATGCCGCGTTCACTAATTTTCGGGTCAAGCTCAATAATTTCTTGACTGACTTTCTTCAAGTTATTCGGCTCCCTTTACCAGGTGGAAAGCGGGTACAATTCAAAGCAAGTGATAAGGTTGGTCATGTTCAGTTCGGCTCTATGTTTCGCTACACTAATATCGTTAAACAGATCACTGAGTGCCGTTTTTTGAAGGTTAACTACGAGTCCTTGGTGGATTGGCGACTACACACCGACTACCTTAGATGCAGTCCCAAGTTTTTCAATGCTGCGCGTTTTGATTGTGTTTTCATTCAGACAGAAGCCAAAGTGATATTTGGTCGCCTTCTCTTTCTGTTTGAATGTATAGTTGGGGATATCACGCTCTCTCTAGCTCTAATCCATCCTTTTGACGCTCCCACTGGTGTACGGCTCCGAAAGGACAAACACCTCAATATCTATCGTGTTCGAGCAAGACCCCGAGCGCAAGCCGAGTTTTTCTCAGTGAGGTCAATCATTCGCGGAGCTCTCCTTGTGCCGGATGGCAGTACCGATTACCTTGTCGTCGACACTGTCGACTCTGACATGTTCATTCGTGTAAAGGAGCTACATCTTGCAGCAGGGCATCCAATACGCATTTGATTGTATCCCTTCAAGTCGGCTTCCTCTCTCTATGCCTGGTAAGCCTCTCATTTTCTTCGCTCGTTGTCTCACTAATGGTCTAATTATACTAGGCTATCTTCATGCAGTAAGTCGTCGATTTTGTTGCAGCCCTTGGCTGCCCCTCAACTGTTCTGAAGGCCTTGCAGTACCGACAGAGTATGACCGCAACGACAAAGAACCTATTAGCGGCAGCCGCTCCCGGTGCTTCTGAGCAAGGTTTCCATCCTGTGCAAGGTCAACAACAGTTTGCTGGTCCCCAGAACAATCGAATCGGCCAGAACTTGGCTCAAGCCAAACCTATGGGCGGCATGGCGCCACCTGCGTCACCAGCTATGGGTGGTCCCATGAAAGATCAGAAGGATGTCAAACCCATCATGATCAATAACCCTTCAGGTATACCAGAAGGGTCACCTCACAACGCTCCTGCTGCTCCAGGCCACCCGACTCCCAATACCATCAACTCAAGTATCATGCAGTCTCCTGCTCCGAACGGGACACCTTCAGTACCTCCGGCTTCGAATCCCCCGGGCGTTGGCAACCACAACAGATTCAGCAGCAATTCGGTCTTACCTCCACCCAGCGTGTCCCTCCCTCTGCCCCGTCTTTTCATGACCCTCAGTCCAACCCTCCTATCATACCACCCAACTTCCCCTCCATGCCTATGAATACCCCACAAATGAAACCGGGCAATTCGATCCCAGTCTATCTGATCTACCAACTCACCTCATACAGACTTCGTGCAATCTATGACAGCAGCATTGGAACAGCGTGTTTCAGATGTCGCGTTGTTTGTGACCTCTGTTATAATGTTTTTTACGTCTTGATCTGACCTTGCTTGTCATAGACCTCTAACGCCGCCATGAATGCTGCAATTGCTTTAACTCCAATAGGTTCCTTGGCATTGACGTGCCGATGTGTGAGAGAGAATGACTAGGGTAGGTCGCTCTTCCATCAACATGTGGCCTTCAGTCGTGTTTTTGTTTACGTGCCTCTCATTAGTTCACTGGTATTATTACGCGCAAGACTGAATCAATGTCGTCACTCGCAGTAATGTTACGTCTAGTATACACGAGGTAAGCAGTACATCTCATCCTATATATTAGGGTGACATTCACACTGTTTTCTCCGTCACCTTACCATCGAGCATCTAGAACATGTCTCATCTCTCAGCGCGGGTGTCAGATGATGATTCAGATAGCGACTGGGACGAAGGCAATACGGACCAGGTCTCGAATAACATCCCAGGGCCTAATGCCTCCAAGGGAGAGTTAATGGAAGTATGTAGCCACCGTCTTCATCGCATAACGCTGTCTAACGTACACTCTCCTCAATACAGGCACTCAAAGCGCTGCAGCTTGAGGTTCAGCAGCTGCGTGCAGACAATCGTGCCCTTAAGGAGAAAAATAAGGTTCTGGTTTCCGAGAAGCCTAAACGGAAACGGCGTGTAGAAGCACCGGATGCCCTCGTCGCCCATGAGCAAACTATCTCGTTGTATGCCCGCAAATATGGCATGACAGTGGAGATGTTCCCAGACAGCGAGCTTCTCATCAAGAAGCGCCCCGATTCACCTACACCTTTTAATAGTGCTGATCGTTACAAGACGTCGGCAACTCAAGAGTCTGCTTTCTTAGATGAACTCTATGCACATTTCCCTGAACGCATCCATGAAACGGTAATGGGTAGCGAGTACTTCAAAGACCTCGTATGTCAATTTTGCTTTTCATTCTAGCCACTACCTAATGTATTTGGTTGTTACAGGTAAATAAGTGCATCGCCGATGCTCGTTCTAACGAAATCAAGAAATTGCGTGGCGTTGCTGGAGACATATTCGAGCTTCCGGGAAAATACTTTGCCAATGCCAGTTATGACAGAGCTGCGATTGTCGACATTCAGAAGATGTTTGGAGTTTCCGGCAAGACTCAGACTTACAAGATTTTTCCGCCTCTCTTGTTCCCAAGTCTCCAAGAAGACACAACCCTCAAGACCGTTTTCGGCAACTGGACACTTTTTGCAAAGGTGCGCTATCATTCTCTCATAATTGTCCTGCTGCTCACTAGTACTCTACTGATACTGGCATATCTAGATCCTGAGGGCCTCACTCTATGGCGTCACCTCGCTTCATCAAGAGCCTTGTGGTGGATCGAAGACTAACGCTCGGAAGTGGAGTTTGCAACAAGTCACACCAGGGTCCATTGCATGGGCTGCGGTTATTGTAAGTCATTTTGATGACATTGAATCGTTCTACTACTCATACACTACTGCAACACAGGTCATTTTTCTGCTCTCGCCAGACACAGAGTTTCCAGGTTCGGGAGTTGGCAAGTCGTCAACTATCAACTACAAGGACCTCTTCTTTCAATACAAGAAGTTGCTAATTACGAAGTGGGAGACAAAACGTATCAAAACCATCGTGACTAACATCAATCGCTACGTTTTCGGTGCTGCAAAGTTGTCTACATCGATGGATCCTGCTGGTGCCGAAGATTTTTCAGAGGAGATCAACCGCGCCATGCTAGCACTTGACATGGACACTGATAGCGAAGAAGACACTCCAGTGACTCCACCGGTCTTGTCGGCACTCTCAGTATTACCCTCGGCAATATCAGCCTTACCAGCTCCTTCATTGGCGCCTGGACCTGAAGGTTCAAATCTCGTCACTCAGCCAGTCACACATCCAGACGAATCAGTATCTAGGGCTGTCATTCGCGCTAATGATTCGAATACAAGTGTCAATGCAGTAGCTAACAATGCAGATGAAGCTGATGATGATAGGACGGAATCGGGTGGAGGACAAGCAAAGGCCAAGAATACTAGGGGGAGGAAGGTTGTAGCGACGCAGGGTCCTACTCGTCGTGGACGTTCTCGTAAAGTCTAAGTGATATAATACATGATAGCTAGCTAATACCCTTGCTGTTCTCTGTCAAATCACTCAGCGTCAATACACATCTTGTCATTCTGCAGCTCAAAAGAGCGGGTGGACTGATCTTGGAGCTGTTCGGACTGCTAACCATTCCTAGTCTCAATGGCAAACAAAATTGTCGCCAAACAAGAGTCTTCGCAATAGAAGGTTTGTGCGGGTAGTGTGGCGTGCCGCCTGACACACACACGAGGCCTTGCCACCAGAGGCGAGCCATGACAGTGCAAGATATTGGTGAAACAATAAGGCTAGTCTCCATGAACCATTTCGCGGTTGCTGCATGGATACAAATAGAGTCAGCCTTAAGTGCAATAGGATTGATGTGGATACCTCACCCTGGACAATACGTTCAGCTGATTCCTTTTCGCAAGTGGACCCAGGCGACCCTTCTCCTGTGAGACCAACTCTGGGACCTTGGCGCAGATTGCATCCAGATAACAGAGCGCTGTCTGTAGAACGCTGCCTGACGTGCGAGAACAACGAAGAACCTCGTGAACAAACCCTTTCATGGGCATAACGTTGCAATGCGGGGGCTGATTGCTCGAACCAAACGTCAGGGGGGTGGGCATGGGAGATGGTTGTGTCTGAATCATCAGAGATTGTAATATAGCCAGGAGAGGGGAGCTGAGTAAAGTTTGAACGTACCAACTAAACCAGATACATATTTTGATTTCTGGGAGTCGTCCGCCGACATTCTTGGGGATAAAATTGAGGAATCCGAGTCACAGATTATCCTACAGCTGCTTGATCTGAATCGCGGGTAAGTGATGCTTACATAACAATCATTTATTATTCATTGTAAAGTTTTCACACCGGTTTACATCTCTTACAACAACCACATTGTCAGTGTGACTGTAACGTCGCTTAGACTTAGACTTGTCGTCGCTCTGCTCGGACTTTCCGTCGATTCCTCTCTTGACTGAATCCCTCTTCCCCTCCATTAATAACCTCCACACAAGTCAATGTTACCAGTGATTTGACGTCGAGCACATGGCAAACGGTGTGCAGTCTTTTTTTGGGGCGACAATTATTGAAAAGTTCTCATTGTCTAGTGACCTTATGCCTTTCGTTGGTCAATGGTACAGACATTCTGAACCATCCATTGACAGTGTGTCCAACGAATAATCGCAGTTACAGGTCAGTCTTTTTATTATATTGATACTTGATACTTTTCGCTAATGTTTTAATGCCAACCCAGACTGCACCGTCGTGGCCCAATTCCCAATGGTGTCCGCGCTACTACTGGTATGTAGAATATCTAATTTGGTGTGCTGAAGCTTATTACTGTCAAGGTCTTCTCACATCGCACAGCGACCACCAAACCGTTACCCTTCCCATGCCACACCCCACCCACACGCAAGGCGCCACTCCCTAGACCACTGCCAAATGCCTGCGGGATACCCATAGCGCCCAACCAGCATGCCACCTCTCGGTTCCACCCAAGCGCCCTTTACCCATGTCAGGCCCCATCATCGATCGCCATTTGGCAGCGGCTAGCACACTTTGCTTGGTGGTCTCTTGTTCGTCACCAAATATCTCCCGCACAAGGGCAGGGTTGGACCGGATGATGTATGGCGACCTATTAGATGAAGGGAGAAGGTTAGTGAGAGGTATCGGCAGCAACAGAAGGATCCAGAAATGATGGACAAGCGCCCCATTCATTCAAGGGAAAGATGCAGGGTATATTAGGGAGTGGGGGATTTGGCTTCAGAGGGTTTCCATTGAGTATCCGCTCATACTTGTCTTGTAATTATGGTAGAATATGACAATTCAAGATCTCTATTAAAATATCAAAACCAAGATTTCAGGTCTTCATTTCGCATTACAAGCTGCTACTTGACATTGCAATCGATTTCAACGCCATGCGGCTTTCCAGCCAAATCACTCATTACAATGACTAAGATTGATTGCCACGTGTTGCAACGGCAATTGCCATCGTAATTGCAACCGTCGTTACAGTGTGATTGCAATCGTGACTCTATTATTGAAAGGACTTTCAATCTACGCTCGGTCTTTGAATATTGAAATGCGTGACAAGGCACTTAAACCCAAATTAGGAATTTGCGACAAACGTTATTCTATTCAGTTCTCATCAATTAGAAAGCTCAAAGACAGCCCCAAGAGCGCTAAAAACGGGGTGATCAGGCGCAATACGTACAAACTACGTGGCAACAGTGGAATCCGAGTAATGCTCCATTATTCCTCGGCTGTGCAAGCGCTGAGACAGCAAGTTTGAAGTTAACGTTCATCGTACCTTCGAAACATTCGTGTGACCGGCCGCCATACCATCGCTTTGAGTGGGGGCGTGACACGCCGGAACCGCCCTAATAGCATCCCCAATTGAAATTTTCTGCCAGCGAAGCACTTTGTTCTTCCGAATTCTGCTCTTCTCGTCGGATGCATTCTCAGACGACGCTTCGAGGGCTCACGTGTCTTGTCAATGTCACTCTTGTCAGGGTCGGTCGTCGTATTCTTACACTTGTGTGTGCTCCTGGTAGGTTCGCCTCGGTCGCACAGTAGAGACTCGGTATGTCCCCACACACTAGAAAATCACACGTGGACTCAGGGAGGGTTGGTGACAACCCGTCCACGCCGGTCCACTCCCGGCCCGCTCGAATGGAATCGAAAGTCAGTTCCTCGTCAAGATCTGCCAAACGAAGTGCCACCGTTAATTAAGAATTCAGCAAACTGAAACAATATTCAACGTCCATGGGCTCCGGTAGTTATGCAGGGCCGAGGCCAGCGTTTTTCCCGATTCCCAGCCAGTCTTGCTTGACAGCGTGTGCAAGTTGGTGGTCTCCGCCGTAGAAGTTCTGCGATGAAGGACCTGGCGAGACGAATTTTTGTCGGCTCGATTGTCTTGGGATGACCTGAATTTGAATCTTCACGGATGCGGGTTTAAAGAGGAGAAATACCATAAATTTGGACGAGCGTTGATAGGACTAACTGTTGAGGCTAGGATGTTCCAGATAACTGGTCACGCACGGTCGGTAGTTGATTGCATGGACGATCACATATATGAATCGTCAACCATAATTTCACTGTAACATATTATATCTTACCAACGTCGAGACGCAAGCTATAAGATTTTGATTTTCTTTGACGTGCGGGTGAATATAATGATGTTTTGCTTTCATGCCACGTCCACCATTACTGAACATCAAGCTCTAAATTGAAACTGGACTTATTACCTTGTGCCTGTAGCGACGCTCGGGTCGTCATACGGACCGAGGCTCGCGTTTATGCTCGCTGGAAATGAGCCACGAGAACCAATGGTCCGATGAAAGAAATAGTAGCCCTGGAAGACGAAGGACAGATGAGTTTGCAGTGCTCCTGACAATAATTTTAAATCTGATCTTACCCAGCAGAGGAACATCCGAGCCAATGGGTCACCTGGTAACGCGAACCTCCCCTATTTTTACCCATGACCAGGAAGAGCCAGGAGGTTCCGGGCTTACGGTCGTTCACGGTAATTAATGTGGGCACAAAACTTTTAGGTGCATGCAGGCACAGCTGGCCAATTGTGCAGGTTTTTCGCTGCCTGTGTCTAAAATTTCATCCCTGTCTCCGTAGGTAAGTGTTTTGAAATTCTCGGGCCATCCGCACGAAGGTGAGTTCGTTCTGCTATTGGGCAGCACAGATTATTGCAAGTTTATGCGGCTCGTTGGCCTTCAAGTTCCCCGCATTTTTTACTGCGATGCAATAGTATTGTCAGCCGCCGCAAGTAAATATTTTGGTGACTGATCGTTTCATCGGATATGATAATTTCCAATCCCAAGGTTGTCGACCAAGGACTCGAACGTTTGGAACTGTCAAAAACGCGGGGTCATTTATCGCTACCCCTGCATGCTCGACATGTCCCAGCATTTCCCCCGACTGCCGCACTGCATCGGAATGACGTACCGACCGCCATCTACGGGCGGATATCCTGGAGGAATAACCAACGCAATAACCAACACTTCAGAAACAGGGGAAACACTGTGAAATGTGGTGCAGGAAGTGTAAGTAGTTGCCGGGAATGAGCGAGCGCTGATCTCAAGGAGGGAGAATACTTTGGTTCAGGCAAGGACTAGGCTCGAATGAAATCCCTTTCATGGGAATTTCAAACTTGGTCAGACTTGCGACAATGAAGTGCGAAGGTTTAACCCCTTTTTACTAGTTGGCTCCAATGATTCTACTTAGGATGACCGGCACGGGTCTCTCAGGCTGGCTTACTCCGACACTACGGATTTACAATTTGTATGGCTTGCCTGGAAAGCTCCATGGCGTAGCTGGTAGCTTTGTGCAGAGCGGTGCCAAATTGCCAATAAACGACCACTGGTGTGAAGTATACGGTCAATTTGAATTATTCACCACATGGTTCCAAGGTCGTCGTCGTCTTCATCGTCATCGTCTGGTGGTGGATCGTGAGTTCATGTGTTGCTTATCTTGGGCTCAATTCTTCAAAGCATACCGATATAGCATCGTGATCTATGTTACGACTACTGGTTACGACGAAAATAAGCCTTTCAGAGGTTGAAACTTCACTGGTGGAGATCTCCGATTCCGGTGCGCTCAGGCGCACACGGATTACTTTACTGGTGAATGTATTGCATTAATAGCGACTCCACGGTGAATTCATTGGTCTTGCTGCAATGCTAGAGGTCGACTATCCCCACGAGCGACTTCACTACACCACAGAGGTACGATGCGATCCTATACATCACGGACTTCTCTCCGCAACCGAGGCAGTCGAGGCCTGTCATCTCCGCTACACGAGCACCGTGACAATGAACCCAGTAACAGAGATCTGCGGTGCAATCGTGCAATGTACAGCCGCTGATGCTACGGCCTCCCTTCCCAGAAGTGAAGGCATCGCAATCGTGATTGCGACATGTCCACTTGAGAGGTATCTACGTTATCAACCCACTGCCACCATGGTCGCTCGCATACCCTTGTACCAGTGCTTGTGACCTGAATATCTAATTCGGACAAGAGACCCGTTGATTTCGAATTTTCTACGATAACGGTCCATGATCCACGTATATAGATGCCTTCATTTATTTTTCATAGATCAATTTCTCCGTTCACTGCAACGTTGTACGTCCGTATTGCGAATATACAGTGATTTTGACAGTAGCAGATTCAATGTCGGACCCAGTGTTTCTTTTCCCACCCACGTTTCGAGGGTCATTTGAAGCGTACGTTTTGATGTCACTCCAGCAGATTCAAAATTTCCATAGACATGAAACTCAGCGAACTGTTCCTCACCCAGGCTCCTTCAAGATTTAGGGAAGGAAGTAACCACAGCTCGAAACCGAGTTCACAGCCGCAGAATGCCACGATTTATGGATCCAAGCCATTTCTAGCACAACTTTGATCCGGAAGCTGGACGTCTAGAACACGAGTCGTGCTCTCCATGCGGTGCTTACTGCGTATCGACACTCACGCTCGACGCATGAGAAGGCCTTGTTGCCACAACTCGCAACAACACTGTTTCATGTGAACATCATCATGCACATCTCCATCTCCTCAGTGCGCAAGGCCTTCCGACCGAGCGGCAAACAGCTGTCATGCTCTTCTTTCGAGATGATTCAAGCTGTTATCTCATTTGAAACTCTACCAGAAGATATACTCTACCATATTTTCAGCTACCTATCAGTAACGGAAATCGTGAGGTTGCAAAGGGTATGATTTTGTTTTGCATTCTGTCACCGGTGCCTTCGATTGACAGAAATATACAAGGTGTCCAAGACACTCAAGTCAGCCGTGCTTCGCGACGCAACCTGGTTTAATATATACCGTACTTCCTCACGTCCACGTATTCCCGCATTATTGTCCACCAACTCCGCAAGCTATCTTCAGTCGTGGCTAACTTCAAGTGAGAAATTCGATCGCTGGTGCTCAAATGGCCCACGAGATGGGAAGATGACCATGGACAATAAGAGATATAATTCCCGAGCACTGAATTTCGGCAACAAAGAACTTCCACTCCCTGGAGTCGCTCGCAGAAGAACGGTCGAGCTCTATCCAGATGCCACCGGGAATCACACCCCTTACGGCCTCATTTTCAGCCGTTGGTTGATTGTCACCAGCATCTGCTCTTCAGAGGCACCTGTCAGGTGCTTTGACCTGGATGCAGACAAAGGAAATGACCCAGCCGAAGAAGCACCCCTGCAGCTCTATGCTAAACATTCGACTGTGTTGTACACGACTTCCGGCATGATTTTTGACCTCCGTTGCGTCCAAAGCACGCGAACGAACGGAGAACGTGTTGCATTTGTAATTTTGGTGGAGAATTTTTTTGCATTGTCTGTCGCTCCTTTCTGTTCCATGTCGGTGAAATTTAATGTTGGTTTTGATACAGGAAGGTGTTTCAATTCCATATCAGCTCGAAAGGCTCTCAGCCACACGTCGTACTTCAAGATGTTTTTACAAGGCATGACATGCATTTATCTAGTCTTCGAGAGGTTTCGCTTGGTCCGAGGTTAATTGCCATCAAGTACGCGCGAGGTGGTACTTTCAGGAGCCCAGGACCCAAGAGTGACCACATTCTCTGCCTTGACATTGAAACGTTCACAACATTTACTGTGACGCACGATGTAATGCACATGTCCATGCCTGTGCGCAGTTTAGCTGATTACTAGTCTGTCAGGATGCTGCTTCACCGAGCCCAGTCGAGTCTATGCTTTCGTGCACCTCGCACTTGCTGCTGCTGCGCGCGTCATCGACTCACACGTTGGTCGAAGCATATGAAATCCCTCCATCCCAACCCAACGAGTGCAAACTGCAGGGTTCGGCTAACGATCTTAATCCAAATACGTCTGCAGGTCGCCTGCAACGTAGCCACGAGGGTGTCGTCGGTAGCAAGCTATCCAATGTAGTCATTGTTCACGACCCCATGTTTCCTTATTCTCGTTCTGCCGCCAGTGGCGAAGGCAGCTATCACGATGACGAAGGCGTCACAATCACCGCCTCGTTCCACAATCGCACGGATGACCACAAAACATTCCTTGGTCTCGTGCGACTGACTTTACTACCCCGGGATAGTCTCTCCAGCGGGGGCATCGCCACTAGGATATTGGGCTCACATATACATCCTACGGATCCCTCCCCGCCTACAGTAGTCATGGACTCTTCATTCAATGGCTCAACAAAGGGCTTCGTTTTCTATCCTGAAGAAGTCACAGAAACATCATTAATACCTAGGTTCCGCGTACGACCTGCACTGAGCGTTCGTTCGCCACAACCTCCTGAAGCCGAGTTCATCTCCGTCATGCTTGGGGAGGGAACGGGGGAGAGATTGAAGAAGCGTCGGGAGATCACATCGCTGGTACGAACTACCGCAGCATCTCTACGATACACCGACTTTGCGTCCGGTGACGAGGATACCTTGGAAGAGGCACAAGCTGCTAGAAGGGCACGGGCAACAATACGCGTGGTTCCATGTCCACTTCCGGTCGATGGTATTTCGGCAAGAGATATACTGTTCGACGGCTGCACAGGTCGAATGGTTTGCAAGCGGCCCGTACGTGTCGCTCACAGATGGATGAAGAGGATCGAGGTCTGGGATATCGTTTGAGGCGCTCGATGAGCCCAAAGCATTCTAATAGGCTATAGCATGTCCCGTGTTTTCTAGACTTTATGTAGCCTCGTTTGCGCTCAGTTTATTTCGCGTTCCCTCAAATAAAATTAACGAATGTACGGTCTATGAACACGGGGAAGACAACTAGCTAACCAGTATCCCCGTCTTTTGCACCAGGTTCTGAAGGTACAGGTGTCGAGGGTTGCGGCGCTGCAGTCACGATACCTCGTAATGCAAGCTTGAACTTTTTTGGTGGATCCTCCCCAGGCTTCACCGCATTTGTTCTACCCCCCGAAGGCTCAGGCTCCTTCCGTGAGCCTAGATCAGCTCGTTTTGGCTTATTAGCCAAAAGGTCTAGTTGCTCATCATCATCATCTCTTCTCCGCTTGTCGCCAAGCCGTATCGGCAGCATCGAAAGCTTGGATGATGCCTTTGAAGGCGCGTTTGAAGGAGATGGGGCAATGGATTTAGAACGGAGTAGAGACTCCAAGAGGTTGTCCTCTTCATCCAAAGAGGACCGCCGAGGAAGTGGGGGCGGGCGTGAAGAAATTTGTCGATGAGATATTCTAGGACTGGGTGGTATGTCCGCAGCAGGTGAAAGGGGTGAGCTGCGTTGGCTGGCTGTCGTAGCGGCTTTGGGTATTGGTCCCGAGGGTACTTTGGGCGAGGGTGGGCCGATTTCTTCCTCATCTTCGTCACGATAATCCACTAGAGATTTCAAGGGCGGAGTGCGAGGAAGTGTAAGTGTTTGTGGACGAAAGCCTTTCCCAACCATAGCACCACGTCGCTTTCGTTTCAATGCAGTATGCACGGGTGATGACGAGCGCCCGCGTAAATGAGGAGAGATAAATGGAGGGTTTTCGTCATATGGATCACGACTGCCAACTTGGGGAGAGACGGAGGGCGCATGGTTATCGCTTTCTTCATCCTCAGCATTGAAATAATCTTCTTCTTCGGCATCGACATTTCGCCCCATATGTCGGGGATCTCGAAGACTCCTATGACGAGAATGAGCAACGGCCTGTACGTCAGACAATAAGTACGTACTTGACCGGTTGCGACTCCTCTTTGGGAGGAGGTTCGATGTTGATCTCCCACCGCCGAATGAAAGACATGAACCTGTGACCACTGAGTGGCGATGCGGCCAGTTGTCGTACCAATGATTCATGCTTTGTCATGCAGTAATTAATTGGGTCTTTAATATTTTCCTATACAACATAATCAGTTAAACGGACAAGGAACGAGGAAATGACGCACACGACGCATATGTTCGAAGAACTCCTGACATGAGGCACTTAGTAAACTATCTCGCCGAGACTCCTGTATCGTCAGATCCAGGATCGGTTTGAATACGTCTAGTTTCATAAGGTGAATCATGAAATTTGGGTTGTTGACCTTGAGGCATATTCGGAAAAAGCGAAAGGCAGCTGCGCTCTTCAGTCAGTATAAATACTACACAATATGAACGAGATGTACCAAGACGTAAGTGTTTGTCCCGGGCTTTTAGGAATGAGGCCATACGGGCAGAAATGTGGGAGGAAAGCATGGAAAAGTGAATGCGGAAGCCATGCTGTTGAGCAAAGTTGCATACTAAGTCGCATAAGTATAGGTAAAGGTTAGTCTTCTCGCGTGAAAGCTTCAGCACTGGCTCTGCGATCAACAACTCAGTTACAAAATATTATTCAAGCGTCAGGCAGAAACGAACCAGTCTGGGTCTTGAAATCAGGGATGTCGTGGAATGGTTTGAATAGGAGTTCTATACATCTCTTGTAGAAGTAATCGAGAAACTTCTCAGTTCCTGGGTCGTCTTTCGGACGAAGTAACTTGACGTTCAAACCAGCCTGAAACCGCTGTGAGATAGTTACAATACGTAAATCAGACAATGCTTACGGGTGTCAAATCAGGACCATCCTTGGGAGAGACATCCAGCATGGTCTTCAGGGCATCTCCGACCTGACACTGCAACGCCAAATCCCGAGTATGTGTCAATACTTTGCACATTATTCGTAAAAGCGTCTCAGCTTGCTCTCCCATCGGCCGTCCCTCCTTACTCTCCCTCTCAATAGCTGAGGCTTGCTTGGTGATGTGATTTCGAACACCATTTAAATCGTGATCGAGCAGCGCAGACATCACTTCACCCGCAATGCTGATTGTTGTTTTCGCTTCTGGGTCATTCTCTGAAAGTGAGAACGCCCACTGAACAGCGAATAGGATACCCCGGTTGACAAGGGATCGAAAGAGGGAGATACGAGCAGCAAGCGGCACATTTTTACCCATGACGCAAAGCTGCTGTATGAGCACCAATACCTCTCTACGGAGGGCCAACTCATGCTCCGAGAGATTATCTGGTGGGCCGAATGAGAAAGGCCTTGGGGTTGATGTAGAGCCATTCGTACGAGCGCCGTTGGGTTTGCCGTCAACATCCATCTCCTCGCGCTTCTCATCCTTGTCTTTCCCTCCCGTTAAAACCTCCTCGTTCACATATAGCGACAATATTTCGCGGAGAAACATGGTGTCCTGCTGGACATGGTTAATTATGTCGATTTGATTGAAGATAATGCAGGAGTTGAGGACATTAAAGGTGGAGTCGTCGAGAGCGCGCGCAAGAACGACATCTTTGAGGAACTGTAAGCGATAAGTGTGGTGGATTTTCTTCTGAATCATGATGTCCTGTATGGGAATAGGTTGGTGAAATTTAGAGGTTACGTGGAGAAACTCCCGGTAGTTCGCTTTGTGATTTGGGAACTCCGGGTCATCTTTGAGGAAGTCAGATTGAGTTTAATGCACATCGTGCAGCAATAACAAGCAACATACATTCAAGCATGCCTACAGCGCCAAAGAACACACTGTCATCGAGGATATGCTCGTATAGTCCATGATCATGAATCATTACTACTACAAAATATCGTCAACAAAAATTCGTCACGGGCGGCAGACAAACGCACATATGGTTTGCATGAGACTGCACAGTGCATGGAGATTCTCGGCGTTCTCTAAGTCCTCTGCCAGCTTGAAGACTTCTATCATCTTCGCAATATATTCCTGCTCAAAGCTTAGCGGTCCATCGTGAGGAATTTGATGATCTGACGACGGACCTCGCGCAGAATATACTCGCATATTCTCTTCCTAATCGCCTGTCCACGCACCAGTGTTTTAATGGCACGTTCAATATCGGGAATATTCCCAAGTTCTGGTTGAGGCAAGTGGCCCGAGCGGATAATCGCTGCTGTCGTAGAGTGGTCGCTTCGGGGAGATGATGAACCGCCAACACTACTTTCTCCTGGAGGCGTGTAGGTGAGATAGTGCAAGAGGCAGGGGACCAGAATAGAAGCAGCGCGGCATAGGGTCAAGGGTTGTACATACCAACAACATTCATGTGACGCTGGACCTCAATGATGAAATTCCACACCTCTGCACACCCTTCTGCGTCCTGGAAGCTCAAGGCGTAATCTGCACCGTCCGGTTCCGTCCAGACAATCAACGTATCTGGTGGTCGCGTGAGTAGGTATCAGCAGATCCTTGCAAATATATATACCAAACGGACCTTGTTGGCGTTGATAGACGTCAGTGGTGCGGATGCGAGTAGTCAGAATGAGTTTGTCGAAATGGACTTCTGAGCGAGCGATAAGGAAAGCCTGGTTGGTCTCGTTCTCGAATTGTCCATAACAAAAAGCGGTCCCTTGGTCAGCCCATTGTGAGCCAATAAGTTTGTAAACCTTTGTAGAACGTGGCAAACGACGGTCAGAGTTGGCCCTTAATGAACTCATGAAAACAAGACAGGCACGGAAGAACGAGCAAGAGCGTCGGCACTCTTGCTGGTGCGTAGCAAGTTGGTCTGCGCCAAGGTACGCCACGTTGTTGAAACGACCCATTCCTGGCATAGTTGACAAACCATACAAGGACGAGATGCAAGATGCCGACATGCAGAAGGGTGATGGATGATATATGCATGGCTCACCTTGACACGCTTAATATCAGGCTCTGTGTCTCGACTTTCCTGTGTGTCCTCGTGTGTATCAGAAGGATTCACAGCCTCGAGCATTGTCATTTCGTCAAGTTTAGGATGGTCTCCCACCCGGTGAAGGTCACCTATAAGCGAACTCCGTGGGTCATGGAGGTCAATATGATTGACAACATGATTTCCTAGTCCATCCTCCGTTCCAGAAAGCCCAGAAAAATCCAGTGAAAGAGGAGGCTGATGTGAATCCTCTTGGTGGAAAAGATGCGTAGCCTGTGATGGTAAATTATGATGTTGTCCTTCGTTGTCGCCAGACGTCGTAGACTTGGATTGACTGACAACCTCCAGGCCGCTCATGACCAATAAATTGGTTTTGTATGTTGTCCTCTCGGCGCTGTGGTATTTCCCTACAGAAATGCCAATGCCTTGCCTTGGGGAATGTTTTGGTATGAGCTCCCTTCGACCAACCAGAGCGTGCACGCCCGTGAGAACAACACCCAAAGGCGCCACGGACCTTTCCGGCTCAAGTTGCTCCCAACTCCTTCATTGCTGAGCTACCTTACTGACGAGCTTCGACTACGTTCATGACTTTTAACTCTTTTGTTGTGGTATCAAGAAGGTCCAAGCGCTCTTCTGACGATAACCCTCGGGTAGTATTAATCTGGATCATGGTGCTATGACAAAACTCTCTCAATTTGGTGCACCAGGGGCATTTAACGACACTATTCAGGATTCCTTCTCATCGATACTACTACGTGTTGCTTTGGTTCCGCACTGCATACATCTTTAAAGCTTTACGCTCAAGGCAAAGCTTGGGCAAAGCAAAACCTTTCACATCGATATCATATTACGTAAGATATGTGGTTAGCTATGCCCTCGGCGATCAGCTGTGGACCCCGCAATTGTCTCCGCTTGCTTTGGGATGAGCCAAAGCGTTGTGGTCCCTTCCCAAGTTTTGGCCACATCTACATCAGTAATCCAGTATTTGTGGTGGCACAGAATATGTCTGAGCTCTATTTAACGTCTGGTCTTTCCAGGACCCGGTCATAGCTCACATATCATCATAATACCGCCCGCACTTATCAATGGCCCTCAAACATCTGCTTGCTCGCATCTTCAAACGTTTCAAGACGTCTGGATCTGCCTCCGCATTGGATGTCGCTACTGCTGCAACGCCTGCCCCTGCATCAAATGTCTCATCCCTAATTGAACGGTCTCCGGCTACCCAAGCATTTTTTCCTATCAATGTAAACCTTCGCTTTCATGTAGTTTTGTCCCCCACTGCCGATGGCGCCCACATGTCAATCCAACAAAGTCAAGTTTTACCTACTATTGGAACAAGTTATGAAGGACATGTGCACACCGCCCAGGGCTCCGCACTTCTTCTCGAGCCTTCTCCGTCAAATTCTGCAGTTGTATCTAACATCAAAACGACTCCCACGCAGTCGACGGAGATGGTCGATATGCTTCCTGATTCTGCTCTTTCTTCCGCACAGGGACTAAATTTCTCTGGACTCGGCACGACGTGCCCTCAAGGTATGTAAACCATCGATAGCCTTGGAGAGGTGTCTTTCATCGGTGCAATACGGATGCTTACTGTTGAGTTTCCAGATGAGCAACAACCCTCGAACATGGCTGCCTTAAATCGATCTACCTCCCTGACGGGCATCACTCGAGACAGTGATATTCAATGCATAGCACCGGTTGAGGTCATGGCGCTTGTGACACCTATCCATTCTCCACTTTCTGAATTTACCGTCACGACCCCAGTTTTGGCTCGGACCATGCAGACCATCGAGAGCAAGGACATTGAGACGCCCCAAAAATGCGCTGGCGCAAAATCACTCATTTACATCGCAGGACCCTCTGTCGGACCTACCGCTGAAACTGGCGTACCGTCGATGGCCTCTACTATTCCCGATGAACCTTCCTCTCAGAAAGAACGCCTGGGCTCACAGCAATACGACTATGTGTTTCCACGTTCTCCCCTTGGCCAATCGCTATTGTCTGCTACTCACGCTTCCTCCTATAAATCATGCCTAGATCCACATCGATACGATCCTCTAATTCCACAACTTCAATGTGATCGATCATCGTCGTCTACCCCCCATGAACCACTGCGATGCCCACCTGGTCTAAAGCTTCCCGCAGATAGGAAGCCAGGAGTCCAAGCTGGGCACTTATGTGCATCATCTGTACAAATTACACAGCAGGGATCTCCCTCCGACTTATTACAGGATGTTGCCAAGCGGAACCTTGATAACGACGCATCACTACGACTTACGCGAGGCAATACCGAGCTAAACCTCGGCGATATGTTCCCAACTCTTGGACCCAGTGCCTCGAATTTTCAGTCGTCGCCGACACCTAAGGCAAAACAGGCCAGTGTGATCGTTGAGAGGATTTCGAACGATGGGAATATTGCCTATTCCATTCAGGCAGGTAGTCATAAGTACATCGCCACGGCACAGGTCGGCAGTGGAGGATTCGGTTATGTCTGGTACGCTATCAAAGACCAAACAGAGGAGGTCGCCATCAAGGTGATCGACAAGGCTGGGTTGCTTGCACAATTTGTTCACTGCACCAAAGACAAACGGCCGACTATGCAACAACTGCTCGAAGGCTCTGAGGCAGCAGCGGCAGCTATCAGTGCTGAATATGAAACATTCAAGCGCGTCACCGAAGAGCAATCCCCATTTTTGACTCCCTTGTTGCATGCCTTTGAGGACGAAGATAATTTTTACTTTGTGATGGTGCGTTTTCCTGATCATTATATCATTATCTGACTTTATGCTGAACGTGCCCCAGAGATTCTATCCTCAGACTCTTCGCACTAGGGCAAAATTCGGATTCATGCATTGGCAGTTGCGTCTTGTTGCTGCTGAGCTTGTAAGTATCTCCTATGTTCAGTATGCGAGTTTGATCTAATGTGCTTCGCTACCCCTGAAGCTTCTCGCCCTCCAGCATCTTCACAAGCTGCGCGTCGTACATATGGACTTGAAGATGGAAAACGTGCTTGTAACTCCGTCCGGCCACGTATGCATTGCAGATTTTGGCAATGCTGAAGTCCTGGATCGCAAACTGACCTATCAGCAATTTCACGACGAGCACATGCACGGTGTATCGGGTACCAAGGGTTACCTTCCTCCAGAGCGAGTCGAGGGAAACCAGCGATATAACTTCAAGACGGATACCTGGACTTATGGTACCATTTTACTGGAGCTTTTACTAATAAACGGCGGGGTGAGCAATCCTTTGTGGTCCCAGATCGCCCTGGCATTAAAGCTTACTCAACTCCCAAGCACTGGTACTCTATATATCATTTTAGCGACGGAACACATAAATTTGGCAATGACCACAAGATACCCGGGGGTTACAGCCGGCTGACCTTCATAAGACCGAACGATGAAATAGATCTCATCCAAGATAAGGATGCCAAGGATCTTCTTTATTCTGTATGTCTCTACATCTTTGAGTCGTCGAGGTTGACTTAACCCCTCATCAGATTTTCTTTCCGAAACACCATGCCATGAGACCCGAGTGGGAGTCAATTCGCAGTCACCCATTCTTCACCTGTATTGACTGGCAGAAGTTAGAGAATCGGGGATATGATTGTAAGTCTACGATCAAACTCTACTGGCGTGCACTTACTCACGTCCAACTAGCCATGTTCAAAGCTTGCCTGGGCAACACACCGCTCCAATCTGTCGACTCTGGCAAGATTGCCATTGAATGCTCTCACCCTCGGCTCCCAGACTTCAAGAAAGCTGTGCACGAACAAGCCAACGATACATTCTCTCTTGGGCGAATGCACGTGAAATACGAGTGCCCGAATGAATTGGCGCATGATGCTATGCATGGAGCAACTTGCAGGGCTCCAGGGACTCGGGTACCCCGGAGGCATGTTTGTAAATGTGACTTGCCTGCCGATTGGGAGAAGGGTCGATGAGGCATCTGAGCATGTCGCCTTGTAAATTTGTATATTCCAACTATTTATGATCGCTGTGCCTGTAATATTTAGTACACATACTCACGACAACTCACGAACGTCAATGAATGTGTACTTGAATTGAATTGAACGCGTAGGGGTCGCTGACATAATTCATTTTCCGAAATTCCTCTTGCTAATTGGTCCAGTGAAACGTTCGAATCTTTTCTGTTCTCTTCTTCTTGCACAAAATGAACAGGTCTACTACAATAATGACCGTTGCAAGCGTCGCAGTTGGCGGCGTCCTCGCATACGCCGTGTACTTCGACTACAAGCGGAGAACCGACGCCAACTTCCGCAAACAACTCCGTAAGTTTTCACCAACAGAATGTTCTGTCACGCAGCTGACATAGGGTTTCAGGGAAAGAAAAAAAGCGTGTCAAGCAGAGCCAGAGCCAGACACCGTCTGAATCTGCTCAGACTGCAACCGAAGGAGTGGACGCAAATGACTTGCGGAGCGCGTTGGAGAGCGTACGCAACGAAGAAGTACCAGCTGGGCCAGAGGAAAAGGAACAGTATTTCATGAAGCAAGTTGGGATAGGTGAACAACTATGTGCGAAAGGTACTTAGCAGTTTCGTTTTTGGAAGGATTTCTGCTTGATTGGTTTTCAAGGTCCTGTCTACCACCTTTCTGCTGCGATGTGTTTCTACCGCGCGTTGCGTGTGTATCCATCACCCGTGGAGCTGGTTGTGATTTACGAGAAGACTGTTCCTCCACCCGTTTTCCAGGTACGTCTGTTTTATGATGACTATTGGTTGTGCTGACCTGGCCATCATAGCTTGTGATGGAACTTACTAATTTGGACGTGAGTAATGATCATTCACTGGCAGAGGGGAAAATTGGACCGCTGTCTGATGGGGAGGACGAATCGAGTCCCTCACGGGGCCCACCCTCGGAAACATCCTCACAAGAGTGGGTCAAGGTCACAGACTAGGGCAGTCAAACGCCTACCCTGTGACTATGACTGCGAAACACGGATATGCTAGCCCTGTAGCCTGCACCCTAACCCCTAATCTGTCAAATTGCATATCTATCTCTTTCTTGGTTGTTTCAATGGTATCTGATTATGAATTTTGTTTCATGTTTTGGTCGTCACCGTTAGGTCAAAGACCGAGTTGAAGGTACGCTGCTTGGGTGCGTGTTTCTTATGCAGGACTGAAGTTGGGATAGGATATTATACGTTCTTCCCGCCGAAGGCAATGAATGTCGCAGTTGAGACTATCAATGTCCCTGACGGCAAGGGCGCAACCATGTCGAAGAAAGTCCTTGTCGTGACAAAAGACTTCGAGGCTGGTGAAGTCATCTACCAGGTAAATCGCCTGTCCCATGTCTCCTGGATTCTTCCTGATCTCCTCCACAGGAAGATCCAATCGTGGCCGTTCTCGATGCCGATCTTCAAGGGAAAGGCACACACTGTAGCTATTGCTTGCGCCAGATCCAAAACGATCCCATCCGTCCAGAATCGGATCGCCTCCACAGTGTTTACTGCTCATCTGATTGCCAGACCCAACACAACGCGCATTCGCAGACTCTGCTCTTCACGCTCGAGTCGCCTTTACCTGCTGCCATAGCGCCCGAAATGAAAGGCGCGCAACGTGAGGAGCGAGAAAATGCCCAAAAAGCGTTCGTCGAGTATCTCATACAGACCAAAAGGGCTGCACCAGAGCTTGTGGCGCGATTCGTTGCGCGACAGGTCAGCGCGGAGACTGCTAAGATGTTACCCCGCGGAATATTGCCTGGCGTCGCTTCCGAGCCGGTGCTGACAGATGGCGGAGAGTACTCGCTGTACGATCACCTCGAGCGTCTAAGATATCTCGAGGTGAATCCCGCAGATCACGAGACTCGCGTCTTGAAGGATGTGTTGCAGACTGCGCTCCCCGGACTTGAACAATTCCTTACGGAGGATAGACATGCAACCTTTATCGGGAAGATGTCGTATAACTCGTATGGGGTATACTTCGGTGAAGGAAGGGAGGATAAGGTGAATTTATTTTGCATTTTGAGAATGCTATGTTCTTACATCACGATGTAGCCTGACACAGCTGCTCGCCCTGAGAACGCCGAGAAAACACGCACCCCCTGCGGTACCTCTAAGCAGATCGGCACGGGTTTCTACGCAGTATCATCCTATGTGAGTTCCTAGTTCTTCGATCCATCTTTTCTCATTACATCGACCCCCAGATCTCGCATAATTGCGCACCCTCCGCTAAGCCCGTCTTCCCAACTGGCACTGCACAGCTGCAACTTATGGCCACTCGTGCACTTCAAAAAGGCGATGAGATCACTGTCGCGTATGTGGACGTATTGCAGCACTCTGAGGAGACACCCGAGGTAGCACGCCGGCGTCGTCGCATGGAGCTCGCGAGGGGATGGCGGTTTGCGTGCTCTTGCAAGCGGTGTGCTGAGGAAGGATTGGAAGGTGAGATTGAGGAAGGAGGAGATGAGAGCAAGGTGGAGGACGTTGTGACCAGGGTCGAGGGGTCATAAGTGGATATGGAGATTTTGGTGCGTAATGCGGCGACTCGGGGGCTGGTGGATCAGCAGATTCAAAATGGATTTATTGGCTCGTTAATGACTGCATGCATGGACCTTTTCATTAGCATATTATTCCCTACTCTCCACCATCATGCGCCGTCGTCGGCGATATTGCTCTGTTCTGCGTCTGATATGGGAGGTACCCATGAGTTTTGTGCGCATGAATTATTACTGGTACAGCATCTGATATTTCAATGGGTTGCTAGAATACAGGTACATTCGGAATTGTTCTGCTCATCGTAGATCCATCTATAAGCTCGGAAAATGATTATTATTGCTTATTGTTTGACTTCTGCGAATCAGCCCTCCTTCGTTTGTATTACTTCCACGATGTCTACATTCATTATACATCGCTTTCGCTCCTCACTGTCACGACGCGCCTTACATACGACTGCAATTCGGCATGTTGACCGTCCAACGGTGTTCACAAACATGCTTGCAGGGGATATTCCACCCCCCGTGCAAGTTAATTCCATAACATCGGCAGGTATCCAGCTAGCAGACGGGCTTATCCTTCCATCTGCATGCATCTTCCTGGACGGTAAGGTTTTTTTGTGGAACGTTCCCTCGCATCTTTGGAATGGCTGGGGTCGCGAGCATTTGAGTGTATTTGAGACTGCTGTCCCAAAACCAGGTGTGTTCGGAGACTTCCAATTTACTGACCGGGCAGGACTGAACACGAAGTAGAAATATTGGTGTTTGGCACTGGGAGACGGATGGAGCTTCCACCTCCGAGTATAAGAGGCTACCTGAAAGAAATGGGAATACAACTTGACATTATGGATACAGTGAGGTGTCTACTGCCTATACGCTGCGAATGTAGTGCTAATCTCAATGATTCCTCCTACTTCCAGAGAAATGCGTGCTCGACGTATAACTTGCTCGCGGAAGAGGGCCGACGGGTAGCTGCTGCATTGCTCCCATACACCCCGCGCCCATGGCAGTCATAATGCTGGCTGCAGTAATGTGATTTGACTCTTGTCCTATGCTCTTCGTAGTATATCTTTGCAATATAATATCCAGAACGTCACGCGGCGTAAGATGACTATTCAGATAACGCCTTGCGTTTGCCTTTGTTCACGGGAGGCTCTTCCTCTTCGTCATCGAGGAGAGAAGGCTGCGTGACTTCGACTGGCATCAAATTGCCTGGTAGAGACATCAAGATCAAGTATTAGCGGGACAATGAATCTCAGGGTTCGCATAGCACACTCACCTTCATCTCTAAATTGAAAATATAGTACCTCCCAGTTTGTTAAGAGGCCTCTGACAGCCTTGTTTGACTCGAGGGCCTCATAAGTCACCCCTGACCTAGTCTTCTCCTTCTCTTTTACCGCACGCGCCAGCTCAAAGTCGCTTGTGCTTTGAACATGAGGGAAGCTGTCATCCTCAGTTGCGACGCGAGATGTGAGCGCAGAAAGTGCCTCATCCTTAAGAAATGCAATCGTTGCGGTTTGGGGGACTGTTAGGAATATCGTGACTTGGTGTGTTTTGGCCAAAATTTGGTAGGCTTTTGGGGCTGTTCTTGGAGGCTGGCAACATCGTACAGCATCAGCAGGTTATACCACGTTAACAGTTGTAACGCGGACTCACCATCTTCCTTGGCTGTGCAAGTACGGTGCAGGAGAGAGTAAGCTTCTGCAGACCTAAAACGGAAAACTGAAAAACTCCGCGTGATCAAGAAAGGCAATCGTCCACATCAAGTCCACATTCCGAAGTTGACCGTTCTCAACGACAATGAGCGGCTTTCGCGACAGCGCCACAGGCAGTCAGCCCTACAAGGACCCAACACCACTCCCGGACTCTGTTCCGCGCACCCAGGAGCTCGGTGTAACCAGTGCCCCGCTGAAGTCCGCTGCATTTTTCATTGGCGCTTACTGCAAAGAGTATAATGGTGCGTTGGAATCAAATTATATGGGGAGGGATGTTGATGAGATGTGTATTGGTAGAGGATTTTATGCTTTGCAAAAACGAGGGCCGGGGAGACCCAGGACAATGTCTGAAGGAGGGCAGGCGTGTTACGCGGTGTGCAACCGACTTGTGCGTATCATTCACTGTTTGTTCATTCACTTCTAAGAAGACCGTCAGGATTAACAAGATGCGGGAAAACTGCCTTGAGCAGTTTGACGCGCACTGGAACTGCCTGGAGTTGAACAATCAGGTGTGTAGAGTCTCACAGCTAGATTGGTGGCAATTCTTACATTTCCCCCTCGTTTCTTAGGAGTATTATGCATGTAGAAAACCCGAGCGCACCTTGAACAAGTGCATGTTTGAAAAACTCGTACGTGTCTTGTTCATGTCACAATTGCTGCCTTTGTGTTGACGTCCGGTTACTCGTCAGGGTCTGACCAAGACGATACCTGGCACACCAGTGGGGAAGAAGCAGATACATGAGGTAGAGAAACCGATATATACCACAGTGCAGCGGTGAGGGCTCTTCCGGCATTTATTAGACTACCTGCGGAGCCCTGGGTTGATTGTCCGTGCTGTTATGGATTAACGGTGCTTCCTTTCCTCGGAATTTTTGTGCAAGAAGCTTTGAGAAACAATCCTCAGTAAAATCATGAAAGTGCCAGCTCGTGACCACCTGTTGTATACATACGAGTTTGATTATTGAGAGATGTAAAATGAGCGCCCCTTGCACGCGTCCGAATACGAATGTTAATGATCTCCTTCTCGTTCCGCTATGTCCCTTCAGCGGCGCGCAGACTTTACACAACCGCATCAGGCGCAAGCTCGGTCATAACACCCACACATTCTATATACCTCAGCACGTCAACCAATCCTTATTTCAATCTCTCGTTGGAAGACTGGTGGGCTGTTTACTACTTGGTACATGCTAATCTGACTGTTCACTTGCGCTCGAACTGGGAATCTGACGATGATGAATGATGCTGGCTTGACCCTTACATGGATGCATATCTAGGTTGTTCAGACACGCGCCTCAGAAGGAGCCATTACTCCTGCTGTATAGAGATGCACCGTGTGTCGTCATAGGACGCAACCAAAACCCATGGAAGGAGGTCAATCTCCGTGCAGCCCGTGCGCAAGGCATTCCGTGGGTACGTAGGCGCAGTGGCGGCGGGACAGTGTACCATGTATGTCTCCATTACCATACAGTCTATTCTGGCCATAATAAAAACTGCGCGCTAACTTACTCTAACTTTCCGCAGGACCTTGGGAACACGAACTTCTCCATCCACGTCCCACGCACGACTTTTGACCGAGGCGCTACTGCACAGGTCGTTCTCCGGGCCGTGCGCGCGCTCGGCATCGATGCAGGTGTAAATGAGCGGAATGATATTTGTGTGGGAGGTGAGAAGGCGTCGGGCTCGGCGTACAAAATCGTGAGCGGGCGTGCGTACCACCACGGGACGATGTTGATTACCACGAGACTTGAGACGCTGGGAGATTTGTTGAGGGTAGATAAGGTTCGTTTTTATGTCCTAACGATATTGCTTTCTTTGTTTCGGCGCAAGGAGCTTTTTTGCTGATTGGTATGTTGGCGTGCAATAGGACACAATGATTACGAAGGGTGTCGCGTCTGTGCGTTCGCCAGTGTGCAACCTCGCTCAATTCAGTAAAAAAGTTAGCCACGAGATGTTCGTGAATGCTGTCGTGGACTCGTTCAAAGCCGAATATGGCGTTCACGAGGAGGTAACATTTTCTTATCTAAATACGTCTTACGCCAGCTAAAGAGAAAATGTTAGCCATGCATCGTCAACGATACTGACGACCTCGCGAGAATAGGATATATCCAACGCGGGATGGCAGAGCTACCTGTAAGCTCCCTTTCATTATTTGCATGCTGTTATCTGACCCTTCCTGCAGAGCTGGGACTGGGCTTTTGGCCAAACTCCCGAATTTGAGTACACGATCAAGAAGCCGTTCGTGTGGGGCGATGTTGTAAGTCCGTTCCCTTTTGTTACTGCATTCTCTAAACACTGTACCAACAGACAGCACACATCCACGCTCGACACGGGGTGATTCTCTCCTGCACGCTGCAAGGGTTGGACTCTGAGCTTGGAAAGGCTCTCGAGGGCAAACGATATGGGTTTGTTGAAGATGAAGAGCTGGGTGTAGATCTGAGTGGAAGGCGAGAGGTTGTGTGGGCTTGGCTGAAAGAGGAGATGAAATCCTATGATTGATACCTTGTTTTCAGTTAGATGTATACAGACGACAGTGCTGATGGACACGGATATAACGCGAACTCGCGAGCGCAGAAATCTTCGATCCTGGTAAAGATACTTCAGGTGCTTTTAGACTTTGTTCTAGTGCAAGAATATTTGCAGGAAATCCTCAATGACATATCTCTGCCCACCGAACGTTGGTGTGTAGTATCCATCTAAAGAACAATTTCATTCAAGGTAGCATGGTATGTGGTATCATTATGATGTAGCTTCCGTGTACCAAGCGCTACTCGTCTCGAAACCTTCTGGAGGTACGGGGTTTGACTAGAAAAGTATATGATATTTATTCAGGCGTGGACAAGTGTAAAGACATGCACATACAGATTGTCCACGTGTGTGTCCTGTTAACCGCCTATCACGGTCCATCATCATCTCGTCCCAAGAATCGACGTGGTATCGGACAGGCTAGGGAGTTGCCAATGTGTCCGGGCGAAATGAGTTATGCGAAATGAAGAATACGGTGGAACAGTCAGGTACTGGTGACATTTAGAACTTTACAAAACAAATTCTGGACATACCTTGCCTTGATTCTGAGCCCTTTTAGAAACATTCAAGAGCGTTCCGGCTGCTGCAAACATTGAAGTGAGCAGGCCTGTGATGTTATTAAGAATATGAGATTATCAAGTCAGCAAATTATCCCTTTGGATTTTGTGGCAGCATACCAAATGGAATGAGAGCTTCCCATGGGACAGGCATGGTGGAATGTGCTTCAGTGATCAGAAGTGTTGTGTATATGGGTTGGTGTTCTGCACAAGGTCGGCGTTTCCGATTTATTTGGTCTCATTTGTTCCTGAGCTATGAGAATACAAGCGACGTATTATCCGTTCCCTCAATTCCTTTCTCCCCAGTTACATATATATTCGTCACTTGATAGTTATTCGTACCTATTGCCGGATAGTTTGCGAGCTTTGATTTGATTCCTGACTTCTTTAGTTCATAGTTGAGCCATCGAGGTCTTAGTTACCTGAGCGAAATTTCATGCAGTATTTACTATTGATTCGGGTTGACTTCCTAATCTGGCACAGACATAGCAAAGTCACCAACTGCCGAAGCCCGCTCCGGACTTTTGGCCCCACAGTCGGCCATTTCCAGGATGTTCTCGTCTTTCCGAGATCGACCAGCCTGGCTTCGCCACTCGGCTTGTCCGTGGTGTATAAGCCAGGCTGGCCACGAACCTAGGCTTTAATTTCAGACCTCGTGTCCTGGGCATCTAATGATACACGAAGCAGGCTGTGAAGAAATACCAAAAGGCCCGGTACATGCACTTCTGAAACTTAGATCAAGATACCCTAGACCACAAGCTCTCCAGCAAGTCGTGCTCAACCTCGAGCAAAATGACGGAAGCGGAATCCCCCGCCATTCGCATCACCACGACTAGTCAAACATTCAAAGGTCATGACGATACTCTCTTTGCAGTTGCAGTCTTCCCCGATAGACGCCGTATGGTGACCGCGTCGTACGACAAGACGCTTCGTTTGTGGGACTTAGAAGATGGTGTTGTATTGAAGATAATGGAGGGACATCGCTTCGGCATACGAGCTGTTGCAGTATCAAGAGATGGGAAATGGATTGCAAGCGGTGATTTTGGCGGAGAGCTCATCGCTTGGAACAAAGACGGCGAATCTCTCACCCAGCCTATCAGAGTCCACTCCGAACAGATATGGTCGCTTGATTTTTCCCCAGACAGCACATTGCTGGCGAGCGGCTCAGTGGACACCACAGCGGAGCTCTGGAACACACAAACATGGCAAGTGCAAGGATATCCAATTAATTGTGGGCCTGGTGCCGAAATCCGCTGTGTTCGGTATTCACCGTCTGGTGAATATCTTGCCATCGCAACCACGATAAATATCCAGATATGGAATCCAGGCAAGAGGGAATGCATCAAAAAGTTCCAGGGTCACTCTGCACTCAATGGAGCATATAATATGTCGCTCGCGTGGACGCCCGATGGCAAACAGCTTGTCTCAGCTGGTGATGAATGTGATCCCACCATACGGATTTGGGACTCATCGACCTGGATGCAGGTCGGTGAACGCTGGAAGGGTCATACTGACTTTGTCTTCATGATTGCCTTGAACCCTGCTGGCACCCTCCTCGCGTCTGCATCTGGAGACCAACAGGTTCGCCTTTGGCGACTTTCGGATCGACGAACCATCGCCATATTCAAGCACCCCAATCAGGTGTTTTGTGTCAACTTCTCCGCGGATGGCAAACACGTTCTCAGCGGAGGTAGAGATGATATGATCTCAAAGTGGGCAGTACCTTTACTGGGCGATGTTCCCGAGGACCAATTATCAAATGTAAGATTCTATTCATTCTCCTTCTGTTCTTCATTTCATTTTCTCCAAGGATGCATTACGAGAAGACACTTTGAAGGAACATGCGGCAAATCTTGTGAGTTCCTGGTCCTTCATAGTCGGTTCGTCTTTTTGCATATTGATCCTCAATCTTAATGTCAAGGCTCAACAGTCTGATTGCGAGGCTTGTTTCCAGCCTTCATTCTTACTACGCGATCTGACCATGTGTAATGCAGATCCTGGTCATCAACACGACAGCCCGCGATGCATGCATATCCGGGGACTTGCCTACTGCTGCCAGGCTGCTCACCCAGGATATCAACGCCGATAGCGACAACTACAACTCTTACGCGAATCGCTCGTTTGTTATGGCAAGAAAAGCCGACTGGGACCGCGCACTTGATGATGCACTAAAAGTGAGACAGCCTTCTTATCGTGACCTCTTTAAAATAGGCTAAATTATACGGTGATATAGAGCATCAGTATTCAGTCATCCTTGATGGGCTGTATCTCCAAGGGCATCGCCCACTGTGGAAAACGACAGTTCCAAGATGCGATGAAAGCATTTGATCTTGCGTTCATGTACGTAGACGTAAACTTAAATAAAACTCGTCTTCTACTCTTAATTAAGGTACGTCAATAGTGTTTCATGTACTCGCTACTTACACGACAGCTGCTGTCAGGCCATCGCCCTTTTCAATGCAGATCAACATGATGAGGCAATTCTGCGCGTCCAAGAGCTAGCTACCACTCGTCCCAATGCGAATTTTCTTGCCTGTGGTATTGTGGAAGTGAGCGCTCCTGACACAGTCAACTCCAGATTCATACGTCGGTACTGATTTTGTGAGCCTCCTACTTCAGGCTTATCTACACGTCCAAGTGGGAATGAATGCATTGAACGACGCACGTCACAACGAAGCGACTGGTCACTTCACTGCTGCTGTCAACATTATCGGTATCCCGTCTATGTCTGACATCCATTCTAAGTATGATGTCTTCGCGGTGGTAGGTTGATTACAATGCAACTGGACATTTTTTCATGCCCAGCTGCTTTTTCTAGTTATTCGGATGGGACCTCAAGTCCTTGTGGCGAACTGTACACCAGAATTGGTGCCATGCGTTCCTTCGAGCAGGTAGACTTCCAGAAGCCATCAAAGCATACCGATACATGATGGATAGGGCTGATGAGGCTACGAAAGCTTGCTGCCTTGATTGGTCCACTGGCAAGTCTTTGTAATATCAACCGGGTATCATTCTCAACCCCGCTTTACTTAGTTTTCAAACAAGATTGCAGCGTTCTCTATACTACTGCCGGTGTGACTGACCTCGTTGCAAGCGGAGATGATGCCCTCGCTGTGGGTCATTACGACAGGGCTATCGAGCTTTACTCTGCGGCAATCGACCTCGATTTTGCAACCGATATCGTCTTTGCGAACCGCAGCAAGGCGAGGTCGGGAAAAATGCTATGGGACGTGGCACTCCTCGACGCGGAAAAGGTGTGTGACATTTACCATTTCGTAATCGGCGCTCATTTTGGTGATATGCAGGTCATCGAACTCAACCCCTCATCTTACTTTGGATATCAGTTGAAGCATGCAGTACTTCATGACGCACACAGATACGATGAAGCTATCGATATGTTCAAAACTATGGTCTCCAAGTTCGAAAATGCTCCCAACACAGACACAACAAGTACGCCCCAAATGACGCGTTCTTCAAACATTGTTAACTCTTTGTCCAGA
This sequence comes from Suillus fuscotomentosus, assembly GCF_016647785.1. Lineage (NCBI taxonomy): Eukaryota > Fungi > Basidiomycota > Agaricomycetes > Boletales > Suillaceae > Suillus > Suillus fuscotomentosus. Next base: position 203,632 of record NW_024539515.1, read on the forward strand.
CTTCCGCCAACAGTATGTCAGTCCATCCGAAGCAGAAGGTGCTATTCAGGAAACTATCAAGGGTCAACTCGACGACGCTCCGCATCGTCTGCTCAACACCTCCACTGGGCGCTTGTGCAATCGCGAGGTACAGATCAAGGCCTTCAGAATGAGCACAGAGTACAAAGAACTTTTGTCGTCCACAATGAAGCATGCAGACCTTCAAATGGAGCGCATCCAAGACGCGGTAGCAATGTACTTCCGCTATGTCATGCTATCGCATAGGTGGGAAGGAGCGGAGCCGTCGTTGCATGACATCCAGGGCAAAGTGGTATACGACTTAGACCCAGTTGGTGGCATCGCGAAGTTGCAGTCATTCTGTGAAACTAGTCGTGGCAAAGGGTATCGCTGGGCATGGATTGATACGTGTTGCATCGACCAGACTAACAACGTCGAGCTCCAACAATCGGTCAATTCCATGTTTATCTGGTATCGTCACTCAGCACTTACCATCATCTACCTGTCGGATGTTCCGCCTTCGTCGCAACCTGGCGCACTCGCCAGTAGTGCTTGGAACACGCGAGGATGGACAGTTCAAGAATTTCTGGCCCCAAAATTTGTCCTATTTTATCAGAAGGATTGGTCCCTTTATCTCGACGATCGCTCTCCAAATCACAAGGATTCCCTTGCAATCATGCAGGAGATGGGAGATGCGACAGGCATAGATGCACAAGCCCTCGTCGCATTCAGTCCAGGGATGAGAGACGCCCGGGAGAAACTTCAATGGGTGTCAGCGCGTGTCACCACGTGGCAGGAAGATATTGCATACTCATTGTTTGGTATCTTCGGCGTCAACCTGCCTGTCATTTATGGGGAGAAGAAGCAAAGGGCGCTTGGGAGGCTCTTGCAGGAGATCGTAGCCCAGTCGGGTGACATCAGTGCCCTGGACTGGGTGGGGCAATCATCCGAATTCAATAGCTGTCTGCCAGCCGATATTACTTCATATAAAGCTCCACCATACGCCCTGCCATCTCTGTCCGAACATGACATTCAACTGTCGATTTCCTCGCTCCGACATGCTATGGCTGTGGATTTGGCATTGGAAATTTACGCCCTGCTTGACAAGCAGAACGCGCCTCGTTTCACGAACTGCAGACTCCATCTGCCTTGCATCGCATTTCGTGTCACAGCAATCAAACAGAATCGCGCTGAAGACCAGGAGACATATGAAGTCAAGGCCGAAGGGCTTCATGACCTGCTGATCACCACGAAGGACAAGCTGAATCAGCCCTCATCAACACGACGCACTATGCAGTCATTCTTGCTTGTTTGTCCGTGGAATCGTAATCTCCTCGAGCTTCCTGGCCTCGCAGAGCCGCCTGGCTTGGCAGAGCTACCAGACGTTGCTGACGATACGCAGAGCGAAGAAGTTTATTGGTCTGCACCCGGGTCTCCATTACAGACTTCGCCTAGCTTGGCAGAGCTACCAGACGTTGCTGACGATACGCAGAGCGAAGAAGTTTATTGGTCTGCACCCGGGTCCCCATTACAGACTTCGCCCGGGGGGTTCCCTGAAGCACAGGAGTCAGTTGATTCGGAACTGAGCGATCGATCTTTGCGATTGATTGTTCACCTTGAACAGCCTTTTGGCGCATTTTTGCTAGCGCATCAGCGTGGCGGAGAATACAAGAGAGTCGCGTCAGATCATGATATTATTGCACAAGTCAAAGACTTTTCTTCTATTCCGGACATGGTCAAAACGCTAGAGATATTGTAGGGGTGTGGTTTATAAGAATGTGAATCTGACATATGAGACGAGCAATACGATGTCCTCGAAGCTTAAGGTGATTTACGAGCAACAGCCTCTGTTGGCTGTTGCACGTTTGGTAATCGTACGTCCGTTTCTTGCATCGGCCCATCTGCCACCGGTGGCAACACATGCCACCAGCGTCTCATCACCTTGAACTATGTGCTACGTACTATACAGTTTCACCTTCGACACTCAGCTACAGATTCACCATGTTCGTATATCAGTTGCGTCGTTCGCTCGTCTCACCTCAGCGCTCAGCGTTGTCCCACATCTCTAGCTCCGATCACCAGCCACTTCTGGCATCGGTCCTTCAGACTGGAGAGATCCATTGCCTGCCTCGCATCACCTTCTCTTTCAAACCTGCGCGGTGCAGCTGGACCGTCAATCGCAAACAGTTTCCTCTCAGACCTGCATACGCGACTACATTCAACGGATGTCGAAGGCTCACATGGCAGAAAGCTGTACTGACAACTATACACTGCACTTTTGAGAGTGCGATGTCGCTGAGACATTCGGGCACTGTTTCCAATAGAGAATGAGGAGTCAAAGACGACGGCGAACCAGCATACAAGCATCTATTATTGTAACTGACGATAGGAAACGTCTGAAGGTGATCGGAACGCTTGTATTCAATATTCAGCTGCTGCCTGAGCGCTGAAGCTAAGCGCCAAATTGATGTTCGAACGTTCCGATATAGCTATCGGTACCATGTACCCTGTACTCGTGGAAGAGATTGGATGACCTCCCATTATTGTGGTGGGGATATCATGGTGATTCGAATTCCTAGAGGCGAGTCGTTACTTTCCAATCAAATAAATTCCTTTTTGCTCATTCACCAATCAGTCGTGGTTCAATGGCTGCGTTGCACGCACCATGATCACTTCCAGGTTGGCTTTCAAGGCTGTCAAATTGCCAGTATCACGGAGCATACTCAGTTTTAGCGCGTCTTGGCCCACCCCATGATTATCCGCCGGACACATGGTGGTAGATAACAAGGCCCCGCCTCAGCCTGTACTACATCGAGTAGGGGTGGGCGTCCGACGAAGTGGAATCCCCCACGAGCAAATATTCGTCAGTATGAATTTCGTTGATGCAGAATAGTTTCACCATTATTCGAGGTATCGACAGCCTCCAAAGTCTATCACCATTCTGCCAAACAGTGCATGCATGGTACTTGCTCCGCTTGTCACGGGCAGAATGGATCACGATGCATTTAGACAGTTCGCAAAGAAGGTTTGCTGGTCCTCAAAAATCTTTTTAATGTACGAGCTTAATTACGTCGAGACATCCCGCCCGCAGCACGATAAAGACAAGACACAAATTTTCATTCCGTTCCGTAGTCTCTGCAAAAGGGGTAAGCATCTTGATGGTGGCAAACCTTAACTCAGAACTTATAAATCCTTTAGATATATTATATCCCCTTCCTGTTCAGAGCGCATTAGATATAATGCCCAGTTCTTTAACATCGTGCTAGATAAGGACGATATGGATGTGCTTGATGCACTCGATCAAGAGGAGGGAAATTTGACAACGTTAGTGGCCACCGTGACTGGAAGGAGGGCCCTGTCGAACACGAAAAAATCCCATTGTCAATGGTAAACTGTGCTGATTTTTCCATGGGTCGAGACTTTTATGAATTATTCCGATTTCACCGGTTCACCGACTGACACGTACACGCACTCACACCGTCGGCTGAAAACTTCCAGGACTAAACCCTTGTGAGCATGTTGGCTGACCGAGGAACAAGACCGAGCCGATGTGCTTACCATCTGTGTATGCCAATTGGGGATGATAATAACGTAGTCTAGCCGAATGGTGTATGAATTGGACCACAAAGTTATGTAAAAAATTGACCCATATCTTGAGCAACATCCCACGAGGCAAAGCAAAACCAATTCAAAATGGTGTCGGGAAGTTAGGGCGCAAACGCCGTCACGACGGGTAGCGAGTGAGGAGCCGTGTCGCATGAAATGGAGTGTTCAACGTTCAACAGTCAATGCCAGGTCGATCGAGTTTGTATTCAGGATGAGTCTCAGTACACAGACTCATCAGATTGACGCGCCCCTATCCTTCCAAAGGAAAGACCTTTTTTAAGAACAACCTCAGGTCATCCATCTCAGATTCAGCCAACAGTGTCGCTACGCCGTACGACATGAAGCTCACACCCGGCTCTCCCACCTTCGTATACTGTCCATATCTCACTTCCAGTCTATCTCCCATGAAATTGGCCGACTCCCAGCTCAGATCCCAGGTCACAGATTCATTCTGCACCCCATGACCCCAGAACACGGGTATCGTAGATGCGTGCATGGACAACCGCTGAAAACACATCTAAGACACAGCTTTTCGCCACTTGAAAGTTTCCTCTCACCTTTTTGTATTTGTCTCGCATGGGGAGCCAACCACCTAGACATATGACTCCTCCCAACTTCCAACCATCTTGCATGTCAGAACCACCCCTCCACTGACTGCCACCCAAACCGGCGATCAGGGATATCGCTCCCCCTTGGCCAAATCCCCCAAGCACGATACGTTCCTGTGAAATTCCTGAATCGATCTCAGACTGGATAAAGGCATCTAAATGCTTGACGCTTTGCATGATTCCCTCATCATACTCCTGAATGTCGTCGTCTTCCGACAAATATGTCAAAGGCTCGCGCAAGACGTCAAGCCAGCCCCTAGTTGAACTTCGCCTCCTTGTGTCTCCTTTCCATGCGGTAATGGAGCGCTCAGGCGCATTAGGGAACACCCACTTGATGTGTGGAAGCTGGAATGCTATCGTGCGCATCTCCTTGTTGTTTGAGAACTCCAGACCACTATCTCCCAGTCCCTATGAGCAAGTCAAAGATTAATATGTCCCTCTCGCGATCACCACAGCACGTACATGAGCAAATATGACCGTGGCGGTGTGCTTCGTCTTTGGGGTTATGGTCGCAAAAGTTAGTGGTAAAGACATTATTCTGGAGGAGCAAAGAGGGCCACGTGTAGGAAACTTAAGCCCCACTCTGCGCCCAAATTCTCACTCATTCTCACTGTCAGGATGTGGCGGGCTGTGATCTATGCAACATCAAGAAGCGTGGGATTATAGATAGGTGGTGATTCGCACACGAATATCGGGTACAATAGGCAGCAATTCTGAAATGTCAAAGGGACAATGATTTGTCTCAATGTACCGATAGAATGCAGTATCGAACACATGTGTGGAACCAGATTTATGGTCCTAGACAATTGATTGGCTTTACAGGTTCTAAGTTTGCTACATACTGTCAGTATGTATTTAATCGAGGAGGGTCACTTAACCATACCTGCTGTGGTACGACACTTCCCAAGAATGTCACCAAGTCATCCATCTCTTTCTTGCATGAAGCGTGGCCCATACGTTCATAAGACCGAAAGTTAATCCCAGGAGCGCCAAGTTGGTCATGGGCACCGTGCTTCACGATACCAGGTTGATCTTGAAGTAATTCAACTGAAATCTCCCCCACTTTATGATATATCACCGCATCTGCTGTTCCGTGTCCCCACAATACCGGCATAGATTTGGCATGCGGGGAAATGCGCTGTATGAACGTTCAGTATCATCATAGTACACGGGAGAAGAATTTATGATGGTGCATTACTACTGACCGACTTGAACTTCTCTCTGACTGGCATCCAACCGCTCAGCACGACTACACCAGCCAGCTTGTTGTCATCCCCGGAACTCTTCGTTCTCCAGTCTTTACCACCCAGACCTGCCGCCAAAGCCAGAGCTCCTCCTTGACTGAATCCGCCCACTACGATGCGACTTTCTGGTATCCCAGCCTTGACTTCTGCTTGAACCAAGTCGTCTATGATCTGAACACCATTCTTCACGCTCTCGTCATCATCAACCACTTTGCTCAAGTACAGTTCCGGTGGAAGCGGTAGATTAGACATATCAAACCATGAAGGCATCTCAGTGCCAAAATTCGCCGTGACGGCCTGCTCGGGGGCATCTGGAAAGATCCATTTGACATGGGGAAGACGAGCGGGGATTGTCAGTTCACCGGGCTTTCTGTAGTCGTAATCACCGCTTATCGCTGCGCGCCAACTTGCTCCTTCGTCGCCGAGACCCTACACGGCGAGACTAAATCAGCGTATGCTTCTAGCACGATCAAGAGTTGGGATTATGAACACACATGAGCAAAGATGACGGTTGCAGTGTGCGCTGCGGTCGGCTGGATGATGGCTGACGGCATCTGATATGGCCTATGTCTGTGTGGATAGGTAGAGAAAGTGCGCGCTGCCAGCGATATGATAGATTGCAATGCACGTGAACTAGGCATGGCTAATAGCATCATTGGCGAATATACCGGCTGCAATTTTCGGCCTCGTTCCTCGGCTAGCTGACATGCTTCCCGTGCACCAATGATAATCGATAACTTATGTAGACGGTGATCTTGGTCTCCCGTAGGCAGACCAATAGAAAGAAGGTAGTCGTACGTTCCTTATACCAAGACAAAATGGTCGCCGTGAACACAAGTGACGCTATCAATAGGATTATAACGTTAATGTAATCATGGGACATCAAGCAAGGTGAGCGTTAACGCCGGCGACAGCGCCTGGTTGTTTAATAATAATATCTTCAAGTGGAGTTCGCTTCGAATCATATTCAAGTCATATCGTACTCTCCCTAGGCTAGCGGTCTACAGCCTAGTTGTTACCCCTATTCATGGCCATGTCCACCGCATAAGTCCTGAACTTACCTGAAGTACGTAGTATGCGCAAGATACATGAATGCAAACGCGAATTTATCGCGCACAATATGCCTGGAAAATTTTAATCACACGATAGTCACACTTGGATTCGGAAGGATGGATAGGAAAAAAAAATTAACCAAGGACTTTCGCTAGAAGCAAGCGGTTCATCCGTTCGTGATGGAAAATGCATCCCGATCTGTTGGCTCCGCGGCAACTGTGTTGAGTCATGTCACTTGCACTGCGCGCCTGATAGGGGTGCAGGTGGAGAAATTATTAATATGCCACGGATAGCACTGGTTGGGGTCGAGAGCTGGAAACCCCGCCATCCTGGTCATCTTCTTCCCCTTCCCCGTTCTCGTTCGAAGCCACCAGCTCTGCTTCGTCGGCATCCTCCTGGTCTTCCTGATCTTCATCTTCTCCGACATGCTCTCCTTCAGGGGATGCATCTGGATTGGTCGTTTTTTGTTGGAACTTTCTCTGCGGAATAATGCTCCAAAACGCCTGCTCCCAGTCTCGTGTTTCAACCCACTTCAGTAAGATTTCGAATACCTATAGGTAAACCGGACAGCCTTCGCTATCAGAAAAACAAACGACGTAACGAATAGATGTCACCTGGTTGACCGTGAGCACCTTCCTCGTCGTTAACGATGCTATATATCGGCCTATAGGAAGGCGTGCGTGTCGAATGGATGCCGTTTTAGCTTTTTCAAGGCAGAGATTCTGATATATTTTGTTAGATCAGGGTGGAGGAATTACGGGAGATCTGGGGAGCAGATCAGGGAAGGCGAACATGGGGTCGCTGAAGAATAATACCGGCTCCATTTTCTGGTTTTTGCGAAGGAATACCGAACAGGGTATGAGGTTTTTTCAAAGTACATACCTTGTATCGGTTGTGATCGCAAATACCTCCGATAACGTATATTTCACCCTCCTTAAGTTCTACCAGCTCTTCCTCGGAGTCAGCGGTCAGGTAAACCACACTCGCGCGATGTGCATCCATGTCTTCATCTCCGCTGCAAGAATCGGATTTGGATGTCCATATTCGATCGTAACCTTCCTCCCACCATTTTGTATTCGTCCATCGCTTGTATCCAGCATCGTTTATGGCATCTAGCCGCGCCTTTGTCCGCCCATTGAGGGATGTAAATAATAGTGATGTAAACGGGGTAGATGATCGTCGATTCGCGCTGTATGTATATGCCAGTTGGGAAGTCAAAGAGGTCACTTCCTGCAGGCATGCTCGTGTCAGTTAGGTAATACCGATGGTATTCGTACGCACCTTGTCCGTCATCATATCATCGAAACCCAGGTCTATCACCACCTGCGCAGCAAATGAAGTCTGATCAAATCCACCCATCTTACGACGTTTCCGTGGCTCCGCATCGCCTGCTTCTGCACGCTCTCGTCGCTTGCGTTTTTTCGCCTCCTTCTCGCGCGCACGACGTTCAGCCTTTTGCTCTTGTAAGCGGGCTGCTTTTGCGGCTCTCTTTTGGGCTTTTTTTGAAAGGGGTTGTGAGGTAATAGAAATTTCTTCGGCCTGGGCAATCACTGGTTGTTCCATGATGATCACTGTCCGAGCTTCGGTCGCAGTCTAGGGATCTCGGTGGTATTATTTGCGCCAATGGTTAAGGTTGAATTGCCACCGCGGCCGGGGACCGCCGGCACTTACGGGATTAGTGTAGATAAGAGATCGATCGTAGTGTAGAATTGGCGTAGAAGACGGGTCAAATATAACGATCAAAGTAGCTATTTGGAGGCTTATACATACTTAGGGAGCCATTCCTCTTCTCCGGTGCTAAAATTCTTTACAAGTGCCATTTCTAGTTCACTTGACTCATCTCTCACCTCCACAATACACGAGTGAGACACCCAGCGATGTCAATAGTCACGTTGCCCTTCCTAGTCGTGCAGCCAACCAAACCACATACCGCAACTGTAATTTGTGTACATGTAGGTGCACTCTCTCACCACGCATGACCTTCATCCATTCGCAACGGTGTTCGACACCCAGTACCCTACTTCCTCTGTTATTCGCCTATTTTGTCGTTCGTGCTGATCACATGCACCAGGGCATCGGCTGATGATGGCAGAGGATGGATTCCCCTCACAAACGAGCTCGCGTCTGCCCTCCCACACGTCAAGTGGGTTCTCCCCCACGCACCTCAGCGACCCATAACAGTGTATAATAAAGAATGGCTCCGTGCCTGGTTCGATATACCATCTTTTTCCTTCACCGAGACCGAGGATGCACCGGGCATGTCGGACTCAGTACGCAAGCTAGACGCGCTTGTCAAGGCCGAGGTCGACGCTGGCATTCCACAAGAGCGTATTGTCCTCAGTGGCTTTTCGCAAGGTGGTGCAATAGTACTCCTTTCTGGTCTTGGAGGGCGCGCGGTACGCGAGGGTGGTGAGCCCTGGAAACTTGCAGGAGTCGCAGTGATGAGTGGATGGCTACCATTACGAGACCGTTTCAAGTCACTTATCTCCCCGCACGCACTAACAATGCCGGTTTTCTGGGGTCATGGAACAGACGATCCACTTGTGAGATATAGCTTCGGGCGAAAGTCGGCGGAGATCTTGAAGGACCAGGTCGGTTTAGCGCTAAGGTGGGGCGATAAAGGAGAAGCGGAACGCGCGGCCTTTGGGAGCGCTGGTGTGAGTTTTCTGGGGTATAATGGTGTACTACACGCAGCATGTTCTAAGGAGCGTGCTGACCTGAAGGAGTTTTTAAAAAGAGTAATCCCTGACAATCATACTGGATGATGAGATAGGGGTTATTAGACCGAGATGGCGCTACCACATCTATTTTCTTGTTCTTCTTCATATGTCGCATACCACGTTACAGTTGGGATTGTAGGATTTTAGTAATTCTTAGGAAGTGAAAGACAAATTCGATAGTCGAGATCTGATGTTGAGTTTATGGAATAGGTTAGCAAGCTAGAACGAGATTCTAGTCTACAACGATAGCGCGAGAAACTAGAGCACATCTTTGAGATTCGTCTGGGCTGATCCACGTTCGAGGGGTTTGGGTTGATTCGGCGAAGGTTTCCAGCCAATCTGAAATAGGATGAGGTAAAAACCTATCAAAAGGGAATTTAGATATACCATGTAGATAATCTGGAATGTCGCTGGAACGGAGCCGTCTTCATTTCCGTGCAGTTCTATTTAAAAGAATTAAATTTTATAGGTTATACACTGTGCTGTAACAGACCTTTATAAATAGCTGAGGCAGCAGCCAACGTATCCCTGTGCAAGAAGTGTCGCCTACAAAGTCACAATAGGAAACAAAGATACATGCATCGATTTGGCTCACCGTCCAACAATAGCGTTGCTCTCACCCATGTCGCGCAGATCTTCGAGAAGCTCCCACATGCTTGGGTACCCAACACGTACTTCATCGATATCTACAGTGAGTAGAGTGAATCCCGCACGAGAGAGAAGGTTTGAGATGTCTTTAGTGTCTATACAAAAAGCAAAGTAGAGCTGATGAAACAGTAATAGTGCGAGAGTGCATAAATGAGTTACCTGTCATGGGCGAAATATGTGGCGAGATGCCGCCCTCGCGGTCTACTTCCGCCAGCTGAAGGGCAGTCCTGTGAAAAGAATGTCTTTCAACGACATAGACGACCGTCCCAATCTCTTACCGGAGCTCAAACAAGGTATCCCCGCCAAACATGGCGCCTAAAAAGAGCCCATCAGGTTTCAGGGCTTCCTTTATTTGTACAAGCACGCCTGGTAGGTCGTTCACCCAGTGGAGGCTGAGGCAAGATACAATGGCCTCTTGAGAGTTGCGAGGAAGAACATCAAGAAGATTCTCTTCGTCTGCATGTACACGCTCTACTTCAACTGTGGATCACTGGTATTATTGTCAGGGCGCTACCCAGTGAAATAACATGACGTACCTTCGAATTCTTCGTCCCGATCTCGGTTAAGCGTGGTCTCTGTACGACAGTCAGCTAACAACGATGAGAGTCAGAAATAAAGAGCGAACTGCTAGAATCTATCATGAGCACTTTGCGCGTTTTTTCAGGCTCGAGGAGCTTGGAAAAGTGACCAGGCCCTGAACCAAGGTCCACGATGGTGTTGAATTTGCGTTTGATATCCTACACATGAATCATTCAGTTAAGTTGGAAAAAAACAAAACAAGTCAACCGACAAGTAGTCTCTCCATCATTCGGTCTGCAACTTCGTCCCGGACGTAGTCCACAGTCCTGCTCCCAACACCTGCATCTCTGCTCACTGCCCGATCTCTCTGCTTCCTCTTAGCGGCCCGGTCAAATACTTTATATACCCCACTAGTTGCTGGCGGAAACGATGAGGGTGATTCGGAGGCAAATGCACGCGTCCAAGGACGTATTGCATGACGAGCAACCACTTGGAGGGACATCACTTGGCCTCGGAAGCTTCCGAATTGCGCTGGGTCGCGTCTACGCGTGACATGTAACTAACAGTCACAAGACAATCACGCATTGTCTCCTACTTTAACTCTTTCATCGTCTTAATTTGCTCTTACAGATTCGGGGCTCTCGCTTTGCAATTTTTCATTTGACTCGCTCGATAGTTGGATATCGCGACAATGAACAATGGTAGTCAATCCAACTCGAGTGACTATCGTGCGATGGCTCCGTTTGTCAACCCCTTCAATAGCCAAGAGTACGCGTCACGCAAGGCCAAGATCGAGGAGGCTAAGCGAAAGCTCATCGAAATGGAACTACAAAATGAACTAGAGGAGATTGCAAGACAAGGGCGGGAGGCTGAGTGAGCGCTTTGTTGTTGAACAGCGTTGTAGCTAATGCGCCAAAAGGCAGAGACTGGCAGAGATGAAAGCGTCCATGGCAGCGCAAGTGCTGTGAGTAAAGAGATTTCACAACATTCTGTGGTGATTGATATATGTGATCACTTCGCTAGCATCCCAGCTGGGCTTCCATCAGCAAGTGGCTCTAGCCATTATCCCAATGCAGTTTATCAGTTTGCGGAAGAAGTACCTTTGACAGCCAGAATCGAAGGAGAAATACGCGACACATCTCCAAATGTACTGCTCGTATTTGCTGTATCTTCTTTAGTCTCATTTTGTTCAGTCATCTAGGCTGCAAATGCCATATAACTACCAACATAACTACCCGACCACCAATCCGTCACAGCAAGCAGGATTCCAGGCGCATATTTCAACCCAGCCACCGTCGCAGAGGCCATCATTTACGCAAACACAGTCACAGGAAGCGGCAAGGTCCCGAAGTTCGCATGCGCCATATCCTCTTGGCTCCGCATTTACTGTTCACGGCTATCAACATTCACAACAAGCCTCGTCTACGCCTTCTCAACAGCAACGATTTAAATTTAGTATGTAGAATTTTGTCGGTTAATTTTGCATGGTTATACTTAGTGCGGCTGTGTTCTACCACAGATGAGGAATACTGGGCAAAGCAGAGCCAAAAGTATGCGGCAGAGCTGGCTGGTGCAAGTGCGCAAACTTCACAAGCAGGCATCAAACCTCAAGCAAGCGCGTTTACTGGAACAGGGATACCCCAGTATGCCCCTCAAGTTCAACATCAAGTGGCATCCCCAGCTGCACCGGCCGTTGCGACTATCGTCTCATCGACTGGGCGTCCATCTTTGTCATCTGCTGAGCGACCGTCCACCAATCGTCAATCCTCAGGGCAGCCTTGCTCAGTCCACCATCACGAAACCAGATTTCATTCGGCAGTTCCAGTTGGCTTGCAATGTAAGTTGCGACGTTGGTGAATTCTGTACCTTCCTTTAAATACTTTCTGACAGCACGGCGCGCAAGCTATTCAAGACTTTCTGAGCTCGTGCCCTGTGGCCGTGGAATGGTGGGCCGAAGCTGCGCGTAGCCTTAATCCAGAAAATTTCAAAGACGTGGGAGTTCTCAAGATGCTTAATGACATGAGAAATCTTAAGTGGACCCCCTTACCTCGAGCCAATTCTTCTGCCTCTGCCAGTACCAACGTCCGTGTTCCTACAGGGATTTCGGCAACATCTGAAGCCACAATTCAGCCTTTGCCTTTGCCCTTGCCTGCGAATCCCCCGCCCGCTCAACAAACGCCAGCAGGTCCCGGTACCAAGGAAGCTTTCGTGCGATACTTTCATGAACGATTTCAGGTGCATCACTTCGTACCTCGCTGACCAACCGAGTTTGACGATTTTTTCATCCTCAGGGAGTAGACATGGACGTGACTGTCAAATTCCTTATGCAAAATCTGCATTCCGTGCCGGAGGAGTGGCGGAAGGCGCTCTTCGGCAGTCTAGCTCCAGAGTTTAAAAAGGAGCTTGGTCATGCATTGACTCGTGCAAAGGCTTCAGCAGCTAGCAAAACTTTACCTGTGACCAGTGCCGCGACGCCGAATACCTCCTCCGACCGTGTGCCAACCGTCGCGCAGCAAAGTCGAACCACTACTGCCAGCAACGCTGTTACACCTGCAACTGCGCACACTACGTCTGAGTCGTCAAAATCGATTCCCGTACCCCCCAGACCGTCTGTGACTAAAAATACACAGGCTAAGTCCACGAGTGTACAACCCCCAAGGGCGTTGACTTCAAATCGCACTGCTGCAACTACCGTCGCTCCATTGGCTACCAAGGCAACCCCCGCACCTCACGCACAGGTATCTCTATCGACCACGCAGACGGCGCTTTCAGCGTCCTCAATACAGCAAGCTACATCTCTGACCGGGACTAGTATATACGGACAAGCGGTGGGCGGTGCTCATAAACCATTCAGTGTACCCCCTCCAATGAGTATACTAAGTGCCGATGGCAATGTCGCTCAATACGCGTATGATCCATATTTGAAGAAATACGTGCGGGCGGATACCCCAACGGAGCACGCAGTGCCATCAGGATCGAACACGGGTATATACTCCCACGACTCTGTGTCCAAAACATATGATAGGCAGCAGCCGCCAGCTCTCGTGCCTCAGGCCATACCGGCGCACACGCAAGCTCCAGCTGCTGTATTGATTCCGCCTGCTACTCCGCCGCGACAGAAAGAGAATGGGGCTACCCCAGTGGTGCGCACACCGCAACAGGCCGACAGGTCACGGCTTGCAAAAGATATCCTAAGGTCACTAGGAATAAACCCGCCACCCGTGACGGCGGAAGAGGAAGAAGATGCTCGCGAGGAAGCTGGCGTATCATTGGGAAATCTACCAGTAGTCGCAGAGCATCAGCAGGAGACGCCACCATCTGATGACTTATCAGCAGCTGAAGCCCCACAGGAGACTAGCGTCTTACAACCTCCGGATGTTTTGATGGAACAAGAACAGCCTGCAATACAAACACCGCAAAGTCCTATCAAGGAAGTCACTGCTGATGACATAATCGTGGATGAACCAAGTACTACTATCCCCGAAAAGGACACTGCCTCCCCCGAATTCCCACTACCTGTTGCTACACCATGTCCAGCATCCACATCTTTGGATCAGGAGGAGTTAGCGCGTGGAGTTGATGGAATGTCGATAACCACTGATGTACACCGTTCCAAGCCCAGTCGAGAAGATGGGCCTATCGATAGTCCCATATCATTCCCAGATCTGGATGAGTTTCTACCGCCTGTGCTTGAACCTGTGGGCATCTCATCTCCTGCCCCCAGCTTTAGGGCGCAGTCGCGCGAGCAGAGTGAAGACAATAGGAGTGGGGCTCTTCCGCTTTTCCTGCCGTCACTATCGGTATCACCTGCACCCTCGGGCCACTCTGGTGTCCAACTTCCACCGGAGACAGACGATGAGGTTTTAATAGTAGAATCCATGTTACGCGGTGGTTCGCTTTCTAAGAGCCGTGTAGATTCGTTGGATGAGGATCATGCACAGACCTCACTACGAAGTGTGAAGAGGAAGAAAGGTCAACGGGTCTATGTGTTAGTACCACAGCCTCCTCCTGAGCTTAGGAGGGCTATCAAGAAACGAAAGCTGGAGGATCGAGGCATAGTCTCTGGCTCAGAGGAAGAGGAAGAGTGTACGAGTTTGTTTCAGTTCGGGTGATTCTCCTGGCTTATGTTCGTTGCAGCCAAATACAATGATTTCGAGCAAGCCCTCATAGCGGACTGCAGAGTTCGAATGGTTGAGAGACCCTGCCAATGGAATGGATGTGATGCTCTGATGAACAACGGGGAGAACCTCTATTTGCATCTCAAGTTGCACGTGCAAGAGGCTGGGTCTCAGGTAAGTGGATACTCGGTGGCAAGATTAAGGTAACTCACCAACCATCTGAAGGGTTTTTTTACATGCCGCTGGCAGTCATGTCCTCGAAGACTCAAGTCGGCAGCAGCTTTGGAGAAACACCTACAGAAACATTCGTACTTCCCTCTGCCATGTCCTCTTGCAAGTACGTGTGACCTAGCAGTCTCGCTTACTATATTCAATTGACGTACTTCAGGTTGTTCAGATGTTTTCGATAAACCAGTTGAAGCGATGGGACATGAAGTGCGACATCAGCAACAGGAATCAATCAAGAAGTTGGAGATGAAACAGCCCCCAAAACCTTTCGCGCCAAAAATACCTCCCATGCTAGATCCTCCACCCAACAGTCTACCATCCTATCGTGTGGAACCGAGATACATTCGCCAAGCTCATATCCCACCTCAACGCCATGCCGTGATCGGTCCCTGGGTAAGTTTTACAATAGACGCTAGTATGCCTGCGCTATAATTGACATGATCATCAAGGTTCTTCAACACATATTTGGCCCTGTCGAACAAAACCTGAGAAAGCAGAATGCATCTATGCGACTCCGATACCCGCGCCCCGACGCTCGTCCGGAGAACCTGGATAACTTAAGGGCAAGACCGGACGAATATGACTTCCTGGCATCACTGTCGACATCGCCAACACGAACGATCCGATACGAGGATCTTGATTCTGGAGAAGTGTCACTGGCACTACTTGACGGGCTCACGCTGTGGGATACAGATTCAAATAGTCGTCAAGAAAATTCGAATCCCAAAGAGGAGGGCTCGGATCTGACAAAAGACATGGTGATCGAGGTGCCAGAGGGAGGTACATCTGTATCCGTGGAAGGATCTGGCAATTTACCCATGGGCGAGGCCTCAACCACGACGGACGGAATGGATGGTAGTCACTGTACTACGGAGGGCGCCGTGGGGGATGAAGAGGCTGTGATAATGATGTTATGGGATTGATGTCGTTGTTAGTGCACACGCACGGTCCTTCAATGAAAAAGGCCTCCACATATTATTGTGACTTGAACGGATGACATTGTGGACAGTGCTGTCATATGTAACTAGGATGAGGAATTGAAAATAATTTTGTGGAAGTCGGTCACAACTCGAAGCTCACTTTGGCAAAACTTCCCTATTGATGAGAAGCATGATCGCAATCTGAAACCGGGTTCTAGGCCCGTCACTACTTTGGCCGCGTTATTCTCCTACGCTCTCCCGCCTGTACATTATGATCGAGCCCAGTGCTACTCAAGGTGAGCTCGACACGACGCTCTTCTCCAAATACATGGTCGTTGACCAGTTCACAACAGTTCCAACTTTTATTTCGTCTCGTTCTGCCGATGTCATCCTGTCCGATATTCGTCCTACTAAATTAACTCCCGACGCTCTCAACTCCATCAATGCCCTACTGGACGAGTTACTCTATAGCATACTTAATACAGCTCGGTCGTTCAACCCTTCCCGACTCAGGACTGCAATGCACAAAGTTCTACCAACCACCTTGGGCAAAGAAGCTATACTTGAGGCTGAGATGGAACTTAGAGCGTACTATCAGCGTACCATTACCGCTGTAGGTTCGGGCTCGTCGAGCGAGGATGGTGTTTTCAATTTGCAGTGGGCAGCCGAGGTGCGTTTTATGGCATTGTGTTACATTCACTCGGACCTCAACACCACTGTGTACAGCTTTTAAGGCTTAAATGCGAAGCATATTCAACCTTGAGCGATACAGATGAGAATTCAGATGCCGAAAATCGCCTGAAGGAACGTATGCTTGCAGACGGTGTTCCTCCTCCCAAGCAAGAAGTCCTTTCACCGGCCTCACTCTATCTAACCGCCATCATTGAGTAAGTACTTCTGCTGTTATTCAGACTTCTCGGCCTGATAACCTATCTCGTTAGGTCCATATGCGAGTGAGTCTAAGTTCTTTCGAAAGTGATGTTCCTGGTCCTGAGCTCATCCACATGATAGACACATTCTGTCAAATGTGGGACGTGTTGCATCACGAGATAGTAGCCGAGCAACAGCTAACTCTCAGGATTTATTCATTGCACTTTGCGAAGACAGTACGATATATGGGTTTTTCAAGAACATGAAAGGTTAGCTTATTTTTATCCGAATATTGTTCGGCACATTGATGACGTGTTTCATTGCTTCTAGTCTACGGGCAAATTGAGACACTGTCAAAATTACCGAAACTGAGACGGAGTAAATCTTTTACCCGGGAAAAGTTGTCGGGTGCGACGTCCCCGGCGTCCTCACGCGAGGGAGACGCATCACGAAAGGACAGCTCACGCCATCGCATGTCGTCAGAGTCATCTAATATTGGACCCGCCATGATTCTGGGCTCTAATCCTCACTCTGCGAGATCATCTATCGACAAGGCACGCGCGATTAAAATATTTAGTGGCAACAGCAATAGAGGATCAAATGACCACCCAAATGGAACTGACTCTGTAATTGGTCATAGGAAGACAGATTCGTTAGTGAGCGCGAGCGCGAAGCAATCCATTCAGAGTGGGGACAGGTCTCCCATTTCGCCGACATTTTCCGTGCGGCTTCCATTGCTTCTCCATTATGAATGCATTGACTCATAATGCGTTCTAGGAGGATCGATCACAAGAATTTGATGACATGATGCGATCAGGGTCGACCATGAAAGTATCGCTCACCCCGGATAGGCTACGGACGATGGAGGTATATAAGGTTCCTTATCACGAAATTTTACGGATTGGTGATGATTATTTGGTAGGCTCTTAACAAAGAGAAGGCACGCTTTAATGGTAGGAAAACCTCCCTCCAATCATCCCACAAGGATTCCATCTCGTCCGAAGCATTACTAGCATCCACTGCGCCTGACCAGCCCAAGCGAACAACAAGACCATCCTTGCGGCACGTTGACTCTATTCACGAAGACGACGAAATACAGCCCATAGTAAAACCCCCTCCAACGTCACGCCCTCGCCAGCTCAGTGCCGCTACTACTTCAGGATTTAGTCCGCCCTCTTCCACCCGCGCTCGCTCTGCCTCTTCCGCTGATCCAATGGTACTAAAGTCTACCACATTTCCACCACCAAGGCAGCCGCATCCGAGCCTTGGTTCGTCCCTGAAGCTACCGAACTTGACACCAAGCAAGGCACAGCAGAAGCGAACAAAGCCCATCCCTCATGGATTGGACGTCGACCAGTCACGACCTCCCCGTACTCACACCGTCGCGAGAAACCGAGAGTCACTTGATCTTGATGATATCATGGGTGCTTCGGAAAACGAGGATGAGGCAGAGAAGCTGAAGAGTACGCCCTGCTATAATTCGCAGAGAGGCATATCAGCAAGCGCTAGAGAGCTTATTGACTTTCTCGCGGAGGGCCCACCAGAACCTCCCGCAACTTCCCCAACCAATGTCAACTCGGGGTCTCTCTTGACGCCAAAAAAAACTGGCCGCCTGCAGCGCATGATCTCTAAGATCACACTCAACGGCAACGAGAAGGTTCGTTCCGATAATGAATCAGGCAAAAGCTCTCCCCGGAGGGCAGACGCTCCTATCCCTCTCCTACCCAACAAGTCCCTGACGAATCTTAGCTCCCTCGCGAACAAACCCGTTCCACCTCGATATCCTACCGACTTGCCCTCTGCTACGTCATCAGACTCCCGTAGCTCTGTTGATAATGCACTCTTAGATCATCGGGTTCGGAAACAGTCTTTTTCACGCAGACCGGTCCCCCCACTTGATCCCAAAACAACCTCACCAGACTCTCTTGTCTCCACATTGGCTTCCAGCGTGGTTGTGGCGGATGTTGGCCCCCCTGTACCTCCCATGCCCACCAGTTTAGTCCCAACCACTTCCAAACAGCATGATTCTGTCAGCAAACGTGGTTCTGACGATAGTTCATCGGCCGTAGTACCCATGGAAGCACCTGCACCTTCGAGCTCAGAGTCAAAGGCACCTACGGTGCAAGCACCAGAACGTTCTTCTTCCAGAGTTGTACTCTCACATCTTGCCAAACGTCCGGCACAGTTGGCCACTGCTACATCTTCACCTTCCATCCCGCCTTCTGTCATTGATCATGCTCATGACATGCGGCGAACGCTCTCGCATGCAACGAGCGCAACCGAATGTCGTCTGCTCATAGATATCTTCTTGGCTCGGGCTGGTCTGGTGGCTGACTCGTCAGAGCTTCAAGTTCTAGTCTCCGCCCCGCTAACGCCCGAATCTGCTGCAAAGGAGTCTCGGATGGAGCACGCCATTGTTGAGCTATTGCTGGGTAGCGATGGAGAGTCTTCAGACCCGCCAGTCCAGTCTGAACCATAATCCACGCAGGCCTCATACCTGTTTCATGATTCAAAGTCACTATGGATACACCCTAATGATACCCAACTCTCCTTCACTCGATCTTCCATGTAGATCTAACAACTACTCATTCCTATTGACTCTCGTTCTCGTTATTAGTGTCAGCGAGCTGACAGTCGGCCTTTTGTTCCCTTGGTATCCATAGCCTAATGTTATTAACGATGGTCTATGTATGGTTTTCGAGTCACGAAAGCGACAATAAAAATATTGATCTGAGCACTGAATGGGTGACAAGTGTTTTCATCGTACTTCCAATGAAACGGCAATGCCCATGGCGGCCAGCTCGGCACAAAGATAGCGGAACACGTAGGGGACCGCCACAACATCGAGATCGCCACCTTTTGATGAACTGCGCAGCACGTTCGATGACGGTATAGCCACCATCACGCCTGGCAACGGACTTCGATCGGGATTTTGTCCCGTAGTCAAAGCCTGGCGAGCTCGTTCTTCATCGTCCTCGGCAGCCGCGCGACACACTCTGCAGTATTCTCCACCTGGACCAGTTGCTTTTATCGTGCCAGTAGATGACTCGCCCAAGCTTATATCATCGTAACCAAGGGATATGAGACTGCCACAGGTCCGGCAGACCCATGTAGTGGAGTAATCTGAACAATTCATTAACCGGTCCTGGAGAAGGAACGACGTCCCATGAGCAATCAGAGCGTCGCGTTCCATCTCCCCAAATCGGATGCCACCAGCACGTTTGCGGCCCTGTTCAGGTGATTAGCAGACAGGCAGGACCATATATGACGACTTCCCTACCTTGACTGGCTGACGTGTCACGGGGTCAACCGGGCCAGTGGTTCTGACCTGGAATTTGTCTAAAACCATATGCCGCAGACGTTGGTAGTAAACAACGCCGATGTAGATATCCGCGGCGAACTCTTGCCCAGTGATGCCCGAGTACATGGGCTCGTTACCGTAGTAATTATAGCCAGCTGCTAATAGCTGTTCGCCAAAGTAGTCAATCGCTCTGTCTTCTTCAGAGAACCTAGATGCCATTAGCTGGCGTTGTCAACAGGAGCAGTGGTGATTTACTGAAAAGGAGTCGCATCTTGTGCCAGTCCATGCATAGCACCAGCCTTGCCAGCCATGCTCTCCACTAACATGCCGATGGTCATACGACTTGGGAACGCATGTGGATTGATGATGACATCAGGTTGCATTCCGCTCTCCGAGAAGGGCATGTCAACAGTGGGCCATTTTTGTGAACATACACCCTTCTGACCATGACGAGATGAAAATTTATCTCCGATTACGGGAGAACGAGTTATGCGGAAAGTAATATGCAATTTTTGCAGCTCCGTGTCCCCAGTATCACCACCTTGAATTCCGTCAGCAGCTACCCGGATGAGGGCGAAGACCATACCTAACATGCGGATTTCATGCACGATTCCTTGCTCATCGCCCTTGTACTTGACGAACCTCGTGCGCCCAGTAGTCTCATCGATGTAAGCGGCTATAGGATCCCCAGAATCCAATTTGGTCCCAATGAACGGCAGGCCATCTTTATCCAAAAATTGACAACAAGCATGCTGTTCATTGCCTTCAGCTGTTCGAACATCATGACCAAGACCAAAATGCAATGTAGGGGATGCTGATGATTTGGTGGCCCCTCGCATTTCCTTTAGATCGATTATCTGAGATTTATAAACCGTTCCGTAGCCGAAGCCACGTTCATGAGCGGATTTATTCAGGATCATGGCATCCTCCATGTCGTAACCGGTATAAGAAATGACAGCAACGATGGCATTGGTACCGTTTGGGAACGAGTCCATGGCGTAAGTGTTGTGTAGATGTGGTCGAACGACGGGAGTTTGGCCAGTCTGTAACCGGTAGAGCTTGTTGTCCGTTCTGTGTTGTAGGGCGGTAGATGGGGTACCCATCGTTTGTTTACCCATCTTGAGACACGAAGTCAAGCTGGGGTGATGGTTCTCGTGTACTGCAACTTACCTGACACTGATAGATATTTCTGGGACTCTACGCAGCAGATAAGTAGCAGCCTACATGGTGCGTTTTTGTGTATTACCTGATTAAAATCCGAGAACGGCGTTAAATTAGCCAAGATGGACAAGAAATTTGTCGGCGCATGTTCCACGTGTGTTGAAACACCTAGCTCGACCTCGTCAGGTTTGATTGCAATGTTCATGTAAACCTGTTCAAATGATCCAACTTGGTCGTCTTTCCCGTTGGCGATGAACTTCACAGGGCGCATCATCCTCGCTCGGGTAGAAAACAAGAACAAACCGGGGTACTGTCCACCTTTCGATTCGGGGACGAAACCAATCTCTAGATCGAGAGGAACCTTGTGTCGACCCTCGGTTTTCCATATCCGTAGATTGGTGGCAAGTTGGTGAGCAACCAGCTGTCTTGCCCAGCCGATGACGCGGCCATCAAGTTGAACGCAAAGGTTTTTTCGGCCATCTATTGAAGATGAGAAGGCCTGTGTCATGCCGTGAGCTGCCAGGAGTGCAGGGATCTCAGCAACGGAAAGAGGCGCCGTGATAATGCGGCACGTCCTCGAAAGATGATTGAGCAGACCGCATGGGGCACCATCAGGCGTGTGCACTGGACATAGGAAACCTGAATAATTGTTAGTACAGGGCCAGAATGACTGAAGCGCGCTACTTTACCCCAAGCTTCTGGTAATAACTTTCGAACGGTTGTTGTCTTGAGCTCGGCGAAGAAGGCACCACGATGAATACATCGAAAATGACTTATATACCTCATCCAATTGAGTTTTTCGGCAACAATAGTAAACCCGGATGCTTGTTGCAAATCAAGACCCGAGGGTGAAACCAGATTACCAGTAGCCAAGAAATTTGACATTTTGGAACCGATATCCCAGTTCACCTTATTGACGACCTTTATAATATATCGTTCTGGGATTATCATCAGTTCATAGCAAGGTTGAAGCGAGGCATTTGTGCATACTGTCAAGAAAATCGACTGGTGGTTCTTCTTTCCTGACGTCTGTCGCAATCTGGTTTCTTACTTGGCTCAGTGCTTCCTCAAGGCGCTCCTTGATGATCATGCCATATAAATAACCAGGCAGCAGTACTTCCTGGTGCTGTGGGGAATCTGGGTTATCTGCGCAGCACGAGGAGGATACTACACTATATAACTTTCGCAGCATGAATCTGCGTGTGAACGTCAGTGTATATCAAGAAACGGAGAAAGCAGCTACGAACACCAGCATCCGGAATTTGTCGCGAGCCGATTTAAGATGTACCAGGACCATCTTCTGGATTATCCAAGCTCCAAGAGCTTGGTTCGTCCAGTCTTCAGGCATGCCAAGAACGACTCGAAATTTGTCGCCCAAGTACTCAAGACACTGATCACCAGTGTACAAGCTATACATCTTGAAACTACGCAGAAGAAGCTCAACGCGATCTGTTAGAAAAGTGTTTTCGTAATCTTGCATCATGACGTTATCAAAAATCTCCTTGTCGGAAGCACCAATGAGAGCTTTGAGGATAAGCATGATTGGTATCACATATTCTTGTTTTCTCCAGCTGAATCGTAGCATCGCGCTTCCGTTTGAGAGATAGTGGAGAGTATTGGTAACGCTGGACTGATCGGGGCGAACGCAGCGAATTTGTACTGCATATTGTGTGTACGAAGGACCACGATTAGCGAAAGATGGGCGAAGCAGAGAAGTGACATGATTTCGACGGGGAAGAATAAGATAGCGAATTAACCGTTCGTTTCCATTGATGATGAAGTAGCCACCAAATTCTTCTGGCTCTTCATGTCGCCTCACAAGTTCTGCAGAAGGTAGACTACGAATATTGCACCGAACAGACTAGTAATAGCAGTCAGTTCATCGTCCAAACAATGTAATGGGTGCTTACCCGAACCATGATCGGAACTAGACCACAGTCCCGCATGACAAATTGATCGGGATGAATGTTCCCGTTGATGCTCCAGCAGACCTTTGCTTGCATACGTCCCCTATAAGAGGTTAAACGCTCACGAGCCTGTCATGTACATCAGCTTTAGAGCATCTATCTTCAAACCTGTAGAACTTGGGGATTCGATGGAAGCAACTTACCTCTGTAGGAAATATTTTGCGCTCAGTGCTCCATGTATCTCTGTCTGGAACTCTAGGAGGAGCTATAGATACCTCTTCTATCCAAACTATTCCATTGATGAACATTATGTGCAAATGGGAGCCTGACGCATCACTCACTGCTCAGTCGATTACCCCAGCCACGCTGACCACTCTCTGTCCCAAGCTCGCCGCTGCCATCAAACACGACGCGTTCGCCTATGTCCTTGAGACCTAAAGATAATAGTCCTCGACCATCTCCGTCTCCCTTGGGCAGTCCAGAATCATCGAAGAGCGCATTGAAGGATTCGATATGAGGCGTGACAAATTCATTGAGGATCGGATATGTTGAGCCCGTTTTGGGTGGATTTTTGAATGATTCTTCGCGCTGGATGGTGTTAAATGTTGGTTGCCGCTTTGACTTCCGTGAGCCGTCTGGCATCATGTCTGACTGAACTGCTTCCCCCTGGCTTTTCCCCTGCTCTTGCCAAATTTTTGGCTGAATAAGGTTAGATATTGTGAGAAATAAGTTCCAAATGTGTGCATATCGGACCTTCGATATTATAAACTCCGCATCCTACTCCCGATGTCGACAGCACCAGTGACAAACGACTGCAGGCTCTTTCTTCAGATATGTTCGGAAGTAACACAGTGCAATCTTCCTGGGCAAATCCTCAACAGAATCAGAGCCAACCGCAGAGTTCTGGTTTTGGTCAACCTAGCGGCTTCGGACCCGGAACAGGTAAGCAAGTCATTTGCCTGTACAGCGTTTTACGCACCTGTTAATCGCCGAACAGGCTTTGGATCAACAGGTGCTTTTGGTCAGCCCCAGCAGCCACAAGCCAATCCAATGTTTGGCAACTTGGCGAACCCAAGCACGGGAACTTCAGCATTTGGTGTGTCCTGTCACGTTTATTGTATCCCTCATGACTGAATCACACTCGATGCAGGCGCATTTGGCCAGAATCCACCACAACCAGCTGCGGGTACCTCAGCATTCGGAGCTCCAAAGCCTGCCACGGGCTTATTTGGAGGGGGAGGCACCTCAGCTTTCGGAAGTGGCAGTAACACTTTTAGCTCAACAGCTGGGACGGGGCCCACGGTTTTCGGATCCAATCCCAACACTGGGGGTGCGTTTGGTTCTTTTGGACAGAATAGAGCCACCACTGGCTTTGGTGGTACCTCTCCAAGTAAGTGCTCTTTTCTTTTTATGAAATTATCCAAAGGAGCTGACGATTGTCTTCAGCCACTGGCAATGACACCACTGCGCCTGTCACAACAGGCACATCGAATCCCCCCTACAACTCCTTCAGTGAAAAGGATCCGACGTCAACATCTACCCTGCAATATCAAACAATAACGGCTATGCCCGCCTATCGAGGGACTTCGCTTGAGGCGAGTGATTGCCACCTCCAGATATTAATCCCTCGCTTAACGGTCTTGAAATCTTACTTAGGAGCTTCGTTATCAAGATTATCAACAGGGACGGAAGACTGCAGGGGCATTCGGTCAGCCGTCCTTTAGTGGCACAGCAACTACCCAACCAACGAATTTATTCGGAGGTGCCCCTGCGCAACCTGCCACCACATCCATATTCGGCGGCAGCGCCGGCGCGGGGACAGCGTTCGGAAGCACGGGAACACCAGCAGGCAATCCTAGTACCGGCTTTGGAGCTTTCGCGCAACCCCAGCCCGCGCAACCGGCGACAGGTACTGGAACGGGAATATTTGGGTCAGCCTTTGGTCCACCTCAACAGCAACAGCAACAACAACAGCAACAACCTTCAACCTTTGGTTCCTTCGGGCAGCCACAGCAGCCAGCCACAACTGGGACCAGTATCTTTGGTTCCGGTGGTACATTTGGGCAGCAGAACAAGCCCGCCACTGGCTTCGGGAGTGGTACCTTCGGGTCAACAAGTAGAAATCTTTCCGCTACCGATCTCGTACCTTCTAACATTCTACAACAGCAGGCGGCGCGTTCGGTTCTACAGGAACCTTTGGACAACCAGCCAGCCAGCCTACTGCAGGTACCACAGGCATTTTTGGTCAACCCCAACAGCAGCAGCAACCTGCAACTGGGAGCACATTCGGTGGTTTTGGTACATTACAGCGTTCATATTCTATGAACTATACTAACTTTGTCGCTGTAAGGTTCGAACACGACTGCTGCCAAGCCGTCGATTTTCGGTCCACCTGTTCAGAGTGGCACAACGTCTACTGGCTTTAGCACGTTTGGCAATCAGCAGCAGCAGCAACCCCAGCAGCAACCCCAGCAGCCGCAAGCGGGTAGTATATTCGGGAATACGGGCGGTGGCCTGTTTGGCCAGACCCAACAGCAGCAACAGCAACCTCAACAGACTGGGTGTAGGTTTTTTTTTCCTCCAGCAGTTCATCATAGTGATCTTTTTCACAAATAGTATTTGGTTCCGCCCCAGCTCAACCTCCAGGTGGCCTATTTGGAGGTTCGACGGGTGGAGGTTTATTTGGGAATGTCCCACAAAATCAACAGCAGGCCCAACAGCCTGCTCAACAGGGTGGGCTTTTTGGGACCAAACCGGCCACTGGCGGGGGTTTATTTGGAAATACGTTTGGTCAGACGGGAACGACGGGAACAATAGGCTCGCAACCCCAAACGAATCTTTTCGGGCAGCCTACGGGTCAAACAACGAACCAGCAATCAGCAGCTGGCACGAACGCGTTGGGCACATCTTTATTTGGCCCCAAACCCGCTGCACCTGGTCTTGGCACCTCAATATCAACGGGTAGCTCCTTATTTGGAAATGGACAATCATTGTCTAGTCTAAACTCCTCTGCTACTGTTCCTGGACCACAGGGAACTCTGTTCGCCTCCATTGCTGAACCTCTTTCTCAGAATCTGCCAATTTTCTCGATGCTCCCTCCTGGCCCGCGTGCTGTAGACCTTGACCAACAACCCAAAAAGAAACCCGGCTTTTTCGTCGATGTTCCTACACGTTCGCCTGTTCCATATCTGCAGCTCGGCTATACCCCCGCTAATTCGAAGCTGCGAGGCTTTGCAACATCAACGTCGGGGACTGCGCTCGGGTCCAGCACGAGTCCCTTCGCCACGTCATTGACGAATGGGAAATCCAATGCGTTGGCACTTAGTCGCCTCGATGGGAAGGGTCCTGATGGATTGTTGGGGCGAAGCTCCACACCATCTCTAGGAAGTGGGGGACGTCAGAGCGTGAAGAAATTGATACTGGACAAGAAAGTTGAGCCCGCAGACCTTTTCAGTCAATCTGGTTCGCGCGCTAGTCCCAGCAGAGTAACGTTCAGCCCTGCCCTTGGTCAGGCTGCACGCGAAAAGGAAGTTGCAAGAGAGAAAGAAGCCGCCGTCAGTGCAACACCTGCTGCTCCTCAAGTGGAGACTCCGACGCCTATCACTCGCAAAGTTCCTGGTCGCTTTTCTGCACAGAGCACCACCAATGTGTTGGGCTCCCAATCGGCCTCACCTGAAAAAGAGCCTCAAGCACCAGCAGCATTGCAGCATGGTAGCTACTGGGTGAAGCCCGACCTCCCGACCCTCGTCAACCTTGGTTATGAGGACCTAGTGGCATTCAAGGACCTCATCGTTGGGCGTGTCGGCTATGGCGAGATCCAATTCCTGGAGCCAGTCGACCTCACTAATCTTCCAAGACTTGGCGCTCTCCTAGGCGAGATTGTCAAGTTTGATGATAAAGAGTGCAGCGTTTACCCGGATACTGACGATGCAGACAAACCTGCACCGGGCTCAGGGCTCAATGTTCGCGCACGCATCATTCTTGTCAGATGCTGGGCGACGGATAAAGCAACTCGCGAGCCCATCAAGAATGAGAAAGATCCTGGTGCAGTTAAGCACCTGAAGCGGTTGAAGACGATCAAGGAGACCCACTTTGAGGGCTTTGACATTCAGGAGGGAAAATGGACATTCACTGTGGATCATTTCTGAGCGTGGTTCTCTGTCAGCATACCTGTGCAGTGCAGTAGTATTCCTCTCCATATATTTGTAAGTGTTGTCTATGCCAAAAGTGCTGTTCTTAGTTTAGGTGCAGTCAGGAATACTTTGTACGCAAGTAGATAGCTTTGAATATTTGAATAATAGGTTAACAAACACCAGAAGCGGACAATGATGATATCACCTTGCGCCTGACAAGTTGGAACGCGACACCTTGAAATTACCAGCTTTCCAACCAAGTTGCCGACTGCCATCATTGACGTATCATGTACATGATGTTGAATGTAAGCACAGGTCGTACAATACCCGAAATCATACTGACCGCGTTTGACAGATGCCTGAAAACAAGCTTGAGGGGCAAAACGCGGCCGTCGCGCGCGGTGCCATAGAGGGCGCACTCTCAGGCTCAGCAATCGTAGCACCAACATGGTACCTGCTGAATCGCAGATGGCCCGCTTTTCGTGCCTTGCCTACTACGATGAAGACGCTGGGCGCCGTCATCATCATCGTGCCCTTGATTTCCATTAGGGCGGAGCACCGTGGGCTGGACTTTCATCGTCAGCATTGGTATGTCGGGCGTTTTGTTTTGAGGCATTGCCTAACTTGGACTGGTCTAGGACGGGTATTGGAAAGACGGAGCTGGAGAAGGAGCGAGAGGAGGAGCAAAGGAGGTGGGCTTCGTTGAGCCCGAAGGACAAATTAGCGGAGTGGACGGCGAAGCACCAGCTCAGCGTTATCGTTGGCAGCTGGGCCCTCACTATGGGTCTTGTCGGGAGGAAAGTCATGCGTGACCCGTACGTTTTCCTTTTGCAGTGTGGTTTGAGCTGGGCTGACCACTGAGATGACAGCTTGATATCTATGCCAAACAAGGTATGATGAACTTTTGTCGCTTCGGTCACTGCTTGTTTTTGTGCTGAAACATGTTATATCGTTGGCATCAGGTCGTTCAAGTGCGTCTCTGGGCTCAGGGGCTTACTATCGGTGTCATCATCGCAGCTGCTGCTCTGACACATTCCCAGCGCGCACAGGCGGCCAATATGAGGAAGGTGTGCTTCTTTGCTTCTTTCCCCGCGTTCGGCAAATTTTCTAACGGGTTCATTAGCACTCTCCGGATCATACTTGGGTATACCTGGTATGAATTTACACCCTTCATTTTACGTGTTGTGTTGACTTCAGTTCTAGCTGGACAAGCAGCGCCTTGAGAAGGAACGTGCACAAAAGGCTTAGTACTTGCCCTGCCCATGGTTTGCCTGCCTCCTGAAGTGTTTATCTTTGTGTTGTATTAATACGCATTCCGTTTACCTATACAAAACGCCTGACTCATCAGCGCAGTCCATCAATCGATTCATTTCCAATACAGATCCTTGCTTATCGGAAGTTGATTCACGCTGAACCTGCAAGAAAAAATGAAGCTCTATTATATCCCAAGGAACCGTGATAGATATAGCGACAGACAAGGCAGGTTCATGGGTAACGGACAAGAATATCATGAGGATATAAACATGATGTACGCCAAGATGTGTCAGGCAGACAGAAAGTCGATCCATGCCTTCATGCTCCATAAAAGCGCCATGCAAAGTATGCTCCCAGTAGGGTCAATGGGATGAAGTACATCAGGCTGCAGAAGAGGTCAGTTGTGAAGCGAACGAACGTGCAAGGAAACTTACTTTGAACCCTGCTCAACGGCGTCAGAGACCGAAGCGCCAGAGCCGGGAGCCTTGGTATCGCTGATTTTCAGAGCCTGATAAACCAGGTTAGTGTATTTTAAATGGGAATTGCTGTGGACATCTTACGCCTTCCTTCTCAAAACTTCCGACAAGGAGAGGAGGAAGGAGGTCACGAGCCTCGTCAGAGTGGCCAACATCTTCGAAAGCTTGGGTTGCATCTTTGCCTGCAGACGTCATATTTTTAACCTGGGATTAGCCACCCGATTTCACAGAACACATACCAGCTTCAGCCAAGATCACGTCGTCACCTCCCGGGTGCTATGAAATGAAGTGCCATCATCAGAGAATGATAGCTCGGTATCCATCCCATTGGTTGCATACCTCGTCGATGAATTTAGTAACATCGTACACTGCTCAACACGTCACCACGTAGACACAATTTGACAAGTTTCCTTGTACTGACCTTCTCCATGGATAAGAACATAAAGATTGTCCTTAGTAGAGTGTGCCTTGAGCTCTTCGTACGTGACGACCTTGGCCATTGCAAGTCCTGTTAGTTGCAAACGAGAAAGACGGCGATGACAGGAATGACTATGAAGCAAACAGAAAGTAAGTGTTTCAATGGCATAAAAAGCCCACTCGACTAACGTGGGAGTCGGGAAAACCTATCTTCTCACACAAACCAGAATCTCACGATTGGCCGCCAAACATTTTCTCTAACCCGAGTTGTCTTAGCTGCCAATTCTCCACCAATCAGGATTTTGTTTCAAATATTGACATTAAGTAACAAGTTTTTGCCGCATCACGGACAGATACCATGATAACGCGTACGTAATTACATGATACGTCGTGGAAAAAATGGATTACACAAGTAAGTGTAGAATGTATATCCGCATCGGTTTAGTACTCGAATGACCACAGTGGTTACTGCACGAACAGCTGGACATTCAAGCGTGGAACTGAGCACGCTCTGATAGCTAAATCTTCCACATCATTAGTATAGGGACGAAAGCACTGTGAGCCATGTCCCTAGGCATTGGCGAGTGGAGGTTGCACATGAAAGAATATTCGATCCAAGTCGACACCGAATCACTTCAGCGATGCCAGTATGATTTGGCGTAAACCCTGGTCGAAATCGTCTGCGAATAAAATATAAATGAGGACGAGAAGTTCCGGCGTTGGCAGCGGAAGTACGCGTCGATGAAAACTGCAGTGTGGCTCAGCGCTTTCCTGGCACCTAAGACGAGGAGATGAAAACTTGCTTTCGCCATCACTTATCATTACCAAGAAAATTTAACAGAAAATCAAATTTTTGATCTCCGATTCACTCCGCACTCGGGCCGTGCCGAGGGGTGTGGGACACCTTTCTTGACTACTCCTTCAACTCTCCCGCAAGGCGTCGTACCATGGCTTACGACGATGAGCATGCTGACATTCTCGGCGGCCCCATTTTGCAGATACCAGATACTGGTATCCTGGGTCAATGGTCCCAGTACTCGATTCTATTCAGGGCTAGTCTCATCCTAGCACTTGGCCTATTGGTATCGCTCATCTCAGTACGCGCCTGGGACATATGGAAAAAAAATCAGGAATTGGGCTACAGAAAGTGCGTCATTCTTTTTAGATTTCTTTAGCCTTTACTTATGACACCTATGACAATCAGAGCGATGCGTCGCAAACATGGAATCCCAGACTCGGACTGTCGTCCCTTTGCTGTAGCATATGCTGCGGCCACCCGGGCGCGCGCTGAACGCGAGGCTCAGGATAGAATACAGGCCAATAACGTCACGGAAAAGCCTCCGGCGATAAATAATCAAGTTCCGTTGGCAGACGCGCATGGATTGAGGCGAAGGGCGGCCGAATCTAGTGTGTGCAACTTTTTCGTGTTTTGTTGTCTCGATCTGATCGTTATACAGTTACGAAGCCACATGTTAATCAACTCCCTGCCACAAGGCGTACCATTTCTGGCTTTGATCACAAGCCCAACGGATTTGACTTTGCGCACCGATATAATCCCCGCCTTCGGGATGGCCTCCTTCCTCTCGCGCGCGAGTCCCTAACGCCTGTGAAACGTTCTTATCGTCGCGCTAGCAGAAAGGATCTTGTTTTCGACCCGAACGTGGCGGTGGAAGGCAAGAAACGAGCTTATGATCATGAGGGCAATCATGAACTTGCAATATCAAAGAAGTCTCGTGTTGATAGTGATGACCTCATTGACGATGATGAGGAACTTGAGCTTCTCGAGGAAGAGGACGAGCTAGAGCCCGCTCAACGGGGATCAAAACGGACTTTTGATTCGGATGAAGAAGTTGATTATATGCGCACCGATGGTCGTGACAAGCGCCCTCGGAATATGTCGCGAGCTCAGACACCTGAAGATCAGGAAATGGAAGCTGCCGAGGACGATGTCGCTGAATTGCACCCAATTCCTCGTGGGAAGAAGCGTGATCGTGCTGAGGCTGGCTCGACTTTCGGCGGTGATGATGAAGACGGGGGTACTGGATGATCAAGATGACAGGTCTCACCGTCATCGCAAGCGTCGCACGGTTCGTCCAAGAAAACCAGATGGTTCCTCTCGCGGCAGGAAGCGAGATCGTGATTCTGAATCCCCAGCAAGCGAGGGCAGTACTGGAGGTTCTCATAGGCACAGCGAACGCACCTCCAAGAAGAAGAAAGGGGCCAAGAAAACTTCTTCGGTGACAGCCAGTGATGCTCTAGACAGCTCGCAGGATCCCCTCTGCAAAGGTAGAAAGATTGGCGAGGTGTGGGAATCAAATGGTGTTCAATACAAGGTCGGGAATGAAGGCGAACGGCTTCGTCTCACATTGGTGAAAAAGGCTCGGAGCAAGTATTCAATGGTAGGTTGCGGCCCCTTTGTTAATGTGCTTGTGGAGCTAACCGAAACACAGCCCAGGGATTCTCAGCACCCAGATCGGCAGGCTAATATGGAGATCTATGTGGAAACCTGGCTGACAGATGAACAATACAAAGACTCTGAAGAGCGGCAGGAACTTGTGTGGCAAGAGACGCCTAGAGCCTCGATTGAGCCTAGCACCCCCGGTGAAGCTCCTGTATCACCAACGAAGACGGGTAAGGACCTGCTCTGGGATTCGATGAGGAACAGCCCTGTTTCTAGTCGTGCCTCCCGCCAGTCGTCGACCAATGGCCCAATCCGGGTAAATCCATTTAAGCAGCCTTTACCTCAGGCTACAACTGGTCGACGTGTTGCCTCTTCAAATGTTCATACTCCACCATTAATTCCTGGTGTGGCCGAGGGTCCATCTCGTCCGGGGTTTCGTGCATTCTCGAAATGGGAGAAGCAGGATCTTGAGGCTGAGGCGATGGCGAGAATGCGTGCACGGATGCTGGAGCAGAAGAAAGGAGAGATTCCGCAATCAAAGGCCTTTGAGCTTCCGACTAGCGCCACGGCGCCTGAGCTAGGCCCTAAAGCTCCGGCTGTGCCCATCATCACATTCACCCCGCCACCCCCTACTGCATCCACGTCTGGCAGCACTGAGACAAAGTCGACACCGTTATTATTTTCATTTGGTAATGCCTCAACGAACACGGATGCCTCAAAGCCCACTGCTCCTACTGCGTCTTCCACACCAGCAAGCGTTACGCCTGCGGCCTCGGCTCCAGTTGCCAATAAACTTAGCCTATTCCCTACCTCGTCTACTCCACAGATAACCCCTGCAGTGCCGCCGTCTTCATTTGGCCCGCCTACGACACAACCTACTAGCACCACCACCACCACCATAACCACCACCGTACCTACCACATCATCCGCACCCTCTATACCCGACTTTTTCGCTAAGCCAGCTGCACCATCGACTCCTGCGTCTGCAGCAACCTCAGTTCCTACATTTTCTTTTGGTCCCACGCCTGCACAGCCACTGTTCGTTGCACCTGCTTCCGCATCCACCAATCCCTTTTTTGCACCAGCATCAAGCACAGAAACCGGCAAACCAGCACCATTCCCTTTCGCAAAACCCAGTGTACTACCTTCCTCGGTGCCAGCATCTACATCAGCACAAGCTAACCCCACATCGATATTTGGGGCCCCTTCAAGCAACGCTGCCCCAGCTTCTGCCCCATCCGCACCTGCTCCACTGAAGTTTGACTTTGGCAAAAAGCCTGCGAGCACGATCCCAAAGCCTGCTGCTGCATCTCCCCCTACCATAACTGCTACCGATGCTGCAAAACAGACTAGCCCTTTATTCGCATCCTCGGCGGCTGCTCCTCAATCCAGTCCCTTGGGGGCAAGTTCACAGCAAAAGTTCTCGTTCGGTCAGCCCTCGTCAGCATCAGTATCTGGTTCTGGTAGCAATGCCACTGCTACATCAAAAGCTGCTGAGACCTCAGAAGCGCCCAAGCCCAAAGGAGCAGAGACTGAGACGCCCAAATTTTCGTTTAGTCCGCTCCCCGGTGGTTCAGCGTTTAGCTTTACAGGTGCTTCATTGGCACCCAAGTCAACGCCGAGCTTTGGAGCACCGTCAGGGGCATCAGCCTTTGCCATAACTCCGTCTTCGGGTGGTGATGCGAAGAAGACGGACGCGCCATTATCAATCTTTGGCGCCGCAAATGCTACCAAGGAAGATGGAAGTAAGGCTGGCGCTTCTACACCTGCAGTCTTTGGTGGTTCTAGCTTTGGTACAAATGCAAATGGCATCTCGAGCAATATCTTTGAGAAGTCCAGTGTTCCACAGCCCAGCGGTGACGCAAGCACGTCTACATTGGCTCCCAAGAGTGTATTTGGCAATGCCACGTCGAGCCATGCATTCTCTACAACTCCTACTGGATCTCCTGCTGTATCTGGCAGTGCCCAACCGGGCACTTTCACGTTTGGCAATGGGTCAGATAAGCATACAGATAGCGTGAAGCCGTCACCATTTGCTCCATCAAGCAATCCCACTTCTTCTGTCTTTTCATTTGGGAAGAAGGAAGACACCGCAGCGCCTTCTTCGTCCAGTATCAATACTTCTACTGCGCCTATATCATCGACGCCCACGTTTGCATTCGGATCTTCTGTGTTCGGTCAACCTTCGACGGGTACTTCAAATGGGCCAACGCAACAGCAATCGGTCTTTGGGAAACCGTCAGCACCTACGCCCAGTGCGTTTGGTTTCGGCAGTGGTTCTGGAACTGGAACTGGAAACAGCACTATCGGTTTCGGGGGTCAACCGGGAGGCCAAAACCAACAGCAATGATGCATTCCCATGTTTTTATCTACACTCCTGCATACGTGACCTTGTACAGCACATACCTCTTTCTGTATTGCGTCTTGCCGGTACTTTATAGGCGTACATACAAGTATTGCTTATCTCATCGCATGTCATCGCTTGTTTTTTGTACCATCACGATTCATGTGTTCGGGGCATTCAGCGTTGTCTGATTGGAGGCTCCTGCATCTAGCAGCCTGATACCTCTGCTTCAATACCCACTTCAACTAACACCGTATCTTCCGTAGCCACTCTAATGACCCAATTATCGTTGGTCTTTGCACTCAGTCTACTCGTACGAGATGCAGTAAACACGGGTATACAATCGTACACGTCAATGAGAAGGGGCGATCCAATGATCAATGCAACATTCGAAGATCACAATGACGAGGGCGACAAAAGTGTCCCATCGAGGTCCTGGCCATGCTCGTGGTGAAATTCAGCACGAGACATAATGCAAAGACAAAATTTCCTGACCTCAGCAGCAATAATGTAGCCACTTGGTGCTTGACAAATGAGCCTGAAGTCCGATATAAACTACCTAGCCGTTATGTCTCGCAGAAATCCCGTGGTATCGAACAAAGACAGGAACGGAACAAATGCATCCAGGAGGGTGCATAAGGGGCTGCCGGACCTACCCTACTAGTAGGCTGGGGTCCTGGGGATCGTCGACGTTCAATGGAGTCGGAACGTGAATTGGCGAAGGAGAATCAAATTGCGGTTGACTAATGCCGCTGGTTCCTAGATGCGGCATCATGATCTGCGACGGTCAAGCGTGTCAGTGACATTCAACAAAACCAAAAAGATATGACACACCTGGCCATATAATCGTCAATCTATATGCAGATGATGCAATGATATTGGTCTATCTCAAGAAAGGAGATAAAATGAAGACTTACTACGAAAATGATGCATACTAACTGTCGAAACCGAATGACAAGAGACACCGATCAGAATTCAGTAACAAGAACACCCGATGCCAACACGGGGTATGGAATGAAAAAAAACCGATCACAGAGCAATTCAAAACACATGACCACCGCAGGGGTCGAACCTGCAATCTCCTGATCACGTAATCGTAGTCAGACGCGATGCCATTTCGCCAGGCGGCCGTTGAAACAACGCCAATGCACATGTACTATGTGCTGAAGACGGGATAAGATTGCCCATAATCGTCAGTACAACAATCCAACTACCGGACCTTCTCTATGTCCGTCTTGTTCGAAACTTCTCTAGGCGACCTCGTCATCGACCTTGAGGTGGAGCAGTGCCCAAAAACATGCGAGAACTTCTTGAAACTTTGTAAGGTTTACTACTATAACTTGAATGCATTCTTCAATGGTGCGTAATTCTCCCTTCATTGGTACCTTTGCCTTAAACAACAGTATCCAGTATCCAAAGATTTCCTAGCTCAGGCTGGTGATCCCACTGCCACGGGAACAGGTGGAGAATCAATATGGTCCTACGTTGCCTCGCAAGGGGAGAAGGATGCCACAGCCGCCCGGTATTTTGCCCCAGAATTCGTGCCAAAGTTGAAGCACACCCATAAAGGCACAGTGTCCATGGCCGTAGCACCCTCTGTGAACGACGAGAAAGGTGGTTGTGGCAGCCAATTCTTTATCACACTTGCAGACAACATAGACTATCTCGACGGGAAGCATGCAGTTTTTGGTCACGTCGTAGAAGGGCTGGAGACGCTGGACAAGCTAAATGACGTCTTCACGGATCAAGATGGGAGACCATTCAAGGATGTGCGGATCAGACACGTCGTTATTCTTGGTACGTTAGTATCTAGTTGGACCCTAAGGTTTTCATATGCTCATGGACATCCGTAGATGACCCATTCCCTGACCCGCCCAGCCTAGTCCAACCCCCGTCATCTCCTACTCGGCCCCCAGATAATTCTACTAGGATTGCAGAAGATGAAGACCCCCTTGCCACTCTTCCGGATGAGGAAGAGGAGCGTATACGCCGCGAGAAGGCCGCAGCAGCCTCTGCTCTAACGCTTGAAATGGTTGGCGACCTGCCTTTTGCCAACGTCCGGCCTCCGGAAAACGTCCTTTTCGTGTGCAAACTCAACCCTGTCACACGAGACGAAGACTTGGAGCTCATCTTCTCGAGATTCGGCACCATTATGAGTTGCCAAGTCATTAGGGACAAGAAAACGGGTGACTCATTGCAATACGCTTTCATAGAATTTGACAAGCGAGACGACGCAGAACAGGTTCGTGGTGTACAGTTTTTGCATAGTGAGACGAGACTCAAGGACTTGTCAGGCCTATTTTAAGATGCAAAATGTGTTAGTAGATGATCGACGTATTTGGGTAGATTTGTACGTGCGAAACCACTTCATTGATAATTGTCTGACTCATCTACGCAGCTCGCAGTCTGTGGCACGGCTCAATACTACCTGGTCCAATAACCCCAAAGTGGGACTGCATAGCAAAGAAAGGGGCGGGTTTGGCGGTCGCGAAGACTTGGAAGAAACTCGACGATACCGGGCAGCTGGAAGAAGCGATGGCAGAAATGGTTATGGAATGGTGTTTGAAGTTCCAGATGACAAAAAAACTTCATCACGCAGGAGTAGACATGATCGAGATAGGGAAGACCCTCGGGATCGACGCCGACGCTCCGGCTCTCCTGTGCCACGCAACAGATCTGGAGAAAGGCGCCGCAGCAGAGATAGATATTCTCGGGATCATAGGACACGCCACTAGTAGCGGATCTGAAACTGAACACCGTGCCTGTATGTTTTTACTCATTGTGCTCTGTGTACCAAAATGATGGCCCGATGAGGCAGCCCACCAGTCTGAACTGTAATTTCCACCATTGCTGTGCCACGGGGCTAGATTATAAGACATTTGCGCAATGAGAGCTGTAACTCTCTGTTTCTCCTCTGGCTTCTCCCTCATGACACACTCACACAATGACTTCTACGCTCCCGGCTCTGATATGCTCCTGCTGTCGAGCGACGATGTCAAATTCTGCGTCCACCGTTGCATACTAGCAGCCGCTTCTCCATTCTTTGAACACATGTTTGCATTACCACAGCCTCCTGACGATCCAACAAACGAAGAACGTCGTCCTGTAATCCCCGTGTCGGAGCCTAGCTCAACCGTGCACACGCTTCTGCGTTTCGTCTACCCCGTACCTCATCCTACCACTTCATCCCTTGACGAGCTCAGCAATATTCTCGGAGTCGCAGTCAAATACGACTTCCTCGGTGTCATCTCCTCTCTTCGCAAGCAGCTTATCACCCCCGCGTATCTGAAAGATGATCCCGTGCGAGTGTTTGCAATTGCGAGTCGTTACGAATTCGAGCATGAAGCTCAGGTTGCGTCACGACACACGCTCTCCGTCAACATCCTTGACTGTCCATTGTCGGATGACTTCCGGTTCATCACAGCGCACTCATATCATCGCCTCCTCGTCTTGCACAAGAAACGTTCGAAGGATGCCCAAGCGCTCCTGAAGATTCCAGAAGACGTGAAGTGCTTGCAGTGCTCAGGGCCGTATTATGGAGCGTTTGTACCGCCAAAGTGGTGGAAGGAGTTTGAAAGAATGGCCAGAGTAGACCTGGAAATACGGCCAACCACAGATGTTATCTTCAGCATGCCATTCTTTGCGCGGGCCGCAGAGGCATCAGGATGCGCGCGATGTGCGAGTAGCATTCTGGACTCGCATGAATTCTTATCAGATCTCAAGCGACAGATCGACGAGCTTCCTGCTACTATATGATCGTTCCTCTTCACGACCATCACGACCATCACGACGTTATCATTGTCATGTCATATAACCTAGGACTTCTCGGGGACGTTCTTTACATGCGCCATTCTACGTTAATATTCCGAGTACTTTACTGCGCATCACCTATTGTCATTGTATTATGAAACGAGATACTCTTAGATCTAACCATGATTGTATGCATAGTTGTATAGGCTACTCACGTAGTGACCAAAATCACGGTCATTACGGATATGATCTGATATGAAGTTGATCAAGTGCCTGGCTGACGTGTCGACATGTCAAGTTCAAGCACTGCT
The DNA here is from genome assembly GCF_016647785.1 of Suillus fuscotomentosus. Taxonomy (NCBI): domain Eukaryota; kingdom Fungi; phylum Basidiomycota; class Agaricomycetes; order Boletales; family Suillaceae; genus Suillus; species Suillus fuscotomentosus. The sequence goes on from NW_024539515.1 coordinate 241,618, forward strand.
TAAGCGAGTATGTAAGGAGGCTTGACCAGGAGCGCACTAGTAGCACGGCACCTGGGGAAAATTGCCGTAATCATCTTGTTCACAGCTACTGGGGTCGACTAGGGGGAGGACCGTAGGAGAAGTCCTTGAAGAAACGTACGGATACCAGGGATCAAGTAGAAATATGAGTGAAACATTATTTAGAGATACCCGAGGGGATAAGTAACTAGGGTCCGCTGACAGGTAGCGTGACTCAGATTCGGACATCTTGGCCTACTAAAATTAAAGTCCTGGGCGACTCTTCCAGATCTGCCTATCTCAACGACTTTGTCTCCAAAATGTCTACACCACAGCTCGCCACATTCAAGGGTACCTGCAATCGAAAATGAACCTATGGTGAGTCTATGGAACTTCACCAGTCACTCCTTCTCATCCTGGATCATGTCGGCAGCGAACCTATGCTGCAGGGACAGTAGAGCGCAAGGGTCTCGAAGCTGCACTTGCTCAGATGCAACAGGAACTTCCATTCGAGGTTCCATGTATCGTCAATGGCTCACCGGTCTGTACAGCTTGTCACTGGCCAACTCGTCGATGACTTAGATTTCCTCGGATCTTAGATCAAAACCGGTAAACTTGCCAAGCAGCCCATACCCTCCGATCACGCCCGTCATCTCTGCATATACCACGAGGCAGATGAAGCGACTGTAGCCAGCGCGATTGATGGTGCTCTTGCCGCCAAAGCTGAGTGGGAGGCCATGCCTTGGAACGATCGCGCCGCCATCTTCCTGCGTGCTGCAGAGCTTGTTAGCGGCAAGTACCGTTACAAATTGGTAGCAGCTACTATGCTTGGTCAAGGCAAGAACGCGTGGCAGGCCGAGATCGATGCTGCCGCAGAGGTGTGTAAGATGGAACTATCTTGATGGCAGTTGATTGATGGAATTTTCGCAGCTTTCCGATTTCTTCCGTTTCGGCGTCAAATATGTTGAGGAACTCTACGCACAACAGCCTCCTAAGAACGCGGCAGGATCATGGAAGTAAGTGCGGTACCCCTTCTATCAGGCTACTTCTGATGATTGGATAGCCGCGTCGAGTATCGTGCGCTGGAAGGATTTGTTCTTGCTGTTTCGCCATTCAACTTCACAGCGATCGGTGGTAACCTTCCAGGTGGTACGAGCGACTATTTTTATCACGATTATTACGTTCTGAAACAGACATCTTACTAGTTCCCGCAATCGTCGGTAACACAGTCGTATGGAAACCTTCACCAGCGGCCACGTATTCCAACTACTTGATCTATCAGATCCTCGCGGAGGCTGGTGTTCCAGCCGGCGTCATCCAGTTCGTTCCCGGACCACCTCCAGAAGTCGTCGCACAGGCGATATCGCACCCCAACTTTGCAGCGCTCCACTTCACAGGCAGCACGTTTATATTCAAGAAGCTATGGAAAGACATCGCCGCAAACCTGAACAAGTACAAGGGGTATCCGAGAATCGTTGGTGAGACAGGAGGAAAGAACTTCCACGTCATCCACAAGTCGGCAGAGATCCGAAATGCAGTTTTGCAGACCATTCGAGGTGGCTTCGAGTATCAAGGTGCGCATATTGCGTGTATGAGTGGCGCACAAGATTGACAGGCGTGTGTACAGGACAAAAATGCTCTGCGTTGTCACGGCTATATGTTTCTTCTTCGCTTTGGTCATCTGGATTCAAAGATCTGCTCCTGTCTGAGGTTGCGAAGATCAAAATCGGGTCACCATCAGACTTCGGCAACTTTATGGGACCGGTGATGTACGTTCCATTTATATGCATCGGGCTGCGCACCTATCACTGAATAATATCGCAGAGGTCGTCCGGCTTATGACAAAATAATTGGCTTCATCCAGAAAGCCAAGGATGCGGGAGGGGAGGTTCTTATCGGGGGCACTGGTAAGGCGGATACTACGACTCACCTACGAGTTTTCTCATGATGCTACAGGCGATGACTCCAAGGGCTACTTCATACAGCCCACGGTCATTCTAACCAGAGATCCTGAATCAGTCACCATGACAGAAGAGATCTTTGGTCCTGTCATCACTGTAATGGTTTTTCGTTCGCAAATGCGGCCAGATGTACTAACAACTTTCCAGGTTTATATGTACGACGACGCGAATTATGAGCAGACTCTGGAACTGATCGACAACACCTCGCCTTATGCCCTGACCGGCTCTATGTAAGCCCAAGGTCTTTGCGATATGCGTTGACTGACAACTTGTTTTCCAGCTTTGCCGCAGACCGCAAGGCCCTTCTGACCGCCACAAACAAGCTACGCAACGCTGCCGGCAACGTTTATTACAATGAGAAATGTACCGGCGCGGTCGTGGGTCAGCAACCCTTTGGAGGAGGACGAGCAAGTGGGACCAACGACAAAGCTGGGAGTATTAGCATCTTCTACCGATTCGTTTCTGCGAGAAGCATAAAGGAGAACTTCGTGGGCCTGGAGGACTTCCAATACCCGTCGAACTTGATTTGATTTAATGAGAATCAATAACAATGCTAGTAATCGATGTTGTATCAATCAGAGAATCATGTTGTTACCTGTATTCGATGAGAAATGTTTATGGAGGACAAATTTGAAAGTATCCTCAAGAGCACTTGAGCAGCAAACCTTATCGCCCCATGTTACTCTACGGTAATTGTGGCGCACACTAGATGTTAGAACGTTGCGCTATACTGTTGCTGAAGCATCCACTCTGGGACCATGACGATAGCGAACCGCTCCAAATTCAAGCTCGATAGCATATATAGGATCGACATAGAATAAAACCGTACTCTTGGTATGACTACAACTAAATCAACTGCAAGTAGCGCTAGAAATATTGATTTAGCAACTACGAGGGACAGTCAAGGCTAAGAACTCACCCATCTCGGCAATTCGACCAGTCTGCTCCATGAGCCATGCGACTCAAATCAATCTCTAGCCCACCGGACATCACGAATACAGTCCTAGGAGTATAAAATGGTTGTTCTCGGGAAGCGGGCGGTATCCAGAAAAGCAGCCGACCATGGGTTCCTTTCATCCATCCATCTTTTGGCATGATAGGATTTGAATCAAGATGAGAAGTGCCCTCAAGTAGCTCAGCAGGGTTTTGCAGTGCATGTTCCAAGCTTGATGCGAAGCAAATGGTGGGACGTCTATCCAAAGGGGATGTAGCGGAGTGGATTTCAGTGTGCTCCTGAAATTGCTGTTCTGTTGCTGCATTCCACAGCCGGACAGTGGAATCCCTTGAACCAGACACGATGCGAGTGCCATCGGGCGAGAACGAGACTGACTCAACCGATTGAGTGTGCCCTCGGAAGGGCTCACCCAATGGCAGCCCCGTTGCGGCATCCCACAGCCGGACAGTGGAATCGCTTGAACCAGACACGATGCGAGTGCCATCGGGCGAGAACGAGACTGACCAAACCAATTGAGTGTGCCCTCGGAAGGGCTCACCCAATGGCAGCCCCGTTGCGGCATCCCACAGCCGGACAGTGGAATCGCTTGAACCAGACACGATGCGAGTGCCATCGGGCGAGAACGAGACTGACTCAACCGATTGAGTGTGCCCTCGGAAGGGCTCACCCAATGGCAGCCCCGTTGCGGCATCCCACAGCCGGACAGTGGAATCCCTTGAACCAGACACGATGCGAGTGCCATCGGGCGAGAACGAGACTGACCAAACCGATTGAGTGTGCCCTCGGAAGGGCTCACCCAATGGCAGCCCCGTTGCGGCATCCCACAGCCGGACAGTGGAATCGCTTGAACCAGACACGATGCGAGTGCCATCGGGCGAGAACGAGACTGACTCAACCGATTGAGTGTGCCCTCGGAAGGGCTCACCCAATGGCAGCCCCGTTGCGGCATCCCACAGCCGGACAGTGGAATCCCAAGAACCAGACACGATGCGAGTGCCATCGGGCGAGAACGAGACTGACCAAACCGATTGAGTGTGCCCTCGGAAGGGCTCACCCAATGGCAGCCCCGTTGCGGCATCCCACAGCCGGACAGTGGAATCGCTTGAACCAGACACGATGCGAGTGCCATCGGGCGAGAACGAGACTGACAAAACCGATTGAGTGTGCCCTCGGAAGGGCTCACCCAATGGCAGCCCCGTTGCGGCATCCCACAGCCGGACAGTGGAATCCCAAGAACCAGACACGATGCGAGTGCCATCGGGCGAGAACGAGACTGACAAAACCTGAGAAGTGTGCCCACGGATCACGGTCTGAATAGCCGTCCAGTTCACAAGACGACCTTGCATCAGACGAAGGGTGTTCGGAAACTTTCCAGTAAACTTTCTAGCTATCGTAGACTTGTTGGGGCAAAATGGCAGCCCTGATACATACAGATGTGGCGTGCTGTGCAAAATCATCCCACCAAACACCTGCACGAATCTCTGCACGTCCGTTGCAGCGGACAAGACGCTTGCATGTCCGGATTGGCCCTGTGTCCGCGCGTAAGCACTTCCCCTGACACCACCAGGTGAGTCTGTTCTCACCTTCAGCCACTGGGCAATCAGTGGAAGCACAGCAACCGCGCTGCCGAGTCCATTAAGAAGGCCGAGTGCTTCAATCCAGAAGAGCAGTCGCTCGCTATCGAAGAATGATCCTATTTCCTTGGCGATCTCCGCGTCAAAGTCCGTTGCTCGGACGTGCGTAGCCCAAAATCGGCAGGAATATGACAGATGCGAGGGAATCCGTGTCACGACTCTATCCGGCAGTCCGGTATCCATGCTATTGGGGAGGTATGAAGACTTTAACTCACACATATTGAAGCGAAGGTCGTGCTCCATCACTCGAAGTGATGCGAAAGCAAGATCGCGTTGCGCGTTCGATATTTCCACAAAAAAGTCACCACTGGATGATTTGTCTGTCAGGAATTCGCGGAAGGATGCGTGAATGGGTCGGATGGGACTGGATGAGCTGGTGATGCCGCTTAGGAGGGATCCCATATGTGCTACTACGTCTTCTACTTTGTAGTGCTCGCTTTGGTCTGGAAAACGGCACCGCATGGCATTCAGGGCATCTAAAGGGAGCGGTTCGGCTGAGCCAAGTATTTGTGACATCACAGAATGAAACTTTGCTAGCGCTTGCTGATAATCGTCAGTGTCCGTGTATCTGTCCTTCCCCATGTTTTCTCCTAGAATGAAGCTATATATGCCATATAACAGGTTTTTCTGCTTTCCATGATCGTGGGATGTGACAGCATTGAAGCAATCAACGGTGGATTTGCCAGGAGGGGGTAGTTTGATGTATTTGCATGCAAGACGCGCCCACTCAAATAGTCCATCAGCTTTGTTGGCGAGGACCGCGAACTGTTTGTCTCCAAGACCGGACACCTTCTTCAGCTCGTGGGATACAAATCTACGGATGTCTCTCTTCGAGTCTTTTTTTGAAATGTCGTCCATGGATAACCGTTGAATGTGTGGAGCATCCTGAAATTCAGAAATGATATCAGGAAGCGCGCGAGAGGTGACGAGAATCCGAAAGTTGGATGGGAGTTCGGTGATTTGGGGAAGACCTTCGCCCTCCAGTGCGCCCGCAAGTATGCGGAGAAGGTCGCGCCGTGTCTCGATTTCCCCGCTCTCGTCCAGCGCTTCGATCACGATCAAGACAGGCCACACGCTTGACCCAGAAGACTTCTTTAGTGGTTCTATCAACAGCTTGCGCCACTGCTGGACGATATCTGTCGTGTTCTTGAGCGAGTTTGCATGTTCGACTGCATTCGCCAATGTTCGTCTCATCTCCGGATCACGATCAGCGAGGTCGCGAGCGATGGTGGAGAACACTTTTTCATGACGTTTGTCCGTTTGGTTCCGGTCGAAGCAGAAACACGAACCGAGCTCTCCCAAGTCGTTGAACCAGTTGGCTATCGTGTGAGCGATGGCTGATTTTCCTGTGCCCGCAGGGCCAGATAGCCACAGCACCTGCTGAGCAGTATCTCCGCTGTCGTTGATCCATTCAGTGATCCGGGATAGAATGTGCGTGCGCGTCTCTGGTAGGCATAGTTTCGTGGTATTCAGCCCCGCGCCTGCTGCGTAAGGCATCCCGCTGAGATCCAGTTTGTCCCCCAGTTCGTCACCTGAAGGAGTATTATGAGTGGACGGGAAGTCAGAAGCACGTCCGAATCCTTACTCGTACACCGGACAAGATCGGCTATGTCCCGAAGAGCTTGGTCCCGAAATTGTTGCATGAACTCTTCCAAAGCCTTATTGTACCGTGAAATCAGATCATCCGTCTCTGACATAACATTTTTCTCGAGTCTCTTCCCTGTGATAATGGCATAAGATTCAAATTATAGAAAGCGCAATGGCTCGACGCCTCACAAAAGCTCTTTTTCTCCGAATAATCCCTGATGAAACACGCGCACTCTAGAGTCTGCTGCGCGATCCGTCCAGCGATGCTGCGCTTCGATGAAATCTGGCTGAGAGTGTCCTCTTGTGACATGAAGCGGTAAACTTGTTCCAATTTCTCGAGAAGAGATTGCACCGATTTGTCGCGTTCTGTTTGAGCAAGAATAATCTGCGTAGAGTCGACAACTGCTGAACGGAAGGGCAAAACTACACGTACTTTGGATGCAGCAGACAGTATGCCCAGCACCATCTTTGCATAAGGATGTACCTATACAATTTAATTAGCCCGCCTCCAACCAAGAAGAGCGGCCCATACGTTCGTAAGATTCTCGATGACAGTGTCAAATATTTTGAGTTGTTGAAGATATGTGGTCGGGATATCGTCTGCGGCAGCGAGATCTTTTGGGCCATCCTTGACTTTGGATACCACAGAAGTGACACGTCCTCCGAGTAGTGTCATGCCTTCTGTAGCCTCACGGGCACCCTGAAGTTCAGCATCGACTGATTGGGGATCAGGAATCTCTTCCACGCCAGGAGGGGCGTCCAGCACCTGCACGACCACCAGAATTTAGACATGAAAACTAGATCGTTTGGCGTAAATACCTTCGAAGCAGGTTCTCCGGATGCTGCTTGATTTCCACAGCCAGTGAGATTCTCAGATGTGGCGGGCTTGTTGCTATCGGAAGGATGCAGACGCGGTGCATGCTTAGTGGACCTCAGACAAGTTCAAGGTCACAATAATAAATACTTACCTCAATATTCTGATTCAATAAAGCATCTTCATTCTGGACGGCGGGGATTTGATGGCGAAAACGGTTAGAGTGTTTCTGCACAATATCAGCTATATTCTAGTTCCTCCAGCAATCAGGTCGACGTACAGAAACTTTTTTAGTCACATTCTTCTTAAATTTCCGCAGGGCCTGACGGAATCCGGTGCGGGGCTGGCTCTGGATGAAAGATGCACGAGAGGCAGCAACGGCATCATTAGCGCTCGTCGACAGCAGTCTCATGAGGGCACGTACGGAGCTCTCGCCAGCAGTTGCTTCTCTGGATTCAGAAGCCTCCGGACGAGGTTCCTGCCTGTTGTCTTCGCTCATTGGGAACAGTCGAAAATTTGGATCAGCTTGAGGAAAATGACTGCAAAAATTAGAGGTCGGGAAGAGTATTCGGTAGGACCAGAGTCTAAATAACAAGCACCCGAATACCCTTGACCACAAGCCTCAAGGCAGCCGCGTTCAAGTAATGGAACGTGGTTCGTGCAAGCACTAGTGAAACTTTAGCATGTGACATCGTTCATCATGTAACAGGCTTGATTCATAGGTGCGGGTAAGTATATACATACATATGTATGGGCATTCATGACAATATCGTCAGGGCTGAACTTCAGTAGTATGGAAAGCGGGAGTAATTAATCTGGTGTGAGCGTCAAATCTTGTGCCGAGTCAGCGTCCACGCATTTGCGCAACCCTTTGCCCTAAGATAGAAATCCATATGGCTTTTGGCTTTGAGATACCGATCATTATAACCGTTATCCACATTTTCAAATTTTTCTATCCCAACGAGAGGATATAAGCTATCCTGCCTACAGCCTCGTGGCTGGCTGACGTCGAACTCAAGCGTTCAATGCATCATCTTGACAGAACTTGGACAGAGCGCACCAAAGGACTCAGACCAGCCAGAGGAGTCTTCTGAAGTTGTTCTGCCATTCAAACCATTCGTCATGGACAGTGAAACAAAGGCAGTTTCCTCCGCGACCCGCATATGCAACCACACGTCGAGCTTTGACGCTGGCGTGAATCATGCTCTCGACCTTCGCACTGATTTCTTCACTCAGTCAATTGCACGCAACATTGTCGAGAATGAGAACACGAGGAGACGACATCTACTTGCAAAGAAGATGCTAATATTGTATGAGTTGCTACTGTAAACATCGTCCAAGAGCCGACCGAACTTGAAGGATATAGGAAAGTCACAATAGGACGTTCGAATGCGCACAAACTTATGGTTCAGCACTACCGTTCATCATCGGTCGACAGAAACATGCATTCTGACACTGCCTCATGTACGTACAAGTACAATTATAATCATTGAGAATGACTTCATGGGGCTCGAATTCAAGTGCAGTTCAGGTGCTCTTCGGAAGTGGGGTCTCTGCATACAGCGCCTTCATGGCCGCTGGAGGATAGCGATCCCCAACCACCCAAACAGCCTTCTCCGCGATAACACGTACTTCCTGGACTGATTCAGGACTCAACGACACGTTGATAGCACTGAGGTTCTCCTCGAGATACTGTGCGAGTCAAAACCATGAATACCCGAGGCTATATGGCTACTGACCTTGACCTTCTTTGTACCCGGAATGGGGATGACATCTTCACCTTGGACAAGAAACCACACCAACGCGACCTGTCCAGCGGTAGAATTATATTGCTCGCCTACTCTCTTGAGGTCATCTGCCAGTTTCAAGATGTTCGGGAAGTTTTCCTTTGAGTATCTAACCAAGTACAGTTCGCGTGAGCCCCCTACCAGGCACTGACATGACACATACCTGGGAATCATCCTCCTGAAATCATTAGTTTCGAAGTCATCTGGATATTTCTTTTCATCCGGTGAGTGTCCAAATCAATTTTACTGGTCTGCGATACTTACCCGTGATCGAACTACGCCCAAGAGGCGAGTAGGCAATGATTTTGATTCCAAGTTCACGAGCCGTATTTAAAGTTTTTAGTTTTTAGTCCTCGATGTCGACAAGGCCTCACTGCTTGTTATTCTATGTGCTAGAATCAGACATAGAGATGATGCATCGATGATGGATTTGAGATAATGAGCGCGTAACGGTAAACAGGACATCGTCGAAATAGCACCGCGTCAGTTGGCGTGTGTAAACTGAACCAAACAATCCTCCTGATTCATGATAAGCCTCTTCCAAGTATCACACCGAACACAAAGATGTTTTCATAGCTTTCCTACCATATGTCATTACCAACGCGCAAGCGAAAAGCTGTTTGCAGATGCAGAACGGGAGGAAGCAGAAGAAGCTCAAAGTCCTAAACCAAGCATATCCAACATTCCTCAACTACAGAGCCCGGATGCAAACTGGACAGGCGAAGAATCCATGCAGGATGCTGTGCTGCGCATGCTCGTCGACAAGTACAAGCCTATGCGCTCGGGGCCTATCAGGTCAGCTGACATGAAGCTGAGGGAGGCGCCGCCGAAGGTGCACACAGATGCACATGTCGTCGAACGATCTGCCCAAGGGTGGCAAGAGCTTGCAAAGAAACCTTTGCTACCTTCTATAGAAGGTCACAAGCCTTGGCTTACTACTTACAAGGCCCCTTCTCATGCGTCTGCATCCATTAAGCTCGGCAACTTCACACCTGCATCCGCACGGACGCCTGGCGTCCATGCTGTGACGGACGAACGCACTAGGAAGACGGAGAGGGAGCTAGCCAGACGAAAAGAGCAAGCAGGACGACTGTCGAGAGCTAGAGAGTCAACATTGGATTATCGCTTGGGCCTGAAGAACAGCGAGGGGCAACGCACTGCTCGTCGGAACCCTGTGAGTATGAGGGGGTGGCAGGCCTTGATAGAGGACAAGATACAGGTTGGCTTCGTCATTCACTCGGAATTATTTTGTTCTTACATTTAAAGATAGAAAGCTCGAGCTGCCGGACATTTCGACAAAATCAAAGGGCGAGGTCAGCCTATGGTTAGATTGAGCGACGAGCACAATCCTTTCATTGCAAGAGAAGAGTTCCTCATGAACCGGATTGTTCAAAGGAATGGGGCAGCTCCACCATGGGTTGAAGTCCAAATCGGTGGGTGACTTATACCATGTCGGTGAGATCTTCAAGTTAATCACCATATTATAAAATTACAGAGCTCGAGACTGCAGTGAACTCGTTTCGCAATGTCCTGCGGCAGTCGTGGACAAGGCGTGCAATTCGGACTTTAACAATGTTACAACCAGCGACTATGTTGCCTTCATTATCGCTGGGCAGTGTGACATCATTGCGCGACCGCGAGTGGGAAGAACGAGAATGCTCTTACCACGATACAGCCATCGCCGAATTGAATTCTTTGGTGCGTAAATACAATGCCCTTGCGCCATATTCTGTGCGCCGCCCGTATTATTCTCGAGAGGCCGAATTAGCCAAGGCGTATCAGGACTGCGGGGATGACATTCTGCGTGAGATATCAGAGAGAAGAGAGATACATGGCAGGTCTGGTGCCTCACCACCATTTGAAGTCGAGTCTTCTGTGGACGTCGATGCTTCGAGTTCAACGACTTATCCTTTGAGGTTTCGAGATATCATCCGTCGGTGGTTTATGAAGCTGCGAGAGAGATTCTTCAATGTATCCTGAATGACATACTCGCACGGCTGATCATACATACATGCATACATTATGCCCGGATGAGGCTGAACGGCTCAAGGCACGCCCTACATCTATTCTAGACCCCTCTATCGTAGCTAACAATCCATACATGCATTTGTATCCTTGCTCTTGTGTTGTTACCGGAGATCCAGGAATCCAGGAGTGCGCCGGCTGCCTTCCATAGCCGATTTTTGTCCATTGTGTTGGATCTGATACCGCGGAGGCATTCATGTCCCTAGTCGCATCAGCGTTTTTCCTCAGCGCTCAGCGTCCACAGAGTACTGCAGTCGTTACGACGATTCATACATACAAAAACGACGACAATACTGAGCACGATTGAATAAGTCGAATTCACGCAATTTACGTGAATTCGGCATCCCGGACATAACTCGGCCGCAAGGGACAAGAAGAAACGAGGCGTTTACCCACTTTTGCAAATTCCCTGGCCTGCCAGGCGCTGCCTCGTGTCTGCCTCGCCTTTTCCGGAGGTCATTGACCGGACATCTAATCTATAAAAACCCACCCTTTTGTTTATTTAATTCTCCCATCCTCAACACTTGTATTCTTACAACCCCACCTTTTCTCCTACCTATCCCGCCCACCGTCGCCGACGCCCATCATGGCCATCTACGAGGAATACGCAGCGCTCCCTGTTACCAGCGATATTACTGTGAATTTTCCGCTTTTTCCCAGTGCCGAATAAGCTCTAATGATACTTTTTTGTAGCCTGGTGACATCGTCGCTGTTAACCACGACCGGTACGGTCGTCAAGAGGGTCTCGTCGTTGGCTCTCGTGTCGACTTCGCTGTAAGCCTCGCCTTCCACAATAAAAAAGCATAAAGACTCATCCCACCTCACAGGGCCGACAAATTCTCGAAGTCCAACTCGAAGCCTCAAACGAAATCTATCAAGCATGGTACAGTCGACACATTTCTCACCCCAAATCCAATATCTAACGCAACCCAAAACCACAGGTACCCCACTGTCACCCGCGTCAGGCGAACAGTCTCCTACACCCGACCTGTCGTCGCAAAACAGCGCACCGTTGAGCGCCGAATCTATTGGTGATCGTATTTCACCCGGCCTTATTTCTCTGCTTGGTTTGGGCTGTCGAATTTTGTATTATCTAAATATCTACTCTGCGGCCAAGTCGACGTGGTCATGGTGCTCTTGCTTCTTGCTTCGGTCATGGGGGCGATGTTCAATACGGTACATAGCTCGCGGTGGCTACTGGTGGACGCGATGCCGGGCATGGCGGAGGTTGCTTGTTTCATTCAACTGATGAATCTACGCGATGATTACTAGAGGTCTTTTGACGGGACATTAGGTCACACGTACTTTGATGATCGTGACAAAATGACATGACATGACCTTGACATGTACAAGATTAGCTGCTGTCACAAGGCCTACTAAACATTGCGTGACGTGGCGGCAATCACGGGTTATCGTGAATATAATACTTATTGTGTATCTTTACTATTGTGCACTGCATTATTAGGGACAGATAAGCGCCGTTAAACGCCGTAGATGACTTCAGTCCAGTCGGTATTCAATGATACCAACAAGCATGGCTAAGTAAGTTAGTAGAGAGCTCAACATGTGGCAGGCTAGGTTATGCTAAAGATACAAGAGCATAATAAAGTTATATGATAATATGAGCGCTACAGAAAGGCAGTTATGCTTTCTGGTCGACAACGGGTGAGGGGTGTGTAGGCCGAGGGGATTTGGGATGGCGAGATCCCGGTGGACGAACGGTAAGGGATGAAGACGAAGATGACGCACGTTGATGCACATGCATAATATCTGGTGCTGATGCCCAGAGAGAAGACGAATTGGTAGATGTGCTTGACATAGAAGCCTGCGACAAATTTGCTTTCAAAGGAACAGCGCTCCCGTTCATTAGAGACGGAGTCGATGCAGATAGAGACTCTCGGTCCCGTCGCGCAGCTGAAATACTTCTTCTCCCAGCTACTACGCTCCTCACAACTCTCGGTCCCATCACACCCCTCCCTCTATTCTCCACAATATCCCCATCTACCAACGAACTTGCAACCGATGTCGTTGACCCGTTCACGCGCGGCTTGAGTGTCTCCTCTGAGCTTCGTGGTGAGTTGTGATGTGGGTAAATGCCAGGGCGCGACTGTACCACGCGCTCGTAGTAGAGCATAAACGCCCCAGAACCCTCCTGCACCACTGTCTCTATTCCGCATTCCTTCACTGAATCGTCGCTGATCCGTAGCCATCCCCGGCCAGGGCGATACATGGAGTCCACAGCTTCGTCATCGTCGCGCACGGGCCCATAGCGCTGGCACCTTTCGCAGTCGCAGCCAAGTGGGTCGGCGAGTCTTGGCGGTGCGAAGCGCCGCGAGCCGTAGGATACAGGTCGGGGTTTGCGTCGATAGCAAACGTAGTGACCGAAGGAATGCTGGCCATAGTGACACACAACAGCAGAAAGACGGTATATGATTCTTTGCACGGCATATGTTGCCGGTGTAGGAGTTGTGGAACGAGGGAGTAGGGGTGGTTGTGACGAGATGGGAACAGAAGGTTTGGTGGAGAGGTTGCCAGACGTTGTGAATGGTGTGAGATCTAGAAACTCAGGAAACAGAATGCGAACTGTGTTCTTAGCAGCATAGTGGCCGTAGCTGAGGGATCGATTGAGGTGCAGTGCGAGAACTTGAGGTGGCTGTAGAACGTCTTAGATACTCAGGGGGCACAAACGAAACTCAGACTTACTCTTGCGATCATAGCTTGCTTTGTCGATGCTCTGCTAAACACTTTCTCCAGCTTGACGCCCTTGACTTCCTCTTCTAGTCGACCATGATCCAAGGCAGACTGCACTTTGAGTTCTAGTTTTCTAGCATCCTTCATTCGTTTCCTCTTTGATACAGAAGCAGTAGGGTCTGCAATCACTGCTGCTGCCAGCCGGTCTGCCTCTTGCCTAAGCCTCTGGTGCGTGGCCTTCATCGAACATTTGCGACATATGCAGTCGTTCAACATCTCAAGCTTAGTGTATTCCGCAAGGCAGTCTTCCAAATGACAGCTGGCCTGTGTGCGAGTTAAAGTACATCGATGACCAAATCAATCAACACATACGGCATATCGAGGCAAGGCAAGTTGCCAGCTATCGAAAGCAAAATGCATGACTGCTTCTGTGTAGCCACATTCAACGCAGCTGCGTCTGTTCGCTGTGAGCCCGTCGAACACGCTCTTCCCAATCTCCTTGTTGACGTCATTGCGGACTTGAGAGAGTCCACCTAGACCACGGTCCCGTTGGCCCTCATTGTCAACTGCAGCCACTTCCTTCTTGATGCATTCGGAAACGAGTTGGAATAATTCCTGTGCGTCTTGATGTTCTCGAGAGGAAAAGAGGGAGTTATGTTTGCTTCTGGAGTGATTGACGAGGGTGGTGATCATGTCGAGTGGACGAATTGAATGATAAGAAGAGCGAGGTGTATTAAGGTCTGTAGATATGTCTGTCAAATGCGTAGCTGTGGTGCTGTATGATGGCACGCACCTTGGAGCAAAGCCAAGAGGGAGTCCACGACAGGTGATGGCACATCAAGTTGAATGGCCTTGGCTTGCGTGTACGAGAGATAAGGGTGTAAATAGGACAAGGATGCCATAGCCTGATTGCAGTAGTGTGAATTGGAGAATCACGATTCGGATTGAGCACCTTACTTGCATAGTTGAGTTCATGAAACAGTACGTTCCGGATATATTGACAAGACCGGGGTAATAGCCATCATGAGCATCGTTTTTGTGCTCTGAAACTGATGTGTTGCAACAATTAGATTATCACATGAGAACCAGTACATACGTGGTCTTGCATGTCCATTAAGCTCGATCTGCTCACTACGAGTGCGTAACACTTTCTTCTTGAGTTTTTTAGTTTCTTGTTGGGTACTGGAGGATGATGACCAGTTCCACGGCAAGTTGAATGAAAAGCTCTCAAACACCATAGCTAACCGCCAGGTGACTGGTGAAGATGATCCAAGGCTGAATACCGTCTGGACGAAGAGCAGGACAATAAGCGGGAATAAAACGAAAATGGCAAGGGGGGTTATTTGAAGAAATAAAGGGTCTTTGAGTAAGGCGAGAGACCAAGAACGAAATTCGTCTTGAAAGTTCATGGGGGGTTCAACTTTATGCTGCTCTCCAAGACATGAGCAGCTATAGCGACGCAGCAGCTCGGGGAACACGAACCTTTATGTTGTTGACATGCTCGTTCGTTCGTATATAATATGCCCACGCAATTCAATGAAACACATGGCTACCTGGCGCAATGGTAGCGCGTTTGGCTTCGATTGCCAGCGGCACCAAAAGGTTGCAGGTTCGAGTCCTGCGGTGGTCATTTTTTGTTGCTGTTAATAAAAGCACAAATTATTTTTTACATCTTCTTCTTCTTACTCCTCGTAACACTCGTGCCTATGGAACTCACAAGGCCACCTCCCTATGCTTATACCCTCTCCAGATATCACTCGCCTCCCCTTTTGCTCCCCGTCATCTAAAATAATTACATACTGCTCATCTGTTCTTTCATCCACGTAATGCCACTTCCCACATACGCCATCGCCAAACGGGTGTGGGAACAGGTCATCGTCCTCGGGCTCCGATGGATCCGCTAGAAATGGGTGGTATAGTGCTCCCCGCGGAGTAATGCGTCGCGTTGACTCGGGATGCATTACCTCCGCTAAAAGAGAAAGCGCAGCTTCGACCTCAATTCGGTGCGATTCAGCTGTTGGGGGTGCTGGTATATTGGCACGCGTGGGGGTAGTGGAGCGTGACCGAGAGCCGTATGATGAAGAAGATGACGGCGGATGGTCGAGTCTTCCAGGGGAATGTGTCTCGTAGTCATTGTATGGATAATATCGAGGGTCTGGCGTACGAGTCTTGAATATGTTAGGATTTTGTTTTTCAACGAACTCGCGCCAACTTATGCCCTCTTGCGATATTGAAGGCACGTTTGTCGCAAATGTCCGACCTGTATAGTACTCATGAGCTGAAAAGTTTAAATCAAATACGATAGTTACTATGCAAGATCGCAGTTTTCTCCATCTTCTGTCGTCCGATAATGGTAGCTATTTCCATGAGAGCTTCTATATCATCACTGGACTGTAGAAGAGGGAATTTTCCCGCCAGGAAGAAGAGAAGGATCATGCCAGCTGACCAAACATCAATGGCTAGGCGCAGCGCGTTCAGCCAGCGCGTCGGATTAAAAATGACATGCCGTACCACCGGTTTGCTGGCTGCACTTTAGAAGGACTTCGGGGGCCCGGAAGCCTCTCGTGCCTGCCCTGTTTGCTTTTGAGGGGGCTCTAATTCACAGGGTCAGTAAGCGAATTACTTGGAGACGAAAGCTCACCTCGTATCCTTGTCAGGATAGCCAACACGATCGCTTGACCATGAACTTTTCTGTCGGGCTTCCCTCTGCATCTTCTTCAGGAGGTCAACATCATAGTCATTCCGACCTCTTATTTTTCCATGAGGATGCTCTCGCGTGGCAGAGGTATGCAAGCATGCTCCGTGCGCCGGCGTGGATCCATCCATTCTCTGAAAACATGTTATAACGGATACTTGAAGCACATGTCTCACTGCTCACACTTGCGAGGCCAAAGTCGCACAAGGCACCTACACCTGTTCGAGGATCATACAGAAAGTTGGCAGGTTTAACGTCCCGATGTATGATACCTCTGGCATGAATATCACGTAACGCACGGAACATACATCGAAAGTATGCTTTGATACCAGCCATAGACAAGTCTTTGTAGAATTCCTGACCTAACGTTAAAGCGTCTTTCATATGTAAACCGGTGCACCCACTCGAAAATCTTCGTTGCGGGTATATGGCATGATAGCGACCACCTGATCTTGGTGTCGGAACGCGGTGATAAGCTGAGAAGTATGACGGCATCCCCTGCAATCTTCCATGATCGAGATCTCGTTTCGTATCCGCTCTGGATTGCTTGTGACATATATTCGTTTTATGGCGACGAAGACTTTGGTACCGGGGGAATAAGGGGCTGATTGGTAATGTGCGGAGGATGTGGGAGGATGGTAGCCATGCCACGCAGTGTTGTCCCATTTATAATGGTAGGCCAAATCTATGGCCTTGTATACGGAGGAGAATGTCCCTGTGCCAAGGCGGTCGACGATGGTATAGTCTTCTGATAACGACGGAACAGCATTGTTGAGATTGGCAATTTCTAGTTGGATTTCTTGTTGTTCTTCTGGTGGTTTGAGGTACAACGTCTTCTCTTCGTCCGTTTCACCATCTGCGTCGGCGTCTTCATCAGGGTCTTCGTCGTCGTCGTCTAGATTGCCCATATCGTGCGGTGCTTCAAAGTTCATATCGTCAGCGCTTTCCATGCTCTCGTCGAGATCTACGACCGGCAGCTCGTCTGGGTGACTTGGCCGCCTTCGCTTGATAGTGGAGGGCACAACACCTTGTTTTGAATAAAGGTGTGCAAGATGATTGTGATACTCGACCATATCTGGGCTTTCGAGGCCATTGTGACCGTCCTCGGAGGTGGGACTGAAAGTACCGTTTGTATTCCGTGCTGAGACATATTCCTCGTGGTAAGCTTTGTTGCGAATATCAGAAGAACCGACTTCAAGAGGATTAGATGAATGCTGAGAGAGCAGTATGGTAGCCATGGCGCAGTCTGGCCGATGTGAGTAATGGCCAGCTTGTTCAGGTGTCGTGGTAAGTAGAAAGCATCTTTAAAACGCTAGCCTCGTCGCGACAAACGCGCTAGGGTCACGTGAGCTAGATAAGCACAAGATAAACAATAAAAAAATGACCACCGCAGGACTCGAACCTGCAACCTTTTGGTGCCGCTGGCAGTCGAAGCCAAACGCGCTACCATTGCGCCAGGTAGCCATGACGTATCTCTATCCTGACTCATTTTCACGTAGAAGGACTTACCAAATTAACTACTGTTGGAGTTAGGCTGCGCTGACACTCATCTCTGTCATGGCGCTCAATTGGACGATGCTGGATGCGAGACACCAGCCTATACCCTTACATGATGAGTCCACCATCATGTCCATAGATCGTGATTCGCAAGTGGAGTTCTCCATGACCATACCTGACGCGCCACCTTCGGGCACTGCTGCCACCGGGGGCAACGGTGGGGTGAAGAAGATGAAGGAGAGAGGGAAACTCTGGCTGACGAACAAACGAGTATGTTCATCTTTCCCTCCAAACATTAATCAATCTGATTTTGATGTGCACTAGCTGATCTTCACAACACTCAAAGGGGGAAAGCCCAAGCCGTCATTCGAATCGCTATCGATACCACTGGACGCGATCCTATCTAGTAAATTTGAGCAGCCTTACTTCGGCGCTAACTTCGTGGTGCTTGATATCAAGCCCTCAGTGGGTGGTGGGCTCACAGACGGTACGAGCGTCGAGATCCGGTTTTATGACAGGGGGTTATTTGAGTTCGTGAGCGTCTTGGAGAAGACGCGTGAAAGAGTCGTTTATATGAAGAGGCAGGCGGCCATGGAGGACGATGAGAACTTACGTGAGTACTCATTTAGACAGCATCGATATCTCTAATGTGCTTGTGCTGCTAGCTGCGTATACGTCATCCGGTTCCGCACCGAGAGCTTCAAATTCATACGCGGATACTCCACCTGGATATGTTGCTTGAAATCATTTTCTCCACCCACTGTGTACCAACAACATTGGACTTCGTAATAAGGAATGTAACATGTGTACACTTTTTCTGTCGAACTTTCAGCCTTGTCGTCCATGCATGCTAGGTGTTATAATATTAATGCGTTGTTTGCAATATCCGTAAACATTCAAAACTTCTAGTGATCTATGATCTACGCGCCGATGTTCGCGGCTAATTTTGTTGTTTTTGGATAATTTGTAGTCACGAGGAATTATCCCGTTGCAGGGCTGCGGCGAGAACGCTATCACGACTTCCTGCCACGAGCAGCCAGTCTTAGATTGGCCCTGTGGAATCAAAAGTATCTATGATGTTTTATGTTTTGGAGGTCCATCATCTCCCCAGTGACTTCCACAGAACACGGCATCATTGACTTTTAGCGTTGAAATTTATTTGACATCAAATCGAGTTCCTTTACCCATCGTAAAAATTAGTTTGACGAGGATTCTCGACGTTGAAGTCGGGTCGGGGGCCGATGAATCTCACGTCCTACCGTAATAATGAGGTACTTTGTAGAACTACTATGCCTTAAAGCGGTTGTGATATTCCCACTAAGCGCGGGGAACTGCGGGGAACCAACTTATACAGGTACGACGATTCATATTGAACCACATATTTCATTCGTCGCGTCATCGTCCAAGTGATCAGATGAGTCTTAATGCCAGCCTATGATTACACGGGATGGATGCACCAGCAGGATGTGTTTGTCGGCCGATGTACGACAGTTCAAGTGAGTGTCGGCATATGTATCGTACCTGAAGTGATGACCATGAGACGTCAAACAGCATTATCATCGAATCACTATCGAGCTTAATTCTTGCACACCATTTACATCAATTCTCTCATGATAGAAGGCATAGGTTTAAACCGGACAGCCTCATCAGGTGTGGCGATGAATAGCAGACGTGAACTGGCAGGTCATTTAATATGGCTTGCAGAAGTAGACCAAGTTAACACACATCATGAATATCACCACTCCAACTTCCCTAGTACAGAACGTACTCCCTCCATTCAATGCATACATCATGATTGGACCAGTGGTGTTGGGTGCGCTCGTTAATGCCTGCCTCTTCGGCGGTCTCGTCATTCAGACTTACGTCTATCATGCGAATTTCCCCAACGATCATCGAGTAGTGAAGCTCACGGTCAGTGAACCCAGTGTGAACTAAGAACACTAGTCGCTGACTAGACGCCATGATTCAGGTAGCAGCCATCCTGTAAGTGCCCTATGTCGCTTTCCTGCCTGCTTTGCCCAAGCCAATCGAATTGTACAGCGCATCACAGACTGCACATGTGATCTGTGTATCAGCGACACTGTGGAAAGTTGCTGTCAGTGGCTACGGCAACCCTCTCACGCTGTCGGTCTTCCCGCTTGGAGCAGACGCGGCTATCCTCTTCACTGCAATTACAGGGAACACTAGTAGAAGTAAGATCTTTCATCGAATTGATGGATATTCTGACTAGTATATATGCAGTCATGCTTCGCGTTTCGGCTGTGGAAGCTTTCGAAAACACTTACTCTGCCCCTTATCTCGCTGGCACTGTGTTTATTAGCTCAGTCCATTGCACTCACGATGACAGTGAAAGCTTTCGCCATGACAAACCTTCTGACGTTCGAAACTGACGAAAACAAGCTGATCACGCTTTCACTCACCTCTCGTCTGGTTTGTGAGTTGACACTTACCTTGTCCATGGCGTGGTACCTCAGGAAGCAACGATCGTCGGCATTTGTGAGGCACGTTAAATTACTTCCAATCTGTTCCGTCGTAATTATTTACAGAACAACGACCATAATTGACCGTTTGGTTCTGTGGACTCTCGGTGAGCATTGAGCACTTTCTGGTAGATATGACTCACCTTTCCAATCACCACGCAGAAACTGGCCTTATGACTAGGTGTGTGACAAGACCTTCCTGGTGCAGTGTTGCAGCTAATTGTTATGTTCAGCCTGGTCGTGGTCTTAGTCATGAGCTTCGTAAGAGATCCTTTTCCAGATACAAAGCACTGAATTGATTGTGAAAGAGTAGTTCCTAGCAATGAAGCAGAATTGTGAGTCAACCGGGATATCTCTCCTTCGTCGCACAGTGAATTTTTTGTAGACATATGGGTTGGATTATATGCAACCCTTGCAACTGGTCTGTGTCCGCAAATTGCACGCATTCGAAGCACTTATTCAGTCTTTGCGTCTCAGTGAATGCGAACTCGTTACTTGCATCGTGAGCTTTCTTGACTATTTTGGTGACGCGCTCACGCGGTTGTAGACTAAACGGCAGATTAATCCTCCGCGTACCGAACCAAAGCTTGAACATGAATCCTCCGAGTAGTTCAGCTGGTAGGCGTAGCCGTGAAACCCAGGTTCGTAGAAGTACTGTCGTCTTGCGATGTGGTTTACTGAAGTCGTATGAAGTCTCTTGTGATCAACGTCACGCGAACAGTCGGAACTGTTCCAGATGTTTTCAAATACGACGAGGGTGAAGTTTAGGACCGAGGAACCGGATAGTGACAATAACGACAATCCATACATTATATGATGAGGCTAGTATAAATCAACTACTGGTCGCCGATTTGGATGCACGTACGGGAACACCGAGAAATGTAGACAAAGAGCCAGATGATAACTGTCTGTTTCAAGGAGGCATCCACGAGGTGCTGTTCTCCAGAGGCTGTGAACATGTGTCGGTGGCTGATCGGTCTCAAGCCTTAGCCGTTGCATCGGTTATTCAAGATATACCCGCTGACTTAAGGAACTAGACAAGCTACTATCTCAGGCTCGTCTGCGGTCAAAGTGATCATGATCTAGAGCAAGAGTCTCAATACAAACACGAGCACAGACATAACGGAATTACTGACAGAGTACAATGAGCCCAGTGAGCACTGAAAAAGCAACTCAAATGATGGCCATCGATCGTCAGATAAGATTCTGATTCTAGATCATAACGAAGGCAATTCATACTAACGTTACAGACCATTTAACTTCCGTTGTACTCGGCGGCGCAAGTTCAAACTAGCCTGCATTGCATCAACTCTTTGCGCCAAGCGGAAGAAATGAAAAGGAGATTTAAAACGGGTTGGGAAAGCGGACAGGACGCTACCTCGCATCATGGATCCTACGAATTCCAGCACCTCCTTGGCTTTTGAAGTCGCAGCATTCAATCCATCCATCATCGTCGGACCTGTGGTGTTGGGTGCACTCGTTGATACCTGCCTCTTCGGCTGTCTCGTCATCCAGACGTATGTGTATTATGCGAATTTTGCCAACGACCATCGAGCGATTAGGTTCACGGTCAGTGAAGCCGATGCGAGGCACGAATCACTGACTTGATGTGATCTTTCCAGGTAGCAGCAGTCTTGTAAGTGGCCTACACGTCCTTGTTCCCTGTCCAGACCAGCCAAATTGTAAAGCGCAACACAAATTGCACATGTAATATGTGTATCGGCAACACTGTGGAACACTGCTGTCAGCGCATACGACGACCCTTCGAAACTTCAGATACTCCCATTGGCATCCGCCGCGACTATCCTCTTCACTGGAATTACAGGGGCACTCGTTGAAGTAGGATTCCTCGTCGAATTTGATGGTGATACTCACCTGCACGTAGTCGTACTTTGCTTTTCGACTGTGGAATGTTTCGAAAAAACTCCTTCTTCCCATTCTCTCGCTGGTACTCTGCATAATAGCTCAGGCTGTCTCACTCGTGATCACAGTGCAAGCTTTCAAAACGACAAGCATTGCGGTATTCGAAGTTGATCAAAACATGCCGATCACTCTTGCACTCATTTCGCGTGTGCTCTGTGATCTGATACTTACCCTGTCCACGGCGTGGTACTTGAAGAGCCAGCGGTCGGGATATTCAAGGCAAGCCACAACACTTCTAGTTTGTGCTGCTGCGACGATTTTGCAGGACGACGAACATGATCGACCGTTTGGTTCTGTGGACTATTGGTGAGCACTGTGCTCAGTTTCCATATGACTCACGTCCAATCAACCACTCCTTAGAAACCGGTCTGATAACCAGGTATGATAAAAGACGACGATCCTGGCGTGTTTAGACTAAAGTTATGTTGAGCCTGGTCGCAGTACTTGTCATAAGCTTCGTAAGAGACCCTTTCTCGGGCGCGCAGTACCAAACTGACTGACTGTAAAAAAAATGTGTAGTTCCTAGCAATGAAGGAGAATTGTGAGTGAACCGGGATCTCTATCCTTCGCCACCAACTGAACTTTTCGTAGACATATGGGTTGGATTATATACAATCCTTGCGAGCGGTCTGTGTCAGCGCAGTGCATATATTCGGAACGCTCACTTAGACCTTACCTCGCAGTAAACGGAAATTCGTTACTAGCCTTGTGAGTCAGTCTCATTCATTTGGCGACACGAGTTCAGGCTTTTGCAGGCTAAACGGTAGATTAATCTTTCGAAGCGCGACAAACGAAAACTTACACATGAGCACTCTGAGTGGTTCAGGTGGTGGGCGTAACAAACAAAATGTTCGTAAATGTATCATCTTGCAATGCAGTCGTACTGAAGTCATGCGAAGCCTTTTGTGATCAATGCCACCCAGACAGTCAGAGGTCCTCCCGAGGTTTTCAAACGCGATAAGTGGGAAGTTTAGGTGTCCATAAAATTGCCGGATACAATGATGGCGACGCATGCGTAGCATGATGATATTACTTCTCTGGTGAAGACCGAAACCCTTCTGCCTGTGAAAGCGCAAGGTTTTAGTACTTACTCAAATCTCCAGGCCGAAAAGCTTACCCGTAATTGCATCATGATGGTGGATAAAGCGTGCGCTGTACCCTATATTATCAAACATCGTGTTATGACTGAAAATTTGGTGAACGTTAAGAACTGAGTACTTTGATCGGCTGACCCGTGACAACGTAGTCCTGCCGGTGCCTGCGAATGTCACTGAAGTCACAGTATGTTACATCCGGTCACAAAGTCCTCAGCTGTCCCAGTCCGAGTCTGTCCGACTTGAACATATAAGTACAGATGATGACGGTCCTAGCCGTTCCTCACTCTCCTACTCGCCGCGACTAGGATCAGCTATATAGTCGTTCCTACGACCAGATTTCTGCTCAGCTCACGTACTTGCAGTCCCGCGAAAGTCCATTCGATTCTCAGAACATTCAACCCAGTCAAAATGTTCGTGAAAATTGCAAAATTTGTCACGAAAAACCTCTTCAATGTCGAGGGTTGGATCTGCGTCGTGTCAGGAAGTGGAACCGGCCTCATGATTGCACAAGCCTTTGCCAATAACGGGGCCAAAGTCTACATCACGTCGTGCCGCCAGGCGTCCTTGAAACACACCATAGCTCATCCTAAGGGGAAACTTATTCCAGTCACTTGTGACGTTACGTCGAAAGACTCGATCAAACATTGAATTGGTCCAGGAGATCGACAAGCAGGAAGATCACATTGACCTACTGGTGAACAACGCTGGCATCAGTGAAGGTAAATCTTTCTCCACTGTCCTAAACTCTGAATGAGCAGCTGGACCATCCAACCAATCTGCGCCATTGTCAAACTCTGCTGAGTCCGAGTCCGAGTCCGAGTCCACTGTCCTTGCTTCAGGTGGAGGAGGCATTCGACGAGCAGGAGGCAAATCTTCAGCGGACCGCTTGCCAAGGATAGTGGATTCCATATCATGCCACTTGACGAGAGGTTTGTATGGTGTTTTTAGTTTCTGTGTAGTCAGTATGAGACTGAGAACTTAACACGCGAAAAAATGTTACTCACATTAGAATCAAAGGAATGGTTTCGGGGAGATTTTGAAGATAGAGATAGTAACTGTAGCTTATTTCTCGTTTCACAATTCATGGTTGCGAATGTTATGCCCTAGCCCTAGTGCAGATACTTTGCGAGATTCACAGATTCACCACCATGGAGACGCCCATCGGATTGGCAAACTCCAAATTCACCCAAATTTACACCCCCAAAATGCCCTTCGAGATTCATACTGGTGAACAACGCTGGCATCAGTGAAGGTAAGAGTGATGCCAAGAAGCGTGATCAGAGTGCCAAGGCTCTCTTAAAGTCAATTGGGAGAACGTTTACAGGACCAACATCAACTGTTTCTTCACGATTACAGCGTTTTTTCCCCTTCTCAACGCGACTTCTTTTGGCAAATCACATACACACTGGCTCTACCATGAATATTACCTCTGTTTTTGATATTAATCGTACCACGCAGCACCCTACAAGTACAGCGTCTCAAAGGCGGCCGCTATTCGCTTAAGTACTTTACTTGCGCAAGAATTCAGGATGGTAGCCGGCCAGGTCGGTGATTAATATCGTACCTGGGATTTTCCGTTCTGGGGTGGCGATTTTGGTTGAAGTTTTGTTAAACTCAGCCCGCGATTGGTGATCTTATCTGATGAACTCACAGATTCCGGTAGGTGAGGACTATGGCGAGAAGAAAGCAATACACAGATCGTCCTGGGCGTGGCGAAGATATTACACAAGCTGCTTTGATGCTGGCCTGCAACCAGTATCCATATGGACAGGTATGCCATTACCCAGTTTGTTATATTCACTCAATACTTGTCTGCAAGACCCTTGCCATTGATGGCAGGTATCTCCTCGAACATCCTTGTTTTACACTCTAGTGCCAAGTTTCCGTCTGCATTCTCCGAGCTTCACATACATCATTATTCTCAAGCATCCTTATACCGAATGCCAAATTGTAGCCCATTAATATTGTATGCAAAGAACTTCAACGACGCAATATTCCACTTGATATAATATTGTAACGAGAAGGGATAATCAAGGCGGTGTAGCAATTAAGTCAAGCACTGCATGTATGTCTTATTGAATAGATAACCTACACTTTCCCCAATATAAAAATGTCGATTAGGCTTATCGATACTGTCAACCTAAATATCCCTCCTCTGATCTTCTCATGGTCTGGGCACGATGGAATCCTCTCGGACGTTGCCATAGTACATTGCTCGCGGCCCCGAGTGGGAATTCTCCAATGCGGCGCCGGCAGTAGCCCACGATGTTAGGTTCAAGTTTGGGATGAGCGACGATAACGTTGGAGTGGCTACTCTGCGAGGATGAGGGCGTGGCATGTCAAGGCCTTCCAGTGGACCAGCCTCGTCTGGCATGCGACTAGGTGGTGACGATGACGCTGAGCCCGACACCGTTTGGCTCGTAACGAAGCTGAAGTTTCTCATCGTCCTGCTAAGGGTTTGCAATACTGATCTGCCGCCGGCGCTGGGTTCAGTAGGTGTACGTTGTTCGACCTGGTTCATGTACGTCGAATGAATGGATGAGTCTGAAAGACCCCGTCTACGCAGGGTACGCTCGAGAAGGGGGCCAGGGATATCATCCGCTTCGCCGTGCTCTGGACTAGTGTTAGCGCCAATCTCGCGTGACAAGTGCGAATTGCTCCGCTTGTACGCGAGGGGTCTGTCGATGGTCGTGGTATCGCTCTGCGAGGGCTCATCTGATTTGAAGAATGTGGAACGGACACGACGAGGAGCACGGGGAAGAACTACCCATAGGTCTGCAGTATCATTTGGGTGTGGTGCACCTGCAAAGATGCCCATGACACTGCGTACATTTGAGGTTGACGTAGGAGGGCGAGGAATGGTATCGACGTGAGACGTCGGGCCAAACGGATGTGCTTCATTTGCAGGATGAGCTGAGAACGTGCTTGTTACAGACTTGCCAATGCCCGCCCCCGAGAATTCGACGTTGACTATGGTAGCAGATGCAGCAAGCGCCGGACCTAGCTTTGGCACCGGACGTGGCTGGTGAATGACTCCACGACCTCGACTTACAGGTCTAGGGGGTAATTGAGAAGGGTGAGTGCTCGACTCGCTTAACGATGAACCGAAGAGCTTCGAGAATGGAGCCATCCAACTTGAGCCCGGTCCAGACGCCTTCCTCTCTCTCTCCATCGCCTCAGCTTTTGCAGGGTCTAGCGCCATCTCACTGACCCTTTGTGCTATAGAAGGCTCTAGAATGACATCATTCAGTGTGACACGTAGCTGCCCAAGTTCCTCAAACACGTCCTTGAAAAACTTGAACAGCCCACGCAGATCCTTCCGGGTGCACATGAGGGTAACCTTCTCATCCTCCAGCAGCATGCGGTACTGTGCACGTAGCTGGGTGATCTCCGAGAGAATACTGCTTACTGTCGCGCGTGATAGGTGCTTAACGTCCGCGCCACGCAGGTGCTGACGTTTTAAGCGGTTTGTCAGAGTCAGCGCATCTGCCTGCGACATACGCAACAAGAGTGACGTCATCCGTTCTAAGAGAGCAGATAGGTGTGAGGGTTGACTATCCTGAAAGGAGGACGTATCCGATCGGCCATCGTGAGCAAAAGATGGCACAAGCTCGTTGAGAGACGACATTGGATGCAACCCTAGATAGCGGTCTGTCTGCACCGCCTTGGAATGCTGATTAGGGTTGGGGAGCAACGAGTGGTGATCAAGGTCGAACTCCTCCACATCCGAGCTGAAGTGAGAAGATGGGTATTGTGGGTACAGATTGGTATACTTCGTTTCTGAGGGAACCATTGACTCTGCTGGAGAAAGTGGGCGCTGGCTGGTCTCGGGTGTGAGCGGCTCCTTAAGATCCGCGTAAGCCATCGGCTGTACGTGTGAGAGAGATACGCTTACAAAGACACTGACGAACTCTTGGCTCTAAGCTTGATGGACGTTTGACAGAGTTTAGTAGCTGAGTCAATCGTGAATGAATAGAAATTTAGATGAGCATATATCATCGTACCGAATCTCGAATATATGATGATGGGCCACTTCCCGTCCGTGAATGTCTCGAAAGCGTATCCACTAATTGTAACACCGTAAGTTGCTGTACACTGGACTTCGATATGAAACGCAGACCTCGTACTGCAGGTGGAAAGTTAACGTTCTCCTCCACTTGTGATCGCAGCACTTGAAGGTCTTCTCTTGACTCGGTAAGAAGCTTATGGAGCTCCTTATTGTCACCCTTAAGGACCTCATTGTCAGAAACCAGTGACTCCAGCACTTTCATGACTTCCGAGTCCTCGGTTATCACCGAGCTAGTGTGCTAAAGGTGGTCATTGGCGATTCGCTACATACGTTTGTACATGACCCTCACCGTGTGATGAAGATCTTCTAAACGAGAGCGAACGTCTTGTAGTAGGGATTCTGACGATTCTAATCGTTGCAAGCGTCGAAGTTCGAGGTCAGCTTGCAATCGACGAACCTCAGCTTGTAGCTTATCTGTGTCACGGGCATATAATCAGTAATCAGTAAAACCTGATTTAGAGACGATGAGAAAACCCTACCAGTACGATCCTTGAGAGCAGCAATACATGCTTCTGAAGTCTTTGCCTTTTGTGCTTCACTGTCTTGTTCTTGCCGAAGGTCATCGTTCTCTTGGAGAGTAGCAGCTAGTCGAGATTCGATCCCTACAGTACGAGCTTGGTATGCAGTCAGGCGCGTCACCGACGTCCGAGCTTCCTCAAGCTCTATGAGTACGGTCTTATGTGATGCCTCAGCTACTTCACAGTTCAATAACGCTTGCGTTAGCCGCTAGAATTGAAGTGTTAATATGACCCATTGTACAAGGAAAACTCTAACCTTCTCCAGGATAGCGTTATCTTTCACCAGCTCGGCCACAGGCGAATTGACTTCGCCATGCATGTCTTGAAGTGACTCATCCACAAGATCATCTGAGGCACCGCGCGGCGTGCGCACATTAGACTGATATAAAATAAGCTACGAGGGCATGTTGCGATCGGAACTTCACGTACCTCGTGTTGACTGACGTATGCCTCATGCCGCTGCAGTAGAGCAGACCCAACCTCTGTGTAGATGCTTGTGGACCACTCGCGTTGGAGACGACAGAAAGACATACCTGCGCTGAGATGCAATCGTTTCTCGAGCTTCTCCTTTGAATCCAGCCAACTCTTCGTCGCTTGACACTCGGTGTTACCACAACAGCAGCATATGTTCTGCTGGGACTCTGAAGACGATACTTGGGAGAGATTCATCAAAGCTAGAGTTAGGTCGTCGATGTTACTATTGGCATGGTAAAGACTGCTTGCGTCCATTGTATTTGGGGTATCCGGACAGTAGTCCGAGGCAGACTCGTTGTGCATGACGAGACTAGTCAGTTCAGTTGAGTGTCGTAAAAGAATGGGTGGTCGTGAAGCTCAACGGGAAAGACAAGAATATATAGTATGTAGTAAGTAATAGGGTAAGGTATGCTCAGAATGGCAACGATATTTAGATGTCGTGGGAATGCTGCAAATCTCAAATT
Organism: Suillus fuscotomentosus; assembly: GCF_016647785.1. Classification (NCBI taxonomy): domain Eukaryota; kingdom Fungi; phylum Basidiomycota; class Agaricomycetes; order Boletales; family Suillaceae; genus Suillus; species Suillus fuscotomentosus. Next base: position 270,286 of record NW_024539515.1, read on the forward strand.
AACTGGCAGGCTGGAGCCTGGAGGGCACGCCAACGCTGCACAGGGTCCAGGTTAAAAGATCGGCGCAAGACGGTACTATGCTGCAAGGGCAGCAAGATCATAATAATATATATTCAATCGTATGTGTACCCTATGTCGCGGAATGACACAGCATTAGCAGTAATAGTGCTAGCAATCAGTGCGTAATTATAAGTATGTGCAGAAGACAGACCTGAAACGATGCAAGTTAGAAGTACAATACATGTTCTATACATGACGTCCATGAAGAAAACGCATCCTGCGGAAAAGATTATTCCAAGCCGACAATTTTTAGAACCAAGTCAGATATCCAAGCAGCAATCTTCGACCAATGAACTCGATTGGGAGCCAAGAACTGGAAGCTCGTTGTGAGGCCATCCATACCCAAGTCTTCCAGTTTTTGCTTCAGGCTTTGCGCTGGATTGCCTTCGTCCACTGTACTGAGTGTGGATACAGACATCGAGTGTATCGATCCCAGGCGCAGTGAGTCCTGTGCATTGCGGAAGATGCTCGTTACAGCTCTAATAATTGCAGCATTGGAGGAATTGGCGAAAGCATCTTTGATCCTGTCCTGCAGGATGTCATAGCTGCCAAAGAACTATCAGCACGAGAGAATTGATCATAAATTAGGACTTGCATAATTGAAACTGATTCGGGGTGTGCAACCCCAATATCTGCCAACAAATTATACAAGATTTCGGTTTCGGCATCATCCCCTTGTGCAGTGGTCAACAATGTGCTCGCAAACGAGACGGTGAGGAGTGCAGATGTGCTATCTGTCAGAGATAGCAATTCGACGGAAACGCGAGGAACGAGAACATTTTGACGAGAGCGAGAGGAGTTAGGTGCTGGCAAAAACTCTTCTCCTTTACAGTCTTGCAGGAGCTGTACGTAAGCCTCGTGTGTCGTGCAGAAGGGAAGCAAGGCGATGAAGTAGCCAAGCGCATCTGGACACAGGCCTGAAGCGGAACCATCCTCAGATTGGTTATCACACCGCGCGGTGACTGACAACAAACTTCGCAGAACGAGTTCGGCAGAGGATCTGAGGTGATTGTGGCGGACACCCTTGAAGATAATGGCGGCGAGTGTGAAGGAAAAACTAGAGTCAAAAGAAAGGCAGAGCAAGTGATCTAGTTGGCAGACAGTGTCTTCTAATGAAACCCGACCGTCCAGTAGCACGTTGGGTATCGAACTGCCCTGAAAGGCACCGTGCTTTTCCAGCGTCTCAACTGTCGCGCGCATGAGCTCAGCAGCGTCTGAATAAAACGCAGTGTAGCTGGATTGCAGCAAAGCGACAGCCAACCAGAAAATCTGGCAGAGATACCGGGAACCTTCGGTGAGGGAAGGCACTACTTTGCAAATGCACCGTAGCATGCAAACCACCGCTATCGTGTCGGATTCTGTGGACTGTCCTAGCGCGTTCTTGAACGCCACCAGCATCTGATACACTAGATCGTCGTCAACATCGGATGTTGCAAGAGTGCCCAGGACGAGGAAAGCGCGTGACTGAATGACCGCTGGTAACTGGAATGCGGTTGATGTCGCTAGACTCATCCACCGTGCGCGCCAGATATTGAGCAGGCCTGACATATTATTTTGAACAATCCACGGTGTCAAGCATGGGACTCACCTCTTGAGCCAGACGTCACCTCCATCACCCGGACAAGTAGACGAGTCAAAGATTCTTGAGAGTCAATCACTGCCTTATCGTTTGGAGGATCATAACTGCAGTATTCACTGGTGCACGACTGACGAGTGAGACCAAATAGCGTAAGGTTATCCACTTTGATGAGCTCGTCGATCAGAAGACGCAATTCAGGTGCGCTGGCATCCTCGGCTCGCATAAGGTATACAGACTGAAGGAAGTTCATGATTATGCCATACAATGACTTGCGAACTAACGTCTGTCCTGTGCCCGCGATGAGCGTGACGATATGGAAGATGTCGGGGATGTATAGTTGATCATATGCTGCTTGTTTCGAGTGGTTGCTGGCTACAAGCGCAAAACGAGCAAGGGTGGCAATCTCGTTCCAGTGGACATTCTCTGGCAGTGTCTTGGACGGCTTAAGGGAAGTTTTTCCAAGAGCTTTTCTTAATTTTGAGAAAATTCTTCCCCTGACGTTGATGGACGACAAGGCAGCAGTTGACCTTGCGATAGTCTCGCATCTTCGGGACCCAATGCCGCCGTCAGATGCAGCACGGATAAGCTCTTCGAGAACTATGTAGACGAGAGTCGAATCCTGACGGCTAATTTCTACCCAGATGTGTCTGTGAATCATGGAATTTATCTACGATCCATTAGTACTCAGGGGCACCTTAGTGACTCGATCTGGACTTACCTCTAAGTCCGAGATGGTGAGGTCAATCAATGAACGAATGCAATCTCGCAGCCTCGCTCCCGAGTGCTCGTACAATGAACTTGTCGGATTGCAGAACTTTGCGAGGTTCTTCACCCAAGGACTCATATACTGCAAGCAGGTGATACGCTGAGCAGCAGTGGCCTTGTCCATGCCGGCGGATATGACAGAGATGAAATCGAGTGTGAGTTTAGGTGCAAAGCCAGCTAGGCGGTCACTCAGTCCAATGACAAAGGTAGATATTTCTCCAGGTATAATTCCAGCTATATCGAATTTGAGCGTTTGGATTGAATAACTTGAGGAGTTACTCACCCTTCGACACAATGATGGGGTTCTTGTCATAGTTTAGATATGAACAGAGAGCGCCCAAAAGGTCATAGGCAGCTCCACGAAGTCCCTCATCTTCCGAGTCGATGTTAAGCATGCCTACATGGAGTAGCGTTGCGGAGATATTGGAGAACCTTGGGAACCTATCCATACGGAGATAGCGCGTATCCCTCAGTTGACTTTTGGCCGCACGAATGGACTGGGATATCGAGTAAATCAATCGTCGAGAACGTTTCGTAACAACTATCTTGATCTCACCTTGACGATGTTATCACGCTGTGGTGAGGAGAAGTAGGACGTTACACCTTGCTTGCTTCTGCGGATGATGAACTCGTAGGGATCGAGGCCAGTAGATACGTTGTAGGCATCGCTAACATCAGCAAGAGAAATAATTTCCGTCGACTTGCAGTTTAAGTTTGGAGAGATAACAGCTGCACGAATCTATGGCGCATAGATTAGTCGCCGCTTCCTACAGTTGACGTGTCGATGACATACGGAAGTAACCCGAACATGAGTGTCCGCAACCTCCATAGTTACCGGCATGCGCATTTCATGGGCTTGCCTCATGGTAACTTCCGTATAGCCGGTGATACCTTCCTCCTCCAAGGAGGCTGGCGAAGTGATGAGAGAAATAACCTTGTATACAATAATATGTTTCCTTACTTGGATATCGAAGTGCTGTAAGACTTTCCTGTGGGACATACTGCAAGAGTTCGGCAATTGACGAGCAGGCCCTTACCCCACTTGAGAGCATGGTTCCTAGATGAGAGGTTCGTGAGCTCATCAAAAGAGGGCGAAACTGTTCCTACCTGACGAAATGTTATACATCCGCCTCAGATACTTCTGGGTGAGCGAATTAGGGTTCAAGATATATGAAGTTAGAAAACGACGTCGGATATCAATCGGAATGAGTTGCGAGCAGGTGGTTAGCCATTGCGCTGGTATTTCAGAAGTCGAAGTGAACGAGGTACAGTCTAAGACAACCTCGAACTTCCGGTCTTCGTAAGCGGGCGACAGCAATGTCTATTGCGCGGACATCTTCAGCACATCATGAATGAAGTGTTCTAAAGTCGCGTACCTTCAAACTGTGGTACATCAACAACTCGATGTCCAGAGCTTCGACATCAATCTGGCAAACTCGCAGAACAAACACGGCAGGTAAGTCCTGTATGGGGTCAGCAACTATGGAAAGACGAACTGTATAATACTGACAAGAGGAACGTCTGCGGCTACGAAGATGTCCTGGACAGACTCAATGCTGCGGTGAGCACAGCGATTCATTAAGTCAATAAATTCCCGGTGCTCGGTCCGAGGAAGTTTTGAGAAACGAGGAACCTCAGGAACTTCTTGCAGTTCTACAAGCAAATTACAGAGGTGCTCCCATGCAGACTTTGCATTAGCAGTCGATGCATCTTCTTCTCCAGAGGCATTGAGTTTAGCGTAACTGAGTAACTCTTTACCGATCTTGTCCGCATGCTTGTCCAAAAAGCGATGGAGAACAATTGTGTCGGTGTCATCGGCTGTCGTGCCCAACCATTCGGTAGACTCCTCATCGATAGCAGTAGAGGAGAATTTCTATGAATGGTAAGGCTCCTGAAATAACTAGCAGTTATGGGACTAACATTGACTTCGCTCAGATAACGCGTGATGCTCTTGATGTTTACACCCAAAAACTCGTTCAAGCAAAGCATGTGAGCCTCCTTCGCGAATAAGATGTTATTGGCAAGGTTCTGCATGACCTTTGCTATTACCATTAAGCCCCGGCGGATGACTCCGCCATCATCTCTGGGCACCGTAACATCGACAATCTCTGGGGCAACGATCGCGGGAGAAATGAACCTGCACAAGAATTTAGCACAGATTGATTTGCTGGGATGGATGAACTGACCGAAGAAATATAAATGCACCAAGGGCAGCGAATTTCGATTCCGGCCAAACTTGATAACTAAAATATCATCAGCAATCGCTCATGCTTCGAGAAGGCAAGACAACTTACACTGATTTCGCAAGGTGAGCGCAAACTTCTCGAATCATCCTGAAAGTGATGTGAGCAGACAGCGAACCCATAGGTGTATGGTCACGTACGGCGGTAGGGCAGGGACAGAGGAGGTAATGATATCGAGGAAAGACAGGGCAACCAACTCGACATTCCTCTTATTTTGTTCAAGCTTGTCTCGGTTAGCTTTGGCGGGGTCTAGATCATACGCGTGACCTGCGGGCATAGACGTCATAGTCTTGATGAGAGGAACGATCAGACCCCGCAGATAGTTGTACCCGTGTATCCGCGCAAACGCTGAGAGGAATCGCGTGCACGTCGAATTCCCACGGAAAAGATCCACCTCGCTAGCTGTGGGGCTCGGTGAGTGGTCAGTTCTGAAGCGCAAATGATTGACTTACAAGTGTGAGCTATTTCTCGGTCAATCATTGTTTTCAACAAGGCAACGAGTGACGCTCTCGTGTCGAATATATTCATTAGCACGGAGATCATCATGTCGACCTCATTGGCAGGACAACACTCGCAAATTACCATTGCAAGCACCATCTATAAAGGTCGTGAATACTGATCGTGAGATAAGAAAGATAACCCCCACGTCAGATCCTTTGACAAGCTAGACATACGAGTTAGCTGTGCTTTGAAGAAGACGAAAGGACGAGAACACACCTCTCGTAGTTGATCTCGGCGTGCTTGCAATTCAGGATTTCCTTGCGCCTCGAACTTGGTACCCTGCCCAAGTACTCGAGCAAAGACATTGACAAAGATAGTTCGCTTCCTCGTATCACCATCATATGCAGAAGCAATGCAATGTTTGACGGCGTTCTCCGAGTTTGAGGTGACGAGATGCGAGAGGCCTGTAATGACCAAATCGCGAATGTCAGCCTCTCTCTGAGAAGCTTGCATTTTCTGAAAAAAAACATGAACTGCTGATGAACCGGCACAGAACTATGGAAAGTTACCTTCTGCAGAGATGGGACGTCTGAAGTACTGTCGGGCACCTTCAAATGATCAGCCTCATTCCCAAAATGACATCACGAACGACTTACTATGGGGTCAGACTGGCATATGTCCAAAGCTCTCAGTAAACCATGGGAGTACCGGATGAACAATCGTGACACCACGTGTCCAGAGTCATCGTTGTCATTGGAATTATTATCGATTGGTTGGAGTTTTAAGCGTTCAAGGAGCTTGACGACTGTGCGAAGAGACGCAAAGTTCAACTCGTACTGGAATTGGACAGCTTCGGGGTCGGTATTCTGAGATATTTAAGTGATAGTCTGAACCTAGAGCTGGGTGGACGTACCGATGTTGGATCCTGGAACCAATCCATCACGATATCAATGATGCGATTGCGCGATAGGTCATCCTTACGCAAGGTCACCGTGTCTGTGCGGTGGCAGATACTATCACAAAGGGCGCAAAACTTGACTCGAATCCGATACGATACTGGATCGTTGAAACGTGAGATAAATCCGACGAGGATATGCAAGATCGACCCTAGATCAATACTGAGAGCTTCGTCAGGTGGCATTTGTGCATTCTCGACAAGTGATTTCAGGACTGAAATCAACTACGGAAAACGATTAACTCTGGATGATATTTGCCAGTCACGAACTCGTACCTGATCCAAGAATAATCCATATTCATCCTTAAACTCGGAACCTGCTCCAGCCGTAATGTTCCGCGTGATCCTGGCAGAATGACTTTGTCAAGTTTGCAGGAATATTGCTATGAAAATGTACCCACTCGTCAAGATGTCTGAACAACTTTGAAAAGAGACGAGGGCTAAGTTCCGACCCAAGAGCTTCACGCGCAACTTCCCGAACGCGAACAACATCGTCAATAAGGGCATTGGTCAGGAACTCGATGAAAAGAGCAACGAGGTCTGCCGGGTCTCTTAGAGAACGCATGTCATCAAGTAAAAACTCAGGAGGGATCACAGCAGTAAGGGCACCAGGGTCGTGCTTTTCTTGCACGGTAACACCACCGAAAGCGGCCAGGAACAACGTGAGGTTTTTCCATTGAATGAATTTCTCCTGTGCGAATGTCACTTCTATAAATGCAAATACCTTGGAAATGAAGATACCTCGATAGACATGACCTGCTCATGCTTGCTCAAATGAGAATCGTCGAAGGCTGCTGCTGCTGCCAGCGGATTCTGCACGATAAACTCTGAAAGTGCACTCCATCTATAAAAGCATTCTTCCCAAACAGCAATGTTAATAGGCGACGAATTCGCGACCAAACGCAAGAGCTTTCTGACACGTCTCTGCTCTCTGACGCGTCCTGCAACAAAAATTACACCGAGAACGAATTGAAAGTGAATGACACGCACCAACGATGATGACGCTGGGGTCACCGAGCTGTTCGTATATCGGGTTTCGCTTTGAACGTTCCTCTTCAGTGAGGCCGTGGTTAACAGGAGCTCCAGGTTGCCGCTCAGCTTGTGCGATAAGACGAAGACCTTGGGCAGCAAGTTGCGAGACATCACTGCTGACTGATGTAAGAGATACTAAGAATGCGATCTCGCACATCGCGAAGGCTGGTACACGGTCCTTGTCGAATTGCATGCCATGAGCATGGTTATCCTGCATGAGAATATCCGTAAGGTGGTCCATATCAACTAAAGAAGCCGATTCACCTCGCTTTTCCGGTGGTAACATTCGACGAGCTGATGAGCGACATGTATCCACAGCCTCTGGCTATCGGGATCAAGCCTAGTCAGCAGCAACCTCTTTGCAATGCACATCAACGACATCGGCCTACAAATACACGTCAGCGAATCGCGAAATGCAAGCAACCATTATACCAACATCGCATTTTTCATCCACCCTTCAATCATCTTGTAGTAAGGGTCAGTCGGAGGCATCTTGAAGAAGAGATCCGTGAGATGCTGGTGCGATGTCGCGGCCGATATTTTGACAGCTGTATCAGTATCTGAGTCATGGACTCGTGCAGAGATCGAATCCCAGCCTTCCACATCTGTGTCCTCAATGTTGGCGATATAGTAATCTGGCGATGCCCGTAACAGTGCAAGAACAGAAAGGAGCATGAGATCTTTGTCAATCAGCGTTTCGGATGTGAAGCGTTTGGCCTTGGGCCGAGACGCTGCACGACGAATAGCCCCATCACTATCGTATTCGCTAAGCCGCATAGAAGAGTTCTGTACGTCAAGGAAATTAGCACGACAAGCAGTTGCAATATCGCAGGTATATAATTACCTTGTAGATACTTCTCAAGCGCGGTGAGATGGCGAACTGGAGTTTCTCTAATGATTGCTGCCAAGGAACACGGGGTGCCTATAAAAAAGTTCAGAAACCGTGAAGGCGTCGCAGTATTCCTAGTACATACCTCTGTTGACAAGGTGGTAGCAGCCTTGATGGCACAAATTTTCACTGCGTCAGACCGCTCAGGCTCCAGACAATCCAAGAACAACGATATTGATTCCTCTTCCGGCAGGAAACGGAATACAGCAACGAGTGCCTCAGCATAGGTGGCGACGTCGATCTCATCAAAGGAGTCCCAGAATGGCTTCTGCCCGGGTGACTTCTGCAAGGTCGACTACAAAGAGTTAATAATGGGACAGTTTGGATCATAAGATGTCACCATCACCTTGATTTCATGCGAGATGTCAGCTGCAATATGTCTGAGGGGCATTTCGCCATCAGGCGATATCCGAAATCCAGCTCTACACATGTCGATCGCACACACGAAAGAGACATCGGAGAGCTTTGAATTCGTGTTCGAATGCCTGAGTAGGTCCTCTACGAAACGAATATCCTTCGCGAAAACAGTGAGATCAAGCGATACATCACTTTACGTCAAACTCACCCTCCTGTGACTGGATTTATGAGTGGAGAAGTTGGTGGAACGACTCTCGACATCGATCTGATAATCTGGCGACAGGCGCTCAGCAGCGAGACAAGCAAGGACGGTCAAGGTTGGCCAAAGCGCACGCTCTCGACCAGGTTCGTTTGCGGAGTGCAGGAGGTCGAAGACGCGCTCCGGTGCGCCTTCAAGTCTCCCTCTTGATCTCACTGCCTCGTTATATTCCTGCGGGCACATCTCAATCCAATTCCAGATTGCCATACGTAATGGGATGGCAACCGCTGTCTGGGCTTGTCGTTTCATGTTCACCAGAAGAGACGAAAGCTCATGCAGAACTTGAACTAGTCGCACTCTGTCCATCGCGCTATGCGTCATGAGCTGCAGATCGATCGTGTCGGGGTTGTCCTCCGTTGTGTTGGCGAGGAAGTGGATCTTTTGGCGTATTCGGTGGAAAACAACCAACCAATTTGACGCAGAGAGATGATATACGATTCGTCCTGCAAACTTGCTGATAAGAAGATTGAGCGCAAGTGCGGATTTGACAAGCGCCATATGAGTTCTCTCGAACTGAAACGTGCGGCCTAGCTGCCAGTGCCCTGAAGTTACGCTGGCACCTGATTGGAATGACGCGGATGAATTCCTGAGCTTCAGTATCGGCTTCGATCCATGAGATATGTGAGGAGGTAGTAAGGGGCCATTGTTTCCCGTGTAATCGTCGAATGCCGAAGACTCGGTCGGCAAATCCACAGATTCAAAATCGTGCAATGATGCGTCAGGAGCCAAGTTTGAAGACGACATGAGTCGAGCTTCCGGCGCTGCTGTCTGACGGAGGTATAGAACCATCACGCTCAGGATATAACGTGCACAATTATCGTCAAGAGGATACGCCTCTGTCCATGGAGGTGGCGTAGATGAGGAGAACTCAGTGGAAGCTTGGCGAATCTTCTTGCCCTGCTGACTCGAAGACGGCATTGGCGATTCGACATGACCAGGAGCCTGGCTGCCATTCTGGGGTTTGGACCCGCGAGAGGAACGCGTGTCGTCCTGTTCGTGTCGGTGATTCCATCTTGATGTCATGCATACCGACAAAATCTTCAGGATAAATAGTTGAGATTGTAATGCTTCGGTAGTCATTTGTCCATCTGCATCAATTTGCTGTAATAACGCGCATATAAGCACCCACCCAACACCAGAAGTCACAAAAGTACCTTTGCGAGCCGTTCAAGTAGTTCGCTTAGCGACCAAGCTATTATGTCTAACGAGTCGTGCGCGATCTCCACCAACGCGCATACTGCTCTTTGCGTCGCAGGATCCGACTCGACAATATCTAGAGAAAGGCCGGAATGGATTGGTAGCTTTTGCGTAATACGATAACTCAGAGTTGATCAAATGGTTCTAGTGGATAAAGTAACCTACTTTATTCTTTATTCTGTTGTTTATGAGGGCTTGTACTACCATCTTCTGTTGCGGAGTAGTAGACGCGCCCGAGTAAGCTATGGAAGGCGGATGGATTGACCCGCCGTTTCCTGTGAGCATATGATGAGAGTCGTTGCTTCTATGGGCCCTGTTTGAGCTCTGAGCTGAATTTCCATGCTCTGCCGAAACAGATAGACGGCGGATAGGCATGGCTTGAATATGCCTACCGCCAGTACTAAGTTAAAGCAGTTTTGTTCGTGAGCTGTGTTTTGAAATTGTCGTTGCAGTGCGACCAAAAGTTCCGGTCGGATTACGTAAGGCTCAGGGATGAAAATCATCCATTACATAGTACTAAGTATAAACATTCAGGACATAATCTAAACTGCAGCGGTTGAGTAAATTTCCTCGATGAGACAGATCACTGAAAACAAAACACGAGGTGCCATCGCAGTGATACGGTACAAGGAGTACCCGAGACTATCTGAAAGTATAATCTGGTGGTGACCGTGACGTGCTGAAGCTGATGGCCGCAAACCTCGGCGACACAGCAATGTACTGTAACTGTGAGTTGCGATTGGTATGGTGCAGAAGACACCATTTGCACTGCTGTAGATAGGATGCAACCGCAGTTTCCAACCAGACTCTAGTGAGGGCTGTGATTCAAAGAAGCCAACGAAAGGTCACCGGTCATGATTCGCCGGAGACAAAGAGTCCGAACTGAACAAGGTTGAAGCACCAGCAGTTGTGGGATCAGATGCAGAACACAATCTCATTGAGTTCTTCCCATATGTGATGGACAGGAAACACGTTGCAGGGTAACATCATGAGCGCCCAAGGGTTCAGAGGAAACGAGGGTATATATCAGGAGAACACGCTGGTTGATCCAGTAATCGAGGGACCTGGGCGCTTATCAGGGACACCGCCACTAAAGCATAAATATGGACCTACATTAACTTCTGGAAAACGCTGAATCAACTTCACAGAAAGGCAAGGAGGGACCAGGCCAACGTTATTCATGGACATTTTGCATTGTTCGAGTGGCCATTGTTACCTGGATTAGGTGAGTGCACCGTATCAGCGGCTGTGCCTAGCAGAGATGCCATCACTACTGACGACTTGATGAGATGTAAAGCATAAACGGTAGTAGGCTGCAGGTACGTGTAATCCTCCAGGCATGGATGAGTTGAATAATGGGCATTTGGTATGCTCGACAGCAGTGACCAATACGTTGGTCCAAGGTCCACGATCATCAGTGAAAATGAGTCTCAAACGCTAAATCGTACTCCGCTCTACCATTATACTGGCCCTGGAAACTAATCAGACAGCTACTAGTACAATCTTTACTCTGCCACGAGACTTCTAGTACGTCCAATCTCTCTATTCTCATCGACGTGCTCGACGTACTCCCAGTTGCCATCTATCTTACAAGACACTAAAACAATCTTTGTTGCACTTCGTCTTGCATTGCATCGCTATCAATCAGTCTTATTTTCTATTTCTATTGCTCTCTTGCAGTCGTTTTTTACTCGCTTTTTCTTTCACATTTTTTTCAGAGCACATCTGCCCTCTGCTATCCACTTTTTGTTCGCAATTCACAGTTTCCTCCTTTCATTCGTCCTTTGATCTCCCTCTCGTCGTAATTGTGCGCAATTTCCTATTGGTCGTTTCAGACTTGACTTACCTCTTGATTAATTCAGATATGTCTCGTATTGACTTTCACGACTTTAGCTATCCTCCTGGTGTGGCATACTCTCGTTCAGCCGCAGATATCGACCACCACATGTCCAACCATTATCCTTCCAATTCTCCTACTCATCCTGTGTCAGGAGATCGACGTACGTCCGGCGGATTAGGTGTCTATCTTCCCAACACGAGCAGTTCGGCATTAATACCCCACTCTATTGGTATTCACCCAGACAAGGAATACAGCAGTATTGGAATAATCCCAGAAGCATTTCAAGCTGCCCCAAATAGACACACATCTACCCAACACTTCTCATCTTCTAACCACCACCGTCCTCCCATCCCACACAGCAGCTCGCCCGCCGCTCTCTCTATAAACACCAATTACTACAACGCCCCCTCCGACGCTGAGCGTGAAGGGTACCTCCATCGCCAGTTTCAATCGTTTGCACCGTCCGGCGATCTCGCTCTGCCCGCCAACTCCAACTCCGGCCCAAACATACTACGCTCTACTCTCTGGTGGGGCGAACTCGAACCTTGGATGGATGAAGAATACGCAAAACAGGTTTGTGCTCTGATGGGTTGGGACCCAGTCACCGTCAAAGTTCCAAACCCCAGCCCAGACGCCGTCGCCCCTCAACCAACCAATAACTCTGGTTACTGCTATCTCACGTTCCCCTCACCAGCTATCGCTTCTTCTGTTCTCAACCAAGTGAACTGTGGCGGGAGTGCGCAGCCAGTCACAATGCCAAACTCAAATAAGCCCTTTGTCCTTAACTGGGCTTCTTCTGCTCCCACCGGTTCAATTGCGCCTTCTTTCCAAACAGCTGGTGTAATTGTCCCTACGGCACAACCACAGTTCCCGAAAGAGTACAGCATATTTGTTGGTGATCTTGCACCAGAAACTTCCAATTCAGACCTCGTGGCCGTGTTTCGGAACCCAGTGCTTGGTCTACGGAATGATCGTGAACCCAAGTTCATTCGGCCTTTCTTGAGCTGTAAGAGTGCCAAGATCATGCTCGATCCTGTAACTGGCATATCGCGAGGGTATGGGTTTGTACGGTGAGTCTGTCGTGCAACGAGACGAACAAACTCATAGTCCCCCCTTCGCACACAGATTTACCGAGGAAGCGGACCAACAGCGTGCACTGATAGAGATGCATGGCCTGTACTGCCTTTCACGCCCAAGTCAGTCATCTTCGTATCCTACTTCGGGCAAGTTAATAACGCGATTTTTTTTTGCAGTGCGAATATCTCCTGCCACGGCCAAATTCAAGCCGCCTCCTATGCCAACGGATCTTCCCCAAATTCAGTTTCCTGGTTCCCCTACTTCTGATCAGCGGACAAACCCAGTGACGGTAGCCCTCCCCCTTGGTGTTCAGCCAAGGAGCGTCTCTGCACCTATGGCAGCTTCGACGAGCGCCGGATCTTCGTCTTCATCTTCGTTGGCCAGCGTGCCCGTTGGTTCCTCCGCTTCGGGCTCAGCGTTGAGCGGTTCAAGCTCTATACCCTCCCTTGGATCTGAGGCCAGCACAACCGCGTCTTCAGGAGTCTTGTCTTCGATGTCGTCGGATGAGATGCTTGGTCTCTCCGCCAATGTCCTTGCCCTCGCCCACCAGTATGCCAACGGTGGCTCCATTAGTAACGCCAAAGGTATCGTTCCTTCTAGTTCGGCATATGACTCACAAGATCATTCCGTGGCACCGCGGTACATTATCTCTGAAGAGTCATGGAAACACCACGCCCAGGCCCGTGCTATCCTTGGCAACCTCATCGGGCCGAATGGCGAGCAGCTCACTTCTACCGACCCCTATAACACGACTGTTTTCGTCGGTGGGTTGTCGCCTTTGATTTCTGAAGAGACCTTGCGGACGTTCTTTACTCCGTTCGGCGAGATTCACTACGTGAGAGCATTCGCGCTATTGGTGGGACGCTAATGTAGCGGTATCTGTACAGGTGAAGGTGCCCGTCGGCAAACATTGTGGTTTTGTTCAGTTCGTTCGAAAGGCTGATGCAGAACGGGCTATCGAGAAGATGCAAGGCTTTCCTATCGGAGGGAGTAGAATTCGATTGAGCTGGGGTAGAAGTCAATGTGCGTCCTCGTATGTTGTGACACGCCCAACTGACTAATGGTGATATCATAGATAAAGCTGCGCAAGCTGCTGCGCAGGCAGCTCAGGCAGCCGCACTTCAGGCTCAATTCCAGGCTCAGATGTCATCTGCGCAGGGCCAGGCTCCTCAGAGTCAGATGACGCCAGAACAGGCGATTCAACTCTTGCAAAGGCTTGGTCTGTCAGGCCAAGGTCAATCGGGCGGTGGAAGTGATGCATCGAACCGCAATTACACCGACGCTGCAAAAGGCAGTGGATACTCTGAGGAAAAACTAAGGTCGCTCATCATGAACCAGCCACTCTCTGACAGTCAACTGCCGTACGATGTGTGTCCAGGGGGGTCCGGACCACGCCCACCATCAAACATGAGTTCTGTGGAACACCATAGATCACATCTCACGTCCTCGTTCTCTCCTTTCTCCCCGGACCCGAATATGTACACACGGAGAGGTTCAGACAGCTACGATCTGCTGCCCCATTCCATGAACCCGTCGCGCTATGATAACATCATAGAGTTCAAGGCTGCGACTGCCCATTCCAATGAGAGAGCCGTTCCTCCTGTACGTACACCAAGTGGGTCCCAGCGATATGTTCCGTTCCTGGATGGCTCTGCCAAGACGTTTGAGGGCGGGCGTTGCATAACGCGCCAAGAACCAATCTCTCGGCCGAACTCCAGTCAGACATCATCACAAGGACGCTCGAGCCAATACGATGTGCAGGAACACGATCCCATCCACGATCTCAATGGCACGCTTGCAAGCTTGGATCTCGACCAGCATAACACGCATCCGTCGTCGTCGTCGTCATCTTGAGCAGCGTGATTCAGAACGCTCCTCGCCTTCGCCACTGCGCCCTAATTCGAATCCCTTCTTTTTGATTTCGCTGCTCAATTTCATCTCCTTGTTTCGTTTTGTTTGTCCGTTTGCCTTGGACCACGACATACTATCACACTGGATCATGAGCTGGGTTATGCTCCTATTGTCGGTCACCCGTTATTTGCTCTCGAGATGTGCCTATTACGATTTGTTTCGATTCCCTCTGCTACCCTCTCCTCTTCCGTCTCCATCTGTGTTTGATCTGTCTTTATTACGCTTGAGTCTGTGAAAGAATGAAGTCTACATACATCCTGTCTAAAGTAGTACCAGCCAACAAATTTTATAGTAGTACCCACTTCAGTTACTACCTTTACCTGTTTGTTTTATACTGCTATACGCTTGGAAGTAATTGTCCTGGTAGGATCCTGCACGCATACGTTAAATCATTGAATATCATTAAGGCATACCAACCATCGTACAAAAGGGAGACAAAAGGAATTGAGTCATGAACAAATAGAGCTGATAAGATATCCGTGAAAATACATGGATAGATATAGAGCAACAAAATAGGAACCGTCCACTAGAGAATCAAAATAAGTAAAAGATTATACATCCGCGATACTGGCTAGAAGACCTGCACGACCTGTGCCGGAAAGGGACTCGCCCACTTCGTCACGCAGTGCAGACCCAGATGCCTCAGCATTATTGCTGGAGCCAAGTCTACCAACAACATCGCTTTGAAGTTGCATAGGAACGAAAACGACCTTAGTGTTACCAGACTTGGCCATCTGCTGCAGAGCCTCCAGCTGACGGATTTGCATGGCAGCTGGTGATGCGAGGATATCGGCTGCTTGGCGCATAAGGCGAGCAGAATCAACTTCTGCGCGGGCTGCAATGACCTTGGACTCTCCAATACGCTTCTGTTGCGCAGCAGAAGACAGAGAAGCGGAAACTTCGGGGCTGAAAATGATATCCTTGATCAGGATACCTTCAATGGCAACACCCCATTTATCGGCAACGTCACCGACAATCTCAGCAATCTCGAAGGCGATAGCCTCGCGCTCAGTTACGACACTTTGAACTGCGCGGGCACCGACAACGTGCCTCAAGGTGGTCTGAGCACGTTCGATAAGCGCCTGGCGTAGATCACTGATACCAAAGGCAGCACGATAAGGGTTAATAATCTGGAAGTAGATGACAGAGTCACTAGGGGATGGGTGCCGTAATGATCAATTGATGGATGCAATATATGAATATAAAATTAGCGCACATTTCGACATTAACATTGTCACGAGTGATGACGGTTTGCCTGCCAATGGCGCTAATTTGAATTTTGACATCGACAATACGCAAGTCTTCCGTGCAGACATTAACCTGTACGAGACCAGGGTCGACCGACTTGTAAAAGTGGCCAAACCTTGTGACCAGACCAACCGAACCTTGACACGGAATCCTAGTCAGAACATGATTTGAACATTGAAGAGTGCAGTGCATACCTTGTTGGACATTTCGGAATGGGTTTGGGAAAGGGCAGCAAGGAATGGCACCGCAGAACCCGACACAGGTGCCAAGACCTTGCAGGAATGACCCATAGAAGCCATGAGTGACCTATGCTGATATGAGAGAGATGTATCACATAAATGAGCAAACGTACCTCCCCAGTACCGAGGTCTTGTGCATACGAGGGCTAAACAAGTCCCGTCAGATATCATGACCTAGATTGCAAAAGTATGGTGTTATTGACCTGCATCTCACTGCGTTTCAAAGGCTGGACGTTGATCATGTGGTTCTTTCCAGCAGACTCTGGTCCATTCCTCCTGGATGCAAGCTCGTCTGTAACTTCAGACATGGTGAGAATGTGTTCAGCGCAACGGGCTGGAACAGACTCTCGACTTACCATGGGGGGCATTATGATCAACTACGTTCCCACGGGAAGAGCTGCCAGTGGGAGATGGCACACGGTCTTTACGATCTTGGTCGCTCGACATTATGTTACAGGTGAAAATGGCAAACTGTCGAGCGAGTTTTTAAAAGTTTTCAATAGGTGCGAGGTAGTAAAACAAGGCGTGGTTCTCACAGGATGTATTATAAGATCCGTTGCATTGCCGTTGCACAATTACTGAGTCAGGCCTAAAGTATGCTACGTCACAGTACTGTGCGATGACACTCCATAGTACTAGCTATCGGCCGCACGACGTAGAAAGGACAACAACGTCCCTCCTTTCGTGTAGGTTGGTCCGCAGTTCAAGCCGCATGACTTGCTGGACAGACACAGCCTTCAAGGTACATGTGGAAAATCTGCGCAGCAACGGTCCATGAGAGATTTCGCCTTTCCGTCGGAACTTCTATCAGGGCTGAATGTTAAATGAGCACAGCTCAACGATTACAGGAATTACCACCCGCCCTTGACCTACTATGGTGACTGCATGCTCAGGAAAGTGGCTCTTGTTGTTCGCTTGGCTTTGTTGGCAAGAAACGACTGAGTTTGAATTTATCGGCTTGAGTGTGCCATCCGAGCACTACGAAGACTAACATACTTTTAAAAAGCCTCTGAATTTCTAGCTAGCCCATGACAAGTACAGACAGAAAATATTGGCTTATGAAAGCCGAGCCAGATTCGCGTGTAGTGAAGGGCAAAGATGTCAAGGTGTGTGTGTTTTGTTCCAAGAGGCGTTCCATAAACGCGAGAGCTCAATATACAGCTCGGTGTATTGCGCGTGCTATAGTTCAGTGTGGATGATTTTGAAGCTGCAAGGGCGACGCCGTGGGAAGGGGTGCGGAACTTCGAAGCACGTAACTTGATGAAGGAAATGTCCATTGGAGACAAGGTGCGTATCCCCTGACCTCAATTTGACATTTCATCAAGCTCGTCAGAAAGATATTATTCTATCATTCCAATTGTAAAAGCCCTGGTCAGTTAGTGATCGTCCTTATGAATTTTACCTTAACGTGTATACAGGCATCGCTGGGTTTGCTGAGGTTTGCTGTCCAGTTCTTTGCTTGCCCTCCATACTCATTCCTTCTCATAGGTGTCGAAGGAAGCGTATCCCGATTGTACGTCCTGGAGATATAAATATCCAAAACATCTTTCTCATAGGCTTGTACTTATCTTATAGACACGGCATGGGATAGGTTCGATTCGACATAATTTTACCAAGCATTTACCACATTGACGTTACTGTTCTTCAGCTCTCACCCCTACTTCGATCCGGTAAATTTGATACAGATTATATTCGTGCGCCCTATTGAGCCGTAGCCTCGGATATTCTATTAGAAAACTAAACAAGATGATCCGAAGTGGTTTATGATAGATGCTACATTCCTATCTCGCGCTGAACATTTTGTCCCGCTGTCTCTTCTCCGTCACATCGCAGAATCGGCGAAATCGGACCCACCAGATGAAATTGCGTATATAGGCACGGATGGAATGAAAGCTGTGAAAGGTACCGAGACTTCTGATTTCGCTCAACTGCCCAACAATGACTCGCTACCATGTGTTTCTCTATAGCGATGCCCCTTGTCACACGCGGACGTTTGAGCGTTCAACGGGTCAGTCAGGAATGTTGGGGGATCATCCAGATGATGTCAGAAAAAGGTGGTTGGGAGGAAATGACATTCGGGAAGAAAAAACCGAGTACATCAACACGCCCAAGACAGCCTGCCACAAAGAATTCTAGGGCGAAAACAAATTCAACGAACAACGACGGCGGTGGCAGCGAAGTTGAGGGGAAAGTCGATGCGAGTGAAGAGCCCGACATAAAACCAAAGAAAGGCAAGAAAAGGAAGGCATCTGATGTCGATACTGGAACTCAGAAGGTCACGGTACCTCACCGACGCTCCGTTCGGACTAAGAAGGAGGATTGACATATCTCTACGATTATGCTGTACTTGTCACTGATCCTTACATTCGGTGGATCAGCTGCGGGCACAGCAAGGTACACTCCTTTCACAATATTAATTGTATTGATTGCCTTGTTGGCGCACTAGGCGCGCCATTTATGCTATTCATTTAGGTCGTTTGCATGACTATTCCTACTATTCCTTGTCTATGTTCCGGAACAGGATAGAACGGCAACTCGTGATCAGATACAGAATGCTAAGGCTATCCGCCACAGCTTTGCCATTATCGATTGATCTGCCGTATTTACCACGGACGATGTACTCCCGCCTCCTAGCTGGTGCATGCTCGCTAGCCTGTTGGGGAAACAGCATACACACAATATCCAATGTGTCATTCCCAATGTCATGTACAAGGACGAGTATGTAACTTTCTCATCACGCCAGAGTGGGAAGAGTCCGCTTATCAAATCCTACATAATAGAACGCACCAGATACTCTAGATAGTAGTCCCGACATATATGGAATGCGGGCGAGACTCGGCGCTGGATCCGACGTGTACATTATTTGAGAACATCAATTGATATCTACGGAAGGACAAGGCCGACCGGTGTGGGCGTTGCTCAAAGATTACAACAAGGATTGACTGTAAAGGATCTTTTGTATTGACCTTCTTTGTAGCCTGAGCATGACACTGAACTCTAACTATTACGTCCTGTTTCTTGATCAAGTATCACGCTGATGCACTCTAACACCTCGTTCCACTTAGACTGTCGCACATTGAAGGTTTCAACACTTTACCTCTTACAAGATTTTAATCAAAAGCAGATCTAAACCTGGCTAGAGTGTTCCAGAGCACCCTAGAGTACCTTTCGAATGTAATTTCACTGGCGGCAAAAGGTGGTAAAATGTCACTTTCCCCGCCGTGTCGTATATTTCGGTCGAGACACCAGGATATCCCGAGCTCGACTTTGATCTTTTTCACACATGGTAAACTCGCCACAAACACGACCGCAACTTGTCATGGTTATTCGACCGGAGAGCATTCGACACAAAAGTTGGTGATATTTGCGTTGCAAACCCCACCTATCAGTTTTTCAGTCATAAGTGGATTTACATTCATAGCGTCGAATACCAAACCAAGCTTCGTAAGATCGGGGTGTGATGACGGTAAGGCCACACGGCCACGGAAATATTGGGTCGTGTCTGCCAGAGATTTTATCGTCAATCAATGACATGCAAACAGATTACAAAGCTCTTGGAACTCTGGAGACTGAAGAAGTGCGTGAGGGGATCGAATGTATCGAAGCTGAACGCATAAGCGACATCGTCTGACGTCTCAGGGTCCGTTCAGTTTGATACACTCTAGACCATCCGAACGTAGAAGATTGTCCCACTTGCGTAGGATGTCGTCCGACAAGAAGAACAGTTTCAGGTTCTCAGAACCACAGCTCCAGCGATTTGCATTGAACAACACAACCTTCTACAATTTCTCTGTCGGAGATCAAAGAGACTAATGATTGGATGACTAATTTGCCGAGGCCAAAGGTACGAAATTGAAGCTCGCCGCCGTCCAGACGTTCCGTGATAGTGAATTCCAGTCGTCGGAGGCCAACAAGGCAAGCGTTACCATCCGCAGCTAAGAGGAAGAGGTTCGCTAACGTGAGGAAGCACGATAGGTAGTACGATGTCGTCCAGTTGTGGTGAATGCTTGACGAGGTCAGGGTCCAGAAGAGAACGCATACTTACATGAATGGACACCACGAGGACATGTTCTACAGGAGAGCGCTTAGAGGTCTGGCATTGACAGCTTCGACCGTGAAGAAAAGTCCATTATGGCATGAATAAATTTCGCATCTATACATCCAAAAACATCTGAATGTCCCAGAACGTGCACCCGGAATGCGTGTTGCTCAAAGTTGGCTCAAAGACTGACCAATCATCCGTGATTACAGGCCTTCATATGATCTGACAGTGATACCAATGAAAACACTGATCGCAGTCGAAACACCGGTAGGACTTGCACATACATTTTGATCCAGAAATCTTGGTTCATGAATCTTGTGAAAGACAAATGAAAAGCGGTCCCAGATTCTCTAGCTCAGCCTAGAGCACATCCAAAACTATATCTTTGAATATGCGGCAGACTTGCAGAGAACAGCTAAAGAACTTCGTGACCCTCCTTGGTTAGGTTGAGGGAAGCGATCCCAATGACACGAACTAGAGTTTATGAAGATACTTTAAACGTCAAAGAAGATGTGTAGAATCTCTGGAATGAGTAGGCAGGCGTTCATCATGAGAATGGGTACTTGATTTAGCATCAAACAAGGTAAAACTCACGAACATGTAGATGGAACAGTTGTTGGTGCACAGACTTGCTCGGCAAAGTGAATAATCATCGAGTGGCTTTCCTAGTAGCCTTGCAACACTCTTCTCTTCCATGGACTGTATGTCAGACTGGTTCGACTAGTGGTAGGCACGAACCTGCTTTATCGTGCTTTCTCCTTCGCTTAAACAGATCCCTTGGCTGCTTGTTCCAGTCGTCGCGTGCCAACATCTTGATATGTATGTCTGTTCAACGTGGAAGTTCAGGGAAGACCATAAGTCCCGTCACAATCACAGGTCATTCAGATTGACTACGTGTCTTTGAACATCTACAAAGGATTTAAATATCGCAATTACCGCCTTGATGCGAAATATTATTTGCGGATCCACCTAACTTAAATTATAAGCCTCAGTTCGTGAAGCTGCAGCGCAGCAATGCTGCCAAGGGCTTGAACATCAAGTACATTGTAAAAAGAGTTAAAAATTGAATGCCGAGTTGATTTCGGTAGGGAAAAGATATTTATTTCACACTCCGTTGGGTGATGAGTACTTGAGTTTGGGTCGAAAAGGACCAAAGTCAACATATGGCTGGTTTTCCCATCTGAGCTGTCACAAGCACTTTTACCGCGTGCACGTCCGCTGGCTATACAGCGTGCGTTGCGTCGCGTTTTTATTGATTTCTCAAGTGATTAATCATCTAGAGTCTATACCGCGATTCTTCATGTCTTTTCTTGCTCTTCTCATCAAACCTTTGGCTTATATCTCTGTTCCTGTTATCGTACTTCGGACAATCGCCTCAGCTTCTCCCGTTGGGCGTTATTATGCTCAACTCACTATTTACCTTGGGACGCTGGCAGTAGTCTCGACATGGGGAGTCTTTGTTGCAGTCGGAATGACGTTGGTGGGTCGCAGGCATGATGTCAACTATGTCGTGGCCCGGTCGTTCTATGCCATTGCTAGTCGTGTTTTGGATATCCGAGTAGAGGTCGAGGGCGAGGAGCATCTTCAGACATGCCCTGTGGTCATGGTGGGTAATCACCAGAGTATGCTTGATATTTTGTATTTGGGAAGGTATGTGTCATTTGCTAAAGAAGCTTATGATGAGTGGTGTGTAACTGACATGGTTCATATTTTGTTCCGCATCGTGCTTGTAGGATGTTCCCCAGGAAGGCGTCCATTATGGCTAAGAAGGAGCTCCAATGGTCACCTCTGGGTCCCTGGATGTTCATGTCGGGTGCTGTGTTTGTAGATCGTGGAAATAGTGCAAGGGCACACGGATCACTCGCAGCTGCTGGAGATGAGATGAAAGCGAAGGGCATCTCGTTGATGATGTATCCTGAGGGCACGCGGCACTGCCAAGAAGTACCGTCGTTACTGCCTTTCAAGAAGGGTGCTTTCCACCTCGCTGTCGAAGCTGGAATACCCGTTATACCTGTTGTTTGTGAGAATTACTGGAGAATTTATCGCAAGGGTGTGTTCGGATCAGGCACGATCAGGGTCCGAGGTCAGTAGGCAATTCTTGACTCGTTTCAATCTATGGCCGCTTAATTTCACTGATATTTTACAGTTCTCCCACCAATTTCAACCGCAGGACTCTCTGCATCGGATGTCCCTGAATTGACGACGCTAGTCCGAGATCAGATGTTGGCAGCTTTACGTGAAATCTCCGTCAGGGTCACCTCAGAAGAAGACATGGAACCGGCCGAACAGCCAGAAATGCAAGCTGAATTGCCACCTGTCGAAGAATCGGATCCCATACCGGCTACCCCTGTCGAGGTTGCATCCGATGAAGTTCCGGATGTGCCAAGCGACGAGGAAGGCAGTGAGACTCCGAGCGTTGACACCTCGTTGTCTCGATCGTTGAGGCAAGAAGGAAGCGCCAGCGAATATGGAACGGAGACGGACGATGAGGGGATGGTAGTTGTCGGCAGACAGCACCACTAGTTGAATAAATGACGTGGCAACATAGGTAATATTGCTGGGTTCTGGAATACTTCCAGTGCATGATACCATTCTTGACTCCATTATATAAATGTTTATAATATGTGGGGATTTCGGACCGACTCTGATATACCAATGGATGTAGTATGGTTTCGTGACTTTAACCCCACAAAGACCACGGGTTTCCCCGCATTTCTTATAGGGTTTACCGCGCCCTTTTCGCACAAGCGCCGATTACCTAAAAGGTAAAAAGAAGATTTCTCGTCGCGTCACACTCTTGGTCATCCTTGCCAGAAGTTGAACGTTGAACGTTGAACGTTTGAACCCCCTTTGTTTGATACCTGATGTATGCATTTTGCAATGCCTGCAAGTTTGGTGTTGTGATAGTTACTATATCCCGAAAATTCTTGTTTCGGGTTGGTCTGGTTACTTTGAATTCTATAACGTCAGCTCGAGCGGTGCGAAATTTTGAAATAATTATTCAAGTCCTTCTCTTATTCGCCGACTTTCGTTCGGGTAACGTTTGTTTCCCAGCTGCCACTCATAAGAGTACTAGTGTTTGGGTTTGCTATTTAAAACAGTTGCCTTCAATACCGCTCTCCTTAAAGTCCTTTCCTCTCTTACCTCTTGAACTTCCTTAATACCCCATCTCTAGTACTTGCGTGTAGTTCAAACATGACCGCAACTCAAGTCCTACCAGGTAATGGCATTCACCACGTTCATTATAACGGAGCCGGATTGACAATAATGTTTCAGAATGCTGGGGTCACCGAGGAGTGAGTCAAATAATTGAATCATGGGCAACACCACTAATAAGCTATCGCAAGGCTTCAGCAGCTTTCCCAGAGAACACACTCGCTAGCTTTGAAGCCGCCATCAACGATGGGGCAGAAGGCATCGAGAGCGGTATTTAATAACCCTGGCCTGTGTTGGTCTCCATAACCTGTATCCCAGACGTTCATGTGTCGTTGGACGGGGTCGTCATAATGTTCCATGACCCGGGTATGTTGAATATTTCACTCTTTTTTCCAATTCGCCCATCCGATGCTGCGTGCGTTCTACAGATCTGGAGAGGACCACAGGATCAAAAGGTTGTCAGCTTCCAATCTAAGGCACGTTCGTGAGCTGACCAATGAATGTAGGCTTAATCAGGGACCGGCATTGGTACGGCAAAGATGGAATGGAACGCATCCGTACTATCAAGCAACCTCAACAATGTATCCCCACGTTCGCGCAGACCATCGCTCTTTTGATGAAAGTAAGTCCCCTTATATCCACGGCGTCCATGCGTTCATCATCCAATCGTTTCGCCCACGTTCTTTGTAGCCCGAGAACCAACATGTCAAGTTTAACGTTGACGTCAAAGTTCAGAATGATCCTGACCGCCTCTTCTCGCTTATGCATGATGTTATCTCAACGCAGCCTGATTGGCAGACGAAGTTGGCTCCCCGTATTCTGCTGGGCCTTTGGCATCCGCGTTTCGTGGCTTTTGCGAAAGCGAGATTACAATATTGTAGACGCTCACACATTGGTGTGAGCCTTTCGATTGCACGGAAATATTTCTGGGATGGGGTGGAGGTTTTTTCGATGGCGTTCGCCTCTCTAACCACCTATGATGGCCAGAAGTGAGTTTCATTCTTGTATCTGAGTGACGGTCCCGTGACAGTACCAAAGGTTCCGGAATGAGTGCAAGGCTGCGGGTAAGAAGATTATGGTATGGACAGTAAATGAGCCGGAGCACATGATGGAGGTCGGTGGCTTTACTTCTACACTGCCACCTCTAGTCTCAAGTTAGGACAGGCTGTACGATGGGGCATTGATGTCATTCTTACGGACGTGACGAAGAAGTGGCTCGAATTGCGTGCCGCTCTTCAAGGTGAGGAACTCATTTACGTGGCGTGGACAATTATTCAGCATGCTATTAGTCAATTACGACTCTATCCTGTCTCAGCACAGCCGGTGGTTCCTCTGGACGACCTGGAAGTTTTATCTGCCCTCTATTTTGGCAAATAGAGCCGCAAGACTGTACCTTGAAGGTGCTGCAGGTCCATTTGACAATTTTGCACCACCCGAGACGTCTGTGACTGTAGTAGCATGATCAACGGGATCTTGGAGAAGTGATTGCATTATGATTTACCATTGACCATTTTCTAGATGTTGACGAGCCTTAATATTTTGATTACACGTCCATTACTTATTACTTGAGCTGGAGGGTATAGAAGCAGATGCCATGATTGCACGATTATGTAATTTGATCGATTGGCGTAAGTTTGCGACATGCTTGGTCACGTCAGATGATATCCTTATGTCAATCGTGACTCCACGGGCCGTATTGAAAATCTACATGTGGCAGAGAGACGGTTGCGCCAATTGCGCTGACTCATTGCTATACTTGCCCCTCTGTTCTGATTCTACTTCTCACCCAGCTCCATCAGGCGCTTGTTTGCGTGTCTCTATGCTATTTATCATTCAAATCACCCGGTAGTCATGAACTCATCAAACCACCACCATCAATCTCGCAGAACGCACAGAAAGCGTTCCTCAGTTTCAAGACTGTCATACGACACAGTACAGACTCTCCCAGAGTACTCAGCTCCGCTCAATCTGAGTAAACCATCCAATTCAGTGTTCTTCGCGGGAAACGAGTTTGATAGACCGCCTGACTACCCTGATAGCCAGGAGGAGGCAGACGCAGACACGGAGGAAGAGGCTGTGGCCTACGCTCCACAACGTTTTCAGCTCATTCCGCCCCGACGCACGGCACTGCACACACGCAGACGCAAACGCCAGTCATTTTCTGTGTCAACCGTCGACCCATCCCTCGACGCGCTGCTTGAGCGCAGTGTGCATGCACTTGAGATGTCAAATGCGCTCATGCAGAGCTCAATCTCCACTCAATGCAGTCTTTCGACGTTGCTCTCATCCGAGGTCGGGCCGGATCCGTTCTCTCGAAGTTCGTGCGAGGAACCTCTCAACGCGAATCAGATTGAACAGCGGTGTGCATGGGACATGGATGACACATCTGGATGAGATATCGAAAGCTGTGGATAGGTTGTTTGACGAGGAGGTTATAGACATCAGTCCGGTCAAGCCGAACGAAGCTGCGATTAGTCAGAGTCTCCCCATATCAAATATGAGGGATTTGCGGTACAGGAGAAGGCCGTCACTATTGGAGCTCAACGGCTCATGCTCAAGCGCTTCACAGCTTCAATTTTCGCTCCCGAAACGTGATTTGCTCGTTGCGCCTGCTCCTAGGGCATTCACCCAGTATGTCGAATCAACAGCTGATCCAGGCATGATAATGCTGCCATCCACCCTGGGGTTACGGGCCTCTGCTTCATCGCGCTCGGCCGATTGGCAGGATCACAGCTTTGTCGCACAGCACGAGCTACAGTCCTCACAGTCATTACCTGTACTATTGGGACAGCCTCAGGATGTTCCCACCCCAGCATACAATCTCCTTTCCAATATAGTGAAGCGTTCAGAGTCAGCCACACCTCCACCAACTGATCCATCGTCCTCTCGTGCCTTCATATCACGATGTGGTTCAACGAGCACATGCACTGAACGCGGATCGAAGCTGTCTATGTCCTCTTGCTCAGTACGTAGGAAACAAATGTCTCCTGATCGCAATCGCAAGCCAGAGTGTGCATCCCTATCTTGCTCCACGACGCCTAGACAATCCGTAGCTCCTCTTTCCCGCATAATGACCCCACCCATCGAGGAGCTTTCTACTTCTTCATCTGATTCATCAGACCACCCTACTGGCTACCGCACCGTCCAATCCCTCCGCAAAATCCTTGATGAACAATCATCCTCCACCTCCATCAACTCTCCCCCTCGAAAAGATCCCAAAAAAAGTCGATCGCCCAATTTCATGCCTGTTACTCCCACCCCCGCCCCGGTTGCTGGCACGTCCACTGCCACTGCCTCTATATCCCGTCTCTTCACGAAAGGCAGACATTCATCATCTACGCGACCCCCTTCCCCACCTACACATTCCTCCCTGAAAGTGCCGTCTGTGCCTCCGACACCTCGTTCATCGCCAAGTGCAGGCAGCCTCTCAGAAATGTTTGGAAACGGGGTGGCCAAAGTTCTCGGGAGTGATTGTCCCTCAGGCGTGTCGACGCCCAAGCGCATCAGTTTTGCGGAGCTCCCAGAGTCATATGCAAGCTCACGTGCAGGGTCTTCGAAAATCTCGGAGAAGCGGAAGAACCGAAGCAGAAAACGCAAGGGGAAATATGAAGAAGAGGGTGAGACACTTGGGTGGTTTGGGAGGTTGTTCACTGTGGGGCCTGTGAGCTCGAGCTCTGCACGGATCGATGATCATATGGAGGAACGCATGTCACGAGGGTGGGGAAGTCGACCTGGTGGTGGGACGTTAGATGATTGGGCGGTATAGAGTTGATATCGGCAAGAATTGGAGGGATAAGTTATGGAGCGTGTATGAATATGTCTTTATCACCTTTTATCTACTTTTAGGTATCATGACGACGCTTTCTGACTCTGTTTGTATTGCTACGTATATTTTTGACGTGTACACTGACCTTACTTATATTGTTTGGCGGTGTTCACATCCGAGTCTATGCATGTGGCCTCGAGTAACTGTATCCTTGAACCGTCTCGATATGACACTGACTAAAGTGGTCCATCATAAGAAAAGCTGGCATAGAGCATAACAAAAGAATACATAAGGCATATAGTAGCGCAAACTGTCATATAGTTCGTATCTGCAGTCCAACGAGAAAGGTAACGTACCCCAATTCCCAACCCCACACCACTGATGGATAGTCGCCCCGAATCGCTACAAGAGGGCCCGTCCGTAGGTGACGACAAGGCCACCGATAATCCCAGCAAATGCCATCTGAAGAAACCCATAACCGGCTGATCGCAAGGTCTCTTGACCCGCCAGCCCACTAGGAATGCTGTACATCGACTGGTCAAAGGTCGCGTTGCGCATCACCGGCTGATCTATAGTTTTGCAGAACGGTACGTGCTGCATGACTGGAGCTACTGCGCTAGTTTCTGAGTCGCTGAAGTCTGCTGTCATGCCTTGGGCGAAGGCACCCGGCATGTGTTGGGAATGTACTGCGTACTTGAGGTCTTCCTCACGATCGCTGAGAATGACCCACACCGTCTCTTGTGATTTCTCACGCGGGATCTTGGCGAGGTGTGCAGGAGGGGCTTCCATCACACTGAAAAGTTTCCCCTCACGTTGTGCAGTGCGTTTGACTTTTGGAATGTCTTGACGTGGGACGCGGTACACGCTGTACAGTGGCGTGCCTGCACGGAGGGCCGTGTTAAGGCTTACGTCGGTGATAGGTGACTGCGAGAACGAGGACCATTGGCGGGGAGGCGGCGAATGAGAGTAATCCGATATGTAGGTGTCATCCTGCGGCTCGGGGGATTCCTCCTTGATAGAAAAGTTGGGATAGTAGTATAGAGGATCTGAGCTATCGGCCCAGTCGTCATCTGGATAGTCAGGACTAGGAGAATGCTCCATAGTTGAGGGCGAAATGTTTTCCTTTCCTGACCCATCATCGGACAGAGGTTCCGTAGGTGTGAGAGACACGTCGCGGTGAGCCTGCTCGTATCGTCTCTCGTGGGGTGGCGAGACCCAATTAGGGTTTCGCCAGTGCCAGCGGTCGCCAGGTGGAACCTGGAAGCCGTGGAACTCATATGTAGGTGGGGGTGTGTCTGGGGTTGAAAAAAGGTGCGATTTACGCTCAGCAGACCCAGGGCAGACGACCATGTTGTTCTTCCGCGTATGGCCCGCCATGGTCGACCCGCACTTGTGACACATCGGACGCTTCCTTTGCGATGTTCTCTGGGCAAAAACCATTGCTGTACGGCGTGTTCTTGAGTGAAGATTGTTCTTCTGTTCATCATGTCGAGTATGAAATAGAACGGAAGGCGGTTGCAATAGATGCAGGTAGGTCCGACCATAATGAGAATGTTGGATAGACGCCAAGATGGTACATGACTCACCGGCTGCTGTGTGATTGTTTTGTTGGCAGCGGGGTACTACAGTCCCACTCCTGAGCTTATAAAAGTTCGCCCAGTGGCGCGCCTTGCATGACATGACGTTTTGGCGGTGGTTCGCAGAACAAGTCCTTGGATTCAGCATGAAGGTCGCGCTGGAGACAAGAGTAGAAGTTCACCGGCAGATGGCAACCTGCAGAAGTGTCTTCGTTTAATCTGTTCAAATGTACAAGAAGTCCTTGTACTTTTTCATGGACGCCACAAAATACATACCCAGAAAATACAAGACGTTTACCAACCTCACCATATCGACGAAATTGTAATGTTCGGATGTTGTATTCTTGGTTGTTGATCGGGAGAGCACCTCAATGGTGATTGCAAGAATACAAAATACGGATCATATCTAAATAACAAACATTCTGAGCAAAAACTGTTGCTGTATGCAAATGGACGCAATGGACCTCAGGGCGCAGATATTGCGACTACACGTTTCCCATCTGTCCTCCCGATGTATCTCGACTGACAAAACTCGTATGGGCGCCTCCGAGGTAGACGACTGGTTATAAGGTTCTGCTCCTTGATGACTTGATATGGATCTCCCTGCCTAGGAGTCTGAGCTGCAGCCGCGACATCCTAACGAACAGAGGTCAGTCGCAAACGAAAAACAAAAATTAAACCACTTACCACAATGTACGCATTCGACAACCGTACCTGACCGTACCTGTGCTTTCGGCACGCGACAGATACATGTAGAGCCTTGGTAGTTCATATCCTGGAAAAATGAGTGAGTAATGTCTCAGCGAATTGAAAGGTGAACAATACCTTGGTCTGGATACATCTGAGGCAGCACAACTTTTCATAACCTGTCTTCTTCCATTTGGCTATCAAGCTGAAGCAATTGACGTTTAGTATACGCTAGACTTTGGAGACAACCAATTGACTTACTTCGCATCTGCGTATCCCTCCTTTAAAAGCCAGTCGTAAAGTTCTTTCGTGATAGCTTCACGCTTATAATAGAGCTCATAGATGTAACGCGATCGTGTATGTGAGATACGCATGATGGGCCAGAGGGACTCGGCCTTGCGTTTGCCCTCATGAGACTCGTTCTCAGCGTCTCTCATCTTCTTCGCATAATCATCGAGAATCTACTGACATTGTCAGAATTGGAAGAGCCTGCTGATTATCATTACCCACGCTTTCAATATCTTCGTAGCCTTCTGGGGGCTTCTTCGTCCTCGTTGTGCGTATTCTGGGCATCGTTAATGACGAGGAGGTGAGAGCGACCCGTGAGAACTTTTCTTCGACACCAATTTCTGACAAAGCTTACCATTTAGGGTCTTTTGTTCTTGTCCTGACTCGTCGACATTGTACGTCTGTGGCTACGTCTTGTTACCTTTCTGGCGTCGGTAGCCCCTACGAAACTATGATATCGCGTATCTCGTGTCAAAAGAAGTCTTCTCTTCAATCATTCTTCCGTGATCTAGGTCTATTCATGGCATAAAGACTCGTAAAAGGCGAGCTACTTGTATCCCCTTGTAGTCATGACATGTAAGTAAGTATCATTGCTGATTATGCGTCGCCCATTGGCATGCAGAGTGAGTGCTTACATTCTATGTAATAGCTTATCTCTGACCGATGAATCGAGTCTCATTATCTGGACCTTAGGTTGGCAAAGGTGCTCTTTTCGTCACTTGTCATGATGAATCTTAGATTATCCTTGTTGTAGAAACGCGATCCTTCCAATAGCCGAGTATCGCATTTGCTCAGTCCTGAAAGCACGGGGATCACGAATGCGGTGAGCACAGACTCCATCTATCGGTTAGACTCATTACCAATGTTGTCACGCGTGTCTATCCACGGGCCCCCCGCAAATAACGTCCGATATCAAACAGATATCAAGGTTCTTGTATCTAAACCTTCTGAACACAAGTAATTATAGTCCGAGTTTCACCGAAACCGGTATCACTGCATCATTTTTCGCTACCTTCTAATCCGCTGTTCGATAGAACAAGACCACTAGGCTAGCAAGCTGTCCCTTGAAAGTACTCAAAGCGGTGCCCTATGCTCCGAGTCTGATCTCCTGGGTTCGCTTGGATGCTGGCCACCCACATTGCGCATTCACTACAGCTGCTTCAGTGGAAAGTATGTTCAGCATTTCTTTCGGAGCACAGATGGTCGGCTCCAATTTGGTCTCGGTCTTCTCGTTCTTTTACTCGGTTGCGAACAGGATGATACTATTTACGATCGAAGACGACGTAGCGAGCGAGCGCTTTTATCAACTGCACTTCACATTGGCCGACTTGGGCGTGCCCGTACTTGCACAGATGTATCACTTGATGTTCTGGCTACCTAGCCTATAACGTTCACGTTCCCCACGACTTCGCGGCGTGTTCGTATACTTTCGTAGTTCTCTTATTATGGCTTGCTGCGAGGCCATGGAACATACTGTGTGATCTGACGAATGCATGCGCTTTAGATGGCTTCTGGACCTTGTCACGCACACAAAAATGAAAATTAGTACCGGACAGAGATGATCAGCTGCCTCGTTTATAACTGGCACTAGTACTCGCCGTTACACCGTTCCGTTGGTTATGTAAGGCGGTGCTAGACACGATGGGTGTGGGAGGCGCGTCCATGTTGCGTCCATGAATGCACAAGGTTACTTCAACAACGTCGACCACTACATCCATCAGGCAGCGCAGCAAACCCACCCCGACCTAGTTTTAGGATTTTTCTGCTCTACTTTCTGACGCGCCTTGCGTCTTAGACATATCTGTTGGGTACTTTTTCGGCTCTGCTTTCAACATGCCACTCGTCGTTCCTGCTCTCCGTTTGTTCATGGTTTTTATGAATGTGTATGACACGTACAAGACTCTCAAAATACCACCTGGACGCAAGGGTGGTCCCCCTAGCATCAAGGCAATGACTCAGAGAAAGAGGGACCTCAAAGGGTGTCTCGCAGTTTGGGTTGTTTGGGTAAGGCATTGCTAGTATGTTGTTCGTAGCCTACGTAGCATGCTCACGCTGTCGTGCTGTAGTGCTGTCTTGCAGCATATGAGAGAACGTTTGACCGTTTTGTCAGCTTTATTATACCATTCTACAGTGAAATCAAGTCAGTTACACTACTGTTTCTCCTGCTGACCCGTGCTAAGGTAGGACGTCAATAACTTCTCCATACGAGCGAAGCTAACGCCTTATTCACGCAGGGAGCTGAACCTCTGTATTTGCATATTCTGCGCCCACTTATCAAACCATATGTGGACACCCTGGACCCATTGCTTGATCTAGCAAGGGACATTGGAGATTTTCTGTTTGCTCTCTCACAAGTACCGCTCAATTATGTACTCTCTCTATGCTCGGGTCTTCCTTGGCACACAGAAGAAAATGAGTCAGCCGCCGACCTCACAGAAAACACCCCCGAGTTGAGCACGACACGCTCTAGCAGTGACTCGAATGTACCTATTGTGACTAAAATACACGCTACTGTGGATTCAGATCCCCGGGTCGCGGCAAAGCGCTCAGTCGCTGTCCGCAGTGTCTCCAATAATAGGGTGCGACCGAAGTCCCGTCAACCTCCCGTTGATTCCTATGAGAGCATGTCGCTCCGCATGCGACATTCCAAGTCGTCCTCAATCACAACCCTCCCACACTATCCCAACGATACAGTTGGTCGTATTCATGCGCGTCCCACAACAAGCAATACTAGAACAGCTGCATACGAGATTTGGTGTCCCCCGCCGCCTGCGTACGAAGAGGAACACAGACGAAGCCGTTCGTCTATTGGACGGTCGGAAATAGCCAATGTATCCACTCCCAATTTGGCGACCCCTCCACCTACAGTTATCGTCAGCGAACCAGTTGACGAAGACTGGAGAGGGTACCCACCTTTTCCTTCGGCATACCCACCGACGCCCTTGACTGTATCTCATTCTCTTTCTGGAGCCATGCCATCCGAACGAGATAATTCGATCCACTCACCTTCTACCCAGACCACTGCAGTTTCGCCCATTTCGGAGAATACATTGATGGACCGTAACCAGGTCTTTGATGTATCGCTCCAGCAAGCGCATGAGCCCGCGAGCCCTGGTTCTCGCAGCTTACAAGTTCACCCTAGTATAGATGGGTCCCAATCATCCGGCGGTGCAGGCAACCTGGATGAGGATGAGGATGCGTATAGAGATGACGACGATGACGATTTTAATGTCACTTTACGGACTCCTTATCGCTCATTCCCGTCGTCAGTTGCATCGAACGCGTCTTCCTCTGTGGCGAGCCTTCCAAGTGCTTTGACCACTAACGATAACGAGTCGTCCCTGCGTACCAGCAGCTCATCGGAGTCCACTCGTTCCTTTCATACATCTGATTCGTCGCATTACGCAGGACAAAAACGCCCATACCCGACTGTTACCACGACAAGTCGAGCTGCAGCTGTCGGCACTATACCCAAGAATGCTGCCATGCGTGGCAAGGCTACTACTACTGCCCCGTCTTACGGAAACGACCTTGACTCTGACCCCAGCGAAACTGATGATGACATTGATAGCAGTGATGGTGAAGATAGTGCAGCCAAGAGGAGAAAAGTTCTTGAGCCTACACGGCGAACCACATATCTGCGTCCTACTGCCAAGCCCACTACAAACGTCCGCAAGCCTTCATTGACTGCCAGAAACTTCCCGGCATCCTCCCGCGGGAAAGTTAGTGCTCCTGCACCCAAAACTGGTACTCGCGGTGGTTCACGTACTGCACCCCAGACGGTAGGAGTAGCTTCCCGTGGAGATACCTTGCGCGGACAGACACGAAGAAGCACATCAAAATTGCCGTCGCAGGACGCTGGGACCTATCCTCGCACAGTTACCTCACGAAACAAGGCTTGATGTCAGTTTCATGACTCCAAATTTAATGCACTCTCTTTCTGAGCTCCCTTTCATCCACATTATCGTTCACTGTAAACAAACCATGTTGCTTAGTACATACACATTCTGTTGCATTCAAATCGTCGTTCGAGTATCAGAAGGTCCTAATGGTCCCGGCATTCATTTGATGTGGTCTTACTAGTAGCGTTTGGATTGTTGGAGAGCTCGGCTTCTCCCTGCCAATATGCCTTCTGTTGACTTATTTGCAATTTAAATCCTCTGACTCTGTTACCCGCATTCTTTGCAATGCATCCAAGGGAAATGTATACCATCACTAGAATTCGAGCGAGTGCAACCCTCACACCAACGGCAGCGTTCTCCAAGGTAACCCGAACAACGAAGTTCTTGCCGACCGCTGTCTCCTCTTTTGCGACCCGGTCAAACGCTCAAAGTATGAAGCATGCAGTGCTCAATGGTGAAGTAGTATTTCTGAAACTTGCTCGCGGGCAAGTCACCACATATACTACTATATAATGCATGCATCTGATTTCTTCCATCAAGCCAACTCAGCGATCACTGCCGCAGAGCACCACTGCGATCAAACCGGAATCGAAACTTCTTGAGTATTTCTCGCTTTTTCTGCAGCGATGATTCAAGACATGAACCGCCTTGAACATGCGATAACCTCGAGGCAAGAGTCATTGCATTGTTCGATGGAATATCTGACGCTGCCAGTGGCGCCTACATGCGCACACTGGCGCAAACTCATTGGCATACTACGGTAAATATATCCCAGCCGCAAATACTAATCGGCACTATTGAATTGGCACAGCACAGGCGGTTTTCTACGTCAGCAAGGCTGCACATTGGCAAGCGCAGCGGTGCAAGCGTCCCGTCGCTTAGGTCTCTAAAACGGTCTCACTAGATGTACGAACATGTTTATTGACGCTGGTGAACACGTTTTTTCCTGCACGCGCACCCCGTAATAACGTACTCGTGCACTAAGTGTTGGTCAATCGGTAGCGGGCTGTACTTGGACGAACTTCGTTATAAGACCCTGTGCAACTCAGATAAAATGGTCCCCATACCCTGGGGTGGTTCACATTCTCCTCTTTCATATCTCGCGATACCTCATGGATGTCCGTGAAAATTGTCTGGGTCGTGTCATAGGTTGCGAACTCCGCTGTATACCACCCAAATATGTAAGTCATTTAAAACTTGATATTTGTTCTCGTTCAAGTCTAATGGTTCCTCTCCACAGCTCAAATCGTGTTGGGGGCTGAAATGGTGCCCCAAATTTTATGCTCGAGGACCAAGCGAATTCGACGTTGGGGTTTTAACACCGGATGGAAAATACAACTCCCTAAAGACTGATGGTTCCTTGGCTGTGGAGTATAGAGCTCAGGATAGCATTGCGAATTTGAAACCATCTCCAAGCTTGCCCAGCACTATCTATGATACTGATGGTCAGCTAGGATCAAGGAGACGCGAACCGCCTTCTTCACCATCCTGGCATTTCAGTGTGCCCGCATCTCCTGCTTATATTATGCACGAGAGAACACAAGATCGACCTGATTTTATGCGTTATCCTGCCCATTCCTCAACGCCTCTGATTGCGCCGGGAGGGGCGGAGGGGTCTCGGCTACCCATACCTATCCCTGGACCAAGAACTACGGTGTCGTCGATCCAACCCTTCTCAGAGCCTTATACATCAGAGCTCTCGTATGCTCTACTTCCGGGACATTCGTCGCACCCATCGCAGAGCTGTGGTGCTCCAACAGTTGGGAAACCCCTGCATTTACACTATTTAAGCCCCAAAGTTACGCCTGCTGTATCGCAGGATCCAGCTGCCCTGCCGTATGGTGTAGCGCCAGAGACTCCAGAGCACCTGGTCTCAGATCCAGGAGACGCGCAGGAACAATATCTCCCCCTGGACAGCACCCATGCCCATTCCACACTACAGGTTCACCTCATGACTCCCACTATGCAAACTCCGCAAGCAACTCTGTTGGATTCATGGAACAACCTAGATTTCTCTCCTGCATCGACTCCTCCGATGTCATGTTCAACGTCGTTCAGCGCTGACTCTAGTTTGATTGGAGAGTTCGAACATCATCATGGTCCAGGAGTTGCGACTTCAATGTCGGAATTAATGGGAATGGACTGGGAAAATTCGACGCAATCCAACGACCAGTTGGAAGCAGGGGTGACGGACGAGGATTGGCAGCTGCATCGGACTTTCACGCGTTCCTCGCCGATGCATCAGTCGAGAGGGCTATCTCCTATTGATATGAGTGCGGATGAGCTGCCAGGCACCGATGATGGAGAGGAGACAGCGTACAATCTTTCCGACACCTTCCTCTTCTCCAGCGCCTTTCATGGTGCTTTCGCTTGCTGAAGGCCGCTGGGCAGCTACTCAGATAGGCTGCTGTCCATCACATTCATCTTTCTATTTCCGCTATTCCAAGTACCTGGCAAACATGATGCGCCCTCATGGTACTGCGCTATGTTGGCGTGTTGTTCGACAGGCATGGTTGGTTATGTCCGCCAGTTCACGAACACAGGCAAAGCGAAACAGAGCGCCCCTAGCTTCTGAGGACGATGGTGTTGCCAGAAGCGCGCAGGTGTATATTCATTTAATACATGAACATGATACCCATATGTTTTACTCGCATAATTGTCATATAAATGTTTGTTACTTCAGATCAACTTGGCATATATGGCGGGCGTTGTGATTCCATATTCAATATTTGACATGCGAGGTGTCACGCCACGCCACACACTGCAGGCTGCCCAGCCTTGCCTGGCGTCGAAATTTCAAATCCAGCATACCTAACTTCTAGCCACTTAAGGCTAGCAAACATTGTATTTACTACTTCCTTTCGGTTCATAAACCGACCATGTCCCACAAACTACCAGAGCAGTTGAGTGTCAATCCTGAACTACCTCCTCCAGCATATTCTGCCCATCCACATAACTTGGGACCGTCAGGGCAAGTGCAAGGACCAAGTTCTCCCGGGCCTCATGAACGGATTCCTGGAGCTTACCCTCACCGCGCCTCGTCTTTTTTCGGCTCAAACGCTACACCATCATTTATACCACCACCACATTTTGGGCCTACTCCTCTATTACACTCTGACCCTACCCTAGGGCTGCTACCATATTATGACCTGCGTTCTCCGTACGCTATTGCAGAAGCGACATCGCGCGCACGGTGGCGTTTCATTTGTGCTTCTCTGTGGGCGACCGGTATCGTCATGTGGTTGGTCGCGGCCGGTGCATTTGGAGGACTGCGAGATATATAGCCGCCTAGTGTGGCTTCTGTAGTAAGTGTGTGACTATCTTAATTGTTGTCTGCTAAATCACGGGAAATTCAGCTTTTTCATATGAATGAACAATATATATACGAAGCTTATTTTGGCCGGCACGCGTATATTTCTCCATGTATGACTCATGGTTCTGTCCATGTTTTACTGTCTTCTTTAGACAAAGGCTGATCATCATCCTCGTTTATAGATGCTCTATGTAAACATAATGTATTTCGTACAATACCCATGGCATTTTTACTGCATTTCTTCTCTTTGGGGACGACTCACTCGGTTCCCCGGAGCAATGCAGAATCCTGATTCCCTATGCTAACTTCTGTCAGTGCCCGAGCTTAGGGTTCAACTTGTGCGTGCGCACTGCGCAAGGTTGAACTTCAATTTCGGTGTCATCCTAGTGCGTCCGGCATCATCTTGCGAGACTAGGACCCAAACAGGACGGGACTCGTGGCAGGATGACCTAGATAATGCCAGTGGTCACTGGGGGGACAACATTTTTTCTGACCAGTGTTTACGGCAGCAAGTACCGATAAGCACTGTCAAGATAAATTGCATATTGTGCGTCGAGCCCGAGACACATAAAATGAACATATTATTGGACAATGTCTCAAACCCCAAAGATAGACGAAGATGAAATGTATGTGTGACTCTGATGCTCTTGTTTATATACTTGTCGATACAATATTTTCTGGGCATACAGCACAATATTGGCAGGTACAGAGCAAACGCCCGAAATTGCTCCGCTGAGCGCATGGTTACCAGCGCCAATAGACCTGAAGATGAACAGAATATCCGAATTTTATAATAATAGTTTACGAGGAAATAAAACTTAAAGAATTGTCACCGTGTCGACCACATCCGCATGCAGCTAGATTCAGTTTCGACCCTTTCGTCGGGGACTCCGTAGGGTGGTGTTACCAAACGACACCCACCTTTCAGCCAGACGACGACTTAATCAAGGGAATTACATCTTGTCCACGACTCGGACTTGCCTCAGCTTCAACAACCAACTTGAAGGTC
Source organism: Suillus fuscotomentosus (assembly GCF_016647785.1). Classification (NCBI taxonomy): domain Eukaryota; kingdom Fungi; phylum Basidiomycota; class Agaricomycetes; order Boletales; family Suillaceae; genus Suillus; species Suillus fuscotomentosus. Next base: position 308,118 of record NW_024539515.1, read on the forward strand.
AGCTCGACAATATTTACACAATGGTAGAGCTGATACATTGTCAACCATCCTTCAAAGCTTCATTCTCCTCTGCCTTCTCTCCCACTCATTCAAAAACCACTTATTGTGCGAGGAGATGGTCTGTGCGTTTGTTGAATGGAGGGTGTGTGCGTGTGAAAGAATTAAGGTTAGGGTCTGTGCGTGGGAGAATGTGTGACTTTCGTGACCCAGATAATTGGTGGTGTTAATTTTTTTCGGTTTTGAATTCTGGGTCGGCCCCGCGCGCTTCCTTTTGTTCCTTCACACTTTGACAACCTCGATCGCACCTTCCACGTCGATAACCACAGCGACAAGACACTCTTCCTCACCGTCCACGGCGACGACCTAATCACACCGCTCGTCGTCTGCCACCTTTTCGTGCGCTTCATTTGCTGTCACTTCGTTGCCCGCTCAGTGTTGACCTCTCTTATTTATCTACTCCCACGCGCCGCGCACGTCGACCGCTATTGCTCATCGCTGTCACACTCATCGCCGACGTCATCTACCCTATCTCTATCATTCGCAATCGCTCATAGCCCATAAACACACCTCTTTGTCAATTTGTTTTTCGATTGTAGCCATATCAGCAATCACTGTCTCGCGCTACCTCCCACGATCGTCCGTACCACATTCATAACATTATACGGCTGTTGATGTCCAATTTCTAGTCTCAGCCATCCCACATACTTGTCTGTAATCACCCCGCGCACCATCCTACCAATCTGGCGTCCATAGTTCCCACTCCTCCGCCCATCCAAAGGCTCGAAGAGGACCTCATTAATCGTTCATTGCTCGACTCTCTCGAAGCCCAAGGAGACGCAGAACCCATTCATCCATCTCCGCAACCTGTCATGTCTCACTCAAACTCCAACTCTGGTTCAGGAGTACCATCTCCTGAAGCGCAGTTCCATATGCCACCTGTGAATAGGCCTGATTCCCCCAGCAATATCGATTTCAATGCCAACCACGAGAATGATCGTTTGCTCCGCACTTCCCTTCTTCAGCAACACATTGATGATAATCATCATCGAAATTCGGAGTCACTATTCTCTCACGGTGGAGTTCAATCCATGTATAACACATCCAATAATTTCCATCTCCCGGACTACCTCTCAGATGACATCTCCCTCAAGCAGAGTATTGCCGGGAGTAAGTCTCCAAACGACTTTGGCGCTGGGTCGTTAAGGTCGTCTTTGAGCGCTTATAACGGAATCAGTGGTGGCAATGCTTCCAGTGCTGGTGCCACCGGCTCATATCGCTTGCGTCAACCAGACGGTCTCCCCTCACAACCTTATTCAAACACAAACGAAATATTTGGGTCTCATCAGCCCTTAAATTTGCAACACCAACTCTCTCAGCAATCTCAGCAGAGTACGTCCAGGTCTGCCGCATTCGAGTCACGTAGCGGGTATGACTTCGGAACCAGCTCTCCGCTAGGAGGTAGTAAGGTTCCTCAGCAATTCTCTTCCTTGGACCCCTTCCTCCAAGCGCACTCCTCTAAGGGCCAACAACAGTCACAGGTCCATGACGCTTATCATCCACTGTCGCACAGTAACTCTGGTTCCCAGATACCTTACCTGAATGGCATGCACCTTCAAAGCCAGACGCCTTATGGTCCTCACTTACAGTCTAACGGCGGCGTTGCAGCAGTATCAGCAGGCAATGCAAGGCCCATCGGTAGTGTAGGGCAGATGAATTTGAGCGTCGAATCGCAGAGTGTCAATAGTGGACTACCAGAAGAGATTTCGACCATTTTTGTGGTTGGATTTCCTGACGACATGCAGGTCTGTACTGAGTCATTTATGACGCCCCGCAACTTCTGACAGCTAGTGTGTAGGAGCGTGAATTCCAGAACATGTTTACGTTCTCCTCCGGCTTTGAAGCTGCCACCCTTAAGATCCCAAACAAGGAATATACGGCATACGGGTCGGTCGGTGGTACGACTTCGACCACTCCATCTGGTCTTCCTCTCCGTGGAGGTGCCTATGCCGGTTATCTAGGCGCTGGTTCCAATGATCCTTACAATGTTGTCACCGTTAATCAAGGAGGGGTTGTGATTGACAATGGACGAGATGGCCCAACGACCTCCTGGCCACCCCTCGCCATGGCACTAGACGAGCCTTCGCACTTCCAAGTGGGACAAGGGCTAGGTGGCCAGCCACCCCGAAAGCAGATCATAGGTTTTGCCAAGTTTCGTACTCGTCAGGAGGCGCTTGAGGCAAGAGACCTACTTCAGGGCCGCCGCGTCGACATCGAGAAAGGCGCAATACTGAAGGCAGAAATGGCGAAGAAGAATTTGCACACCAAGCGAGGCGTTGGCATGGGTGCCACGACATCCGGAGGTGGCGGAAGCGTTTCTCTTGGTAATGGCATGGGGACTATCGGAGGGTTGAGTGCAAGCGGAGGTATAGGCTCGCTTAGTGGTCTTGGAAGCAATGCCGATATCATTGCTAATCTCGCCAACAATCTCAATTTGAACAACCTGGCTACACTTACCAGCAACAACTCTGAAATCCTCTCCCCGCGCGAGAGGGAGTTAAACTCGGTGGGGCTGGGCGGGTCTGGCTGGCGTGAGGGAAGGCTCGGGGATAGCAGTGAGGATGAGCGCGAGAACAGCATCCGTGACAGGCGAAGGGAGGCGCTTGGCCTTGGACTTGGTTTGATGCGCGGTGCTCGTGAACGCGCTCAAGCTGATGAAGAAGAGAGGGTCAGGCGCAGCAATGACCTCAAGCAGTTCCAGACTGACGCTTCTCGAATGTTGCCTGGAAATACTCCCGCTTTTGAACCTTTCCATTCGGTCTCCGCCCCCACTTTATCCCGTCATCCTCAGAGTGGTCTCCTTTCCCCTACAGGTGGGTCGATGTCCATTTCTGGGCTAACAGAAGGTGGAAGCAGCGGTCACAGCCCACTTATGGGAAATGGATATGGTAATATTATCGCTCAAACCGGCCGGGATGGCTCCAGCAATGTAACTCCTGATCACAATGGTCTTCGCGAGTCCCGAAGTATCGGACCTTGGGATGCGCCTTCTCCGCGTGAGAGGGAGGCATCCGGCATTCCGCAAACCCTTTCGTCACTGTATGCAGCTCGGAAGTCCTCTATGGTACCGGTTCGACCGCCATCCCCTCAGGACGAGTCTCCTCCTCTTTCCCACTCAGCCTTCTCACCAAGCGATGAGGACGACATGATGCTTCCACCGCACCGTTCTGGCGCGTTGCGCACGCTTTATCCCCTATCTTCCCAATTGGAAGAGTCGTTACACCTGCAGAGCCAGTCTCAGTCGATGGCACCTGGCAGCGCTACATCAAGCTCCGCTGGAGGGTTTGAGGGTGACAGGCCAGTCCTCCTTGCAGTTAGTACCAGCGCACAACCGAATTCGGGCAGTGCTGGTATCGGCTCACCTCAGCTTGCATCGCCTTCTTCCCAGTCGGGATCGGCAAGTTCGTCTACTGGATTGAATGGAGGAGGTAGTGCAACCAGTGCGGGCAACGCTGTCGGTGCAGGCCCGAGGAATGTTGTTGTCGACCAGAACCCGCCTATCAATACCTTGTACGTGGGCAATCTTCCGACAGGGTCCGTTGGCAGTGGTTACCCTGCAGGGTTTCTGGAGGATAGTCTGAGGGAACTTTTCTCTCGGCGCCCGGGGTATAGGAAGTTATGCTTTAGGCAAAAAAGCAACGGCCCAATGTGCTTCGTTGAGGTAAGTGTTTGTACTTGTGGTCACGGTACAACCACTCATTCAAGACCTATGCAGTTTGACGATGTACATTTTGCCACGAAAGCTCTCAATGAACTGTATGGTAATACTCTCGGTGGTATCGTCAAGAATGGCGGTATCCGCTTGTCATACAGCAAGAACCCATTGGGCGTACGCACACCAACTAGTGCTGGTACCGGTGCATCCTTGGTCCAACAACAGCAAGGCAACGTTCACTCTGGTGTTACATCTCCCTTCCCCCCTGAGTCATTCCAACTTCGTCACCCCTTCGACGTCGACGCGTCTATAGGGATGAGACGCGATAGCTCGAACACGACATCTCTATCCGGGGCGTATAGTTACTCAAGATCACCGCCCCCTCCACGGTTCTTCTCACCACCTCCGTCATCAACAAACTTCGGCATCGCACCCGTGCCGTCCGTCAGCAATGCGAACGCCTTCCCTCGTGGCTCACAAGCCTTCGGACTACCTTCACCTAATGGCCTACCATCAACTTTTTCGCCATTCGGTCTCCCACTTTCGTCGCCTCGTTCGCGCGCGAGTGGTCTCCCTCCATCGCATGCCTTGATACCCGATCAGAGCTCAGAAGGTTCCCTGGCTCACGATCACCCGCAGCATTTCCCGCATCGCGCTTTGTCGCCTTCATCGACCACACTAGAGGCCGCTAGGGCCGGTTAAAGGGACGAACTTAAATTCCCTCGTATTCTCACAGTCCGCATGCAAGCATCTACAGCACAAATCTGCAAGTTATATATATATCTGTACTTACCACTCCACGACATGATTGACATCCCTCCATTTCTCATTGATCGCATGGTTTTCCCCAGAGCCCACTTTTTCGGACTGTCAACTTCGCCGTCGCCTCCAATTTTTTATTCTTCCCCGTCTCGCAACCATTAATCGCAATCCTCCATTCTACATACTCACAATCGGGCTGTTTTCTTCTTCGTCTCTGCGTTCGTATCATTTGCTCCCACAGATTCAACTATCCTATTGCTCGCACGTCAACCTGCTGATATCTCTACTATACTAGTTTACCACTTGTTGTTTTAGGTACCTTCGAGTTCTTGTTCCTGCATTGACTCGTGGCTTGCATTTCGCGTTCATCTCATATTTCGATTCTGCATACCACCTGTTTTCTGAACTTCGGGTTACCGCCCAGCATTTTCTCGACATTCTCATCTACACGCGTTCCATACGCACGTTATGTATACTACCGTGAATGGTTTGATGCTGCTGGATTGTCAGAAATATAATTCGTCTACACACGTGCGGATTTATTCACTAGCTTGGACCTACTTGAGAATGAATATCAGCTGAAGTTGAACGGTCACCGGTCATATAACACCGCCATCATGGATACTGATTTCGACGAAACATATGTCCTACTTCTCCTCGCAGACTCTAATCTACCCACGGGCTCATTCGTCGCGTCCTCTGGGTTCGAGTCCTATGAAACGCATGGATTCTTATCTCTTCCATCCACATCAAATGCGGGAAAGGGAAGAGCAGCTACGGCGGGCACAGTCGCCTTCATTCAAGACAGCCTGCATACCTACGCCCGAAGTGCTCTTCCATTTGTTTCAGATGCCCATCGCACAGTAGATGCATTCAAGAATCTCAAGGGCAAGCCAGACATCGGCCATGACGCTACAATCAAGAAATTGCTTGAGCTGGACGAGCTGTACGAAACCATGACACTCAATCATGTAGCTAAGCGCGCCTCGAAAGCCCAGGGGGTAGCACTCCTCACACTATACACAAAAGGGTTTGCTCGCCCTTCAGGCCCCAGTGATGAAGACCATCTCTCAAAGAGCTTGACCGTTCTTATCGATCGTCTGAAATTGATGGTTCGCGGAGAAGAGACGCATGGCCATCTACCCATGTGCTGGGGCGTGCTGACTAGTACTCTTGGGATATCACTTTGTATGTTTGATATTCGAATCCTCGATATGAAATCATAATTGTTTTTAGTGCGAGCGCAGCACCTTTTTCTATTTCTCCATGCACGTTCACTTCTCTCCTCAGCGGTTCGTTTGAATACGATAGGACCTTACAGTTCTCAGCAACTTTTGCTCCACTCAGTGAGACCGCTGGTCGAGGAGGAAGTGTCACAGAATAAGAATATGCATACCGGAATTTTGATGGACATGCATCACAATGATGCAGATAATCGACCTGCTACGACATGGCCCCTTGGCGAAATCCTCGCTGTTCGACATGATTTACAGCACTCGAGAATATTTAATAGCTGATGAGAACTGTATGTCGCTTTTTAAACTTGATGGAAGATGAATTTCCCTTATACAGCTACCTGCATGACTGCGCGAATCAGGCAGAAAGGGGAGTACAGGCACTGCGAGATTTTACTGTCAATGGATCATCAATAGTCCGTCAGAAATCCTTAGGCTCTAGTTGGGCGCACGTTGAAGACCAAGCACTTTGCTACCCTTGAACATACACTCTCGCTGTAAACTCCCCTCCTCAGTTGACGAAACATACAAGCCATGCCTCACTTGGACGATGTGAATCCATCATTCCAGCGATTGTTGTTGATGTACTCCCCTCACTATGATTTTGTTGCTGCATTCACTCAACTGCAGTAACCCAACTCCTATGTAAGAGTTGTACCCACGCACAACAGAATTTAGCGACTCAATAACTTCGTGTACGTAGCCTGCGTGCCGCATTCGCATCATCCCTTGGCGATTGATAGTCAGTATTCTCCGTAGGGCCAAAGCACATCTTGCGACCTAGAATGGGCCACTGCTTTAGGACTTGTTCTAGCATTGTTCAGTCACCCGTTGTGGAACCTGCTACCTGAGCTTCATTTAACAACTTTCCCACTGAGATCGCTCTCTCGTCCTAAGACATGCTGCTCATCCCAGTCTTACTCAACCTGACGAATATGAAATTCATACTCAACCGTTCTCAAATTCTGTCTTGTCTCCCCGGCTGTCAGGTGCGCTGGACTGCCCGAAATGCTGCACACGCTATTGATGTGAATCGGCGAGCTTTGTGGGTGTCTCGCTGCCACTCCACAGCAGCCCCGTCTGCGACTAAGCCTCATGGCCCCCCAGCCCTGCTCTGTGCACCGTCGCTCGCGGATTCAAGCTTGAACCTTCTGACATGCTGCCTGAAGCAAGATCGTCGACGGAAAATATCCCCCCCCTTCTTTACCTGCTTGATAGCGGAACCTGGTGCTTACCTTGGGATCTGCATTCCTTCCTTCCATCTCCAACCTATCACCCTCCTCACACAATTACTGAAACAATTTTGCATGCCAATGGTCGGTCTTCGGGCGCTATTGCATCTCAAGGTAACAATTTACCTCAGTGGATGACGCCCCATGGGCTTCGTTTCAGAGCTTTGAAAGTCCCACTGACTTTCCCGCGCATCGAACTCTTGATCGATCTAAATGCGTTTAGCACTGTGCAGATGGAACTGTTGACGTTCTTCTTTCGCTATTGAAGGCATACAGCGTACCACTGAAGATAAAGGCGGCTACTGGGATCTGAGACCGGAGAGGGGTGTGTTTCGTTAGATGATGGTCGTGTTATGGTGTTCTGTTCTCGTGTGCACTCTTGTGTATTTTGTCAAGGCTGAATACAGGTTGTTAAGCTGAGGAAAGATGTTATGATATAACTGATGCTATTCTGGATCTATGTAGAGACTCCCAATCAGTTGTCCCACTTCCTGTATCATATACATCTTGGCACTAAACTTTGGTCAAGACTTTGTTGCTTAGGATTCATGAACGTTAGCCATAGGTAAACCAACCAACCATAATAGTAGTCTCGGTTCCAGATTCTTTGATAGTCAAAGCTGCAGTCAGCTTAAAAGATACACGGGAGATCCAAGACAACATCCCCAATGGGATTGTCCGCCTTCATGGTTCAGTGAACACTGGAGACGTACATCTGGCATCGCCAGGGCAAATTCAAAGGTCCAATCCACCTCAATAAAAATCAATTCTAATCACCCCTTCGTGCGAAAAAAAGATGGTGACTGCAACATCTTCTGGAGTAACTACACACCAACTTGGGTCACCGAAAGCGGCTGTTCTACACAGGATTGTGAGGATGACTGGTACAGCAGACTACAGTGCACTGATACAAGCCACCCATTTTTCGCGGATGGAACCTTGGAATATCGGGAGAAGGGGGGACTTAAGCTAGGTAATCACATAAATGGCTTCAATCACAATCGAAACTAGGAATACGCACCGTTATGCTGCGGTGGTCAACGCTAATCTTGCAGAAACTTCGGCTTGGCTTCGGACCAAGTTTGCGAGGTATGTTACCATCAGAGTGTCCTGCAGTCCTGCGGTCCAACCGCCATCTTCCTCTACGCCGGTACCCAATACGTCCATAAGATACCTCCCTACAGCCTTGTCCCCTACAACCTCACCGCGCAAGACAGATTGCACATAGGCAAGTACTCTGTTGAGCATGTTTTGCACGTCTGTCAATGAGGATGCAAGAACATCGAGGTCGGTTTGGTTGGATAACGGGTTAGGAGACAACATCAGGTCGACTAAGCAAGAAATTCAATCGATGGCGTGTTGGTACACCTGATAGACTTTAACTCACGGCCACTGCGTTCTGCTTCATGGAAGCGAAGTTCGCAAGGGATTGGAACAAATACACAATTTTCGGGTTTGGGAAAGATCCCAACCGGTGAGCTAGATTGGTTGAAATAAGATCAAGGAAACCGCATGATCTAGAAGCTATAGCACGTACCTTACATATGCCTTCACTCCGGCACTCTTTCCCTCCTCTGTTCCAGTATCAAGGGCAACGTGTACCGCTTGATTTGGTGCGGTCTCTTGGGAGTAGAAATTTTGAATTAAGGCAGAGTATGTGTTTAGGTCTGAGCCAGTTGAGTACCATCCTACGATAGTTTCATTGGGCCTAACACGAGTGCAGAGGTCATACATGGCACGGTGGTAGTCCATGTCTACTGCAACCTGCTCATCGGTCTCCGAATGGAGGACAGCAAATGCAGACTTGATATCAACGGTCGAGTCTGTGCGTGTACCAAGAAGGGTACCAATGACACGATGTTGAGCATCTGTTCGCCGAAGGTAGTGGTCAAGGATCGAGAAGAGCGCGGACGGATGAATCGTTAGTGAAGTTGGGCGCGTCCTAGCAGTTCATGAGACCAACTGCATCATATGGCAAGTTTTGAATGAACTCACGAAGGTACACCATTTGTACTTGTGGAAGAATTCTGTATATACGCCGCTGATGAGGATGAGCGTATAGGCATTTTCAGAGATAATAAGTGGCTAATCTCGCTGCAGTGATCAAAAAGTCGTCGGAGTTGCAAATGAAGGGACTTGCCTTTTTCGTGGGTCCTTGAAGTTTCTTAGTTCCCGCCAGTCATCAAACATTTGCAGAAAATGCCTTCCGAAGAGACCAAGGTTCGACTAATGTCCATATGGTTGCCGTGCCCAATACTTATTGTGCTACGCAGGAACGTATCACGAAACTAGTGGAGGTTGGCCGCGTACGTTGGTTCACACCCGCGCTGAACAGGATTACTGACTCTCTGCAGACTCTGGTGCACTATGGCTGGATACCACTCATCATTTACATTGGCTATACTCGGAGCACGCCTCAGCCCACCCTTATTAAGTGCGTTGTCTCAGTGCCTCTCGTTGGCCTAGTAAATTTTTAACATATTGAACTAGGCTCATAAGCCCACTCGCATAAGGAATTACTACTTGGATGCGCACTTCCCGCTGTATTTTATAATTCAGTCTACTTAAAAAAAGTCAACTCTCTACTCAGTGATCAGGTGCTGCTGGGAGTTTGAGGTTTTATTCATCAATCCTGAGTGGTCTATCATGTGATGCCGATGGAACGTGTTTGTCGACTTAGGTAAGTTTTCCCCTTCTCCCTTTCACTTGCCAGGATTATACTCCGTGGTGGTTCTCCATGCGAGGGCCCTGAATTTCCTCCGCTTGTAACCGTTTAACTTGAACTGGTTTATTCTGTGGTACATGTCGATGGTATTAGGCCAGATATGAGCACTATGCGCGCGACTCTTTTGAAGAGCTGAAGGCTGACCACGATGCTTACTTACAGGAATAAACGAGGTAGTGTGTCATGCAAAATACAATGCGATATACTATATTTTAAGGTATCAAACGCAAGATAAAGTCCGCAACGTCACATATACACCCTTCTCAGCTCTGCGGCGCTGGTAATTCGTTGGCACATGGGGCAGAGTTTGGTTGCCCCCAGACAACGAAGCCAGCATTCACGACAACATGTGTGCCAGCATCCTGTTGATACCGTTGGCTCGGTATAGTGTGAAAGGCAGATACGGCACAGGCTGGGTGAAGATGTTGAGCCAGTGTTAGATTCCTATGATTGACTATTAGTTGGGGGTGTATATTAACTATGCCTTGAACTTACCAGAGTCCGCAACTTGTTTTCCAGAGCCAGGATCAGTGCGCTAGGGTCATTTCGTGAGCGCGCAGTGATAATGTCGAGGTCGAGTTGGTCCATCCCGATCGGTTGGATAGCATTGTTTTCTATACTATCTGCCCGCTTCAATAAGACCTTGCCCTCAACTACTAGATGTCTGAGCGTCTGTCGTTCTTGGACAGTTCCTAGATGACCATCTGTGTCGACGTCGATATCTTCATTCTCAGCGTGCAAATCTCGGTCACTTGAAGGCAAAGCCAGGACATCAGCCTCGCCAAACTGTGCCTTGCCGAACACTGCTTCATCCTCGCCATCTATGTCCACTTCATCCTCGACATCCAGTGAATTAGACGTTCGAACATGGATACCAGTGCCTGCCCATAGAGTCAGCGATAATTTATGTTGTGTCGTGACTTCCGTACTGACCTCGTAGACTTGCACTTGTAATGACCCTCGTCCTAACGCTACCCCCGCCACCACCTATATCAAGATCCTCTTCCTCATCCTGTAACCGCTCTCGCTCCAACCTAGCGCTTTCATGTACTAGACATGCATCCACATGTGCCTCAACGACATCCCGATCGCCTCTGACTACCTGTGCACACACAGGACATGACGTCCCTCCCTCAACTTCCATAATCCAGGATTCTGTTTCATGCTCCTTAGCAAGCTCTTTGAGGCGCAGATGTCGTGCTTTCCGTCGACGCGTAATGGTTTGAATAGTCTTGCCAATGGCAGAAGGAGATGTGGAGGAGGATGGGATAGAGGTGGTAAGAGATTTGCGAGCTTTTAGTGCAGAGCGTCGGGCGCGGTTGCTCGGGCTGAAATGGGTGTAATATCAATTGCTTGTGCAAGGTAGTAGCAGACAGTTAGACGCACCCTTCTTCCAAGTCATCAACTTCTGCCAAGACCTCCGCCTCACCAATATGCCGAATGATGTCTTCCACCCTTTGCATTTCAAGAGCCGCATGAGCCGCAAGCAGACGCACAGGGATCAATTCTGTACATGCCGGACATTGCCTTGTCTCTGCTCTCTTAGCTATGTGTATCCTCATTTAGTTGAGGTCACATATCGAAGAAAGTCACGTACGCACGTTTTTTCACTAGGGGCGCGATAACAGGAGCTTCCGAGTGAGTCGAAGAGAGTGAAGAAGAGCTCGGGGACGAATATCTTGCTCGTTTCTTGCCTCTGGATGCTCTCGTTCAATATACTATTAGAGCAGCGAACAAAATGAAAGCACGAACTTCATTGATCTCGGACGTCCCATTTGTAATGTCATTTTGGTGCTCAATATTCCGGGGAATACGTCCACATTATTCAGTGATGTGAGTGAAGCTGAAGCAGGTTTTGGAGGGATGGATTGCATGCAAGCAAGTTGGATGTAGCCGATCAGCTGGAAAGACATTGGTCCGATCAGATCTGAACCACGTGACTTTTGCCGTCCAGAGGTGCTGCAAGTCTTTTGTGATACATAGAATTTCATACAGCTGACCACTTGAAGACCAGGATATGCGGTTTACGTTGTACAATAATGGGTGAGATGTATTATCGAACATGCTAATTAATAATAAGTATCATACTCAGGCTTCGAAGCTTGGAGGAGTTGCATATGCACCCGTACCCGCACTATATGGCCTACGGGAAGCCATGCATGTTTTACTATACGTCAGACGAATACCACCGTTTCTTATGAGCCCGTCGAGCGTGGAGCCAGTGAGGTCGTTGAGAGACATCGTGGCATGATGTACATCCTGAAACTGCCACCGCCATAAATCAGAATGAGGCTGCGAGTGGAAGAAAACATCTTACGTCGACAAAACACATCATTCGCCCGTCGCTCTTGCGAGTGAATAGTAATCTTCTATAACCCGGGCGCAGAGAAAACAAGGCTCTTAATCGAGTTTCAAGATAGTCACCAAAATCCCCTGTGCTCCTAGGGAGATTATCCACGAAAAGCGTGTTTATGGGAGGATATCTGTGACTAGGTTTGATGTACCCTTGTCGCAACAACTCTCTAGGAGCATGAGGCACAACCGTCTTGTTCTCGGGGTCTGGGGGATAAAATGCGAAAATTGAATCCACAGAATCATCTACAGTCGGGCGTGATAACTTCGGCTGCTGCTGTCTGTGTCTCATGGGTCCAGGTAACGGTTTGGAGGGAGGACGAGAGTCTTCGTGTGCCATTAGGGGTGACTTCTCGGAACGAAATACACGGCATGTGTCGTTTGTTTCACCTGAACAATTGGCAATGTCTTTACTGATAGTGTCGACTAATTGTACAGTTGTCGGACGACTTTCCGTGCTCGAGATCGGGCGCCAGCATTCCGAGATAAGGGCCCAGTGTTTCTCTGAAATGCATGGATCATCCGGCCGAGGCGGAGTTGTTCCTACAAGCAGCTTTGCTATGATACGAAATTCAGCCATGATGCCTCTATCTGTATACCACGGAAATCTGTTAGAGAGGATCTGGGGAACATAGTCAAGTCAAAGACAACTCAGTGATAAAAGACAACTTGCCTGTAGCATCACGCTACCAAAAGAATATATGTCACTTTTTGGTGTAGGCAAATAGGAAATCTCTGGATCTCCAAGAAGCTCGGGAGCGGTCCACCGTATTGCACCGGGACGGCAAGATGACGGGGCAATCGAAGATCCACCTTCAAGTCCTCCTCCTATTACGGTAGAAAGTCCAAAATCCACAAGGCACGCCATGCCTTCTGCGTTGATCAAGACATTGCTCTACAGACCATCTAATTGAGATACAGATGCGTGTAAAAACGATTCTCTTACACCGGTGAGATCTCCGTGGATGAGAGGGAATGAGTGTACTTGAAGATACTGGTCTAAGACGATACAAGTGAACTCGGAGGAAGATGACCCACAGTAATCTAAACCAGCTGCGACATCATGAAGCTGTTGTGATTGGTGGTTCAGCTCACATCTAAAACGGCAGATAGGCCTCACCAGCCATAACTTCGATATCAGTGATAAATTTCCACCATAGGTGTCCAAGAAATTTGTCAATGTTCCATTGGGTATCCAGGGCGAAACGAGAGAGATGGTCTCGGGGGGTCCAAATCTCGCTGTTACGCCTATGAATGGCACGATATTCCGATGTTTTAATTTCATCCATATTTTGATCTCTCGACGGATTCTCTACAACGTGACGTTCAGCCTTCAATAGGAATGACGGAGAACAGATCCCACTGACCCTGATATCATCTGCGCTAGGCAGAAAACGCAAAGCCTTGACAGCAACCTGAGAAGAAATTATTATATTTTGATTGTTCAACACACAGAATTAAGGCGCTCATACTTGAATTTGACCTGATGTGGTCTGGTAGATGCCTCTGTAGACATTTCCGAAAGAGCCTCCAGCCACAGGATGGTCATCTAACCGGAGAATATGACCGGTGAGGTCTACAGGCGCTTCTACTGCTTTGTTCATTTAGTCAGGTCAGATTGAAGGACGGAGTGAGTTATGTGTGGGGCTATACTTGTATTGTGTTTTGCGGACTGGCCTAGGAAGACATGGCGCAAGAGCATCTAAGAAGGTGGCTGATGCAGTCGAAGGGTTCAGCCGAGGGAGTCAATCTCGAACAGTAACTAAAGCGGCAATGAGTCGGATAAAGTGTTCGAAGAATTGAACAAAATAGTCTCCCGAGTGAAGGCGGTGGTTGTCAATGTCATTACACCCCTTCACACAGCTAGTTTTTTGAGTCTAACCTGTTTGTCTCAATTCCTATATGGTCATGGAAACTGTGTCGTATGTAGGGGCACTGCATACCGAAAACATTTTTTAGCAGCTGCCGCATAATCTGCCGCTTCCATGCTGTCCAGTCATGATGCATGAGCTGCCATAGTGATATGGGTATCTGGGTAAAGGCGGAACACCATTGTCAGAGGCGGGAGCACCTGGTTATACAGCAGCGTAGTAGCATTGCAAATAGAGACCTGAAACAGTGAGAGGAATGAATCGAGCATACCAGTTTATGTTTATTCCAGACTTTGCTGAGACCCCACTTACAACCGGCGGGTATATGAGTATATTTATACTCTCTTGACCTCCTACGCCTACAGACGCGGGTAGTCGGACAGATCAACCACATAGAAGGCCAATACTACAGTGTGTATAAAAACCTGCAGTACGAGTTTGTCGAAATTTAGCCTTGCGGGACTAATTAGGTGACAAATGATGTTACAAAACCCCAATTAGGATGTAAAAGTCACAGCCAGGCCAAATTTTGAAAAAACTCGTACCGCAGGTTTTTGTGTAACACTGTGGTGCAAATACCTGCCTGCTCAGATTCTTAAATTCCAGCAAGCCAGAGGTTTGGTTCACATCCGAGCACCGTATTATGCTGCCACTCAAGCTTGGTGCGGTTCACGTATTGACATTGTTTCATGTATCGGGTAGAACACCTTCCTAGGTGCTTCTCGACTTTCTATTACTCCTGGATCTCGAAACTGGCAAGGATATCATCGGAGGGCAGATGTGTATTCTACAGGTGCGCGCATTTGTTCATAAGTTCGACAACGCTGACTTGCCCATGGGTGAAGCTTGAGGATGAAGACAATGAATTGTTTGTCTTACTTTTGAACCAATTTTGAACACAGGCATATTTGATCGAACTGCGCCCACCCTGTTATCAGATTCGAATACGAATTTTCCAATGCCCAATTTCCATATCCGCGCTGTGGAATGTCATATTTCGCGAAGCCAAAACACATCGACCTACTGAAGGAATAATGACTCTACTATGGACCATCGGGTCACAACTTGTGGTCCAACACATACTTGGATGCGCCTTCAGCCACTGCTGTCCGACTTGTTCCGCCATTGTTCACGAAGTCTTTAAGAGGGCTCCTTCGAACCAGTCTTCCATATCACTGACCAATCATGGCGACTATCCCCCGAGCTTCATTCGGCAACCTTCCCATCGAGCTCGTCAACCTTATCATGAGTTATGCAGCTCAACCCACTTTTGCTCAACCAGATCAATACAAGGCGAAGAATCCATACTCGACCGCTCGCAAACTCTGTCTAGTCTCCCGATATGTCAGGAGGCACGTTGCACTGCCCGAAATGCTGCACACAGTGTTACTGGACTCTCGCAACAAGAAGGCTTTCGTGCATGCTCTACGCATGCAGAAGGAATACGCTCAGACAGATTCTCATCTCTGTTTTGCGTACACAAGTTACATACACAACATTTGGATCGGAGAATTTTGTCCGAGTCCCGAATACTCTTTTGCGCACCGCTCCGATGGCATGTTTGTGCGTCATTCAGACCTTGGCCTCTTGGCTCCGGTACTCCTCGGCGCACCATCGCTTGCGATCGACTTTGCAAGCATGTATTTCTTGACACGCTGCGTGGAATATGTATGGACCGACATGGGCGAGGACACCGACCACGAATGTTCGCCACCTCCGTGGCGCACGAAAACTCTAACGCTATTGGGGAATGTCACTAGGCCATGCCCCATGACGATGTTTACCTCAGGATCAGCCTTCCTGGCTTCCCTCGCCCACCTTATTGTGCTCCCTAACTCAGTTGGAGACGTAAGTTTGCATGTCGCTGGTCGGGCTACTGGTGCGGTTGGACCTCGAGACTACAATCTCCCTCAGTGGATGGCGCACGCTCCATGGGCTTTATTGAAGAGGCTTGAAACCGTCTCTTTGGCTTTCCCGTGTGTGGAACTCCCACTCGATACAGCTGAATTCAGTGCAGGAATGAACTTGCAGACGGAATTGGTGACGTTCCCCGCTTCCCTGGTGAAGGGCTACCGCGTGCCCCTGGAGATAAAAGCATCTACGGAGACCGGAGAGGGGTGTATTTTCTTGGACGACGTTCGTGTTGTGGTATCCGATACTCGGGTGCACTTTTGTATATATTGTCAAGAGTGGGAGAAAGTTTGGGCGTGCGGATGGCCCGGGTAGGCTGGAGGTGAAGGGATGTTACGATACGATTGATATCGGGTCTATGTGCATGTTCGCAGCATATGGCTTCGTGTATTGAACATGTATATATATATGTCTAATCAATGGGCTTGGTCGGGACTTTGTTTATGAGAGTTCATGAACGATAAAATAAGTAACTCGACTTTCTATTACAAATAGGCCTAGGCCTTGACATGTGACACGTGAGAATACGCCCGATGGAATCGTCCGCTTAGGGAGCACTGGATCCAAGACATTTGACATCGCCGAGGGCCGCAAAGGTCCATCTTGATACAAAATAAATCATGGTTATGGTTCGCGCGAGCACTCGCCATTCAGAAGATTAATATTGAGGATGAACGTTGAACTCGCTCGAGCGCTTTAGCACTTTCCCTGCTAATATCTGTCGTCAGTTCATCTACGAGGAACAAAACTGTCTACTAGCATCCCATGATAATTATACATCATGACGGGTGTATATTGCACAGCGGGTGCTTTTAACTTCATCTACTCTCTTAGGTTCAATCAAACATACCTCTTGATTCCAGCTCAGCCACGCCATTCCTATGCAAGAGTTCCACAACCCAGACTTCTTGCGGGCTAAAATGCAGTGCTTTATGGTCCACATGCCAAGGCCTTGACACTCATGGCCGCGCGGAGCCTCACCATGGGATGCTACTAATGTAGGGCTATACTTGCATCTGACAGAAGACGCGAATTTCATAGTTAGTTTACATGTCAGTCAACTATGTATATGAGACAGGTTAATACATACGACGAATGATAGTAAGATATTCCCGAGACCAATTTAGAAGCAGCCACACAGCCGGCCGCTACCATGCTGTCCAGTGGTAACCTGCACTCCTGTGGAAGGTTGTTGCGAATTTTGATGAGGAGTAGAAGGAATATAGTCTTCATCACGAATCAGGTCCTCGTCAAATGTAGGAGCATCCGCTGCAGCATAGCGCTGCAAATAGATCAATGAGACCTGAACTATAGCGAGAAATATAAATCGAGCATACCAGTCTACCCGGAGCAAGAAAAACATCGACAATAGGCGGTAGTGCACGACCTACAACGAGCGGGCCACCAGGTTGATATGTGATGAAGTCGAGTTTTGAAGGTAGTGGGAGCGGTGGCAGAGGATTGAGTGCCGAGCGGTGTGGATTGAGCCTGAAAGAATGTAAGTCTAGAACAAAATCATGACGGACTACACTCACGTTCTCGTGGGGATCTATATCTGAATGGACCTGATTCGTGGCTCGTATAGAGGGAGAGATCTTGTGAGGTAGGGGTAAAGTAGCAGGGAACTGTAAAGGGGCTGTCAAGTCGACTGAATGCACCAGGAAGAGGAAACATACATTCGAAGGATCACGAAGCTGATCAGTTCAAACAGGAGACATGCGAAAAAGGAAGCATTTTGCGAAGGTAATAAAGGAAGGCACGTTCCTGTGGATATATGGTGGAGAAATCTCTTTGTGGGTGGGGACGATGAGCGGCTGTATTGGGTTACGGCGCACGGAACGATGTGTTGCGTTGGACTATAAGGAATTAATGGAATACTGGTGTATACGAGCAGGGGTCACATACATCGAGGAGTCGTGGATTTGTAGCTGCATTCATCTGTAACAGAATGTTAGCCGACAAACAGGTACTAAGTGCGCATGGATGCATACATTAGGCTGCGCTTCTTGTGCAGACTGGATAGTGGCAAGGATGTGGGGTGGAGTGTCGCATATGTAGATCTTGGTGTCACTCCAGGTAGTGTATGCCAGTTGGTGTGAGTTGGGTGAGAAGATGAGGTGGTCAGGAGTACGAACGTCGAATGAGGCGAGGAGCTGGCGCGACTCGAAGGCCCAGAGCTTGATGGTCTGATCACGGGAAGCGCTAGCGAGGAGTGCACCATCGAATGAAAGTGCTAGACCACATATGATATTGGTGTGCCCTTCAAAGGGAGCTCTGACAGTCTGCAATGTCGACGCATCGAACTCATAGATCGTCTTGGGCGCGTCAATGTCATCATAGTCCGGGTGCCACTGCTCCTTGGTCCGCACGAATATGTAATCATCATCCTTGAAGTTAAATGCGGCCAAGATGGTCTGGTCTTTGGCTGTCCAAATCACTGGGGCACGTGTCACTATTCCGCGAGCGTATTTCCACTGTAGCCTGATATCCAATCTATGAGTTTCAACATGACACCTCGCTACATTTGATATGACTGCGAGCTTCTTCGAGTCTTGCGAGAATCGAACTGCGCCCACGCTGCTATAGCTAGCTGGGATTTCGAATAGTAGTTTGCCAGTCTTTAGGTTCCATACCCGTATTGTGCCGCCGTATCTTACTCCACTCGCCAGCAGGGTGCTATCCGCGGAGATATCGATGCAGGTGATACTCTGTGAGTGGCCTTCAAATGTTCAAATGATCCCCGTCTTAACTTCCCAGACTTTGAGTTCCCCACACTCATTGTCATCTCCACCAGCAGTGACGATCCATCGACCATCCCTTGATACACCTACTGCATGTACTCCCTCCTCACAAACTTCCCGTACCCCCTCAATCTCCTTCCCTGCCTGAAGGTCCCACCGCCGAACAGTCTGATCTTCAGATCCACTGACCATTTGCTCGCCATCCGAAAAGTAGGATATGCATAGGTTATGGTAGTCCTCTCTGGAGGTTTACGAGTGGATTTTTCATGGCCCTCCAATATCATGACTGGTTCCAGAATTGACTTCTTGGATGCAGCGCCGGGCTGTGTCGAGCTGGAAGCCATGTCGGTTTATTCGCTTGGGAGGTTGGCAGGTATTTGTCGATGAGTTCGGAGGACCACCAGTAAGTTCTCCGAGTCTTCGTGCACTGTTCTGAAGCTGATGGTTAGCTTGAAGTTACCCAACTTGTTCTCTGCTGAAGATAACTGTCAGTTCCGTGCTGGAAGTTCAAGTGGACGTTTGGCTCTAATCGCCCGATAAAAGATAACGAAGTCTGAACTCCGTCCTATGCATAGCACAGTATGTGCTTTTTTTACCCTTCCTTCTTAAACCTGCTCACTTTCCAGCTCACAGCCGTTCTCATGCTCTAGTACCCCAGCCTACCCAACCTGGATTAACTATGATAGACCACCAAACACCAATGCGAACGCCACATACATCTTCTCCTCTTCTCATGATCCAGTCCTGCGTGGGCGTTCGCTCTCACCAATAGCCAAATATTACCAGTATCCAACTCTCGGGCAGATCCATCTACATCTTCACTGTATGCTGGCAGTTGCTGGCGTGACTAATGACTGCACAAGAACTGATCTATCCACTACGCCTGGATGTCGAAGCCGAAGATGATATCATCCGCAACACCATAGGTATTCGACAAGTGTATCCGAAGACTATTGGTCGTCCGGCAAATGCTTGTGGTAGCGCGAGGAGACTATTGAAAGTGTGTTGTCGAGCGGCGTTTTGATGAAAAGTGTTTCCTGTACCACGGATGGTCGAGTTCTCCGTAAAAGAGGGGCTGCGAGCTTCCAAAGGAAATATCTTGTCAAGGGGCAAAGAAGATTCACGCTGGTACGTTGAACCAAGAGGAGAGTATGCGATATAAACTCGATTAAGGATACATGGATTTCTAGAGTCTTTCTACAGAGTCAAGTAAAGCTTCAAGTATATAACACGATTCTTTGAACCGTTGTGGACCTAATCGAAACGCGGCTCGTTCCTGAACGCCATTTCCTCCTCTTTGCGCTTTGATGCTCACTATCGAGTCTTGTACGATCATGGACCAGTCTAACATCACATCGTATGGCTACAGACCAGTAATATTTGTCCTGCAACAACTGCAACCGATGTAGATATCAGAGAAGCTTTCTGACATTTCAAATGGTACACCTTCTCCATCCTTCTCCATACTAACATGGATATCGTGGTTTGATATTACTACTAGTGTACTCTGTAGGCATAGGCATCGTGAGGAGACTCGGATGAGTGTGGAAACCGGTTATTCAAGCGCCGAGTAATGCCGAAAGCAATTGGGTTGCAGTGGCTCCCCGTTTCTGTTATAACTTATTCCGTACCCCGTCGGCCGGTATCGTGTGTGGCGTCCAATTCTTTCCTGTGCAGTGAACTTCCAACCACTTCCTTGCATTACACACTACTATTTCTCCTTCATTTTTTGTTTTTTTTGTTTGTGGACGGAACATTGTCAATATGAATCCAGCTCGGTCTAGTGCGCTCCACCAGCGGAATCGACTCCTATTGCGGACGGCAGCACAAAGTAGGCGGGCGTTGACCACATCAATACCAGTTGCCTCACCTTCCAGCTCTTCGCCGTCTTCCGGTCATGGACATGGACACGGGAAAGCATTCAATTCCTCGCTTGCCGTAGAAAGCATTGCACGCAGCGATCCTGCCGAATTCGCTACAATCAACCAGTTCGAGACTTCACAAATGTTCCCGGAACCGATCTCCCCGATAAAGCAACATGAAAAACTCGTGCAGTCTGGGGTACTTCGAAGTGACGATCATCAGATTCGTATCGTCGGCAAACTTCAGCGTTTCTGGGAGCAGGTACTCAAGTACAACCCCCCACCTATACCCGAAGCGAGGACAAGTGATTCATTGGTGATTTTCTTTCATTTTCTCTCAGGACTGCTGACCCATTTGCTGCTAGATATCTCGTTTGTTTTCTCGCGCACCTCCAGTACCAGGAACGGTGCCTGCATCGGCACCAAAAGGTCTTTACCTTTATGGCGACGTTGGCACAGGAAAGACAATGCTTATGGACCTCTTTTACCAAACACTGCCCCCTTCTATCACACGCAAGCGTCGTGTGCACTTCCACGCCTTCATGATCGATGCACATAAACGCATACACGCTGCTAAATTGCTCATGGGACACTCTGGTGGCGATCCCATCGGTCCTGTTGCGCGGGACCTAGCAAAAGAGGCGTATGTGCTATGCTTTGATGAGTTTCAGGTTACGGATATCGCGGACGCCATGATTCTGAGGCGTTTATTGGAGGGCTTGATGGATCATGGTGTAGTTTGTGTAATCACATCTAAGTGCGCATCCAGCTTTTCATGGCGGTATCTTATGATTGACTGTCACACAGTCGACACCCAGACGATCTTTACAAGAATGGAATTCAACGCTCAAGCTTTATACCCGCCATAGAGCTTCTCAAATCGCGCTTTGAAGTGACGGACTTAGACTCAGGAACTGGTATGTACCTAGTCATACTCTTCCGATGTATGTATGATCTTACAATTATCATGCACAGACTACAGACGGATACCACGCGCCCTCTCCCACGTATACTATCATCCACTAACACCAGAGAATAAAGCCGAGATAGACAAAATCTTTAATTCACTGACATGTCCAACTCCTACCGCTGCGCTTCAAGACCCTGTTATTGAGAATCGCCCAATAACGACGTGGGGCCGCACGCTTCGCGTTCCGCTTTCGACGTCAAAGGTTGCGCGATTCTCATTCGAGGAAATTTGTGGCCGTCCATTGAGTGCTGCCGATTACTTGGAAGTGACGAAGCAGTTTGGTACTCTGTTTATTACAGACGTGCCGAAAATGGGGATGGACAGGAAGGATATGGTATGTTTCTCCCATTTGGAGATCCTTGCAGCATTAACCATCATTCCACAGGCAAGGCGATTTATCACATTCATAGACGCATGCTACGAATCCAAGGCAAGCTCACGTGTTTCATGTTGATGATCGATAATCTAAGGACTGGCGCAGACAAGGATTTTTGTATCGTCAGAAGTACCCATATACCAGATCTTTTCGGATGATTCGGCGGGCTCAGGGAACGGCATCTCAGATCACATGCGGAGTGTGATGGATGATCTAGGTACGTTTCCTTTCCTCAATTCTTCTTACGACATCTCAATTTCTGTAAAGGGCCTATCTCCGGAAGTTGTGGGCTCAAGCTCGATGTTCTCAGGCGATGAGGAAATATTCGCGTTTGCGCGGGCTTGCTCGCGGCTGGTGCAGATGGGGAGCAGAGAATGGGCAGAGACAGCTTCTCAATAACAAGGACACGTAGATGCCTACGCGCTCCCTGGTACATAAGTATATATATATATTGCTGATTTTTCCTCTATATGCAAACTCATTCTAATATTCCATCTACAAATCCACTTGTTTACATCGTCGCTGTAAGCATTTCTGATTATGACGTGACCGCGATATGCTGACCCCCTTATGATTGTTCGCAGGCTTTCTTGCACCGATATATACAAGTTAAGTTCGTAAACCAATGCCCACACTATCTCCTTCAGCGGTTAGTGATTTACGTCCTGTCATTGTTGTGCAAGTCTTATCTCTCCTATGATTCACTATGACTCGGTGGGCGCCCTCATTTCGGATGCGGGGAATACGTCAATCAAGGTGCCAATGAGTCACTGATCAACGAATTTCCTAAAGCGTTCCTATCCTGTCAGGTCTGCTTACAATTTGCGGGTATGGCGCGACAATACTTACGTTCTGCACCGAACCTCCTGAAGCCCATGATCGGGATTTGTCATGCGCAAAAGTAATACCCTATCCTGGGAATATCTTCGATGCGCTACGTATAAAGGCGGGGAACGTTCGAGGTGCTCCATCGGATCCCGCTACAGCACCATGTCAAACACCCCTGTTACCGAAATCATCACGCTCACGAGCAATGATGCGATGAAGACAACTCCCAAGTTCCAGGAGGCCATCGAGCTCTTGCGCCAGTCCACTTTGGACGGCCTCCAACAGATGTACTGGGGCGATCGCGTCCAGCAGCCTGGAATCAGGCAGTGGTTCATCAGTGAGACATTTCGACTCTAGTGACCCCGTGTTGAGCTAATCACGTGCACAGATTGGGATCGCCGCCCTCAGAGGTCTGAGTCGACAGCCCCGATAGCAGCGCAGATCAAAGAAAAGCTCGAAGCAGTTGTTGACTCTCCTCCGACGCGCAGGCTCGTCGCTTTCAATCCCTACCCACCTACCAAATGCTTTGCTGCGCCATTCACAGAAGTCATTATCAGCACTGTGAAGCCTGAAACCGACCTGAATGAATTCAGCAAGATCGTCGACGCATCGTTGGAAGTGTGTCATGACTTCAAGGGATGCTACGGAACCGCGTGGGGGTACGTTGTTGGTTCAGAACACGTGAAGGAAGTAGTGTTGTTGCTTGGATGGGAGAGTCCAGAGGTGAGTACGCGTGATCTAGAAAGCGTGAAACGATGCCCATCATATCTCGATAACTCTCAGCATCACGTTGCGTTTATGAAGACGGAACCTGCCAGGATAACAACAGCTCCTTACGTTGAGGGAGTAGAGGACTCAACCGTCTTCTACGTTCAGTCACAATATGCATGAGAGTGATGATCGATGAATCAGAGAAGGGTGAAAGTGATTGTTCTAGTAATACATTGTGACCTTGTTGCAAACATCTACACAATCATGATCATGTTTATCATATACCCGACATTCCCTTGCCCTTGTTGTCTATCAAGCTTCCACGCGCAGCATTCATGGTTGTCGATCCTGAGTTGATGCCATTCCCGGCCTGATCTTTCCCCTTCTCCAGAATCTGCGTCATGACATCGAAATCTTTCGTCGTGCTGAAGATAGTATCCAGTTGTTGTTTTGAAGGCGCACCCAAGATGCCCTGTGCACCTTGATTGGAGTGAAACACTTTGAAGGCTAGGAAATGATGCGATTAGATCACGATCACACGATCGAATCAGTGCTCACAATCGACTACCTCAGCTAGAGGTATCGTTCTATGCATACGTAAGGATCATCAGTGGTGGATTATCGGGTGATACTCGTGCACTTTACCTGTCTGCAAAATGTGAATCAGGTTATGGATTATCTGATAGTCAAAAGGAGAGATGCTTACCTCCTGCTTTCCATTTCTTGTACTACGATAATATGAGATCGATTGTTTGAAGTCAAGTCAATATCAGCTTACCTCTGCTGGATTGACAAAGATGATAAACTCGTCTGTCGACTGAGTGTCGGGCTTGTACACAACCTTGGTCAGGGACTTTGGCATGATCGATAGGGATCGGGTGTTGGTAATTGGATGGTAATTTGAGTGGTTCAGCAAAATGTAACGATGATGATGTAGTTGTTGGTTGAATGATGGTGGTCAGAAGGAACTTGCAAGTGACCTTTATACCCCACACGCCACTTTGACGTCACTGAATTATGAATATGAATTTTATATTTGGCCATCTACGCTCACATGATGAACACTTCGATATCACATGACCATAGACGCATCACGTGCCAGCGCACAACAATGAGATCGTCAATTGTATGTAATAAAGGTGTTCAAAGATACCGATTGCGCGATTCTCAATAAAGGTCTCCAAGGCGAACACAATAACGGTAGCTCGCCGTGAGTCAGCTCAGCCTTGTCCAATCCAATGCCGGCGCGGATCGCCCGCCACTCTTGATACTTACATGAGTCAGAGGAACGAGGGAAGGTCTAGGAGAAGTACAACAATTAATAAGCGTAAATGAAGACAACCAAAGATACTAGCCTTCCATGGGCGCATTGAAAGGGAAATGCAGTCGCAGCAAGATTTCTCACAAGGCGTTCGCACTGTTCCAGTGATAGTGGATCGTTGAACATGACCGCGCCTGGATCAAGTAATGAGTAAGAGTATATGAAAAGCACTTTGATGTTAGTACCGCGACACGCTTTTGAGTTGATTAAATCCAGAAGCTCCTGTGGACACCAACGAAGAGCCTTGAGCCACCGCGACTCGTCGTCCTTGATGTTATCGACGTCTTTTTGCTGCGATAGGTTAGGAGAAGAGGCTCCCTCGCTTTCGAGAGTTCCCAGGTAGCCTTTAACAAGGTCTCGCAACTCATCGTTCACGAGTAACTGTACCACAGGACAATAAGCCTGTAACACCATGAAAGAGTCTACGCGTACCTTGTCGCTCACAATCGCAGGTATTGCTCTGACAAAGACTTGTACATACCCGCCGCTGGCTTCATCTTTTACACATTCCGATTCGAATGAGGTCAACTTAGCCAATCCCTCAAAGCGTATACCCCAGCGATCGAATGCTGACTGTACTTCGATAGTTGCCAAGCGCGAAGCTTCGTGATGCGTGAGTAAAATAGGCACAGCAGGCGACAGTTCCGAAACTTCGACGCCCCCGGTTCCCTCGCAATGTCGTAGGAAGCCAAAGCAAATTTCGATTAGAAAGCGTTCGACACGGACTCGTTCATCCGCAGCGTGCTGATCAATCAGGATCAGAGTTGAGCCACCCGCTGCAAGGTTTTTTGGGGGATTCCCATGTTCCTGATGGGTGGGATGATCTAAATCAACTAAACAGGCGATGAACTTGCGGTCGACCTGGTTGATGACCCGTGCCTTCAATAGGTCACCTTTGTGAAATCTTGTTCGTGCGTGTTCGGAACCTGACTGGAGATATGGTGTCCCAAAAGCGGAGGCGCAAGACCAGGGATGATTAGAGTGAACAATAGGACAACCCTGATCATCGGAAGCTTGATTAGCAAAGAGCGGCAAGGATGGAATCCTTGGTTCCGTAGTAGCATACGCATTGTTCGCCTTAGATACCGAAAGGTCAAATTGTGTCTATCTCAAACATTCGGAACCTACGATGAGAGCTTCTTGCAGCCAATCGGGCATTTTATGCTGAGCAGGGCCGGAACCTGGACCCTCTCGGAGAAGACGTGGAATTCGGGAAACACGGTTCGCGCTAGCCGAGTTCGTTCCGTCGATCTCGTGGCGCGAACTTTGCAAATAAGAATTTCCAGTAGGAGGATTCACGATGAACATTTCACCCGTTTCCCGAACCGTCGTTCGCGGAATTTCCTCGGACATATTTCCCTTTTGATCACGATCAGCTGAGTACCAAAGCTTAACGGTAGGCTCCCAACCGCTCACTGGGTGAATAAACACCGCCCGTGCTTCCTTCGGCTCTGTCTTCCTATTAGCTGGAGGCTGAGGGACCTTATTTTGGTCTGCGCTATTTGGAACCATGGAGACTTTGCGCTTCTTGGGCGGGGAACCACAGACTTCTTCAGCGCCACGTTTGCCAGATGTGAAACCATGTCGAATCAAGAACGAATCAATCACAGAAGATAGAAATGTTGTCACCACATTCTTATGCTGTGTTCACCGGATTCAGATCATCCGGGAGCCGATCGTGGACAGAATCTACACACCTCGATCTGAACTGCGGATTTTGCTGGTTCCAGGCAGTTATCAATGAGTCGCGTTGGTATGACCAAATTTAGAACATAGATAGCTTTCTTCTCGCCTTTGCGGGGCGAACGGCGCACCGCTAGAACTGAATTCAGAACTTTCTCAATTGGAACAAACCAACCTACATGATCTCAGACTCGTTTCCCCTCCTTCATCATACGCCTACAGTACATAAAAAATGCGAAAGATACCGCATATAAGCGACTTACATGCTTCATAAACGTACTATTCGAGAATTTGTTATCAATCAGGCGGTGAAGATCGCAGAACGATATCGGATGTTTGTTTATGTCTGAGAAACGACTGAGCAAACACAGCAAATACGCTTACACACACTCACACAGATACTGATGGACCTATTTTGTCGTGAGTGCACAGGTGTCATACAAACTTGTGTCATCACCTTCGAACGTGCTCCAACAAGGGACATGAATCCCTCCACTTTCAAATCTCCGGATGTGGCATCAATCTCTTCCACATGCTGTACCAGTCGATCATGAGTGAATGACGCTGGGTTCGAATCGCTTTCTCACCTCGGTCAGTGCGCGACCATACATGTGTCGAAATGCAGCCAGGATTGAACGGGTCTTCGTCGTGTCAACCGTGAGACGACATGTCATCTGTTTCAAAAGTCTTACGTACCTTTGGAACCCGGAGAACGTGCCCCTTGCTCGACGCATTGTCTCTTGATTTGCTGTCATCTTGAAGAGTGAATGCCACGTTTGGAAACATCAGAGCATATGCCTCGACCTCTTGCTTGATCCCATCTATAGTCTTGGCTGTAGAGGGATGAGATTGACGACGAATAGGAAGCTGTGTGCGCCCGTCAGAAAGAAGAAACGCCATGTATGGCTTGACTCGCGCTAAAAAATGCATCCCTGACGCATACGACACTTCCTGGGGTTTCTCTTCGCCACCGAATCGATGGTCCTGAGTACAAAGACCTCCCACCCTGCAACACTAGTTGAGCCATGTTCGCACAACAGCCGCACTCACAAACCTTGAGGATGACAGACCAACTTTCTCGAGACTGAGACGTGCGTGACGAAATTTCCAGACAGCATAATTCAGCCATTGATGATAGAGCTGTGAGGAAAGTCTCAGCCACCATTCAACGAGTGGAATAGCACAAGACCTTCTCCGCGAAAGCCGAATGTCGAAACAGAATCTAGGGATGCTGGGGTATATGCTTTGGATGTATCTACGATTATTGGCTGAGTGACGTGTCTGAATGCCATAAAATACGACTTACTGTATCTTCCTTCCTCCGAACCCTTGCCAATCATAGTCAATCCCGCTTTGCTAATCCCAGCTCCATTATCCCGCACCCAACAGCTCCATTCTTCGCAGTCTACGCCAATATCCACCTGAGATGCTCCGGCATCCAAGGAGTTCTGCAACAGCTCCGAAACTACTTGTGGTAGAGAAGTAAGGAGTTGTGCGGAACGCAGTTTTGCACGGGTCTCTACAGAAAGCTGCTTCAAAGACGTTTCACACGACATGAAGAGCGGGCGATGAATCAAGGAATTTTGTTTATGAATGGCGCATTGGTGTATTGAGGAGCAGTCAAATCCTTACATGACGAAATTGCATTGGGCGTTGTTTGGCAAAAGCCTTAGAAACAAATAAACGTATATGGCAGGTCTAATATTACTCGACTTCGGGCAAGTAGTCGGCCAAACATTCATTGCAGTCCAAAACCCGCAAGAAGGTGGGGTTCAACGTTCAACCGTCCGATCATTCGGAAAAAAAAATAACATCTTTACATCCTGAATACACCGAATCCTTTGCCGTCGCCGTCCCATGTAGTTGAGCCAACCGATCCTCTTCCGCGCGACGTAGGACGCTCTCTTGATGCTAGCGCGAGCCCAAGACCGACCACATCCCGTGTGTCCGTAGGCTTGATAATACCATCGTCCCATAAACGGGCCGTAGAGTAGAGCGCAGTTGACTGTGCTTCAATGTCTGCTTTTAGTGATGAATGCTGGCTTGGGTCTCTGCAAATGGTAAGTATTAGTCCGTAAAAGGGAGCATTTGTGTTAGAGAACTGACTTGGAGACCGTAGTCATAACTTGCGATAGCTGACCAGAGCCCATAACTGATACCCTCGCATTCTGTTGTGACTGTTATCGCAATGGACTACATTTCAAAAAAGTCCGGACTTACGGGCCACATCCATAGGAACCGCGGGGAGTACTAGATTACAAAGCACGAACGTGAAACCACCCATCAGCATGTCTAAACGGAGGTTACTTACAGCGCGCCCAGCCATTCCTAAAGAAGGACCATCGTTAATCCAACAGAAGATCCTCAATGGAGCATGCATTACCATAATTGCCAGCTCCAAAACTTCCTCCGACGATGACGGTTAACTTTGGAACATCAGCGCATGCAACTGCTCGAACCATCTTGGCACCATCCTTCGCAATCCCTCCTCTCTCAGCCTTCGAACCTACCATGTAACCTAGATGGGATAGGTCAGATCATCTAGCGGCCCGAACCATAACACCACCTGCCAGTGACGTTCACCAAGAACAAAAGTGGAATTTGACGTTGTGAACATAATTGAATGAAGTGTGTGGCTTTTAGAGCCGATGGGGAGAATAGAATTCCGTTGTTCGCGACAATACCTACTTCGTACCCATGTACATGTGCAAAGCCCTGGATAACTCTGTAAGGGAATGCAGGTCGTGGATAAAAAAGGTTTTTACCGTAATCATGGTCGGACCATATTCCTTCTTGAACTCTCTGAAACGGCTGCCGTCTACTATCCGAGCGATCACATCTCTCATATCGAAAGCCTGGCGCGAATCAGTGCCAACAATACCGTGTAGCTCCGAAGCGGGGTACACAGGGTCCTCTGACACTGCTGATGGCTAATCTCTCGTGTCAATGAAAAAAAGAAAGTTAACACTGTGTCATCACGTACACCAATTGGTTTCCACCCAGCAATCCCGAGGTCGCCGACCATGCCCCTTGCTATTGCAATGGCATGTTCGTCATCCCGCGCGAGATGATCGGTCACGCCGCTTTCGCTCGAGTGCATTAATCCACCACCAAGAGTCTCCTCATCGACTTCTTCGCCCGTAGCAGCCTTAACCAATGGTGGTCCTGCGAGGAAAATTCGCCCTTGGTCCGCAACAATAATATTTTCGTCGGCCATTGCAGGAACATATGCGCCACCTGGACCGAAAGTGAGACATATAGAATGTTCTGGGTTAATCACTCACCTGCGACAGATATACCATGTACTAGTGCAATCTGTGGAATACCGAGAGCAGACATTTGAGCCTAAGAAGCGGGATGAGTATCACATGGCATTCACGCATATGCGTCGGATCCATATTACCATGTTGTAGAATATACGGCCAAAGTGCTCTTTATCGGGGAATACCTGGAGCGCTAGTCACAACTCTGTCGGTCCCATGTTCCATAGAGACTTACGTTGGCTTGGTGAGGCAGCGCCGCACCCCCTGATTCGACTGAAACGAACATATTGCGTTTGGCAAGCAATGTAGCAGAAAAAAGAATGACATACCAACGTAGACACATGGAAGACCATGTTCCCGTGCGATCTCCTGCGCTCGTAAATGTTTCTTGACCTGAAGAATGATCAATATTTGAATCTGCGTGTAACTGCCAGTTTCTGCTCACAGTCAGAGGATAGTACGACCCTCCTTTGACTGTCGCATCATTCACAACGATCATGCACTCCCGCCCCGATATTCTACCGATACCTGTGATCATTCCAGCACCGGGAATATGCTCTGGGTAAACTTCATGAGCTGCTAGTGGTGACAACTCCAAGAATGGGGTATGTGGGTCCAGTAGCAGCGATAAACTAATGGAGTAGTTCAGCGACGATTACCGACATTTTCGGAATCTCTCAGATTCCAAGAAATGTAATTAATGATAATGTGGAGTGAGCTCACTAACCGTTCCCGGGGTAGTTTCTTTCCCCTGCTTCGCATGCGCTCTGCAGCCTTCGGACCTCCGCCCTGTCTCGCATGCTCTAATTTGGCCTCCAAATCCGTAACCAATACGTCCATGGCATTCGCTTTCTCCCGAAACTCGGGCGAGGCAGGTGAAATCAGCGAAGGGAGTACCGAAGCATGATACCTCCGGGAGCATCGTGCAAATACGGTCGATGACCAGTGTTGTACGCTTAAAGGCAGACTGCATGACGAGTAAACGATTCAGCCTCGACAGATAGTAAGAAATAAACGGTTCGCAGAAGAATAAGAACGCTCGTCAGCTGTTTCAATGTTCGCGGCCGGAACTAGGGTGCCGCCATTGACGTTATTCGGGGACCCACACTTACATGTAAATATATATGGATTGCAGCACCTGACAACGTCGATCACCACCACCAGCGTCCATTGCACATACTAGCATTACAGTCACTACAGATGCGCACAGCGTATCCTTCAAGAAGCTGAATCTACATCCACCAAACCCCATAATGCCTATCAGAAATCCTTCCACTCATCCCAGTCGTCGTCCTTAGATTTCGAAACAGGTCCAGGGGTCTTTGACGTACCTGAAGTGGGGTGAACAGCCGACTGACCTAGGCTTGTGCGGCCATCGGAATACTCGTTGAAAAAATCCTCTGTGTCATCGTGATATAAAGCTGACGTCTCCCCATCATTATGCATCGACAGGGCTCCATACCCAGAACCTTGTGGCCCTGACCCCAACGTGTCTTTCACCGTCCCCACAACGCCTCCTACTTGGTCAGCAACATCGATGCCCAACTGAGTTTTAGACCATTCATTTGCCGAACGACCTGCATCTTGTGCGCGGCGTTGCGCTTCTGACATGTACCCGCGAACGGTAGCATGCAGGTTTGGATCCAGAGCACGCTCCATTCCAGGTTGAATCACATTTTCACTGACAACACGCGATGCACCAGCGACAACTGCAGAAACGAGAGACCACCCCTTGCTTAGGGCGGCTCCCGGATTATCCTGGAAGTCTTGAAGCGTGGGAGCTGAGGTGGATGAATGGCCGAACGACGGGTGTTGAGAAGTCGGAGGTGAAGGCGTGTTCCCAAATCCTTGATAACGGCCGCCCTGGGAGGGGGGTAAATCTGCGGGGCGAGTGGCGTTTGCTTGACCTAGGGATGAGAAAAAAGCTTCGTTGGCAGATTTTTGATCCGTAGTGGTTAGATCCAGGGAGGGTTGCGGCGAACTTGCGGAGGACACCGGAGACGTAATGTTACGTGCCGAGGTACGCGACTTGCGTAAACCTTGCGCAGAAGACGGACGTCCTGGAGAGTTTGTTCCGCCCCCGGAGCTGGATGCTGGTGGGGGAGATGGAGTCCAAGGCTTGTCGGCTAGGGCCGCGTCTAACTGGAGAAAATTGAGTCAGAGATTGCAAGATAAGATGGTCGGCATACTTTTTCGCGATATTGCGAAGCTGCCCAACAATGGCAGGTATCATATGCACTTGTACCTTGCTTATATCCGCCTTGATCTATTGGTGTGTATGACTCGATGAATTGTCTGAAAGGAGCATTCCCGCCGAGCTTGGGACAAGTGAGTGAGGAATGTAAACTTGTCATGCAATTACCCACCTGCATACGCTTGATCTGATCCGCCTGCCAAGTATCCATTGAAACTGATCTCACGAAGCTATTGTCGCGTGAGATCTGGTGGTTGAAGAAAGTGCACATATGATGGTAAATTCACCTGATGTGCACTCCGAAGCCTCTGTGTACACCAGCGCATTGCAAGCACAGAAATATCGCGAAACTAACTTTCGGGGAATGACCGAGGGACACAAAGAAATGGAACACATGTATTCACCTGAAGCCCATTGTGGATTTGGATTACCACAGTCTACACATGTCTTGTTCTTCAGATCCTCACGCTTGCTGAGCTCTTGAAGAATCTTTTTGGCTGCGACCTGATCCATGTCGACGTCGACGTTGCTCAAAGGACTGGGCGTGAGAAGGGTTACCAAGTTTAGGTGGTCATTTCCGTCGAACCTTGGAAGTAATAGACCCTGTTACTATTACAATTCAATGGACGTGTTCAAGACCTCACGCGCAGTGATTTAAATTTTACCAGAAGCCGCTACTGTTATTTTTCACAGATCATGACGCGGTTGGTACTTGCTTAAATGTTTTTTTTTGAATGACATTAATATTAAATTGGTTACCCACGGAATTTCGGCATTCCCAGGGTTACAGGTTTATCTGCCATAGTAAATAGTAAATCTGATAGTAATCTGATAACTAATTGAGGGTGAGTTTTGAGTTTTCCCCGTTGCCACATATATATCTGTCCGAGTAAGTTTCGGAGTGCGCTGGACGCATCTTCCAGGAAGGAATGAAAGTTTATTACGGCTTTGCATAGCTTTGAATGAAGTACTTATTTGAGGAGGAGTGGCTCGGTAGTTTAGCTAAATTTTGGAAGATCTGCGTCCTGTGCAACGCGTGCCTCGAGCTAAACTAATCGAGGCAGCAGCAACGTTATCCTCATACCGTGACCTTCAAACAGTCAGGTTACTATAACTGCATCCCTGTACTATTAGACAATTCTTAACACCCATAAGACGCCCAGCGACCTTTTATTCGGGTAGAGCTAGTACAGAACAAACAGGTGCGTTTCATCCTATTAATATCATACAGGCCGACAAAAATGACTACCTTGTCACCGAACCTCGCAGGCTCATTTCTCGAACACCACCTGCAACACTCGCGACGTGAGAACTTATCTTATCTGATTCCCAACTGCTGGCTGTATATCCTGTAGCGCGACCCCGAGTCTAAATTGTCCGCAGACAACCCGATTTCATACAAGTGCCTTTCTCCTTCCCCTATACCGCATCACACCCTTGCCCTCACATCTTGCGAACTTTCATGATTCAAAAGTCAAATAACCGCTCCAACATTGATCATCAACCTCGTCAAGATTCTGATGCAGGCATCGAGCAATGGGGACAATGGTGGGGCCGAAAGTCAGTCAATTATGTCCCGAGTTGTCCGCCACTCTTCTTAACCTTTAACGATCATCAGGCATTATTCTCTTGAAGTAGTACAACACCCTATGCGTGCCCGTATGTGCGGTTTTGGTGATAAAGTGCGCGAGCCGTCGCGCCTTTGTCTCATAACCTTATAACATTTATTATCAGGATCGCAGGCCACTCGCGCCTGCAGCAGTCGCAAAGATGGTTGTCCGAAGAGAAGATAACTCTATCGTAGATGTGGAGTAAGCAGAAACATTTCTTTTCCCTTTTGTGCAGCTCATTACCTACCACTCAGGGACATTGACTGTTCTTTTTTTCTTGTAACGGTCGACCTGTGGTCGGCTGACGGTAAACGGGAGATGAATCTCGTGTTGCATCCCTCGTCATCTGCGGACCGGTACGTCGCAACGAACGCTCAAAAATCCAGAAAGCCTCGGAGTACCAATGCTCCATCATCTCCCCACGATGAACAACATAGCCCCACGTCGTCTCATTCTACGCCGAACTCTGCTCACCAACATCCACGCCTACCAGTGGCATGTCACCTCATATCTCATTATCATTATTTTCCACTGACTTTGAACGTCAATATAGTCCACTATGACCCCGATGGTTCCCGCTCCGTCGTCAGGATTCGTTAATCAAACCTACCCTTATCCCCAGCAAGCACAGATGCCAGATAACATAACATATGATGACCAAGATTCCTACAGCTCGCCATCCGAATCTAACAGCGCATGGGGATATGCTCCATCAGGAACTCCCCTCGATCGCTCGCATAATTTCAATCACCCTCATCCATCCTTGTCGCCGTACAACCGCAATGGCATACGCAACGGCATACCCGCGGCTGCGCCGGGAGAACCGTGGCAAGCCCAATCATCATATCGTACGGATTCCGATCCGGCGGCCAACTATCGCAATTGGCCAGCCACGGAGCCGTCTTATCCAGTGATAGTCAATTCACAGACGGGCGTGTACGCTGCTCAAGAAGTGGACCCATCGATAAGACATCCCGAACATGCAACTCAGCAATCTGAGGCAAGTAATTGGCCCCAGCAAGTCACAGGTGACCCGTCGCCACGATTCGTCCAGGAGCCTTTTCAAGGCACAGGAAATAGCTACGATCATCCCCAAGCTTATGGTGCACCATCACAACCACCGTATTACCAGGGCACATATGCACAGAGCTCCTCGTCTTCTCCGTCAGCCACGCATCCATCGTTACCCCGACATTCGTACACACGCACTTTAGTGGGACCGCTTTCGTCCAATGCATGCCGACTGCTTGATGAGCATCGGCAGTCAGGGATATTCTTCCTCTTCCAGGATCTATCTGTTCGAACGGAAGGTATGTCTTCATTACCGCCCTGGACATTCTTCTATCTGACGCGCTGGGGTATCTTAGGAACCTTCCGGCTGCGTTTACGTCTAATGAACGTTGGCGAGTAAGAACCGTGGTGTTATGCTTGGGAGATAACAACAACAATTGACATTCCATTTCCAGACTGCCAGCACCGGAAGCGGGTGCAATGCGAGTACATACTCATGTTTCACCGGTCCTTGCGCAAACATTTACCGAACCCTTCGTCGTTTTCTCAGCCAAGCGCTTCCCAGGAGTTCCCGGTATGTTCTAAATTGCCGGTCTTAATCCAGAAAAAGATTATAACCTCCTATGGGGCGCAGATACGACCGCGCTGTCAATTGCTTTTGGTAATCAAGGCCAGAAACTACCGCTGGTAAGATCCTTCCATCCTCCGTCTGAGCCGGAGGCTTAGAAACTCGCTATCATTGTAGCGAAATCGCCACGGAACTAACAAGCATGGGCGACGACGACGAGATGGCGATTCCGACCCCTCTGATGAGTCAGAAGATAGTTGATGGGAGTCACGTAACACCGTACTGCCTTTGGATCTTCGTGTTCAGACAATGTAATCACCACTGCATCACTAATGCCTCCTCTACCTCGCAATGTACTCCGTACTTGGTGCCATGTACCTTCGTCTACCACCCATCGTCCTGTGTCGTCAACGAAGATTTCCTTGCAATCCAACGCTCGTGCAAGCGAATAGCGTGAATTGTGTCAGGATAATTGAGATAAATGCGGTCAAGCATTTCTCGCGCAAGGTTTCCACGAGTGAAAGCGTCGTCAGAGTCAGGGTCTAGTGCCTGTGGCGCTGAGCTACGGTCTCCCATCGGCTGGACAAACATCCCAGATTCCAGATGGCGCAGCACACCTGACAGCAGGACAAGTACAGCACGATGGGGGCGCCAAACATTCCAGGAAGGGGATATCTGGTGTAGTATGTGTAATGGATGAGCAAAATCATCCGAGGTTGGATCCATTTCTAGCGCGTCACCGGATCTCTTCGTAGCCATTTTCGACTGATAAGCTCGGCGCTCACTCCGGTGCATCGGCGACTGAGAAACTGGTTTACTGACATCTGCGGGCTTGGTATCGAAGGCGAAGAGGGAATCAGGAAATAAACCTCTGTCACGGAGTACAGCCTCGCTCTGACGCTGATAGGGTAGCAATACTCGCTCAACTATTTCGAAGGCCCGCTCCGGCTCTGCCGCACGGACCAGGGCCACCGCCAAATGGTTCCAGTTATGTGAATCGAAGCTGAAACCATGAGATCTCGCTTTCCCCCACATCTCGGCAATCACAAAGTGTTCCCCAGCCGCAGAAAGTGCATCAATATAGATGGATAGGGGTGCACAGAGAAGAAGATTACCCTGACGTTTCGTGGGGTCGGAAGGGGTGTTATCTTCTCCATCGAAAAGAGAATCTGTCTTCGAAAGACGTAAGGCGAGTTGCCATATCTGTGGCCAAAGCCCATGGACGGCTTCAATGTCACCAGAGCGACGGTAGGCATCGAGGAGCACTGCCAAGCTGGCCAACGAAGGTTCTCCGCCCGCATCCAACATAGATTGGAACAACCGCTCCACCTCCTCCGGTTTATCAGTTTTCGTATACGCAAGCATGAGGGGTCCATGGACGTGCTCAAGCGCTGCTGCGCGAGTCTGAGGAGGGATCCACGACGCCGAAGACTCACCAGCCATGATGGTCTTCAAGAAGACCTCTGCAATTTGGAGGCTTTCTTCGGTTCTCTCGTTACCATAAGCGCGAAGGATATGGTAGAATGTGGCGGATGTAGGTTGAATGCCTCGCTCGCACATGTCGTCATAAACTGCCTTTGCACTACGCTTGTCACCCAGTCGTAAATGACCAGCCATGATGATCGTCAACACGAAGGCATCAACGCGGTAAGTTGTCTGCCAGTCTTTTGAGGCTGATTGCATCTCGGCAAAAATCCTGTTGGCGATGTTCATGTATCCTGCGTCGCAGGCCGACTGGATGATGAGGGTATACATCCGTCCATTCGGCTGTATGCCCATGGCTTCAAGCTTGCGAAATATTGTAGAGACGACCTGAAAAGGGGCGCCGATAAGGACGTAGGCCTTCAACAGGGTATTGTAGACTTCTACTGATAGCCGAAGGCGAGGATTTCGTGATGATTTGAGGTAGTCAAAAACGCGCACTACTCCCGTCCAAGAACCAGCTTCTACGTGGGTATTCATAAGAGAGGTGATCATTTTGCGATCAGGAGCTATCCCTTCACGTAATGCACGTTTGTAAATGGCTTCCGCGGATACGGGGTCCTTCCTATGTGCGAGAAGAGATATGACAGTTGTGTACAAGACACGGGTGGGCATAATTTTGGCAGCGCGCATCTGGTCCAAAACGGCAGAGACAGATTCTACTTCTCCACGAGCAGCAAAGCTTTTGAGGATGATGCTGTAGACGTAGATATCAGGAGTGTGTCCAGCTTTCGACATAGCCTGAAGCCAAAAATTGAGCCCGTCGTAATCCGCGCGCTCTGCGTGTGCATAGACCACAATGCTGTAATGCACGATTGAAGGCTTTGCTCCGACCCGTGAATTCTTTGGGCCAGAAAAGAACTCGTGAAATAGTTCGACGACTTTGCCCACTCGTCCGGCAACTGCATATGCATGCATAAGAGTGGCTCTGTCCTGCGACGTAATCCACCGTGCTGTGTCGAGTTGAGAATAGTACTCCTCGGTGCGGTCGATGTCACCCTGGTGTGCCGCGAGGAGCATCCCAGTAGAGATGAAAAATTTATGCCGGGTGCTCGTCGACTCTGATATGGTTCTATACAGCTCATTGGCACGAATGAAAGAGTCAGCGCGAACAAGCGAGCGGACCACTCGTAATTGCACGTCAACTTGTATCGACATTCGCTGCGCTCGCATTTCTTTCAGCAATGCATACGCGTCCTCTGCCAGGGTTTCCTGCCATAATACGTCCAGCAGCAGGACTCCAATACGCTGCCGCGTCTCCGAACTCCAGTGTCGTCGCTTGGCCAATAGAGACGCGGCATCCGGTATGTTGGCCAAAATCGAGTAAATCGTATCTTGGAACGATGAGGGTTTTACGGGAATGCCCAAAGACTGCAAACGAGTAGAAAGAGGTAAGAGATGCATCCCGATATTGGCCCACTCTGCAAGAATAAAATCCAGGACGTGCTCGCCATCTTGATGAAGTGCCATTGACCGTATAAGGGTTCCATAGATTTCCAATAATTCCTCTCTCCGCCCGTCAATAAGTAGATCCGATAATTCGTGGGTGGTAGCGATTGCATGGTCCAAATCTCCTACAAATGCCGAGCCCCTCGCTACGAGTTTTAACCTCATAACGTCTTCGCTCGAATGCTTCTCGAATATGGACTCCAGCCGCTCATTCAGCGCAGCAAGTCGTGTGCCCCATCTTTGCAAGTATGAAACGCCATTGTCCTCACCACCTGCCTCTATAGCAGTAGAGAGCTTTTGAGCAAAGTTTAAGACATCTAACGGTTTCAGATGTTGGTAGTCGTCAGAGGCAATGAGCAGCTGGTAAGCATTCCATGCATCATCCAAGTTAAATGGGTGATTTCCTTGCAGGAGAGACAGGAAGTGGTTCAAAGGAGAGGTTTGGACGTCCCATTTTTCGGGACTCGGCGACGACGAAGTCGTCAAGAGATGATTAAATTGTGGAGAATTTGAACACGATGGAAGAGATGAGGAATAGCGGCGGATATTTGAAGGACTTGCAGAATGACTCAATGTTTGCGGTCGACGGGGAACAGCGTCATTGATCATTGATATATGATTTCGTCCTGTGGTGCGCTCCACTGTTAGACTTAAAAACTACCGTTGAAGGAACGACACGTACTCGGACACCAAACGGAGTGCCTCATGACGCAGCATGATTCGTGTGTTACTCCCAAGAGCCATTCGGCACATTCGGCGCACTGAGCGTAATCCACATCCTGGTCTACCGCTTTCTCTTTGCCTTTCCACTGTCTCGCGGTCGGAGTAAAAAAGTCGCGTAGTAGAGGTCGGCGTATGGACCGACCCATGTGATCCAAAGAAGGCCTTAATGCAGAAGCGCGTCCAGCGGGTGTACGCAACAAAAAACTGTTTACTACAGCTGCTGCTAAAGGCTCGATCATGAGCACCCGCACCTGGGTGTGGAGTGCTATCGAAGCAGTCTTCAGACTCAGACCTGCCGAAAGTAAAACTAAGGCTTAATATATCGGAACATTGGAGTTTAACTTGTGTAACTCACGCGAAACAAAATCAAGGACGCCAGTGACAGCACCAATTGCAAGTTGGTGACTGTCCTCACTACGTGAACTTTGGACCAGACATGTTTGGCCTTATTTGGCCTATTTTTTCGGCCTCGTGCGAACCTATAAACTTGTATGTAGGTCAGCTCGAGGTTAACTACATAAGTATCGACGTGGTACCTACCACTCATTCGCCTGAGATAGTCCAACTTGGCCTATCTTAGTACTTAGGGGGAAGAGCAGCGTGCTCTCTTTCATTCTTGTTTCCTTTTCCCCATATTTTCACAGGTCTGAGTTTCTTTTGCCAAATACTCGCGCGCAGATCATGAGTCGCCACGTCGGCCCGAAAAGCTTTCCTCGGCTGTTCGAGCGCTGGCAAACTGAGACTTTACCATGGTTCGCTGAGCTGCTACTGGCACCGTGAAGTTCATTTCCAGCATTTTCAATAATATCTGATCAGCTCCACTTATCATAGCGCACTTTCTTCCGCATCGCCGAGCCGAAGGCTGAATTTGATCCATCGATGGAAGTCCATGTGACACCCAGGCGCCTATTAACGTTATTTTGGTTTATCCCTCTCACCCTCAACGCCAAGAGACCTCAAGAGGCCTGGTTCCAGGACTATATCTGACCGCCTTCACGAAATAGCTCATATCATTCTTCGATATCATTTTCATTTATCATCATGGCAGATGACGCTGTTCTCCGGGTCCCGCCCCCCCATGAGATTATCATTGTTCCCCCTCCCGAGCACGAAGACCGCCATGCCCTCCTCCAGCAGTGTATCCAAGTTAGGATCGCCGTTTTCGTCACAGAACAAGGATTTCCGTTGGAAGTTGAAGTAGATGAGTGCGTTATCTCTTTCTAGATAACTCGCTATCTGTTTCAACTTTGATTTTTTTGGGTGAATCATAGACATGATCCGACAGCCACACATTTCTTGTTAAGACTTTTACCGTCCCTCGAACCTATAGGGACAATCCGTGCCCACAAAGTGGAAAGCGCAGGCGGCTCATACTATAAACTTGCAAGGCTCGTCGTTCTAAAGGAATACCGACATTATAAATTCGGACGCAATCTTGTACTCGCATTGCATAATTGGGCAAAGGTTCATGCCAGAAATTCAGGGGTAACTGACTATGTCAAGATGGTCTGTCACTCCCAAGCGGTCCGTGCAGACTCGGCTGGTGCTGTAGGATTTTATCGCAAGTACGACGTCATTTTCAACCCTATTTGGAAACCTGACTTACCGCCGGTTATTCTTCCTAGGTTTGGTTACGAGGAACAGGTGAGGGCTGTTGCCGCGAGACCTTATGACGTTGCTCATCCTACCTGTCAATTAACATTTATCAGGGCGATCTGTTCGATGAAGATGGTGAACCGCATCAGAAGATGGTCGCCCGATTATCATTAGAAGAGTAATTGATTACAGCGTTCGTGTACTCCCGTACTAAGATGAAGCAAGGTATAAGACATGATATACTAGGGGGAATCTACCGATACACATAAGGGAAATCAAGGTCGTAAAAAGCAAGTCCTGTGTCGTAAACAGAAAAACATAACATAACACGATGCCCTCGAAAATGAGCTATGAGGACCAAAGAACATATAGCAAGTTTAGAAAAGTGGAAAGTGATCATATCATGCGGAACCGGCTGACACCATCGTCAGTTGTTGCTGTCTCGCTCTCGCTTTCCGAGCTGAACGACTCCGTCTGGATTGCTCGCAAGGCACGGAATGGACTCTCACCGCTAGGGCTGCTTGGCAAGATGCTGAAATTGATACTTGTGCCAACGTCGGTGGTGCCTTCCTCGTACAGCCTACGCGCAGCCTCGTACTCGAGCTTCTCCTGCTCGGCTTGCGCAA
This sequence comes from Suillus fuscotomentosus, assembly GCF_016647785.1. Classification (NCBI taxonomy): domain Eukaryota; kingdom Fungi; phylum Basidiomycota; class Agaricomycetes; order Boletales; family Suillaceae; genus Suillus; species Suillus fuscotomentosus. The sequence continues at coordinate 348,932 of NW_024539515.1, forward strand.
GGAAAGGCTGGAAAATCGTGATAAGCTAATTACGCAATTGTGACAAAGAGTTTGCCGTACCTTGCGCTCATCATCAGTCATCGATCGCCATTTGGCAGCGGCTAACACGCTTTGCTTAGTTGTTTCTTGCTCATCACCAAATATTTCCCTCACAAGGGCACGGTCGGATCGGATGCGCTGCAGGAACATGAAGTACGCGCTAAGCGGCTTCTTGGGCGCGTTGGGATCTTTAATATTGCTCTTCCGAGAACGACCCGCCTTTCGTTGGGCAGTGCGGAAGGCATTCTCCTTCTTAATATCATCAGGAGTGAGACTCTTCATGTAGGCTGCGTTCTCGCGCTCTCGGGCCTCTTTCAAAACTGCAGACCGACGCTTGTAAGGCTGGGAGTGATTCGTGAGCTTGTGAAGACTTGACAGAAGGAATGGAACAAACCTCCTTCTCTTCTGGAGTCAGATTAGCATACTCCTGACCGGCTTCCTTGGCAGCTTGTGCGACATTGAGTTTTCTCGTGCTCGTTGCTTGGTGCCGCTGTATCCAGTCTGTGAAGTAGAGCTGCCAAGCGCTCGGTGCTAATTTAGGCTGCTTGAGTATAGACTTGAGAGGAGCTATAGCCACGGGATTAGTCAAAGTTAGCAAGATAACGACGATAGGTACACACCTGAGTCTACTGATTTGTCTTCCCTGGAAAGTTCCTCGGTCGATAACCGCTTCTTACGTCGCACGGTTGCGTCGCGATCATCGCTGACGCTGACAGAGTCGCCACGGCGGGAACTATAATTTCTCGTCATTGACGGCATGGCCGTGTGTATTGGAGCACTTGAAGATTGGAAACCCAAGCCTGACATGTCTCGTCTGGGTTGGAATCGTTGGCGTTTGACTCCATAAGGGTGCTCTGATAGGGGCTGATGAACACGCCCTGACGACGTGGAAGCTTCGTATTGTGGCGAGTCCCACAATTGAGTTGCCCATGCTGGTGGTCTAAGTGAAGTGTCCGCAGGCGATATGGACGCCACGCGGAGACCTGGCGAACTAAGATAACCGTCAGAGCCGTCGGCCGGCGATAACGATCTCGGTAGCTGATGTGGTGCCGCAAATTCCGACGGCGAGAAGGACGCGCTGGGCGTAAAAGTGTGATTAGGATAGGAGAAGAGTGGCTGCGATTGCGGATCTGGGCCAGTACCACGGATGGGTATAGGAGAAGTGGGAGAGTCGAGTACAGGTTCAGTTAACCAATGCGAGAAATGGGGACCATCTAGATCAAGCATGGAATGCATATCATCGAACCGACCGAAGTTAGAATCATAGAATGAATTATTGGGTGATGTGTCTGTTATATCAAAGTCTGAGAGACGATGTGGAGAAGGGGTATGGTCGGATGAGGGAGGGGATAATGGGTGATGATAGCCGAAGTCATTTGGGGAATCCCAGGTATGAACCATTGAGGGACTCAGTAGTGGGCCCTCGTCAAACTCCAAGGGACCGAAAATCAACTGATCACCATCTGGTGACAACATATCGTAGGACGAAGTGTCCAAAAAGTTCATCGAGTCTTTGATGCCTGTATCACTAGAGAGAGAGATGCGGGGAAGGGTAGAATCACGATGGGGATAACTATCCATAGGCATTATAGAAGTAGGGCCGATAGGTGGAAGAAAACAGGAACGGGATAGGATTGCTTTTATAGTTGGCGGAACCACTTTGTAGGGGAGCGAATCGGAAGGGGTGACAGCGGGATACGAGGACATGTACGAACGCCATCGGGCCTGCTTAAGAGGGGCTATCCTTAGCGGCATCCGAAACCTGAGGACAGATGCCATAATGGTGAGTTTATGACAACCTGACTCGGCTTGAATCAGATTGTGATTTCCTGGGAAGCCCAATTATCCCGTACTGCTGAAAAGGGGGTGTGGCTTCGGGGGGTCGGTACCTAATTAGGATAGAGCAAAGGGGGTAGAACCAATAATAAGTTTGTACTCACTTTGGAGGAAAATCCCTCACAAGCTGTGTGAGGATGGACTGAATTTGGAAAGAACGCTAATCCTGGTGAAATCGCAAGTTCAGTACGAAGCTATGCCAATTGTCCTGTCTTGCGGCGTCGGACGACAACGAAAAATGTGCAAACGTTGCAAATTGATGTTAGTAAGAGGCAAAGGTTTAGCGTAAAAGTAAAGCGCGACCTGCCCTAAATTTATGGTCTACTCTTGGTATCTTTGAACCGAACATATGGGCACCCATTTTCATCGCCATCCGCCACCGGTAGATATAGCAATGGCGGGACCAGATCATAATGCTGTGTGGCGCCCCTCTGTCTTTATTCAATGGAAGCTTCTCCATTCAACTCTGGCTAAAAGATCTAATAATTTGATTCTGAATCTACAAAGAAAACTAATCATAATCATAACACCACAATCGATTCTGCCGAACGATATCGTGCATTGTTATAAACACTTTTACCAGGCTGAGTTTCCGTGATTGGGTATGAGATACCGGGCGAGGCGTATCCTTTCATCAGAATTATACACTCATGTTTGGTCATCAAGCTTACCTCCCATCCTTTGACGTCCTTCATAATCTCTCGCTCCCGTTCCAATGCAGCTTCCTGCCGACGATACGCATCTCGATCCCCCTCCGCCACCAACAAGGGAACAAGGTGGATACGAGACCAAACTTTCTCTCTTTCCAGTTCCCTGTCGGGAACAAACCCCAAATCAGTTTACTTGGCTTTTTCTGGTACGGCCCTTGTACGGCCCGTAAAATCATGCGTGATAAGAACAGCGGCCGGATCCTCACAAGGCCACGTTTAATGACGAGCGCGCCATGAAAAGACACGTTTTACAGCCTGCTGACTCCATACGCCATTCTGTCGGTCTTCAAAAGATAAACTTACCTTCTTTCCAGGTTTCCCTTCCCAACACGATAGAAGCCATATGCACACACGGCTGTCACAGCTCCCAGAATGACTAGGCCACTTGGTCCACGAAAAGGAAGGTTTCGTTTGTACTTGACTGCCTCGAAGCCCCCGGGTGGAGGCATGTCTCTGCAAGCACTACGCTTCAGCTCATAGCCATCCTGTACAATGTATTACACGCACTGTCGGTACTGTATAGACACTAAGTTTTTGTAACAGTAGATTAGCGCTGTCCTCGTAAATCAATCAATCCATGACTCACTCGTTGAATATTGGGCGCGTCGTGGAGGACGATGGTGGTGAAGGCGGCTTCCGGATTCGCAACATTTGTGAATATCACGTGACTGGATAGAGACCTGCCCTAACCTCTAGCGTCGCAGTCCCGCCGCCATGCTGTGTTACTTATCAAGAATCACATCTATCGAATGATAATCGTTTCATGTGTAACGAAATGGATCGCAGCAAGATCGGTAAGACTGAATCCAGGCCCCAGGTTGGGTACATAACGGACTTTTGGGTGTGCAGCGCCTGTCCTGGTGCCTCGCTGATTCCGATAACCATGCTCCGATTTGATAAGTTGGAGCAGGCTTGGAATATCTCGGTTATGTGTTGGACATGGGTCCAAACATCTTAACGTACATTTCGTCCACTGTTACCGGAAACGTGCCCTGGATTCATGAAAAATATTATTTACTAAAATTAAAGACATGCTGTTCGAATTCTGTGACCCAGTAAGGCAGACTTTGTGATACGGAAGACTCGACGTTTACCGTAGCCGCCGTTTAACCAAAAGTTTTTCGATGAGTAATAGCTGCCACCTCAGAGCACTGCCATAATGTCCCACATCCACTCCCCAAGCCCTCTCACTCTCCCTCATCTACAGATGCCTGCACAATCCGTTTCTGCTACTGCTGCGCCACGTCAGAAATCTAAAGCTTATGCTACTGGTATAGCAGCTGGCGTCGAAGATGAAAAGTATCAAACAAAATACAAGGAACTCAAGCGAAAAGTAAAAGAAATCGAAACCGTTAGCAAACACCACAATACTCGGTGTATTCTTAACTCACCTGCTTTTAGGACAATGACAAGCTTCAGTACAAGGTCCTTATGGCTAAAAAATCTATCCAACGTATGAAACTGGAACGAGCGTGAGTAACTTTCTATCCACATCATCCCAACATGTATCTGATGCGAGATAAAGTGTCTTGTATGAACGTCTTTCTGCTGTGCCACCTTCTCCAGACCTTCACAGTCATGCACTTCCCCCTACCCACTCTGGTCCCGGTGTACCTCCCCCACATCCCCGTGATATAGGTGCAACAGCGCACCATCAGCATCGCGATCATCGTGACTTTCCACCTGTAGATTCAAACGATCACAATCCTGTCGAATACGTCCACAATCATAGTTCCTTCCGCGTTATTCCTGGCCCAGATGGCCGGCCTATTCAGACTCCCGATGGGCCCATAGGTCCTGGAGTTGCGCCTTCCCACGGAATGTCTGCAGTGCACATGTCGAGGGGCGGTTCCGCCTCAGGTCATGACTCTTCTCGACAGCTTCCACCCCTCTCGCAGATGACTCCTGTACAACATCTTGAGCCACCGAGGGCGCATGGACATTCACAGACCCATAGCCCTCATCTTCACCCTCACAGCAATGGATCTTCGCGTTCACAATCCTCACCTTCCAGATCGCGCGGTCATCAGATAGCTTCTCAGGCACCTCCCCCAGGATACCACTCAGGGGGAATTCCCCACCCTCAACAATACTCCCAGGATTCTCTCATTCCTGTCCAACACGGGTATCACAGCCCGCCACATCCGAGTGATAGGGAACGGTCTTCTAGAAGGCATGAGCCGCTTGATCGTGGCAGCTACCATCCTGATCCATACACTCATTCGCGGCAACATTCTTCGCATTCTTCCACGATGGCATCCCCTAACACTCGAGCATCACGTCTCCATAGTCATCAGCGCGTCGGGCCTGGAAGTACCATCAGCCACCCAGATCCAGAATACGAACGCGATCTTGAGAGAGAACGTGCATGGGCACGTCATGAGGGTGAATCCGCTCGAGAATACGCGCCTTCGGGAGCGATGCATGCATCTCCCCCCTCCCACCTAAGGCCTAGACCTCATGTAGACCCATACTCTCGCGAACCCATTGGACCAGGCATACACGGTCGATCATCTCGCTCTGACACATCAGGATCTGGTTCTGGATCTGGTTCCGGTAATGGTGGCGGGGATGCACTATCGCGACCTGAAGGTCACACTCAATATTATGATCGTGACAGGGGACCCTATGCACCCCGCCAGGCAAATCCGCCGCGCAATCCAAGTGAAGACCAAGACGTCATATATGAAGAAGGCCGTGCATACACCCGTGACCGAACTGCCGGACATTACATGCTTCCAGAGCAGCATCGCCCCCCTGTGGAATCATCCAGAAAACGCTCTCGTAAAGACATGGAAATAGATGGAGTCGATGACGTCGATGATTCACCCGCTGCAGGCAGCTCTGGGGGCGGAGGAGAAGCACCGAGGTTCGCAGGCGGTCATCTTACTGATGACCGTGGCTCCAAGAGACTTCATCAAGAACCTCCCCGTCCCCACGAGCGCGAGGAGGAAGAGGAAGAAGATGAGACTTCGGATACTTAGACAAAGGGTTAATTATTATTTTTTGCGGCGGCATGGTGAGTTTCCTTTTAGATCTTCTTGAGCCCGAGTTCTTGATAGGATATTTTCATGGTTTATTGCGTGTATGTATATGTTGTTGAGTATTTCTGTACACATCGCTAGCAGTCGTAATCCTTGGTATACCCCGTTCCTCGTGTTGTGCTCGCGCCATATGCTCCGTTCTTGTTGCAAACATAAGGGACAATTGTCTATACCTAATTCCATCGTAATGGTCTGACTTGCGGGTACTATGTTTTCGTGAGAAGCGTATACGAGCGATGACAGCGACATATGTTTAGACCGGCGGATCAAAGTGTAAATCTTGCCATTGTCCTGTACAGGAAAGCAAGGGGTTTCCTAATAAAAATATCATCTAACACAAAGGGGGGAATAACAATGGCCCAGGAGTCATAAAACAGGACATAAACAAAAACACATTTATCACTGATCGAGAAACCCAGCGGTGCAAATAGCAGTATCGTGAGTCAGAAAAAGGCCTAGTCATCAAGATTCGGCGGCCGCGCTAGTAGACCTTTCCCCAGAAATCTTCCGACTGTACGCAGCGGCCAAGACAGTAATAGCAGCCCGTTCAAGTTGGTACAGCTCCATTCTGCCAAGATACGTTTTGGACGGGTAGGTTTTTTGGGCATGGGGAAAACGGGTTTTAGCGGCGCAGCGATAAGGTTGTGTAGTTGTCACTGGCCGCGTAGATCCTAGGATGATAGTCCATGGCCGTGACTGTGCGACCTGTGCGCCGTGACTCATACTTGGCGAGCTTCTGCGCTTCCCAAAGCAGTTGCCGAGCGTGGCTGGACATGAGAGACAAGGAACGGGTGTATGAGGAAGGCAGTATCGTGCCATCTTGCTTGTCGAAAAAGCTTACGGAGAGACGCGGCCGGGAGTGTGGCTGAACCATCAGGCTTGTTGACTGGATGAGGGAAGTACAATGACCCGGGGTGTCAGGGGAAACGAGGGGGGCCACCTGCTGCGCTCTGTGATGGAATCCGAGGATTAGTATCCGAGTCAAGGTAATATTCTTAGATGGTTCACCTATTGTTCGATCTTTTTGGAGCATGTGGTTTCTTTGGAAGACATGTACTCGGAGCTACCCCGTTTAGCGCCATATTTTAGCGCTAATGTCACTGGGAGAAGTAGAGGGTTTTCCATAATGATTGAGCACGAGCTCATCTATGCCCCTCCCATTGGCATTCAGTCTGTGCCATCTAAGACCGCTCACAGATGGGTATTTCCGGCGGCGATCTAGTGGTCTGGTTTGAAATCAGATCAGCCTCGATTACGGTAGTGGAGCCTCAGATCTGGCCAATATAACCTGAATAAAATCAATCAATCCAAGAATTTTAAGAAATGGCAATCTCACACAAATGATGGCGCAGATGGGCCAGAATATCAGGGTTCAGAATCAGTTGCACATGGTACGATAACCTAAGCTTAAAGACACAAGATTGTGACTGAGAAGTGCCCCTTCCCTCATATCTGATGCAGCTTGCACGAATGGAAGACATTTTCGTCATTCACACACATCGCGCAAGTCATTCGAATCGCAGCTGCAACGAGGCGGCCGGATCAACGTGTTCAGAAGGCGCCTGTCTTCAAGCTTACTGTTCAATCTTGATGACATCAGGTGAAGAAATTCAGAATTGGACCATCAGATAAGTACACGACTCATCTAAACTACTACTTCACCGGTAAACATGGTCCGCTGCATGACATTTCAACACGTGTAACCCCCAAAATGTAATGGATGCTTACAATACAAGTTAGCAGCAATTTCGGCCTCTGCCCGGTCGCCATTTGCAAGCAACTTCTCTTTGTTATACAGGAGTTCCTCGCGAGTTTCCGTGGAGAATTCCTGATTTTGTGCTGAAGGGACGCCATCAACATTCCGGTGTCAGTGATGCTCCCTTTTTAACACGTACTTTCAACGATCGCGTCAACCGGACAAGCTTCTTGGCAGAAACCGCAGTAGATACATTTCGTCATGTCGATATCTGGGAAGGAACCGTGTAAGTAGTGCAACGTTCCACATCAACACGATACAAGTCATACCGTATTTAGTTGTTTTTCTGGAACCATCCGCGCGGGCTTCACTCTCGATGGTAATTGCTTGAGCAGGACAAATAGCCTCACAAAGTTTGCAAGCTAATAGTATGTGCTTCTTAGCCGCGCAATATACGGTCGAAGATGTTCACAAACCGATGCACCGCTCTTCACCACTGGGATACCGCCGGAGCGCGTGTTCTCCACGGAAACGAGGAGACAGAGGACCCTTCTCATATGGGTACATTATAGTGTAAGGCTCCCTGAAAAATTCTCCAGAACAATCCACATTCCTGAACTAGTTATGCATAAACTTGAAACAATTACATTTCAGAACACATACCTCGGATAATCTCGGTAAAGAAGAAGAGATGAACGGCCTTGTCAATGGCACTCTGCCCATCCTTGTAAGGGTCAATATCCTTTCCGGGCTCATCCTTTGCGGTCAAACTTCCTGCACCTAGAGGCGGTGACCTTATTGGACCTTCGAGTCGGCTTTCAAGATGCTCTGCGTGCGAGCAGCGGGTACTATGAATGTTGCGGTATGTCACTAGCGACGAGCGCAGCGCAATAGAACGCTGTGTCGCGACTATCTTAGGCGCGAGGCCTAGCACAAGACGCGGGCGAGCGAAAGACATGACGGTCAAAGTCGGGCGAGGTTGCTAAACATTCTGCTGTGACGTATGTCACTCTAGTGTGACAATGTTAACTAGCAGCCAATCGCGTATCCTTCATTAAATCATCACTAGTACTGGACCACCAGGCCATCGCCGTTCTCCTGGACCATGTCGACCTCAAAAGCAAAATCAAAAGTTCAACCATTGAGCGATCAGGGCACGCGTGCATTCTACCTACCATCCTCGCTTCTAATCGCTTCTTTGATCAGATAGAAATACAGCAGACTTACTCCCGTCTGCAAAATGAGCTTCAAAGCCTGGCTGGGAAGATAGGCGAGTTGGAGCAAGAGGCGGAAGAACACGGGTACACTCTCTTCACATATTTGATACCCACATTCGACTGACGTTCCATTAGACTCGTTCTCTCCACTTTGAATGAAGCACTTCAAGTGGAACCAGGTCGGAAGTGTTTCCGCTTGATCGGCGGTGTGTTAGTTGAGCGTACAGTCAAGGATGTAGTTCCTGCTCTGCAAACAAATCGTGAAGGCGTACGTGCCTTTTTCATCCATGCCACTGATTGTCTAATACCTACGTCTCTTCAGATCAAAAAGGTTATTGCCAACCTTACTGAGCAATACACCACGAAGGAACACGACTTTGAGACGTTTAAACACGATTATAACGTTCGTCCAGTCAGCAGGGCGTAATGCCGTGTCGCCGGTATTTGGATGTACGTTCATCTTGATCTGCTCACCTTGCGCTGTTGAATGTTATTTCCAGTCTACCCAATGACGCAGTCAGCAGCGATGTGACCTCATCATTAGCATGCGCAGCAAAATTGCAGACCCAGTTGTACATCGCTCAAGCTGCCGGTTTGCACTGAGTTCTAATTGTTGAGCTAGAATTTTTGTTATGCTGTGGTCCACAACGTATCTCGCAGAACACAAGAACCATAGCTGGCAGCAGCGTTGTCTCCGTAGTGCTCATGTGCATGGTTTGACACTGCGAGTTAATATTCGTCTTGTAATTTATATCACATCGTCTCTATGATTCAAAATTGAAGAATTAACGTGCTGGCTTCTAGATGTAGCAATGAGTCGTCTGTTGCACTGCGAAGTTGCTATGAATCACCTATATTTGTTCAGTACTTTCACTAGCAGTATCTGTTAGTTACTGCTGGTTCAAGTTGGTTTGTACTACTAATCCATGTACAGGCTGTACAGCCACTACCGTGAGCACTGAGCAAACGGCGGGCCATTGTCTCCGCTCTGAATTCCACATTCAATACCACTATGCCGAAATGACATTCGAATCCCTCCCTGGCAGAGTCCCAGTTAAGCTTATTGCTACGTTCCTTCGAAACATAGATTTCGAGTTGCTAATCAGTGTCGAATTTGTCTCGGAGACTAAGACGTGCTGCTTCAGACTCAACTTTAAACGCCTGGAAACCCCAAATCTGGTTAGTGGCGGCTACGAACGAAGTTTCTACCACTCCAGTCTTCGTTCAATCGTGCCCAGAAGTAATTGGATCGATATCCCTACGTTCGCACTGCCAGATTTCATACTTTTTGAATCTTCACTTCCTTGAACTTGATGGTTTCCGAGTGGGAAGAACGCTTCAGCAAATGATTCATTCTTGGATGGTTGGTTGAAGTGGAAGGAGCATAACACTTGGAGGGTGTAGGCCCATATCAGGTACATACATCTAGTGTTCTTTCAGGCTTAGGAGTGTGAATGATACAGTTATAGAATGTTGTATTGCGTCTGGCACAGAACTTACACGACCTGCACTACGGATGAAGTTTGGACTAAATAAATGTGCATTCTTGAGGATGGCCGTTTCTAAGCAGGTGCGGCCCAGATATATGATAATATCGTGTTCAATCGCAATGGTTTAGTCAACGAACTGGAATCGTCCTCGCGGGGCTTCAGTTGCAAGGACATCTTTACCGAGATGCAGTAAGCTCGGCAGGTTCAAGTTGTTCACCTACAATAAGAGTCAGTGCTTTGTGCTCCGCGTAGCCATATTACTGATGATGTACTGGCAGGTGGTCGCCACATTTACTGACGTCCGGATCATTGCGATCGGAATTCTTCGCATACCTCGTTGATTGTAAACCGCAATGCGCACGCTTTACTTCATCCTCCCCGAGGTCACTGATATCCTTGGAGCGAACTTGAAGGGCAATAGCCGGGCATCGCATCGCTCTCCTTATGGAGATGAGTGTGATGGCCCGTCAGCTGGTAATATCGAGCGGTATTCTGACTCCATTTGTGAGAGATCGTTTCTTAGCAGGTCACGGTTCGCGTCCATACAACAAACTTATTGATGGTCTCGGAATATAACACATCGTCTCGTCGTCCATTAACCAATCTTCACACCATTGTGATGTTTGAAAAGGTATCAAAATCACTCCGCGATCTTTGTGGTTTTGACTGACCAAGGTGAGACATGACGCCTTGTTCCTGAGGCTCCGGGCAGCACCAGTAACCTCGGTCGCTATATTTCTCTTATTGTCAATTTCTGCACGGTAGGCCGGTTTGTTGTCATTCTCAGCACAGCAGTGATGTCGAAGGTTTCATATGTCTTCCTCGTCATAGATCAGCTAAGGGACATGTCGGTTTTCTTTCCGAATTAGGCGCTGACATCGCTTCGGCCTTACAACAATGGATTTCTGGCCAATGTCGAAGTCCGCGAAGCTTGATATTCTACCTCGGGGACGGGTAGCCTCTTGCCTTTAAATCATGGTACAATATGTGGTTCAAATCCCTGCGTGTTTTATTGCCTTTATATTTCTTTTAATCGACGTCGCTGGCCAACGTCGCCCACCCTCCTTGAAGTTAGTAACATTTTCTACCTGCTACAATGTCGACAGTAAGTGATTCATCGCTGGGACTCGAAGATCGGTTTACTTAGTAATACGGACACCAGTGGCCATGTTCATCGTGCCCCAAGAGCTTCTCTCGTAAGGGCGATCTTACTCGCCACCAGCTGCTACATACTGGAATCAAGTGAGTTTTTTGTTATGTTGAAGCATTGTGCAAGCTGACAGTTTTGTCTTCCAGGCCACACGTCTGCGGGTCATGTGACAAAAGATTTGCCCAGTTTTCGGGCCTCAAGACCCACATCAACACACAGTGCGCTTGTTCGCTTTTGTATTTCGAACTATACTGACTGTTCCATAGCACCAAGGCCAAGCCTTACGTGTGTGGAATTGGTACTTGTATGAAAGCGTTCAGTGATCCCTCGTCTTGCACTCGCCATCGAAAGGAAACTCACAGACGCGAGGGCGCGTATAAGTGCACTATACCAGAGTGCGGCACAAGGTCAGTTTTGGTTATTACCATTGGAATTGTTCCGTCGGGCTCATACTCTGTCAGAATTAAACGACGATCTGCTTTTGTCGCGCATATGAAGAAGCATGGAGTCGATCCCTCCAAACTAGATTTAGATGCCATTGCCTCGTCGGCAAATAAAAACACTTCCCAACAAGCCAACTTCCATTTTTTACCTCCCCAAGTAGCCGATGCCCCTTACTGTCCCCCTTCAGAGACATCACTTCCAGACGTTACTGAAGACAATTTAGCACATTGGGCTCCCCCTGCTCTGATGCTGACGAACGACTATCAGATTTCCGTTCCTGAATATGATGGAGCCTCTGGCGTGACTGACGGCATGTATGACTATAGTTGGCCGTCTGAATTTGGTACTGGACCATCTAATTCTTCGCTCATGCCTCCACCATCGGTATCTACGTGTCCTCCTACGCATGTTGACGATTTCATTTTCGACGCTGGATACAACGGATACTTACAACCTAATGACGCATTCTCTAGGTTGCCTTCTCCATATGCATCGGCGTCGCCCTCTTTACCTCCTCTCCTTGACGGCTTCGTGGACTGCTTCGGGTCTCGCATGCGATCGATGTCCTCCTCTCCGGCCACGTCTTCTAACTCTGCACTGGATGATCAGTTAGATTATGCTCTCTTGAGCTGCGATGTACCCAAACCATACCTTTTATTCAACACCGTTTAATTTACCGCACTAATACTTAGTACACTTCACGCATTCAAGGATTGTCACGGGACTATTTTTTATTCATAATTTATACCGCAGCACTGTAGCCTACATACCTCTCACTCTTCACCACCATCTGTTCAGTGAACTATGTCTTATTACCCTTATACCAAGAGGCTTTTAATATACTGTCTTTTGAAGCCCCAATGACACTGCAAGCCAATATTAGAGATCGATAGAGTTAGATAACCTTCTAATCTGACAACAAACGTAAATAAAACGCCCACAAGTTACAACTAGTACTAGGCCAACCCGAGTACTCACTTGAGCATTTCTCAAGGTCCACTCGCTCAGGCGTCTTTCCATCGTGTTTATCTTCTCAGTCCATCTTGCTCAATTTTTGCGGCGCGGGCCACCGCTGGCTTCCCTTACGAAGCTTTTTTCGTGTCCGAATCCGCGTTCGTAACTTTCACACTGCAAAAAGGAACATGTTAGCATCACCACTGTACCCCACTTCCTCCTTTGCTCCTCAGCTTGCATCCGATGATCATTCCCAGTTTCGCCCTGCCAGAGATATTGAATCCTTCAATAACTTGCTTCCGCCCCCGATCGAATTCATAGAAGGCTCGTCTTCTGGCGCTCTCGCAGTCGCGGAAGGCAAGTATGAACCTATCAACGCCACACCGAAGGCATCACAAAATATCGTAGGTGCATGCAATAGCTCTATCATCAAGCTGCTCACCTGGTCATCACCTACCAGGTTCGTGAACGCCCTCGAACACCCTCCGCATCCCTGGCTTCGCCCTCAAAACAACCGATATCTCCTTCATCAACAAAGCATGGCGCGTTATTCACCGGAGTTTTGGACTTTTCATGGCCTTGGCCCCCTGGTCACAATATCGGTAATGGCCTTCATAATACGGGGAATACTTGCTTCTTGAACAGTGCTTTGCAATGTCTCCTCCACACGTCTCCTCTGCTCAATGTTTTAATGGCACACTCAAAGTCTGACCCATGTGAGGATAACCTTAATAACCATGAGTTAATCTTACCTGGTATGTAGGTCGAGTAAAGGGAGGCTTTTGCATGTCATGTTGTCTTCGCCATGTGATGCTCGACTCCCATCAGAAGAAGCATTCTTGCACGCCGTACGTCATTGTTTCGAAATTGCATGGTACGTATTACTTCCCTTATTGAAACCTGTGTCCGATTGTACTTTTCTAGTCATCGCAAAACACATGCGGAAGGGCAGGCAGGAGGATTCCCATGAGTTCCTTCGCTATGCCATTGACGCTTTACAAAAATCATGTCTAGCTGGATACCCGCAGTGAGTGTTTTGTTACTTCCTACTTGTGTGGTCGTTAACAAGCTTCGAAAAGAAAAATTGATCCAAAACTTGCGGAGACCACCTGGGTTCACAAGATATTCGGCGGTCGGCTGCGATCACGAGTGACATGCAAGGAGTGCCACTACAACAGTGACACATTCGATAACATGCTGGATGTGAGCTTAGACATATATGGCTCAAATAGCGTGAAGGACGCCTTCCGGAAGTTTGTTGCTGTCGATTATCTCAAAGGGTCAGACAAATATAAGTGCGAAAAGTAAGCAATATCTATCAGCCGGCATGCTCACATCTGATGCGCAACACTCTGGCAGGTGCAAGAAGCCGGTCGTTGCCGAAAAGCGGTTTACTATTCACGATGCGCCTGCAGTGTTGACTATCCACCTCAAGCGCTTCTCACCCCTCGGTCGGAAGATTGGCCATTTTGTCCATTATGACGACCGTATCACGCTGAAACCGTTTATGAGTGAGGGTCAATTTGGCCCAACATACTCATTATATGGTGTCATTTGTCATGCAGGCGGGGGACCAAACTCAGGCCACTACTATGCTACTGTCAAAGGTGCCAATGGCATGTGGTATGAGATGAACGATGACAGCGTATCACAACACCGTAATACCCCTGGGCCTCTGAAGAACGCATACATCTTGTTTTATATCAGGGAGAAAGGCCAATCTCTCGAAGCTGCTATTACTCGCCCCTCGATGACCCCTCGGAATGTTGTCGCTGGAATGAAGAAGAGGAAAGTTGTGGACTCTGAAGACGATGGCGGTGACGACCTTGGCGTCAAAACTGATCGACCATTCATCGGACCTCTTCTTCCTTCTCCGATAGCTGATGATGCGGAGGTACATAAAAAGGCTAAAATGGACGACAGGGACCCTCAGGCTGAGAGCATCAAGAAGAAAATCGAAGCTGTTAAGCAGGTTCTCAGCCCCAGCACTGCCCTCACGAGCCTCTCACAGTACAATGATGATGACGACGATGACGGTGAATCGCCAGTTATGACACCCGTTGACCTTAAGCCACCTTCAAGCACCACTGAGTCGCTCAACGCTACCTCACCGCCTCCCCCCGGTCCTCCTACCTCTCCTCCTCCTATTTCCAGCACATCATCCCTCAACTCCGTACAATTGAATACAACTCATTCATCAGGCATTTCGCCAAGCGACTTCTACGCGTCATCAAAGAATAACGACAAGAAGCGCAAATCGTCAGATTACGATGACCACGACGAACAGACGCCCCGGAAGCATTATGCCCGCGTGCCCCTGCATACCCAATCTTCCAAACAGTCACACGGTCATCGAAAGTCATCGTTTGGCGGTGGCGCAGTCAATCCTTACAGCCGGCTAGCAGGAAGTAATACATTATCCCAACATCGATCAGATAACTGGCAAAGACCTCCGCAGCAGTATGGTAAGAAGAAGAAAAGGATGATCATGTAGACCAAATTTCTTGGCATTATTAATTCTAGAGTATATGCTGCAAGTCACATATATGTTCACGATTCTGTACGAAAGGTCACGAAGCTCGCTCTACTACAGCTTTGCTTTTATATTATCAGAAGAGAACGCCACAGTCTTGGCATTGCCTTCTTGTCCATCTTCCCACCAGATAACAGTCACGGTGGTATCATCTCGATAGCTCCTGGCAATCGGAGCAGGTATGCTCATCAACTTCCTCAAACTCTCGGTGTCGCCCCCACCAAATGCGTTCCGGATTAGATGCGAGCTGACGTTCTCATCTTCAAATGACCAGGAGCCACTACTATTATTTCGTTTCTTCTCCTTGCCTTCCACAGTTGGTGCCCCTGACACTGTTGGTACGAGTTCTGGAAGGGCTGTTTTGGAAACCACTCCTTTGAGACCTTTTAGATGTCCGCCGACAAGGGCTACGACATCCTCTGAGCTAAGCTTATCCCACAGTCCGTCAGTTGCCAGTACCACGAAACGGGATGTAGGTGACCGCGACGGCCGTGCAACACTGCCGAAGTCAAAGTCACGGTGGGTTACGACTGGGGTGGCAGTAACGTATGGCGGAGTCTTGAATGATGAAGGGGGTGAGCGCAATGGTTGATCGTTGCCCACAAGAAAGGCACGGTTTAGTCTGAATATCAGAGTCAGCAATGGTTTGTATTGACTTTGCCATAATCAAATCTAAAATCACGTACACATCTTGCACCTCACGGGGCCACTTGTATCGGGCATCTCCGAACGCACGGCTGGGTTCAAGCCCACCAAGTATGCGACCCGCTCGAATAACACTACCCGCCTCATCAGGAGGATGTTCAGATTGAATCCTAAAGTCGATTGTAAGAAGTTGTACCGGAAATTAACTGTGGTAATGAACCTTTTCAATTCACTCGGGTTGCGACCGGTCTGGTCTTCGCTAAGAACCTCAACACGCCACGACCCCTGACCTTGCTCATTTTCTTCCCAAATGCCGGCAACAGCACGACTATCCCCTGAGCAAGCCACGTATAGATGCCGATGGGTGGTGTCGAAAACGGCCATCAGCGCACAGCTGCCTGAAGATAGAACGGCACGTCATATTTGAAAAAGACAGGTAGAAATTGTGCCGTACCAGATACAGCAGGAAGCATCGTCTGCAGTGCCAGCGGATGTTTGCTAAGATCGGGGAGGATGTTTTTCTTTATTGATTCAGCATCCAAGTTTGCGGCGAGAACCGAAAGGGGTGCATTGATGAGTTCCTGATCTAACTTGGTGAAAGCATTTCGTATGGCAAGGGAGATTCTCTCTGGGTTTTGAGGGTCTTCGCGAGATTTAGGTGCAGACGTGCGAAATATCAACTTTAATTTTTCCAGAAGTCCGGATTTCGGGACGTCTGTAGAGTGAATCAGGGAAGATAATTCCAGGACCACGGCGCTGATGAGGGTCTTGGAAAGAAGGCGAGATGTATGGGGGCCCCCATGGCCATCCATAACGGTGAAGAACAGCCAGTCACCTGGTGCAGATGGGTCAGATGGATCGCGGGCAATTATAGCGTCTGCATGTGCATCTTCTAGGGGGTCATTGGCGGCAACAGATGCCGTGGCATATCGCCATACTGTGCTATCAGGTCTGGAAAAGCTGTCAGACGACGCATTTTCTATCAGACGATCTTTAACAGCGTTTTGTGATAACATGGAGAATGTGCGGTTGGCCATAAGTGGCATCCCGTCCGCGCCGCGAACTTTGACTGCAAGGTCAAATGTCTGCTGCTTGGTGAAAGTATAGTAGAGGTAACTTGGTGTGCCAATAAGAACGGTGGTGGCAGCCAATGGTTTCCAAGCCCTTCGAAGCATGCCCAAGAGTCCTGGAAGTTGACCGGTGGTATGCGTTAATAAATGATCTCAACTGGAAACAATGAGCGTGATCCACGAGATACACAGCGCCCGCAGTGCCACACACGTTGAAAAGGGTGGAGAGTCTACCGCCAGCACAAGTCCGGAGTTGGCTGTGCTGCTACAGCCCGAAAGGTTCCAGAAACTACGTAATATGGTTGTAAGAAGCAGAGCGAATGTGTGAAAAATGACGACAAGTTTTACTTACAAACGAGGTATTTCCTTCTGCTTGACGTTGCGCCGAACAATGTCATGACCGACGCTTGCCAAATTCGGGCTTAACGCGCGCCCGATCACGTGTACGTGTGTAGACCTCAACGTCGGAGATTAAAATGATCTGTCTTCCCATGCTGCTGTCAGCGCTGTACAACACCAACTTGTACTGCTACCACGACGTGCTGCTGTGCCATAGCTATTTCTTTCAAAGGTCCTTTGTTATTCATTACATCCAGCCATTAAGTCTCATTCAAGCTTTCATATCTCTTTGTTATAACAGCTCTTTCGGATGACTAGTTCGGGCAACAATGATGCAATCTTGCAACCATCGATAGCTGTGGGAACAGAAGAACAGGAGGGAGATTTCTTATCGACGACGAAGACATTCGATTTCGCGATCGTCAGTGATGATGATGATGATCCTGAGCTTGATCTTCCGTCCCAAGTAACGAATGTAAGTGAAAGACATGTCCGATGACGCGAGCAATCAGTCCTTAAGTGTGTCCTGTTATGTCATCCCTCAAGCCACCAAACTTCACGGCCCCAAGCGATGTGCAGCCTCAAGTTCTAAGACCGCCCTCTCAACAACCCACCGTAGAAACACTCCAGTCACTCGGCATTAAAGTACGAGATTTTGCGTATGAAAGTACTTTGCCACCCATCGCGCCTGTTCCGCGAGTACCACGCCAGACTCAGCCTAGTGCAAGATCGCTGAAACGTACCAGAGGAGACTGGGAAGAAGAAGAAGAAGGGCCATCGCATTCCTCACGCCCTCAATTCGGACGCGAAGCCACTAATGCTGGCACAGCAAGCAGCAAGCCCGAGTCTCTTGTGCGAAAAGCCACTGAGCCACTTGAATTTAACCCTGCGCCCGCTTCAAAGCGCGCTATGGGACGCGCAGACTTGAGCAAACCTGTATATGGAAGCCAATTACCGTTCCGTACACCCCGTTGTGCCCTTAAAACCCATCGCACGCCGCCGAGAAGATTTTCTACAACTCCGCTAACTTCCCCCCTGTTTGGGTCGCCGTCAGAAGAGCCGTCTCAGGGGGGATCACAAGAGTCGGAGTTAGTGATGACACCTGCTGGACCGGTGTCCTGGCATATCGAAGACACCAGCTCGATACCCGCTTCACAAATGGACACAGACTCGTTGGCTTTTGTGCCAGAAGAAATATCTTATTCCCAGCTAGGGCTTTCGTCTCAGTTTTCACCACTTGCCACGTCGCTTTCTACTGTCATACGATCTCCTGTCACCCCTAGTCGCGTTTCGCCACCATCTCAGGGAGGTGGTACCTTGGAGTCGTCGCATGTTATTCCACAAACACTAAATTCCAGCCGAGAACTCAAACGTGGCTTGAAAGCTAAGACGACCAAAATTTCCACCCAGACGTCCCCTCGTTACCTGCTGCGTCGACGATCCCTGTTATCCGTTCATGCTCCCACACGTTCACGGTATCCCCATCCACTGACTCCCACGAAGAAAGGAAGCCCAAAGGGTTCTCCGCAACCTCGCTGTAGACGTTTGCAGCGGCCTGTGCTAACGAGGTGAATTCTAGCTGACTAGATTCGGTTGATGATTGCACAAGTTGGATGGGTTTAAATTATTTCTATTGCTGTTGTTTCGACATACATTCGAGGAGTACACGGTCCGCAGTGATGCTCCATGTAGTTTTACATTCCCGGTAGTTGATGGACGATTTCATGTACACGTGTACCGCTATTAATCAGGATTCAAGACCGCAGAGTGATGTTCTCGTCTTCTTGCTATTTTGACTTGACCTGTGTGGAACGGCGAACGTGTAACTATATATATGGTAATGATGAGAATGGGTTGACTGAAGCAGAATTAGTTGATCCAGTTCTCCTCCAGGGAAAGCTCGGATGGGCACTGCGTCGCATGAACTAGTCCCGAAATGAAACGCCGATTCCCAAGTCAGGTGAGTCCGGGGAAAGCCAAGGTGATTACACTAGGGACGACCCTTTTTAGCTCATACTTAATAACAGATCATGATGGATTAGTCTACGCGGCTCAGATCTTTGCCGCAGCGGCTGCAACCCGACATCGCGACATGTGCAGTGGCAGTCTCAGACAATAAGCGTGGAAAGGTCTGGGCATAAACGTCGAGTAACGTCGGACACGGCTGTCCATTTTATTGATGCGACCAAAGCTAAATGGACTGTGTTGAGTAAGTTCAATTAGATCCCGATTGGATCCAAGAGTCACAGCCAAGCGCCCATCAAAATGAAAACTGAAATTTATGTCCTGCAGAACGAGAATGTTCCGCGAGTGGAGTCTCCACTGTTACTCCGACGCATGTGCAACAAGTGACTCCGACGAATGTGCAGATGTGACATGTACTCCGAGTCATATCATGGTGCCGAGCTCACTTGAGCGCGCTAAGGCTACTAGTAGGGGGACGTAAAGATAAGGTGAAGGCAGAACATAAAACTCGCGGTCAGCTACATCACAGTCGTGATCACTGGGGAGGTCGCTATGATCGGTCCGTACCAAGCCTAAGCACCATGAATTGGGTAATCGCTGGATAGGTCTTTGAAATTTGAACCTTGTTTCACTACACACGCCTTCTTCGCGTGACTCCCCCTTCATCTATATATTTCTATTCCCTCCCGAAGCCCTTCCTTCTTCTGCTCTTCCATCATGGCAGAACCTTCCTCCAATGTCACAGTATCCCTTCTCCCCGTATCCCTCTCCCTAGTACACATCCCTCGTTCTCGTCTACCCCAACTATCACATCCCGTCCTAAGGCAGATCCTCCAGCCAAACCCCACTTTCATCAATGTCACCTGCAATGAGATCGAACTTAGTCTTTTCGCAGAATCTCACATGCTAGCAGATTTCGAACCCGTCGCTAGACGAGACAGGCAAAGGCAACGATCTCGCTCTGGCTCTGGATCCGGTTCAAAGCGTCCTCACTCTGTATTGCCCCAAGACCACCTCGAAATATCCTACGAAAAGTGGAATGTTCTTCAGATTGACTCTCATTCTGATCAACTCGGTATGCTGTACAACCCCTATGAGCAAATTCATCAATTCACCAATGTTTAGACAGCTCCGGAGCTCGTATACATGAGCTCTCCGCACCGTTAGCTGCAGCTGGAATCTCTATCCTGTACCAGTCCTCTTACTTGAGCGACTTCATATTTGTACGTCATATATCAAATTATCCAGCACCTAGGCTTTCTAAATTGTAACAATCAGGTAAAGGAGTCAAGACTCCAGGAGGTCATGTCTTTGCTCGGATCAACGGGATTCGATCTCTATTCTTCTGACCCGGAACTACTCACTTCTAGAGTAGTCTCCCCATTGCTCTCCCCAGTCTCCCCCGACGACTCTTCCATCTCCGACGTAGCCCAGGATATCACTGTAGAATCCGGCGCAATTCTGACCCGCACAAGGAATAGTCTCGACCCCGTTTCTGCTGCTGCCATTAGTTTGCAGTGCATAAATCTCACGACATCACCTAACGACTCACCAACAAGCAGTCCGACTCATCATAAACCTCCATCACGTCACAAATCCCACTCCCCAACCTCGGGGGAAGTGCGCGTGTTGACTCCTAACCTTGCCTGTGTCGGCCTTTCTGATGACAGTGTTGACACGTGGGGACTCAAGATCGTAAAGCTCGTAGCGTTCCCCGAGTTGATCCCCGTCAAGGAACACCCCTCACGGTCACGCAAGTCACAGTCTCGCAACGCCCGCCCTACCGACGGAGTTCCGCTATCGTTGTCAAGTCGAAAACGATATTCAGATTCATCAGATTCATTTTTTTCTTCGAGCGACGATGAGGAAGAAGGTTACTTTTCTCACTCTCCTCTCGGTAACCTGTCATCCATTTCACTGCAGTCTTCCGCTGCTTCCCGGTCCTTCCCAGATCTATCTATTTCTGTCCCTTCTCAAACAGGACCTTTCAAACCCTCTGCAAAACACATCGTTGCACCACTTGCACCACTCTCTCCACTTGAACCAAAGCCAGCATCACATCGTAATCCCACTTTCCACCATATGGATCCATCGGCCACCATCAAGAAGCCTGTAGATGACACCATACGTGGCATGGTTCCATTTTTCAGCTTCACCCGTACACAAGAAGGCACCTCATTAACAACTGACGTTTCTCTTCTTGCCGCCCTATTTCCTCCGAATGAGCGGCACATGATGATTTGCGCTGGCGAACTTGATGCTCTTGATGCACAGAGTTCGAGTACAGATTCAGACTCCGAGGACGACGAGGACACGCTTTCATCAGGTGGTGCCCTTAAATGTTTGCAGATAGATCTGCGTAGATTCGGGCTTGGTACGCCATTCATTTATTGTCTTCTGGAAGGCATTGACACCTGTGCTTCTGTTCCACATAGATAAACATGGCTTAGTGAACCGCTTTTCACGGGTCTTGGAACAAAATGGTATCAACCACATGTATAGCTCGACCTATAAAACGGCTAATCTACTAGTGCGTATATCAGTTCCTTAATTATGCGCTTCGATGTGATGAACTCTGTTCTTGGGTAGGTTTCTAAAGCACACGCCAATCGTGCCCGAGCCTTACTGAAGGCTTGTTAAATTCCATCTCCGATCGCCATATTCGTTCGCGCTAGCAATCACATCAACACCACCAAAATGATCCAGGCAACGCCCGGTGCCGCCTGCATTTCGCACATTCAATCCCTTGGGTGACACCCAAAGAACTTAGAAGTACTTTACAAAACCCATATTTCCGCAAGCCCCGCTTTTCGTTTAGCGTTTACAACGAATGATACCCCCGTTTCTATATCATTATGGGCATCCCATGTTGCAGGTTCTTTTTGGTTTAAAACCCCCATTTTGCGTGTTGTAGCGTATGTCAGCATGTCTATGTCTCACTCATCGTCATCTAGTTGTTATTTTATTTCGGGCATTTACTATCCCAATGTTCTTTATGTACATCAAACCACACGCATACTTTTCAGGAATATTCTGTAGTATGTAGCATCTTGTATTGTTACCGCGCGACGAGGGTGCCTCGGTCATGTCTTGGGACGTAGTTGCCTTTAAGGCAACCAACAATAATTTCAATATGGTCGATGATAATGAGTGTGAAAAAGATGAGAATATAAAAATACAAAGAAGTATTGCGGGTATATATATGTGATGTTACTGCATGTGGGGCAGGTACCAACATATGTCGGGAAGTATATACGATGAACGAAAGAAGCCGGTTCACGCTAAGCGCCAATAGATTTAGAACGTTCGATAACAGACAGGTACCAATCATCAAACGGGGGAAGATCGTCTTCGTCCTCGTCGTCGGAATCTGGCGTGGGCGTCTCGCACCGAATGATAGAAAGACCAAAAGTCATTTTTTCTGAATCTGCAAGGTCATTGACGTCTGGGGTAAAATGCGGGTGATCGGTAGAAGCTGTGCGTCCCTTCTCGTGTGGTGTGAGAAAACACCCGTATTCGTCAAGGGACGGAGGTATGGTGATCAGATGACACTCCCGCGAGTGGTCAGAAGGTAAGCCACTGCTATCAGGGTCGTCTTGATGGTGCGGACCAGGGGCGGAGACGGTGGCGAGGGAAATGGAATTGATCGGAGGTGTCGAACTGCCCTTGGGATATACCGTGAGGTAGTCGTAATCTTGGTCATCGACCCTGTTGCCCCATGAGATCCACGGGTCAAGCGGCTCCGCCGCAATGATAATGATATGAGGTGCTCTAAAGGCACAGTCAGACTCTATGATAGAGACGCCTGAGAAATTTCTGGAGGCAAGTAGGATAGGCTGGAGAAGTTTTGGTGTCAGCCGGCGTAGAAGTTCATGCCCGACAATCTGCAACTTCGTACCTGAGCAAGATCTGTCCACACGAAGGGCCGTTCCAACAGTGATGAGGCCACTGATTCATTGAATCGCGTGCAAACCGCGGACGCCGAGAGGGATGCTTCGAATGCCTGAGAGGGAAGGCAAGCATTCAGCTGATTGGTTCGAATGAGGGATTTATAAGGCGGCTCACCACAGCTTTACGGCGGTGTCGGAATATTCCGTCCACTATTTTGCGGAATACAAGTCTTTCAATTGAAGAAGCTTGGACCTAATAGAGAGTAAAGGAGATGAGATGAGTGTCAAAGTGACATAAATGACACTAGCCGGCTTACAGCGAGATTAAGTTTCTTGCGACTGAACACGCGAAGGGGGATTTTCGGCCGAATGATACCAAAGTCGTCTGATGGGGCTACGGACTGTGAACGGAATTCGTTTGAATTACAGCCAGCTGATTCATCGTGGGATGATGGTAGAGGACGATGATGGTAGTACATGTGAGGGGATAAACGGGGCACGTTGAGAAAACATGGCCACTGAGGATCAACCCGGTTTTGATACGGTGTGTAAAAGTCGTCTGCACAAGAGACAGGGGGAGTGATAACTATATGGGGTGCGATGTCAGGATACAATGAGTCAAGCACGATGTTGCGACCATCCAGGCGCAAGTCGAGGAGGGTGTCCTGAAAGCGAGACATTGGAATGAGTAAAGAAAGAGAGGGAGAACACTCACATATTCTCTGTCCTCTTCACAGATGGAGTAGGAGCACACGGAAGAGTGAGAACCTACGGTCTCTAAATCTTCTTCGAGAACGATGTGGGAGTCCACAAACAGTTGCTCGGGAACGGATTCGATGGGTTTAGCTTCTGGGCCACCAGTCTTGAAATTATGTTTTCAACAAACCAGGACAACGTGACAAAGTGTGTAACGTACCATGTCATTTGTGCGGGAAAGTGGCTGAAAGGTGGTTGAGGTTTCTGGTGAAGAGAGAGAGGTAAGGCGCTCGTCTGCATCCGAAGGTGAGGCAGAGGCGCAGCTGGCATCTGACAATGTGCTTGCATTCTGGTTCTGAACGCCGGAAGTGTTGAAATTCACATGCGGCGCCGAGACCGCTGTGAATTCCTGGTGGTCCGATTGTGAATCTGGCATGCAGGTTTGTGTGATGGAGGCATCCTGAAGCAATGCATTAATCAGACTAGTATATAGCTGACCATGGAGCTTCGACTTACTTTGCTTGTGCATTCAGTGTCATTGTTGACTGGTTTGATGTCAGGGGAGTAGGCTGCGTCCAAATACGGCTCATCGAAGTTCGCGAGCGCGTGTAGCACACGTTCCCACGCCTTATTCCATCTTCTCTCCTTGAGCGCGTCGTATGAGAATACATCTAACATTGACTCTGGGACAGCCAGCATCGACTGTATGATGGTGAGTGCGAGCGCTATAAAGTTGCCCATAAGTGTAGGTGAGTCTATCGTTTGTATGGTGGCGCGTTATAAGGTCCAAGCAAGAATATCGGTATGACGCGTATTGGAGTATTCTTACTGTCCTGACGCGTTTAGCTAGACCTTTAAGTATCAGGACCCAGAACGCTTTGCTGTGGCCCAGCGGAGTTTCTTACACCTTTGTTGTAACTGTGGAAGTCCACATTTCTACACGCCACTCAACTCGATGCACACCGCACCCTTTGTGAACAATTATGGATCTGCAGTCCTGTGGCTTTTTCGGTTGGTCCGCATACTCGGAACTTGCCTTGGTGGATTCACGCGTCGTAAAAGCTGCAGCATGCTCTGGTCTAGGATACTTATCTTAGCATCTGACAGTCTATCGGAAATCGGACGTTCCTGTAGTGATATCAGCATGTGCGTCGGAGTCGCCTTTGCTCAGCCTGTTTCGACGGCTGGACATTTCTGCAGTCTGTACAATAGAGGCGGCGGGCCTCTTATTCCACAACAGGGCAATTATGATATTCCTGTAAGAACATAACATCCAGGGACCCACAAAATACACAGCCGGGTGGCACATACAAGTAGTCTTCTACTACTTGTTCAGTTGAGCTTCGATATTCAAGGCCTTGATCAGACATAACCTATCAGGGAAATGCCAGTGATATTACCACTGCACAGCCAAAGCTGCAAACCCAATACTAGAACTTTGACAGATCACAGGAACTGATAATCCGGCTGTGCCCAGTATATTGCTGCAGCGATAATAACAGTGTCGGTACAGTGCCCTCAGTCTTTGCCGTTAACAACGGGAAGATCTGCCTCATCCGACCTGCGTGCTGTCACCTTCGTAAAATCCCTCATAGAATAATCAGCTCCGGAGAACTGGTTCGTCGTCAATCAGTCAATCAATCCTCATACACGATAAGATAACAAACCTTCTGGCAAAGATCCCTAAGGTAACTGGGTATCATCCTAACCACCGGTGACAAATTCGTGTAAAACGGCAGAAAAATAGTTTGGGACTGCTGTGCATCAAGTGCAGTGATGATCGCCTTTACTACTGTCACTGGCGCGATGGATGGTACAAAGAACTGGAAGAAGGGGTTGGATGGCAGTCGGACAGTGGAGAACAGGGGGGTTAAAATGTGTCCTGGACAAACGATGGTGGTACGAATCCCCGGCGCATCATACCTAAGAGCGAGATGAGCATGGCACAGTATCATATGTAATTCATATACGTACACTTTGTCGAGCTCGTAACGCAGAGACTCATTGATGATCATCAGAGCTGCCTTTGATGCACTATAATCGGCTACAAGTATATGTCAGAGTAGTATTGGATGAAGCTTCTTGAAGCTTACCCATCCGGACACAGCCAACGAGGCCCATGACAGACGACATCGTCACCTGGGGTGGCAATTCATAACATTTCACCCTGACACATGAAGAGACTTACAATATGACCAGTTTTGTTTTTGATCATTCCCGGTAAGAACGCCTTCAAGGTCCAGAAATGGGCCAGGGTATTCACACCAAATGTCCTTCGTGTTACAACTAAGCTTCAGCACTCGAAAAAATATAAAATGACATACTGGTATACGTCCTCTGGTTTGAGATCGATGATGAGTTTCCCTTGCACAACGCCAGCGTTGTTGACAAGCATAGTAGGTTGCCCGATCTATGATGCAAACTTGAACATATGTCAACAAAAGACACAAGACAATATACCTCATCAATGATCTTCTTCGAAACGGCCTCGACCTCCTCCCACTTCGAAATGTCACATTGGTAATAAACGATGTTGTCTAGTAACAAAATTTGCATTGAATAGAAAAAATATAGGAGAGGGTGGCGCACAGTTTTCAGTTACTATCGGTTTGATATCAAGTACAACCACCGTGACGTTACGGACAGCGAGAGTGTTTGCTAATAGTTCTCCTACTCCCGAAGCGCCTATATTCGTCTTAAGTCATGGAAGCGCTCGATGCAACTAATAAGGGTCATACCTCCAGTGATGACCACAATCTGTTCGCTCCAATCTAAGGGTTTAGGTTTAAAGAAAAAGCTCCCTTGATTACGATACAGCTGTGAGATCCACTTCAAGAGCCCTGCCTGTATGTTAGTATCAGAAGCGCTCGTATTTCTGAGGACGCACAGAAAGCAGAAACAGCTGCGCAATATATGGATGGAATGAGCACGACTGGATTTACGAACTCGTAACCTTGAAAAATATAGAATATGGGTATGAAACACGTAAAGAAGGGACCTGTGGATAGACAATACATCAACATCTAATCACGGGGATACGGATGACAAGTGCACGAACTGAAAGCTGTCTGCGACAGGACTTTGACAACCATGTCGATATCTACGCTGTCATAGATTGGCGCAGGATCATAGCTGGATGATGCACTCATATTTAAGTCGGCCGGAATGAAATATGTCTTGACGATGACACCAGATTATAGTGGGTGCAGTGGGCGGCTGAGAAACTCGATGATACGGTAAAAAGATAGAATAAGAAGACAGGCTAGCGGCTGTACGGCACAGCCGATAACAGGAGAGAGAACGTTGAATGAGACTCCGTCTGATGGGCAGTGAGAGGGTTGTGCGTCGTTTCAGCCTTAGCACCGGCCGTGAGACCATTTATTGCTCATTGCATCAGCCCATCACTGATTCACTGTTGCGGGCCACAGCCATGGTTGCAAAAGTTTGAAACGAGATGAAGGACGACGGTTGAAGCTTAAGGTGAATAGAAGTTCGAGTTTATTTGAAGAGAATATTAATCTAATGAAAGACGCGATATGATTTCAGACAGGCTCTATGGTTCTAATGGTACTACCCCATGCAGACTCCAGAAGCTTTTGCAAGTCATCCGAGTCCCCATGTGTCTTCACGCGTTCCATCATGTATCCACTTGCATACCATTGGAGCTCATTGGAGTCGTATTAACGTTTGGTATACTATTCTGTTTGGCCTACTTTGCAGTCAGTCGAGTCATCGTCAACTTGAACATCTCTTCTCTTTACCTCCATCCCTGCGTTTTCAGTCATTCATTAGACAGGTGCCCGCCAGCCATTAAATTTGATAACTAGCATCGAGGGCGTCTTCATCCAGGGACACAGTACGTTCGCGCTCCCAGAATCCTGTCGTGTTTCCTCATCCAGTCGGAACGATATTAACTATATTTATAACTCGCACAACAGATGGGGGTTGAAGCAAGTCGCCCTCCGGCTACTGCTCCCATCGGCTCTTCAGAAAAGTCAGCGACTAAGGTCGCAAATACCGCTCATGCTCCGTGCGCAACCGTGACTGCTGTCAGCGCAGCCTCCATTGGCGAGATTACTCCGGGTCATGTTAAAGCAACTTCCGTGAGTCGCTCGCTGCTTTGACATGTACCTTTATCGGGTCCTGAGAATCTGCAACAGAGGGCCGATGCGACTGCGTCTAGGAACAAGGTCAGATATTTTGATGCTTTGACTTTGAGATGACTTAATTAGGATCTCCACAAGGCGATCATGCATGAAGACAAGACTAATGTTATTGTGCCTATGCCAGACCATGTTCAGCTTAACACGTCCAGCGCGGTGGATGCCGTGAGTGCCTTTTCTACATCTTACCCTGAGTTACCACATCTTCATGTTGAGTTTGATAAGACCGGAGCCACTAGCATAGAGGTATGAGTTTCCAGAATATCTGAAGTCCTCGGAATTGGACATTTTACTATTTTAGACACTCGGCTTTGATTGCCCATCAGTCACCCGCCAAGAGGTTAGTTTTACTCACGGTCTTTGCGGGACTACTTTCACGCCACATGCTTACAGACAAAATGCAACCAAGACTTTTATGTTCCGGAACCTGTACTACACAGACCTCCGTGTACACCGGGAAATGAAACTGTCGTCTCCACAGGCTCCGGCGCACCAGGGGTACCGGTAAGTAACTGTGGCCGTTCATCCTCATCTTATCTTACAAAGTCTAATCTTTGCAGAATATTACTCCGCCATTAATCGAAAGACAATTATCTGTCATACCCAAAGAGGAATTTGTGCCTGTCGAACACGTCCGTAACATTGAACTAATTGGTGCCTACGACGCTAACATTGACTTCAGCCGGCCAATAATTCCCTAGACTCAATTTCATCTGCAATCATTCCCGACTCATTTGAAGCATCAGAATCGCTGTCTAGTTTGTCTCCTTGCAAGAACAGCATTATCGTGAGTGTTCCTAGTTGCCGGTTTTTCTAACATTCGCCAATCGAACTTCAGATACCCGATGTAGCATCTACAAATAATATTCGTTCCATCCTTGAATCCGCCACTGAACACAGCATGGAGAATACCGACAGGACCTATACAACTACTCCTATCAAGTCCGAAGGCACAGAGGTGCCTGTTGCTGTTACATATGCGGACGCCACAAACGTAAGTCGTTATCTTATTGTTTATGTCTCCATCCGCGGGGTTTCACAATAAAAATCACAAATATAGTTAGCCGCACGATATCCAGACCTAGCCTCTCAGATCCTTGTTTCCCCACTGCGGCAGCGCACCACACGTCAGGAACTTGCCTTGACAGCCGAACATGATTTGATCGAGGAGGACCCGCCAAGCAAGCGAAGGCATCGTCGTCACCGCAGGCACAGGAGTAAACGTTCTCGGAAAAATCAAGAAGAATCGCAGCAACAAAGTCGAGGATCCTTGCGGACCCCGGGACCTGATCCTTCTCTATCCCCCCACAAGGATCCCAGTCCCATTTCTGCATTGGTCGATCCGAAAGGGACCTCCGGATTTCATTCTGCGTATGATTCTCGGCAGCCGGTTTGGTTGGTCGATTCTGCGCTGTCGAATCCATCTGTGAAACGTGCCCCGTCGTTCCAGACGAATCGGCATATGGTTCCAGCGACACTACAAGAGAGAACGCGCAACTACCAACGAGAAAGTGGAGACACCAACTGGAACGCTCCCGCAGCCGAAATCCAGGCTTCGACTTTGCCTCCTATGAGATTTGCAACGCCCAAACGAGCTCCTGTCCAAGAACAACACATCGCTATGCTTCTACAGAGCGAAGAGCGTGCTGGTGCTACGAAGGCTATGGATCTGGCGACTGCTTCTATCGGGCGACGTTCTAGTAACGCGGAGATGTTGCTCACGGAGCTGTTTCGCAAGGCGATGGAGACAAGTAGCCCCTCGGCGACGAAGCATAATCCTCTTAGGAAATGTCAAGCTGAAGGGCCAGATTCTATCAAGGTACTCGTAGCAGAGACTGCACACCCAGTGAGTCAGGCGGAGAAGATCATGGAGGGAGACTCTCCTCGGGTCAAACTGCCAGCCCCGTCGACGCCTCCAATGAGGACATCTCCTAACCCTACACGCAAGTCCCCAACGGCGTGGATGGAAGAAGATCACACTATACGCCAGAGTTACACACCCCCGGGCGCGCGGACGCAAGACCACACTTTACGCCAGAGTTACGTGCTTCCAGCAGCACGGACGGAAGATGATTATATTGCACACCAGAGTTACTTGCCCCCAGCAGCACGGGCGACAGAAGATCACGCTACACCCCAGAACTACATGCCTCCTCACCAGCGCCTTAATAAGAACAAGTATAACACGATAACTACGCAGAAATTGAAGCCGCATATCCACCACCACGCTTCTTCGCTGAATAGGCATTCGAACCCTTGCACGCCGCCTTCTCCAGGCGCAATTGAGTTACTAGAAAGAAGTGAACGTATCCGTCATTTAGAACGACTTCTTTCAAAAGAGCTGCCGATCAGCACCCCCGGGCTTACTATGCCGTCACTCAAGCCGGCCCAGATGCTGCAGCCCATCGGACCGTGGCGAGCTTCTGACGAAAAGGCGTTCCATGAGCGCGGCGCGATCAGTCCCGGTACCAGCACCAATGAGTCCTTAGATCTCGTGCGCGTAATGCAGGCGATGGGCTTGGACATCTCTTCAAGGAAAGATACTTTGGCTTCGCTCGGGAATAGCAAACCATCTGTGGTGGAGCATAACAGCTTCGATGGCGTGCGAAGGCAGTCAGGTACAACGATGGAGAATGCCGTCGTGCGGAATGACTTTGCACGCGCGGTTCGTTCACAGGGCTTGAGGTCGCCACGCGGAGGCGGAGGATATAGGAGTGTGAGCGGTGAGTCATTGGAGACGGACATACAGTGGACACGCTATACATAGATGACGGCGAAGGTCCTAATTACTTTGAGACATCATCTTGCGACCTCCATTGGCGCTGGTAATCTTACATTGGCCTGTGCACATCGTATTTGGGCGGATGAGGTCGGGTGTACTCAATCAATCAATATGATATGCACCGTGTGGAATGATTGAGAAGGACAAAATTTGGCAGCGATGATGCAGATCATACACGCTGGTCACGTGCGGGTAAGTGTGTGAACTGCAACCTTGTTTCAGAACAGAAAGTCTATTTTCGGAGATTAAGTGTATATCCAATTTGGAAATGAAGTCTGCCTCAAACGTCGCGTCCTTTTGTTTATTTTTCGGTTCTGCCTTTGTGCTCTTGTTCAGCTAAGAGGATCCTCAGTAGTAGTAGGAGATTTCCCAGCAACAACTTAAGACCGTAATAGATACAGTCATTTGTAAATTTAAGGTCTTTTACTTGCCTCTTCGGTTTCGTGATGGAAGAATAAAGTTTTGGATGTACTCCGTTAATCTCAGCACCTAGTACAGGTAACTATAGGCTCAAGCGCGTGGTAACGCCACCTTCTACGTTCTTTCTACTCCCAACAACCATGGTGTATTCAGCAGGCAGCGGAGACCTCACCCTTTCTCCAGAGTCGAAGGCGAGCTTGTTGCCTCGTAATAGACACACTCTTTCGCAGTCAGACAGAGTACAAAGTTTTACAAGTATATCGGTGAGCCCCGTCCGTCCCACTGGGGTCCATGATCGCCTTTGAGCACGTTTATAGACAGAGTCACCGTACACTGCTGGAGCAGGTTCGAGGTTGGCTACAATATCAGACCGTGTATGTGGAGCTCTCCTGGATCAGCCATATGCGCCCAAGTTGACTGACTGCATGATTAATATTTGCAGTTTCATTTATCGCCGGATCCTCGTGAATGGGGCTTGAATTTATATAATGATTGCAAGGAACCCGACGATGACCTTCACAATCCCAATGTCAGGGATCACAACACTTGGGGTCCTGATCGCGGTCTAGCAAATATCGGTTGCCTGCTGGTTCTGGGCATCGGATTAATCACGCTTTTGTGAGCGTTCTCAGTTATTCAAGTGTTTTGCATTCGACTGAACTTGGATGCTTGCAGCGCTGGATATCCAATAATAACTTATTTCACGGGGACTGCGCTATCGAATCAAGGCGGCTTCAACCTAGGAGGAATAAATGCAAGTGGACAAGTAAGTATTCTTATTGTCTTCGAATTTCAGTAATTTAATGGCATCTCGCTCGTTAGATACCACAAATTCCTGGAAATTTGGGCCTAATCGATACCGAAACACCCAGTAACGTGTTTACCAAGCCCTCCTGGAATGGTGGGCCGGACTTACAGCTCGTCTTCTCTGACGAGTTCAATACTCCAGGAAGAACATTCTGGCCAGGCGATGATCCATACTGGGAGGCGGCTAATTTACATTACTGGGTAACTTACTTCAACATTGCCCATGCTAAGATGCTAATGGTCATCCCAGCAAACGAACAACCTGGAGTGGTATGATCCCGAGGCGGTCACCACACAAGATGGCTACCTTGTAATAACATTGTCTCAAAAGGAAACGCATAACCTAAACTATCAGGGCGGTGAGTACTTGATAATCTACGATGCTTCTAGGCTGTTTTAAAAATCTTCAATCCTTGTCCAATTCTCAAGTTGCTCATACCTGTTCTTAATAGGCATGATATCCACATGGCAAGTGCTCATCTGGCCAGCATCTGGTGAACCGTCTTATTTGTATGCAGGAACAAATTCTGTTTCACCGGTGGATACATCGAAGCGTCCGTCTCATTACCTGGTGTGAACAACATAGTTGGTAAGAGAGCATGTCATAATCATGACCATGCATAAACAACGTGTACCACAGGATTATGGCCCGCTATCTGGACACTAGGAAATCTTGGTCGAGCCGGCTATGGTGCAAGCTTGGAAGGAATGGTCCGTCATTTATCCTTCTCTCTGTTCTCACTGATTGGTTTGACCATGGTTCACAGTGGCCATATACCTACGACGCCTGTGACGTCGGTACCGCACCAAATCAAACCTTTAACGGCCTTCCACTCGCGGCTACTCAAGGCGGAGACCCAACCGAAGGCGGGGTCTTGTCTTTCCTCCCTGGCCAGCGGCTCTCGCGATGCACTTGCAAAGGCGAGTCTCACCCAGGTCCTATGCACTCAGATGGGACATTTGTCGGGCGCGCTGCTCCTGAGATCGACATGTTCGAGGCACAGGTATGGTTCGGTTTATGCATTAATCGAACCAATGATCTGACAAACCTCAGATCACGGGTGACCCTCTTACAGGTCAAGTTTCCCAGTCAGCACAATGGGCTGTATGTGTGCGATATCTTATGACCGAAGGCAGAGCTCACGTATCCCTCAGCCTTTCAATGCTGGTTACATCTGGCTAAACACAAGCAGTAATGAAATAATACCAAACCCGTCGGCCACAGTTCTGAATACCTACATTGGTGGAGTGGAGCAGCAGGCTACCTCCGGCGTGACAACCACGAATCAAGGTTGCTATGAGGGTGAGACAGGGTGCTTTTCGGTATATGGTTTCGAGGTTCGTTTGTGACATGACATTGATCATTCGCTGACTGATCTTACTTCAGTATGTTCCTGGCTTCGAAAACGCGGTTGGTATTTCCCAAAATATCAAAATATCATAAGTTAATTGCTCCACAGTACATAACATGGATAGCCAACAATGAAGTTGCATGGACCCTGAACGTTGCTGGCATGGGACCGGATCCTACTGTCAACATCTCCGCTCGGCCCATACCGCAGGAACCAATGGTATGCCCTTTTGCATTTCAAAATAGTCACGAGCTCACTTTTTCTAGTACATCATCATGAATTTGGGAATGTCTACTAATTTCGGTACTGTCGACTTGGCTCACCTGCCCTTCCCTGTGCACATGCGTGTGGACTACATCCGTGTATATCAGCCATCAAACGCACGAAATATTGGGTGTGACCCGAAAGATTTCCCAACAGCAGATTATATTAACACGTATGTTTCCTGCTTATTCGACTTAATGGGGGGATTCTCATATCTGTCAGGTACATTGAGGCATATACCAATCCAAACCTTACCACTTGGACGAATGACTATAAACAACCTTTCCCCAAGAACTCATTCTTAGACCAGTGCTAGCTTTTCTTGCCTGTCATTGTCGACCTATCATCACGTCTGCGACGTTGCTTCTCTTTATCCCTTTGCTGTATCGGTACAACTGCATCTGACTTTAACACATTCCCCTTTCCCATCCTCACATAGTCACCCATAGCTTGTTTGCATGTCGCTTTTCGCCCACCGTCCTCCATGCATGTGGCCTACTTGGCCCATGACTATTTTTGTTCATCTAATCGTCCTGCTCAATGCGATTCCACTGAATCCACCTGATGCATCATCATTCGTTCGGGTAGCAAACCTATATATGTCAATGGAAACAGCATATTGTCTGTACAATAAATAAGACAACTCATACACCTGCCAGTGCGAGCTTTGATGGCTCGCTCGAAGTGCGCGGTATGCCTATGCCGGGTAAGAATGAGCGTCTGTTGAGAACGAGACCTTTGAGTGCGCGTATCTCACGACGAATTTCGTCCACGTCGGTGTTATTCGTCGTGAGCGAGCTGCTAATGCCGCGCATGTGGGTCCCGAACGCATATGTTTGGGTGGCGATGTACCCGGTGAAATCTGCGAGTGTTTGAAGGGTTCGTTGTGCAGGGCGAAGAGGTACTGTTTCAGTTCTGGAGAGCGGAGGAGCTGCTGCTTTACGGGGAAGCGCTGCTTGTAAAGTGTCAAGGGCGACGATCATGGGCGGAGGGAGTGATATTGGCGGAGGAACATATGACCAGAGGAGGTGAGAGGGATGCTCAGGGATAGACGAGGAAGAAGAAGATTGTGGTGAGGTGGAAGTGAATAGAGGGGATTTATTGAGTGTCTGCCAGAGGTCATTCTGTATGGCCAGATAAGTTTATGACGTCAAAGGCAGATAAAGTACGGACCTGACATGCAGCACCTCGCTCTCCCTTCAACCATGGAAGCTTGGCTTCTAGATGATCAAATAGGTCCCCTGTACTTATTCCCTCGGTACTTTCCTTCGAATGAGTCAGTTCCTCAATAGCAGAGCGTAAGATTGAGACGTTTGAGGTGTCACTAGCATCCTCGTCGTCAATGTCTGCCTTGCGGCGACATGCGAGGATATCATCTAACGAATGACAGTCTGCGCACTCTGGCTCCTCTTTATATATAATGGGTGTTGGTAGGTTGACAAAACATTCCGCTTGTTTCTCCTTGAATGTGGCGAGGGATTCGTTGAGACGGAGCAGGAGTCCGGACTGGTGTGCACGGAGTGCACGACGAGCGTGGTAAGTTTGGGAGATTCTCGGTAGTAAGAACCGCTTCGAACGAACGTCAGCCGTGCTTTAATATGGAGCGATGGAGCGAGGACTCACGTAGTAGATGAATAGGACGAATGCAGAGCTACCGGCGAGCCATGTCAACATATGCGCAATTCCAACAAGCATATTTGGGAGATTGGATGGAGGAGGCTGGGGATATGTCCGTGGTGGTACTGGTGGAGGCTAAGTGCTCATGAGTGACTTGAATACACGCCAACTTGATCACTTACGATTTCCCGGAGTAGTGAATAGATCTCGTCTTGTGTAAGCCCCTTCTCGACGAGGAACGCATGTTTGGAGGTATCGTCTTGCGAGCGGATATGGGGAGTTGATAGGAAAGTGCGAGCTCTTGCTATTAGTTCTGAGCGGTCGACGGACGGTTGCGGGGTTTGATCAGGTTTGGTTTCTGGTACCGGCTGTGCCAGCTGTTTGTCCGCATCACTTGAGGAAGCTTGCGTTGAAGCCTCAGCTTTCTGATCTGGTTCCATAACACTGACACGGTCTGCTGAAAGGGATGTTATTTGTGACTGGAAGCTACAGTGCTAAGTAATACTAACAAGGGGATGTTTATTTGTTTCTGAAGTCCTAGCCAAACAAATCGTGTGCGTGACTCAAACTACTAGCTTAC
Source organism: Suillus fuscotomentosus (assembly GCF_016647785.1). Taxonomy (NCBI): domain Eukaryota; kingdom Fungi; phylum Basidiomycota; class Agaricomycetes; order Boletales; family Suillaceae; genus Suillus; species Suillus fuscotomentosus. The sequence goes on from NW_024539515.1 coordinate 384,635, forward strand.
TGCAGTACTCCGATTTCTTTTGTTGCATGTCGCGTCGTAATTTAACGGTTTAAAGTCGCCTAAAAATGCACATCATTAATGCATCGATAACTACAAGATGTCTTCAAAGGGCTTCGGATTCCAGTACGACTTCCACAGTGGCTTCCACTGCTCTGGCACCAGGCAATTGAATGGGTCAACAGCTGGTTTCCATCATCTCATAGATGAGGTCGTCACCGGGCCAGGTGGGGCACCACAACAAAACAAACCTTTCTGTGTTATGCAACATTACTCAAATGTTGCTGGAATCTTACCCTCGATGAAGTACATGGACTCATATGATGAACTGCCTTGTGTAAGGACGCTGGGCAAGCCCGGCCACTAGTACTCATCTTCGACTTGACTGTTGGATAGCTTGTAAAATATCAACTCAGGTGGCCAGATGACAAGCGGCATGTCCGGATGGCTGAGAGGCCTCCCCGGCCCATCCTGTAACTAAAATGCAAGGTTAGTTAACCGTTATGGTACACCAGTGAACCGTTACCACCGAGATATCTCACAGTTATAGTTAGGATAAGGAATTTCCTGGATTTCACGCGATAAGGCCTGACAGGGCATATGACCTCATCCGTTATCGCCTAATGTGCCAGGTGAGAGAGTATTAAAGGAGGATTCACAGTCTTGAGAATAGCCATTCTTTACCATGGGTGAGATCCAGCGGAGAGTCGCCATCATTGGCGCCGGGTAAGTATCGCTTTTGATTTCATTCTACACCAACTGAACATTTGGACCGCGCGCAGTGTTGCCGGGTTGACCCAAGCTATTGCTCTCAAAACCAAACTCAAATTTCACAATTTCACAGTGGGTGCATCCATGCAATGAGTGGTATGCTCGCTGAGTATTTTGATAGATATTTGAGAAAGGGTCTGAAGTCGGTGGAGTGTGGCGGGTACGTTTTTGTCATGTACCAAACATTCTCCTGACATTCTTTCCACAGGCTAATACATATCCTGTACATATTATAACGACTGAAACTGTAACACATCGCTCACCTTGAAGATTTTTCTAGGGATGCTCGTCGGATATTGACATCCATTGGTACAGCTTATCAACAGACCTTTACCCATATTGGAACAAGTCTCATGGCCTTCAACCGGAGATTCAAGCCTACTGGATTGAGCTCTCAAAGAAATATAATCTATATCCGCACATTAAATTCAACACGAGGGTGCTATCTGCGGAGTGGGATGATGCCAAACAACAGTACACCGTCATCGCGGAAGATATCTTTTCAGGCAAGAAGACGACGAGTGTGGCCCATGTCGTAATATCCGCCCTTGGTATTTTGGAGGTCCCAAATCTCCCATACGAGATCCCTGGAGTTCGGAAGTTTCAGGGAGCTTCATTTCACTCTGCACAGTGGCCAGGCTCGATGGATTTGCAGAATAAGCGTGTTGCGGTGATTGGAAATGCCTCTTCCGGGTGAGTTATATAACTTCTGCGCATTCATTGTGTGGTGGTTTAGACATATGACAAGAGCACAATTCGTGCCATCTATATCTGCAGATCCATCTGTTGAAGTAGTGAACTTCATCCGCACCCCGACCTGGTTCGTCACCCGAGTAAGAGCCTTCATACTACGTTCAATGACTCGACAACTAAATAAAACATCCAAGCCACATGTTCCGTACTCGGACGCTGCGAAATGGATTTTTGCTAACATCCCTCTGGTGATGCGACTGCATCGAGCTTGGATCATGTTCTGGGTCGGGTCGGGCCTCCTGCATCACAGAATTTTAGCTTGTTGACATTTCTTACAGTTCGTTGCTCCCCTTCACTTACCCATGGGTGATAAAACTCTCCAGAAACAACGTGACGTGAGTCGGGGTTGCGAGACTGGGTGTGTGATCTAACGCTTCTACTTAGTCGATGACGAAGTACATCCTTGATAACACACCAGATAAATATCATTTTCATATGATACCTGATCACCGTACGTGTCTGATCAGAGAATCTTGTTTGTGCTCACATGTTCCACAGCTCCAGGCTGCAAGCGGACTGGTTCGTCGGCAGTAGTCAAACTTGCACGATATTCCCTTTCTCATTTCATTCCATACAGTCGCGGACAATGGTTTCCTGGAAAGTCTCTATCGCTCTAACGTGACACTGAACTTTGACGGAATCGCCGAGATAGTGGAGAATGGCATCATTACGAAAACTGGTGTGTGGGCCGTCAATGATACGATCACTTTCCTTACATCAGTTTAGGTGAAATGTTGCCATTTGATGTCATTGTATACGCGACCGGATTCATTGGCGTGAGTTGCTATACATGATCCAACATTCCATTGGATATCAACTGCAGAAACAGGAGCGGTACCCGATGCACGTTCGTGGCTGGAATGGAGCTACTGTCCAAGGCTATTATGATGCGCATGGTGGCCCTACCGCATACATCGGGACTGCGATTCCAGACACACCAAACTTTTACTTGATCAATGGTGAGTTCAGAGAGAAAGCATGCTGTCATCAACTGTCGCCTGAGATAATAATCACAGGACCAAATACTGGAACGCGAATATCGGCGTTGTTCATTACAGAAGTGCAAGTAGGTACACCTTTATTTTTGGATCTTTTTACTAAGTTTGTCGGAAGGTTGCATACATCCTCCAACTCATAGAGCCGGTCCTTACCGGATCTGCCTCATCTCTCACTATCAAAGCCACTCCCACAGATACATATAACGCCAAGCTACAAGAACAGCTCTCTCGCTCGGTCCACGTACACTGCCAATCTTGGGCGCGTACGAACGGTACAGACAAAGTATTTTATCCGTTTCCTTGGCCTGCGACGGTTTGGTGGTGGTTACTTCGTAGACCGAATTGGAATCATTATATAGCAGTCGGCGCCGAGAAATGGGTATGGGCAAGGCGAATCAAGGCTGTTAAGAAGTTTTTGAAATGCAGCGCAGTTCTGACGCTATTGTGGTCATACATCAGCTTGCGCAGCGGATATGACACGACATGGTGGTGAGTCCATCATTGTTCTCTATGCTTATCGATTAAATGATCTCTATCTTTAGGCAAGTGATTACCGTGACTTGTGGCTACTTGAGTAAATTCGCCCTCCGTCCTTGAGGTGCCATAATTTACGAGACACATCATGATTATGTGAAGTACTGGACGGCTTGTCCCCTGCCTGATCTTACAATGAACGTCACCTGTGTGTGGAATTTGCACTTCAATAAAAAGTCGGTGGAGAGCAGTAATACGAGCTCGCGCTTGCGCATTCCGGCAAACTCGTTCAAAATTGCTTGCCAGTGGACATGGTTCAATTCTCGCAAGACTCGAGGAAGCTCGTAGTCAAGTCAGGTGCAAACGGTCATTGGTTTTGAAGTATGGGATGTCCGAACCCAGAAATTGGATCTCATCACAGCTAAATGTACTAGCTGGGCAATGTCACGTGTGCCCATGTCGAGGACAAGACCATCGTCTCGGCTGCCGCTTTTAACTTCGAGGATGATGTCGAGTTGGGCTATGGCCACCACAAACCCCGGTCTAGAGCCAAGACGATCTATGATTTTGATGCATCCACGCTAGAGACTGTCGAAGCTCCCTTCGAAGGGCTAACCGACAACATCTCTGGTCTAGCACTTTCATTCTATTGTGCTCATCTTGCTAGCGCTTCTTGGGACAACACCATCAAGCTATGGGCCTTCGAGTCTCATCAGCTGCTCGCCTCATTCAACCCCGGCATCCTCCCGACTGTCTTGCTTGCACAAGAAGTACAGCCTGATGTATACATACACGTGCATTCATTTATTCTGTTCGTGTGCTAACATTCTCTTTTAGACAAGCGCAGTTAGAAATCTTCGCCTCGTTGATTTACTCAATGTATGTGACCAACTATTCAGCCACACCGCTCTACTCAATGTCATTATAACAGTCCGACGCAGCACGTTGAGCCCTTATCTACTTCCCATAACCCTGTCCTTCGACCCAGCGCATTTCAGCTGGACCGTTAATCGCTGACATTTACTTTCCCCTCCGGCTTACGTCACGGCATTCAACGGATGTCAAGGACTGACGCTCCAGAAAGCCGTTCTTAGCCTCCGCTCGGATTCGTTGGATTTACAACGAGGAGAAAACAATGCGACATAAATAATTCAGTCACAAGTTATACATTCAAGGGCACTCCAATTTCTCTATCCTAAAATCTTCATTGCTCGAGCAGCAGCAAAAATTGTTCAGAAACAAGTATTTCCGCAACAAACTACTTACATGTTGGTGCCATTAATCACACGACACCAATGAGAAAGCAAAAAAACACGACTCACGGCAGCTCATTTCTCACACATATTTACGTAGTAAGGCTACCACGCCAGTGAGTCAACAAATTCTGGATGGAACTACTCATACTCACCTCATCAAACTTCAGGTCCAGTACTGGCACGCAGTCATAGCCATTACAGCAATCTGCCTTTGAGTTGCAAAGGGCGCCCTCTGAATAGCATTCAGTGTCAGCACTGACAGTCATAGACATTGTCAAAGCAGCAACAACGGTGAGGACAACTCGGAAAGAGAGATGCATGATTTATGAGATGTGATATGGAATCTCGGAAATAAATTGGTAGGAAGACGGGGTGCGTTTATGTCCTAACATTATTCTGCGCAGGACTTATAACAGATAACATTTGCCATGTCAGCAAATTACTGATAGAAATGTGTGCCGTAAGTACGTCGCCTAGCGCAACAAACTACTTATCTGTTGTGTGGCAATCAATCACACTGTACCAATTGGGAAGCAAAATGGTCCCTGCCACGCCGGTGAGTCCATAAATCTTGGATCAAATCACTCATACTTACATCTGGGTCGGCTTCGTTTGGCATACATCCATTGCCAGGAGTCCTTATCTGTGGTGCAAAGGCCGCCAGCGTATTGGCATTCACTGTCAGCACTGACAGCCATAGACACTGCCAAAGCAGTAGCGACGGCAACGACTCGGAAGGAGAGACGCACCATCTGTGAGATGTGATATGGAATCTCAGAAATAAATCAGAAAGGGAGACCGTAGGAATATGGCTTGCCTGTAAGTATATCCTGAATATTATTCCGTGCAGACCCGGCCGCCCTACCCACCCCTTCAAACCATTTACAACGCCAGCAGATTGCCAGCAGACTTCAATTTTGACTCAGCTATTTCCGGTATTTTATTGCAAGGCAGAAGAACAGGGCCCGGATATAGATGGGGCCTACCTGTTATCCGAAAATTCAGGATTGATGTCCGGACAGGTGGCTCAGGAATCCGGAAATGAAAAATCTGTTTGTGCAGGTGGATCAGGCTTATTTGAAGTTACCTGAGTCAAGGCCGCTCAAAAATGACTGTTAGCACTGCTTAAAGGCACATCGTCGATGTAGAAATTTGGTACTGTGTAGATACATGCGTGCAGCGTATTAGACACACAATCCAATCCTTGTTTAACACATCTAATAACGACCCTCGCGTCTTGTCGGATGGAAGCATAGCCCTTGATTTACTGCCTGTGCGTGTTTCAACACACAAGGTCATTGGCAAGGTGAGGTGCACATTGCGTGTACATAGACTGGTCACGAGTCTAGCGTGTACAGGCCAAGTCAGTCCCCACTAGTATCACCACCGCTTACAAGATTTGACATACGACAAAGAATCTTGCCCAGATGTATGTGTCTCAACAGTCAATTGTTGCAATTTCCGCAAGGTGTGCTCTTTACACAGCAAAACTATGTGTCGTACAGGAATATAATTCACAGAAATGCGTGTCGTGCATGTGCACTGGCCGCAACGCTGTGCTCGTTGATGGGGGGCAAACCCAAGCTTCCAGGAATTGGCACGACTTTCTCCTCTCTTCATGCATTTTCTCTTGTTCTTCCCTGCCAAAAATGAACGATGTACTTGAGTAGTCGTCAACATTGATATGATTATTGCGGGGATATCCTGATACGAGACCGGCGAGTGTAAGGCAGCGTTACAGTCGCGATGAAACACCTGTCATGACCGGAAGCACAAGATCATAGCTCTCAGCACTGACCCATTCGATATCGAAGCGCAGTGACGGATCGCGAGGCATGAGATGCTGCGATATCAAAGCTGCTATGCGGCATCTGTGTTAAGGTCCTGTAGGCGAACCTGGAATGTGTAGATATTAGTAACTATGGGCACGGAAAGGGTCGTTTACAACAAACTTACTCCGACGGAGTCCTCAGATGCGCCCTAAGCCATTCGACATTTCCCTACTGAAAGTTGACAGTTTGGCGGTAAAACGACGGGAGGATGCAAGCGCGGTGAACTCCGACATGTTGACATAAGTAGTGAAGATGTAGCAGGATGGCATCTGCCAAAGAATTGGCTCGTAGAACTTGACTGTCGATGAGAGTAGACGCGCACGCGCGGCTCGGGTATCAGAGGACCTCTGGGTGTAGGATAGAACGCATGCAGAGCTCGAACTGGGGCTGGGTAGGTTTGAGCGCTCGAACACGTAAATAGTATAATTGAGCGCTAGAACGTGAGAAGCAGAGGGCTGAGGTTCTTATTCGAGAGGCGGTAGATACGGCCATGTGCCCATCATTTTCAGGTTGCAGCTATTATCTTGGTAAGATGATAAGCCCTATCCGAATCCCCGGTGCAGATGAACTGACAATTAGCTTGAGCAGGGAAGTGCAGCAGCGCTCGAACAAGGTGGGCATTTTCTGAAACTTTGATGAAGCCAACGGCACGCAAGAAGAGCTCACCGACAGTCCTTTGAAGTGGCATACTCTGAAGACATTGACCATGGCCTCCAGCTCGACGCAGCCCGGCGCAACATTAAACGAATTGATTCTGACACCAATCATGACCTTGAAAGGTCATGAACCTTTCAATTGCTACTACGTTTCATCCATGTGCTACTTTCCAGATGGCAAGCAAATGATCAGCGGATTAGGGGATAAGACTGCTCGACGATGGGACCTGTGGGCTGGCAAGGAGATTGAGGAAGCGCGAGAAGTCCGTGAGCAGAAAGCAAGTGCAGTGGAGGTATCAAGGGATGGTCAATTGCTGGTGGAGATGTCAACTGCGGGGAGCTCAAAGTCTGTGATGTCAAGACCGGGATCGTTAGAACATTTGAAGACCCTTCGAGAGGGCAGATCGACTGCATTGATATCTCTGCAGACAACACCCTATTGGCGTGCAGGTCGAACGATTTCACAGTGCGGATATGGAGCTTGACACTGGCAAACTCTCAGCTGGCCCATTCAGGAATGATAACGGGACCGGGATGGGTACGGTTCGATTCTCGCGAGACTCGAAGAAGCTTGCATTCAAGTCAATTGTGGCAAGCTGGCTTGACGTGTTGGATATTGAAACACAGAAAGTAGATGTTAGAGTGGGGAAAGAAACTCATAAGGGCGTCATGTCCCATGTGCCGATGTTCTGGACAACCAAAGACAAAACGATCGTGGCCGTATTGAACCTCAATAATATTGAGGACCAGTGGGCCACGGATCACAAGACCATCTATGAGTTGGACGTATCAACGCTAAAGACTGTCGGAGCTCCCTTCGAAGGGCACACCATCAATATTGATGGTTTAGCACTTTCATTCGATTGTGCTCTCCTTGCTAGTACTTCCTGCCTCGACAACACCATCAAGCTATGGGCCTTCGAGTCCCGCCAGCTCCTCGCCTCATTCGACGTTCAATCTGTCAACTACCTCACCCTCTCACCCGATTCACACCAGCTGGCTTACTCAACCCTTGGCTTGGACATCCACATATGCGACATTCCACCCAAGATCATTGCCACTATCTGGCCCAACGTATGCATCCACGCGCATGTATATATTCGTCCATCCACTTACAATCATATTTTCTGACAGACTAACGAACCTAAAGATTCCAATATCCTTGATGTATGTGATCCCTACACTCATCTACGCATCCATCAATGTCATTTTTGCAGTCTAACGCAACACGTCGTATTATGCCTAGTAAACCACATGTCACATATTTTGCTCCTCGGCCGCAAGGACCTTCCCCTACCACACAACGACGCGATTTCTTTCGCTATCGCCGCACAGTCCTTCCTTCTCGCACGAACACACGTCGCAATGGTCAGCGCCGTGATCCCCTGGATGTACGTCTCGTTTATCTATTTACTTCGGAGTTGACTTAACGATTCCTTGCAGTTCCCTGCTACATCTCCACTGCCACGCAACTACTCATTCACGGCGCAGGAAACAACTCATTTGCATATGAATGCCCGCGAGAATGTGAGTGTCAACTGACATAATCATATCTTCGACTTACATTCTTCAGTCTCGACACACCACCGAACCATCATCCGCCGCTACTTCTACGACCTTCATGGCCCGCCTACGTGACCTATGGACGGGTCATGCATTGTCGCCTATTGTTGATGTTCCTCTCGCGCAGGGCAAAGAGGTAAGTTTGATGAAATTATTTTCAATCTATTCGATAATTTATCTATCCATCTACAGCGCAATGTTGCAGCGGGTGCTCCTCCCAAAAATAAAGACTGGATACCTGATGAAGACCATGTTCCTTCACGTCCCGCTTCACCGAATCCTAATTCACAACAACCGCCTGCAGCGCAAATCAACGCTGGAGAGCATGGGAGCGACCGGTTATGCGGCTGCTTCTAAATTGGCTAATATATCTTCTAGTGTTGTACTCTTCGTTTTCATCGCTCATGCTATAACGTCAACATTAACTTATCATATGCATAGCCACTAATAGTATACCCCTCGAATTACTTCTTATCCTCATATCAATGACATGTAAGCTAATCATAAACTTCACGCATCGAGGCCTCCGCGTCATTAAGTCGAAGGCAAGTCTGTCAAGTACGAGTGAATCGGCATCGGAGACTGAAGGTGCTGATCAAGCACAGACATCCGACTATCCATAACATTCCTTTCCGACGGCCCAATCGAGATCGACGACAGGCGTCCACTCGTTGCCGCCCGGAACGAAGACCACTCGTGCTTAACGCAGACATTCATCCACATATGCACATTTTAAATCGCAGTTCACTCACCGCTGCAGACATAGACATCTCCCGGTCCACTCCCGAGTCAGCTTGTCGCCAAGACCAGTTTCCCAACGAGCCTCGCGCAAAGTCGTCTGATTTCATTCTTTCTCGTAGCTTGACTTTTGCGTTTAACGTGCGGAGGATCGACAAGGTGTAGAGCTTGCCTGTTTGAAGCAAGAATACGAAAACTAGACGGTTGGCGTTTTTCTGGGCATCGTCAGATTTGTTGGTGTGAACGACTTGGAGTTGCACCCACGTTATGCGAGAAGAACAGTCCTGCGCAAACGGCAATGCAGAGCGATGGCCAGATTGCAGATTCTGTGGCGACAGCGCAGAAACGTAGGAGTGCTCTGTCGAGATGGTGCACGCCGGTTTTGTTTTTCCATAAGAAGTAAGCGACTGTTGGATCACATCAATTAAATCAGGTCTTGGTGAAGTTGAAAACTTAAAAAGGCTCACGGATAACAGAAAGAATGACATCGATCACTTCAAGAGCATACCATCAGTCCTGCACATAGAATCATTCATCGTGACCTACCGAGCACCGCCGTTGTCCAATACGAAAATGCGATGACGCTCAGCTAGAAATGCAGTTGGGCACACATGCAGGGTCAAGCAAGCCTTCACGTACTATGACGTCGCTAGGCTTGGGATTGACGGCGCTCAGACGTGAAAAAGCCACCGCCTGAACATGCCAGATTGACGTCAGATTCAAAACAGCAAAACAGTAAATCACACACGATCAAAATATTCGCGCCGTACGTGGTTATCGTGAACGCGAACAAGACGGCTATCCACCAGCTTCCTTTCGTAACCTAGCAAAACCAGAACTTTGAGAGTTTGCGCTAGAGCTGGTACTTGGAATGCATACCCGCCAGCAGCGTCGGAGGAGGAAGAGCTTGTTCGTTCCACTGATGAAACCGTTCAGGAAAAGTGCGAACCATGCTTGCGGAATCATCAACTAATCCCAAGAAGTCAAACCAGAGATTAGCATGATGATACATCGACGTACCAGCGTCTTACGGTCTACATTAGCCTTCCAAGCTATGTATCCTTCGAACGCCGTCTGTGCACTTTCCCAAGCACCGGAGACTAAGCACAACACTCGCGATACACCAGGCCAACCACTCACACAGAAAGCAGAGTAACGAACGCTACAAAAAAGTTACGACCCCAGGAATCTTCATAACACACCTCGTAGTACTGCCCAGCTTCGATGACGATGATACCCTGGAAGAAAAACTGTATAAACACGCCGACAAGTATTGCGCCAGGTGGCTCCTCGAGAGCGTGTGTGGTCCGATCGGTCACAATGTCGACGGTAGGTTGGCTCGCGTTCAACATGACAATCGATGCGTGAGATGACGAGCTGTAGAACTGACTCGTGGCATGGGCGGTTAGAATTCGAATCAAGACTGAGATGTATTCATAATATGGCTGACATTTCGTGATGTGCATAGCGTAAAATTATCGCAATTCTAGTGGTCATAAGATAATAATATGCGCAAGACGTACTAGTGTAGAAACATAAGGTATGAAGGAAGGGGAGTCACAAGGGTGGTGGTGCTGGTGGCTCAAGGTCTCTCCTATGACGGAGGTCCTCCCAGATCGTGGGATGTTCTTGCGTACAATGCATAAAAAGGTCTTCAAACTTTGGGTTCACTAACACATCCGGTTGTTCGGGTATCATCTTGTTGTCATAGCGATCACTGGGAGAGACAATCAGGACTGAGGACATGCAGAACGAGGGTTGACTTACAGGCATCTGCCACAGAAATATCCATCGACTACTTCAGCATCTGGCTCGTAGATCATGTAGACACATGCTTCAACGGATCGCAAATTATCCCCACTCGGTGGGCCAGGCGTCTGTTCTTGAGCAGGCGACGGTGTGATGGAGCTTGGTGAAGTTGGGTTGGAACCAACTGCAGTATCTGAAGGCGTGAATGGGATCGAAACCTCGTCGCTTGCGGCGCCCACTTGACCGGTTGAGGCCGCACCCACCTTTTCTTGAAGTGGTGCAGGAAGTGAGGGTGAGACTGGTGAGGTTGGTTTTGAACCGATTACAGTGTCTGGAGAGGATGGTTTGGGCTCAGGATTCACATTGACGATCGTATCTTCAGGCGACTGAGTGGGCTCTGTGGTCCTTTGTCTCTTGATCGACTCGATATCCTGCACTACTGAACCATCCATGGCAGAATTCGTGCGTTTTAGACCGCTAGGCTGATCAAGCAGGCTACCTCCAGCTTTCTCCGTCACCCTTTCGTCTTCCCCGGTCATATCTACAAATAGAGTAGGACGTGATGTCACGGTATGCAACTTGGGGTGTAAATTGAAAGGCACGAGTGGTGCCGATGCAGTTCCATTTCGATAGACAGTTTGCGACGTAAGCGTATGCGGATGGGTAAAATGCGGTTGCTGAGGGCGATTGGTATTAACCGGGGCTGAAGTAGAAGGCATGTGTGCAAATTCTGTGGGTGACCTGGCTCTAAACATTGGAGGTGCTGGTGCCGGTGGTGAGTGTGCCGGTGGTGAGTGCTTCCATCCCTGCAACGTAGGAAGGGGTTGCTGAGGTGGGTAAGGCTGATACGAGGATTACTTCAGAGTCTAAATGCAGTGGGAATAGGCGTACATTTTGAACACCTTCAGAAACCCTCCTTTGAGCGTGTGCCTGATGGGCATGTTGGAGCTGATGAGGTGGTAGGGTGTGCTGAACCTGCGGTCGCATTTGTCGTGAGGGTTGTGCTTGTTGTTGAAATTGTTGCTGCGGTAAAGGAGATGGGTGGAGTCGGGGAGCACCTTCGGCAGATACCCGTCGCTGATGAACCTAAATATACTGTCATTAGTACTTTGTGAGATTAAATAGAAAGTACCAACATCGCTAGGGGTAGGGACTCTGGGCTGGGCGATTTGAGGGACAGAATCTGTAGTGCGCAATCAGAAATGCTAGAGTACAGAGAATAGGAAATGTCCAACTTGAGCGAAATGATACACCTGAAGAAGACTCGCCACTTTGTGTAGCCATAGCGCATTTGTCCTTGAGCATTTGGATGTCTCTGCAAACGCGACTAGTATATACCCTCATGCGGTCGAGTTCTTGGACGAGATGTTGGTGTGAGGTGCCTTTATTGACACTGAGAAGGATGTCTTGGTTTTTCCGAGCGAGAGCAAGGCGATCACTCTCAAGAGTACGTATTCTATCTTGCATCATTGAGAATTGTTGCATCTGAGTGTTCGGATTAGCCGAGTGGTGTGCGATGCGCTCTTCGAGTATCTGAATGGTTACTGCGAGCCGGCAATTGTCTTGATAGAGTTTTCCGTTGTCCTCTTGGAGTGATCGGACGAGTTGGGTGGTTTGTTTTAGCTTCTCCATTATGTTTGGGTGGTAACCCAGCTCTTCGAGACAGCCATTAGTGGTGGATGAAAGAATTTCGACGATCTTGGAGTGTATCCTGCCATCTTGGTTTGGATTGCTGTTGAGCGCGTTAGAAGCAAATGGGAGGAGAGCTAACAAAGGCTTGCCCAACATCGGGATAAGCGCCGACAAGTGCTTCAGGAGATGACATCCAACAGCCGATATAAATCGCTTGTGTGATCGATGGGATAGAGAAAAAAGAGAATTGAGGGGGAAATTTCTTCCGAGTACTTCTCAATTTGTAGGCCCGGAGATTTTCAGTCGAAATTGACTTAGGTCAGGGTTTAACGTTTTGTTTGATCCGTGGATCCTCTCTAGCGTGAGCTTGTCACGAACGGGAATAGAATGCAAGTGCAGCAAGTGGCAAGCAATAGTCCAGCCCTTTTGTACATTAGCAGGTTCTTTGTACACTCGTCGGAGTCATACTTTACAAAGCAGCGAGGCTGCAACGCGTTTGATCACGTTAGATTCAGACTACTTCTATCATCGGACACGACGGTCCGAACATACCATGCGGTCGTCTGCAGGCGGATCCTCTAATTTTACCAGGTGTTGCACCACGAAAGAAAAAGTAGGAGTCGATGGACCCTTCAGTCATTCCAACTGTCAACCAGAGTAACCCACCATTCGAAGCTGGCTGAATTCGTCAAATTCTGTCATACGCGTATCACCAGTTCAAGAAACGGCAGAGAAGGGAAGCAGAAGACATGATGGTGGTGCGACGCCTGCGCAATCTGTAATTCCATTCCATCCTTGCCAAATACAGGGCAGCGGTTACTTAGTTTGTAACGACCTTGACACCTTGCACTGAAATATGACTGGATTGACGAGAGAGCGAGCAACTTCGCGTCAGTTTACGATCCTTCCTGAGCTTGCCATATGCTGCGCGGAACACGAGCTTCTCGCCTGCCTTGGGTTCTCCAGTCGCGCTGATAAATGGGCCTCGTCGATGGATCCACTTGACAAAATTCTGATCATTCAGTAGCAGTGCGAGACATGGAATCATGATGTATCCGCCTTCTGAAAATAATTGATTTGGTGCAACAAGGTGATCACAGAAGGCTGCTGCAGACGCGCTGCGTGACAAAAGCAGGTTAATGACATCTAAAAGTCTACAATTACTGCACATACATTCTGGACTCTGGAGTCTTAATTGTCTGATCCACGACGATCCGTGTCGAAGGAATGCTGTACCTGTTGTCCATGCAAGGAGCTTCGAGAGAGTAAAAATGTGGCATTTTAATACTGGCCCATACAACAATGTCAAAGCCATGAAAGTACTAGTAATGGCGAGCAGCCTGTGACCGATAAAGTTCGTGATGAAAACTCGAAGCTTGAGCACGTCATGATAGTTTGAGCAAGAGAAGACGGTATCATGATCGTAACCTGGCACCCGGGCCTGTCAAATTTCAAACTCATCGCTTCTCGTCAACTTGTCGGTTGCCAGCTGGCATACATCAACTTTTTCCTACGCAGGCCACGGCATGAGTGTGGAGGTGTATCCACTCTCATAATATGTAATTGACTTCTAATCTTCATCAATTCTTCTTTCCGTTGTCGATTTCGACATTCATTAATATTACTCCCTGCCACGCAATCATGGGTACCTGCCCAGTGCCGGAGAATCGAGTTTTTTTTGGCACATCCCCCATCGTTTGATCACCGCCAACTAACTTCCACATAGCTGCTCCTCGCTGTGACTAAATTACTTCAAACGTCCTCGAGACAGATCGAGTCGGAGGGAGAAATGCACATTGAACTGGACCCTATGTCCAACGTAAGAGAAAGACAAATGAGAGCACCAAAAGCACGCGATTATGGATGATGCTAGAGTGCACAGCGCAGTCACCAAATCTTGACGGATGGATGTCCACAATAACAAGGGTGCCGGTCGTTCGGATGTCTTACTTCATGACATAGCGGGGCGCGACCGCAGGAAGTGTGAACTCAGCCCTGAATTGGAGGTCCCAATGGGCGTCAGCATAGCCAATATCCTCCAGGAAATGGACCAGACATCATGTCGCGAATGTCCTTACTTTGCTGCCACAACGGCCGAAGGATAATGTCAGTGTAAACCGTTATCCCCCGTCCGCGACGATGAATTTTTATTATTGGAATTATGCTTGAGCCTGTTTGAGCGCGGATGACAATGGGAAGTTTGGGTCGCTCGTGGGCGCTTATGGGAGCGTGAGTGGGAAATTGCTGAAGATCAGGGTTTCTTGCATTCTGATATCAAACGCTGATGATATGATACAATACGTACGTATCCGGGAATCTTCAAATACCCATGACCAACGACCTATTCGGAAAATCGGAATAAATGCTGAGCATCGACCGATGACGACCCGATTGAAAGACCATTGGGCCGTCAGCAAGACACCGGACACGAATCGGCGAATACCCTTCTGGTCAAATTTGAATCAAGTCTAGGAATCAAGTAGGGCTTACTCGATATCAGCGCCCAAAACCCGCTGGACACGGAGTCTAGCAAATCACAGCTCTAAGCATATTTAATCGACAATGACAAACCCGAATTTGAAGTGTCTAGAAAATTCGGGTGTAACACAGTAAGCAACTGCCCACGATCGTGAAAAAAACAACCCAAAGATGACAATAGCGTGTATGCTTACCTGCCTTCTACAAATTTTGACACTGAGATGTCACAGAATCAGGCAACGCGAGTACTCCGATGCAGGGTCCATCTGGGAGAGTACGTTTACCCAAATTAAATGTTGGATTTCATGGTTGCTCACCGCAGCTCACGCGGTGAGTGATGTAGTCACATATATAGATCTGAGTCACAGCGTCACCTATTATTGATCACACTTGCATCAAACTTATAAGCAAGACATTATCAGATGCGCGTAGTCCGGCGTTTGCTCCCACTCGTGCCTCACCAACGCTTGTGCTGAATTCAGCTCCATTCAAATGGCCTTAACAGAATCGTTTTATCCGAACATTTCTTCCCCATTATTAGCAGAGTCTGACACAGCTCTCCTAGACGTTCTCACCAGCCCACGATGGCAAGGCGTGCAAAAATTCTCTAGGAGGGATGCTGCTTTAGACCCATTATTGCTTGCTGTAGCAGCATCTGCAGGCACCCACACCACCCGAAACCATTATCATCATGATTTCTTTCCCGGTGCCCAAGCCGATGCCGTAGCTCGAGGCAAGCGGGCTGCAGAGAATACAAACAAGCCTCAGGAGCGCAAGCGTATGTCATATGTGAGCAAGCAAGGCCCTCGAAGACTGCGCTTGCAGCCCACCATCTCTCTGCAACCAGCTATAGCCTCTCAGGTCATTTCGTTGGCTGGACCATCACCCATATCCTCTATAGAAGTTAAATGCATGGCTCGTACCCGTATACCCACGCCATATGGTCCAGTCTTCTTACACCTTTACCACAATAACCGTGACAACAAGGAGCACCTTGCCATTGTCGTAGACTCAGCACAATACTCGGATGATAGTTCTGTTCTAGCACCGCCAATCCGCAGCCGTTCTTTAGACGCTGTTTGGAATGATGACGAAACAGACATGGACCGCATCGTACGCGGGGCATACGTAGGAAAACTATCTGCTACATCCCAACACCCCTCTCGTCCTTCATTGCATCAACCATCCCCCACAGCCTCCATCCCGTCTCCCCTTGTTCGTATTCATTCCGAGTGTTTCACTGGTGAAACAGTGGGCAGCATGCGCTGTGACTGTGGCGAACAGCTGGACGAAGCTATTCGTCTCATTTCCCAACCGATATCTCTTCCCAACAATGCATCACCTAATTCAAGGACGATTCCCGGCCGGGGTGCTGTAATTTATTTGAAGCAGGAAGGTCGTGGAATCGGCCTTCTGTCCAAAATACGCGCCTATAATTTGCAGGATTTGGGCCATGACACGGTTACAGCCAATTTGATGCTCGGGCATCAGGCCGATGAACGTGGGTACGAAATCGCGGTCGCCATTTTGCGTGACCTTGGGCTTGGTTCAGAGCTTGGCGAGGGTGTTCGGCTATTGACAAATAACCCTGACAAAGTCCAAGCTCTTGAGAAAGAGGGCCTGAGGGTTGTAGAGCGGGTGCAGATGGTGCCTAGAAGCTGGAGACATCGCTCTCACTCACAAGCGGACGCGGGAGAGGCTGACCTGGGTAAAACTGAAGGTGTGACCATGATCGGCGGAGAGGCGGTCAGAGGGGAGGACTTGGACAGGTACCTCCGCACCAAGATTCTCCGCATGGGGCATATGTTGCCGCTTTATTTGGCAGGCGGGCAAGCCGAGTCATGACGCAACTCCATGTCGCTCCTTCGCACAGATAATATGAAGATAATATGCAGGGGGTTTGACTTTAACATGACTATTATTATCATCTATTTACCCTGTGTATTTCTTGGTCGTCCTTAGATAGAGTGTACTCATTAATTTTACCGGTAGATCTACAGTCAGAATTCGAGGACTGCTTGAAGTTGTCTCATAATAGTTGCTTATGTGATCTATTATCACATCAAATTGAGGCGTTGGCGAAATTGCGGCCATCCAGCACACATCAATCATCACTTTCTCTATTACTGTCCTTCTAAGCACTATCCGGTGTCATCATGTTTGATCCTCTTAGCTCTACTAGTTCCATTTTTGCCAATGGAAACACCGACACGTCACCACCATGGCCAACGACTCCCCACGAGCGGAATTCTCCAATACCCCATTTGCGTCGCGTTTCCCCGTCTTTACCATCACCAGTGAGTGTCCAAAAAACAGAGACAGATGGATTGTATGGTAGAGAACCCAAGATTTATGGCCAGCCTGAACCTGGCCTTGTCTCTCCGCAGACGACAGTAGGCTCAAACGGTACAAAATATGAGAAGATGGAACCATATCTACGTGTGCGGATAACTGGAATGGACAGGAATAGGCGGGATATCCTCTTCAAGCTTGATGCCCAGGTAAGCTAGCTGCACTTTATCATCCACATGGTAATCAGACTTGCGCTCGCAGACAACACTGTCTAATTTTACAGGCACCACATACCGCAATGTGTCCCGCTCATACCTCGAGTTTCAGCAGTTCTACGAAGCGCTGATCAACAATTGTCCTCACACTATTATACCTGCACTACCTCTTGCCCAAACATCGGCGCCTACAGATGAGGAAGATGATCGTCTTGTGCGAATAATGCTGCAGAGGTGGTTGACGCGGATATGCGAGGATCCAATTGTGATTCATGACGAGGAACTGCGCTCGTTTATCGAGAGTGATTTCGGTTATCAGCCGACGCCAAGGCCTCGGCGTAAAACGGGCTCAGGGTTTGGCCTAATACGCCGAGGCGTACCTGACGAAGATGAGGTACTGCAACGTGCGCGATTTGAATTGACGAAGCTTGAAACGCAATTTTTCGATGCTGCTAAAGCCATCGACAAACTTGCGATCACACGTAAATGTGAGTGGCTTGAAGGTGATTATCAGGCTTGCCATTTGTTGACCCAAGTTGTAGCTCTAGCTACTGCGCATGCGGAGATGGGCAACAAACTCATTAATGTTGCTACTACGGAGTCACATCCTCCTCTTGGACATGCGCTGCAGAAGCTCGGAAGAGCATGGCATACTCTCACGGATCTGGATCAAGCGCAGGCGATTAGTGAATGTGTCGTCATCGGGGATACCCTTGGGTATCAAGGTCTAAACGCTCGTTCTGCAAAGGAAGCATTGTTACAACGAGCCGGTGTATTGGAAGAGTATCAGGCTGCGGTAAAGTCGACGATATCTAAGCGGAGGAATATAGAGCGGTTGAAGGCAAGTTCTAACATTAGGCCTGAGCGGGTGGATGAAGCTCTGGAGGACATAGAGGAGGTAAGTGCAATCTGCTTAATATTTTCTCTGTGTGAGAGCGCTTATCTCTACAACAGGCCAATAAATATGAGCAAGTGCTTGCTCAACGGGCTAACAACATATCCCAAAATCTTCATCGTGCAATGGATACACACAAGCGTACTGTTGCGGACGATATCACCGCTGCTTTGATCGAGCACGCTCGTTCGTCGCTCATGTACGAGAGGCAGTTACTCCGAGAATTGGAGGCGCTTCGCACAGATGTTAATAACGCCAACCAGAAGGTAGCACTTCCAAACCCGAATGTTATCCCCAAGCCATCTGTTATCTTACCTCTGGAAGACGATATACCACCCACGCGTATCAGGGCTACGCCTCCTGTCGCGAAGCCTCCAAACCGGATGCCGCCAGCCGCTCCTTCACCCACTCAATCCTCATTCAGACATAACCCACTTCCTCCTCAATCACCTGGTGCGGGACCCTCGACACCTCAACGGAACTCCTTCGCACACTCGCCTGCACCCCCGCAACCACGGGAAACTGGCCCGCCTCTGGGTGGCCGCTTTGTGGACGGGACCCAGTCGATGTATGTTAACACTTCATCACCATCACCGTTGGGCCCTCCGGTAGCTGCTTCCGCCTTTTCGCCTTTGCCCCAAGGCCCCCTTGGGGGAGCCATTCATTCTCCTGTTCCATCCTCTGCCACCCATCCTCTTGCGGGTTTCGCACAATCCCCATTGGCCACTAACGCTCATGTTCGCTCTGCAAGCGCGCAACAGGCAGTGGACCCCCTGGGAATGTTCGCCCCGACGAACATGTCACAATCAATGCGGGTACACCCATCACGCCCACGCTTGGATGCGCGGGTTGCAGCGACCAAGCTTGCTAATATGTTCTAGCCATTATGACAGAGGACGGACCATGCTTTCACACATTTGTCGATTAGTACTGCTCAATGGATTGCTATTTGTTTGTCAAACTGGAATGCTGATCTTCAAATTCGAGAGCACAGATACTCGATCGGATCAATTTGTTGATTTCAGTAGTAGAATACATGTACACTTCCATTGATTCTGCCATAGTCGTATACTTTCGTCGATTTATCTACAGCAAGGACTTGAGCACCTCGACGACCTTGTCGCCGACCTCGACAGTCGTTGCTTTCCCTTGCAAATCAGCTGTTCTGATGCCATATCCACCAGCACTCGGCTCATCCAACACCTTGCGAACGGCAGTCTCAACAGCCTGGGCCTCTTTCTCGAGACCAAGGGAGTACCGCAGGAGCATGGCTGCGCTGAGAATGGTGCCGATTGGATTAGCAATGCCCTTGCCAGCGATGTCGGGGGCAGAGCCGTGAATAGGCTCGTATATGCCTGAAGTAGGCTTGAAAGAGGGGTCTGAAGCTAGTGCAGGTGCACCAGCAAGGGATGCCGATGGCAGCAATCCCAGAGAACCAGGGATAACACTCGTCTCATCTGACAAGCTGAAATCAAATTGATGAATATCGTCACTAGTAACTAACTGAACGAGACTTACATGTCACCGAACATGTTCTCAGTCAAGATTACACCGTTCAACTTTTTGGGGTTAGCCACGATGATCATTGCAGCGGAGTCAACGAGATAGTGGTCAACAGTCAACTGGGGGTATTCCTTTGCAAGTGTCTCGGTGACAACCCTTCTCCACAACCTCGAACTTGCAAGCACGTTTGCCTTGTCGATAGAGTGGATGGGGAGGGGTGGGTTGGCAGCAAGAGCAATTTGTGCTGCAACCCTGGTAATTCTTTCGACCTCGGCAACGCTGTATACCATGGTGTCATATGCGGAATCGCCATCGCCTTGTTCCTGGCGAGGACCAAAGTATAGACCACCGATCAGCTCACGGATGACGATCATGTCGACACCCCTGGCGATCTCGGGCTTCAGAGGGGTGTATGAAAGCAAGGCGTCGGACGCAAAGTTCGCTGGGCGAACATTTGCATATAAACCCAGAGCTTTGCGGATGCCAAGAAGACCTTGCTCAGGGCGGACTTTTGCTTCGGGGCCCCACTTGGGGCCACCCACAGAGCCTGGATTCTAATCAGTTTCATGGTCGTAAGGTTGAACAGGATTTTTTTTACCCAGAAGAATGGCATCCGCCTGCTGACACGCTGTCAGGGTAGATGCGGGAAGGGATTCGCCATATTTGTCGATGGCACATCCACCAAAGTCATGAGATTCGAGGACGAGCTTGACCGATGTAGATGTCTCGCTGACGAGCTCTAGCACTCGCGTTGCTTGTGCGATAACATCTGGTCCTATAACATCGTTTAAGCTTCACGTCTTGCTTGATTAGATCAGAGGAATGACATACCAATGCCATCCCCTGGCAGAACGACGATGCGGTACCTGCCACACATAGAAGTCAGTGGTGATTACAGGTGAGGATCGACGGACTGACGACTTGGGAGCCATTTGCAAGACGGAAAAGCGGAAGATGGTCGATATTAATTGCGTTCAGAAACATGTTGTTATAACCTGCCTGAAGAGTCAGCTGTCCGAAGATAATATTATTTATTATCGGCCGATAATCGATCGCCTGACCTTTTGAAGATCATGAATATCTTTCCCACGTTTATCCTCGTCATGTTAGCAGTACTTAGCGCTAACTAAGAACTTCTTCAAAACTTCACATCGATGGCAGAATCAAAGCCTCGCTGTAAAAACTTGGTTTTAGATGCCGGTCCACTGCTTTCTCTTTCACCACTGAGGGGTCTGGCAGAGATCTACCTGACTGTACCTCAAGTTCTGGATGAGCTCAAGGATAAACGCGCCCGGGAACACTTTGAACGATTGGGGCTATCTGCAGGTGTCCAAGTGGATGTACGCAACCCTGATGCTGCATCCCTTGCTCATGGTCAGCGCATGTCTCTATTTTGTTGGTTTCTTACACGCCTGCTACTCTCCAGTGGTACAATTTGCGAAGAAGACCGGAGATTATGCTGTCTTATCTCATGCCGATATCTGCGTCTTGGCGTTGACCCACTCGCTTCATGTGCGCGAGCAGGCATCATCTGAGAAGGACCCAAAGAGGCAAGGTTTGATGAGTCTAGTACCACAGCTCCGATCTAACATCTAGCCAGTAGAGTGTTACCAATGAAATTGACGATAAAGTCCAAAGTTCTTCAGCTTCCCATTCGGATCCATCGGAGGATATCCATAGTGAGGATGACAAAAGTGAAGAGAGGGAGCCACTAGATATCGAAATTCTCCCAGAAGGCGGCGAAGATATAGCGGAAGACACGCACCATCCCTCAAGTGACGAGGCTCGACCATCCGATCAACCGCTTTATGAGGACCCCTCTGATGAGGATGATGGCGAGGGCGAATGGGTTACACCTCAAAACGTCGCATTACACAAATCCCAAGCGCTACAGCTATTGCCTTCTGACAGTAATGCTAAGAAGAAAGGACGGGGGCGAAAGCAGGAGGACGAATTTGTACCAGCAGGTTGCATGACTGGAGATTTTGCAGTTCAAAACGTCTTGCTGCAGATGGGTCTGACGTTGGTCGGGACTGAAGGCAAGCGGATACAGAAAGTGAAGAGCTGGGTTCTTCGGTGTCACGCTTGCTTTAAGTGAGTATCGGGTCCACTGATTGGTACCCTGTTCTTATACCACAACTAGGATCTGCAAAGACAACTCAAAACAGTTTTGCCCGTCTTGCGGTAACCCCACACTAATGCGAGCGTCAGTCACTGTTGCATCCCCTGATGCATCACCCGATGCCCCTGCAATGCAAGTCCATCTGAAGAAAAACTTCCAGTATAAAGTAAGGGGAACGAAATATTCAATCCCTGCACCCAAGCCCGGGTCGGCCAAGACAGGCCCTGGAGAAGGTCTAATATTACGCGAGGACCAACTAAATTACATGCGCGCTAAAAAGCGCACAGACGGTAAACGAGACCGGGAGGAGCGGCGAATGATCAAGGGCCTGGTTGACAAGGGTGGCGAGGGTGGTGTCAGTGTTGGTGGCTGGTCGGATCCTGATTGGATGCCAGGGATATTAAGTGCTGGGACTGGAGGACAAGGGCGGTCTTCACATACTGGCGGAGACATGCCGCAAATAGGGTATGGAAGGAAAAATCCCAACGAAAGGAAGAAATGGAAGTGATACATGTAGTTGTCATTGCTGAAATGTACATTACCCATTTGATCGGGACGGAATATACAATTGTCCTGATTTACGAACCCAGGCTGCGGTTCATGAACCTTCTTTTCTGGAATGCCATCCACCACTTGCTCGGCTTGCCCGTCCCATCGGCATACAGGCGTTCCACCAGACGAATTGCCAGTTCCTGGCGGACCTGTGTCAAGTATGTTCGCAGATACTCTGTCATGATATATCCATTATCCACTTAGGCAAAATAATCCAACCGAACGTACCCGCGTCTGCTCTGCTCTGAGGTGGGGCATAATGGGCATTAAGAGGGAATCCAGCATCGCCTGGGATGGCGAAACTGTCGACTGATAATGTATTCAACATCTTCGATGCCTCAATCTGCGTTGGCACTGTACGAGCAGAACCAATCTTCGCCAAGCAATCAGAGATATAGAGAATCAGGATGATCAACAGTCGGTCCGCAGGCCCTTTGATCTCAAAGTTGCGGAAGAGCGAATTGGCGCGAAAAAGGTCAAGGGTCTCATCTATGATATCTCCTTGCTCCGGATCGGCTACATGCGCGACAGTCAGAATGATGGCGGGGCAACTGTATATTCCAGAAGACACACCAAGGGGCGCAGGACCACGAATTTTGGTTCTGATTGGCAAGATGGACATGTTGCCAGCTTGCATTGCATCAGGGAACTCGTTGAAAGCAGAGTGGTATGCCTATAAAGTTGTGTTGTTCGTCGTTAGCATTGCTCTTCGAAACTTCTCTAGAGGACTCGCTCACAGGCATAGGCAGTGGTGAGAAGTGGGGGTACACAGCCACCAAATTAACGTTAAACGGCATTTCCTTTTCAATCTGAATTATTTTTACTGCTATTGTGTGCATTGTGCAATGCTCAACGTTGTTCGACCTCGAAAACCAGCGACTTCGGAAACCATGTACCAAAGTGATGAAACTGATAATGAACAAGCCTCTCTTGTCTCATCGCAGTCGATGAAACCCTCTCCGGATACATTAACGAGTATGTTTGCCCATTCTTGTATTCATTTCATTTCCTAACTGTTATAATAGAACTCGTGAAGCGTCTCAGGGCACTAGTAACGAAGTTGCTTCCAGTAGAAGTTGATTACAAAAGCATCAATGATCCAACAAGCAGGGTTATCACTCCCAACGTCATATCTGCTTTCTTAGACGCAGCAGGTGATCTTGGCGAAGCGGTGAACAACTTACAATCGTGCTAAAATGTTCGACTTGCTCATTGTGCTAAAAGCTCCCATACTGTTTGCTTCGTGCTCACGCTGATTTCAAGAGAGAGGCATATCTCAACCCTGCAGATTTTGGCGAAAACACAGGAAGAGGTAAGTAGAACTTCTTGTGTTATCATTACTTGGTCGAGGACGACCCCTCATGAACACTCGCTTTGGCAGCTGTGGCATGTGAAGTCCTGGCTCGTCGCATTGTTCATCAGAATCCATCTGAGAAGATTAAATCTCTCATGTCTACTCGGTATAGGCATCGTGAGCCTGATGGTGATATCAGCGAGGCCTCGAGTGCTCTCGAAATTGCCATTGACACCCACTGGTTAGTATTTCGTAAGGATACATGCAATTCTTTCACATGCTGCTACGTAGCACTATATTTTTGTCTTCTACCGAAGCGCAGAATGGTGAGTTGTTCTCGACGTAATCTATGAGTCGGGTAAGCTGATTGTTGCCCTAGTTGTCAGGGCTTTATGGGACGGAGAGCTTGTCCAGACGCTAACAGATCAGGACGATATTCAGTGTGAGACAATGAGTGGTCTGTTATCCTCCATACTCAAGCACCGACAGATGTATCTTACCACGAATCGCGGCAAGCCGGGTTTTGGGGTCACATGAACCCTTCACGCATTTCCGTTCCTCGGTATGAGCTGATGAGTTACTTCAACTACATCTTAGCTCACTCTAACTTGGGCGCAGGTATCAGAATTTCCTTCGCATTGTGGTGCGTCATATATTGGATGAAGAACCATTAGTTTGATATGATTGCACAGATTTGGTTTTTATTTCTCGCTGTGTACTCTCAAGCCGGTAAGAGATTCATCTCATCAAGGAGCGCCTAGCCATTTCATAACCAATTCGAAGTCCGTGAACCACTGGACCTACTTGACCCTAACCATACGGTGCTTGATGTCTGGGAAATTGTACTCTATACCATGGGGCTGGCATTCTCACTTGAAGGTGAGGGTATCCCGCTGTTGTTTGAATGGTTGACTGAGTCATCTTCCAGACACACACAGGGTAACTTTCCTGCCTCCCAATTCGCTGCA
This sequence comes from Suillus fuscotomentosus, assembly GCF_016647785.1. Taxonomy (NCBI): domain Eukaryota; kingdom Fungi; phylum Basidiomycota; class Agaricomycetes; order Boletales; family Suillaceae; genus Suillus; species Suillus fuscotomentosus. The sequence continues at coordinate 409,373 of NW_024539515.1, forward strand.
ATGTCTTACAAGTCATCCCAGTTTTACAAACTATTTAAATATGCAACCTACCGCGCCTTTGGATTTTGGAACGCCGCTGCCTTAATAACGGATTCCTTATTGCTGGCTGCATGTTTGCTTCGCATTGCTGGTCTTTGCACCACCGGAGACCATTCCAACACTCTACGCTTAAGGAGCTTTCAAGTCTTGAGTTTCGTTGCCCCGTTCATATGGTTAGTCAATCCTCGAATAACCACGAGGTACAATATCTAACTAATTGTTTTAGGATCAGTTGAGCTCCACACATCTCTTGATGTTCCACTGACTCACTCACGGCTTTTCGCTTCAGAGCTCATTACAATCTTTGATGGTCACCAGTAAGCACATATTGTGTCGTGCTCGTATAAAAGATGCTGATGATTTCGCAGGTATGTTGGAACGATGCAAATATGCGTGTCTCGCATGCTACAAGAATCGGGCATCTTCTTCGCGGTTCGTTTCCTTTCGGTATATGGTCTCCCCGTCCCTTCACCTTGTGCAGCTGTTATCGGTGCTCGGGATTGGATTCTTGCAAGGTCTATATGCTCTAGATGTTGCTGACGGTTCAAGCGAAGGTCCATCACTTGTACGTCCGACCTTTCTTCTCCTCAAAGCTGTCTAATTTCGGTCAGCTCGTCAATGTCCTTGTTCAAGGCTTACTTCAGTCAGATTGGATATTTATTTATTTTTAATTTGAGCACCTGATGAACTTTCTTAGGTCTCCCAACTATGACAAGTTCTCGGGCAGGTAAAGTCTAGTATCTATGTTTTGGAAGTCTCTGAACCACGTTTGCAGCCCTGTTGGACTTACGTTATACTATCTGTCAGTGCCCGTTTGATGAATCTCCGTGCTTGCTATCGACAAGTTCTGTTTCAGCTGGAATGTTGCAACAGCGATTATCCTGCTCAATGTCCTCATCTCTTTATTCTCCTCAGCGTATGCTGAAGTCAGTATTTCGTCTTTCTGTGAGGTTTCATGGGCTCAACGAATGATTAGGTCGTCGAGGACGCTGAAGCAGAGTATATGACATTCTTTGCAGGAAAAACTGTTGCCATGATCCGCGCCCCTGATTCTTATGTCTATCCTGCACCATTCAACCTAGTAGAGGTTTTCTTCGTAGCGCCTTTTGAGTAAGGTTTCTATTTTCTTGGCCCTTTGCAATCATTAACTTCTTTTTGAGAACATTTGGCCTGCGACCCCAGCGATATGCAAAAGTGAGGCATGAACCTTCAATTTGCGGTCTGTACCCCTGACCTCTTTGCAGCTCAATCGGGACATTATGAGCATAATTTTCTTTGTTCCGTTGACCTTCATTGCGCTATTTGAGACATCAATTGTGAAAAAATCGTGGATGACCAGCTGGCTGGGGCAAGACGACGAGGTGGACACTGAAAACCCTGATCTTCTGGATCCCGTAGTCGAGGGGCTAGACGCAGATAACGGCTTGGAGATCAGCAAGATCCCTTTCGATGAGCTTGTCAAGAGGTTCCCCAATACGGAACAAGTAAGTCTTTTCCAGCCTTCTTCTACGTTGTCCACTGATGTTTCTATAGTCAATGGAAGCTACCATTGTAAAGGAGATTAAAGAAATCCAGGCGAGGTTGGAGGTACTGACAACAAAAGTGGACCGCTTACACACCTCACACTAATGCACCATTTGCCTTCGGACGTGGACAAGACGGGTGGATGATTCAAATCGATGGAACTAGAGTTAACTCCTTGGCTCTTATGTTTTTTTCTCCTTTGCTGGTGGAGATACTGAATGTCGTACAACAATCATATATGAACACTGCTGATTCACAACTCAGGCAGACCAGAAATGTTTAAAATAGCTTTTTTCTTCTTGAGTTCTATCACTGTTTTCTGCAGTCTGTTCATAAAGTACAATAACTTGACAACCCCAATTACAGGATGTAACTCGTAAATCACTGCAAACAGAATCATAGCATGAATTAAAACATAAGGCAATGAATTAAGTCAATACAAAAAATGCGTCTAGATCATGACAAAAGACATAAACACCTGTGTAAGTTGAATGCGTGAAATATAAAATGATAAAAAGGGCATAGCACAGGATGCAGGATAATAAGGGTGATGCGTAAACGTGAAGCCACGACGAAATTTCATTATATATGTGTTGTGAAATAATTACTCATCTCAGAACCCATAAATCCCCATGACACGACGTGATATTATCCATTAGACTTCGCTATGCCCCTCCACGAATCGAGCAAACTGGTCCAGCAGTTCCACCTTTTCTGTCTGTGATAACGACGAGGCAGCGAGTAAGTTTTCAACGCGCGCTAGCAGTCCCCGAGGCCCTTCTAGGGGTATCAGGTGGGCGTCAAATCGGTGGACATCTGCGTAAGGAAATAACATCACTGTCAGACAAAATAATCCACAGTAACAAAATAAACATATAGAGGCGTAAAGTAGTACTAACACTTCTTGAACGTTTCGAATCCAGATTCGGAAAGTACGTTCTCAAAGACTTTGGTGACATCCTTCCCCCGATTACGCTCCTCCTCCTGCTTCTGCGAAAGGAGAGATCCATGTATAACGGCTTCTTGACGGACGCGATTAGGTGCCCAAGATAAACCAAGTTTAAGATCGAGTGAGCGGCCTTTGCCCTTTTTCTCGCTGCCTTGCTCACGTAATTGTTGTACACGGCCATGAGCACTTTGGCCCTTGTCACGTATAGAACCTCCTCCAAGCCCTAACTCACTCCGTAGAGGAGAGCTTGGGGGAAATGAAGCAGATCCTTCCGGGATGTCAAACTCTTGTTGATGAGGAGATGGCGGGTAGGAAGGCAGTGCGGAGGAGGTCGGTAAAGGAGAACTTGGAACCGATGAAGCCGGTTCGAAGGGGAACGGTCCGTGCGACGTGCGTTGAGTTCGCCTGCCTGATGCGCGTCCCCAACTGGATGATTGTCCGGGACCAGGAACAGATGTTCCTGTCGACTTCGACTGCGCAGAGGCAGATGCTGATGAGAAGGAAACAACAGAGGTTTCACCTGTATGACTGGCGGAGAGCTGGGCAAGAATGGGAGAGTCGGCTTGAGTGGGGTGATACGCAAATTTTCGCGACTTCCCTGTACGATCAGATGACGATGATGCTGTTCGTTCTAAGGCCGTCGGTCGATGAGTCGCCGCGCCAGTTTTACCAGATTGTGTTAAGCCTTCGCCATTCACCAGCGATGCGTTGACTGTCGAGCTGCTCCTGTTTACACCAGATACGGGTCTCTCGAAGTCAAAGCTTCCATGTTTGATGCGACGGTTGGTCATATTTCGTGGAGGACCGACAGTCCCAGCGGAATCATGCCGACCACCGGGTTTCTGCTTCTTGCTTTCTCTAGATAAATCTTTTCCCCCAAACAGCCGGGGTGAGAATCTGCTACGCATGCGGTTGTATGCAGGATCTCCGTCGGAACCAACACTTAGAGCTGCCCGTGCATGCAACTTTGGAAGTTCGCTGTGAACAGTGATCGAATCCTTGCTGAGCAGAACTTCGCGCGGCTTCCCCTGTCCTCCACTCAACGTTGGTGGTGTGGTAGCGGGTCGCACTGGGGAATCTAACTCCGCTGTTCTTTTTGGAGTCGGTGGGGTATGGATGATGTGTGGTATGGCTGGTCTTGCTTGTGGTGCACGAATCAGGGGTTGTTGTTCTGCTGTATCTTCTTCAGACATGGACTCTACCGTGGGTAACAGTGATACCACGAGACCACCGAGGTCATACTTGCCGCGTGAGTCGTCCTGCGGTGAAGGCGGGGATAAGTTGATGATGGGAGACGTCTCTTCCAAAAGTGAGCCAAAAATACCAGGGCGCGAGTCATCCATGCGAGGTGTCTTCCGCGTTTGTGACCGCAGTTTCGAATTGCTGTTATCGCGTTCTTGTTCTTTGCCTTTGCGGGATTTTCCAAAGCGGCTAAGGCTAGAGGCACTAGTCTTTGAATTAGATCTAGTGCCTATATGACTGGACGATGTGAAGGCGGTGTCGGAATGGTCATCAGGTAACGCGACAGCACTGTCATGAGCAGTGTCATGAGACCCGACAGAATGTCGTTTGTGACGTGACGAGGGAGCCAGGGGAAGGTGGCCTGATGATGTCATTGGCGGATGCGTGCGAGAACCTGATGTCAATCCAAATGAAAGTCTGCGGGGAGATGCGGACAGTGGGAGGGGATTGGAAGGAGTGGGTATTGTACCGGTGGATGTTTTCGTAACGCGCGATTCGTCAGTAGACTTTGGAGTATTTGGTCTAGAGTTGCGCCTGAATGATCGTTTGCGAGAGGGCATGTTCTCAGCTTCCTTTTGGGAGAGGGATGAAGACGATGTTTTGCGGTCAGAAGATCCTGGTGATGGTTTTCGGGACGGATTGGATAGCGATGACTTCCGTGACAGAGCAATGCCAAAGATAGAGCGCAGCTCTAACTTCCGGCGCTGATTAAGGGAAGAGGGAGTGTTCGAACGAGTTGCACGATCGTGATCCTCCTGAGGTGTGACCTGATCTCTGTTGGCCTGGTGATCGGGATCTTCTCCTTGGGTGTAATCGTGAGAGTAAACATGATGCGACGTTCTTTGTCTTCTTCTGATGGAGTTGGAGGGAAGAGGGGTGATCGTGGAGTGTGTGGCAGTGGTCGTGGATGATATCGGGCGTGTCGAAGTTCGCGTGCCTAGCTTAGAATCTGACTGGCTTGCTGAAGCAGACATACTAGTGTCGGCTGCATGCCCTTGTTCGTACGCCAAACTGGTGGAACGCACATGACTGATGCGAAGCTTAGAGGCAGGCACCATAGGCAAGGTTGGTACATCCGTCGTAGATTGCGCAGCACCTGGAGTAACAGTCGACTTGGGGTGGGGTCTGGAGCGAGAACGAGAGCGAGAGCGAAAGAAGGCAACGATCTGATGACATGATGTATAAGCTCATGTGTGCAAGACTGAAATAAGCGAACGCACCCTGTTTTCCTTTCGCGCAGGACGACTGACTCCAGACTCAAGAGACGATGAGGCAAGGGAAAGAGCGGTCATGGTAAAAAATGCGCAAGGTCTTCTTTGTGCGTTAAATGGTTGAGGCCACCATCGGCTACTGCAGTTCCAGGAAACGGAAGTGGGACCTCGTTTTAGGCTAAGCTGTGCAGGCATCAATTCTGAAATATGTATATTAAATTGAGGGATAACATACAAGATACTCTTGACTTTGACGTGAGTTAGAGAGTGACCGTCTCTGGGAACTAGGTGACCCAGTCGCAGAATGAGAACAGACGAGCTAAAGACAAGTCAAACACGTGCTGTGAGCGAGGCAGAACGGATTGAAACGGAACGAGAGTACTACTTACGGCGACTCGGAAAAGAAGACAGCTACACGTTGTCCCGACCGGTCTTGTGCTTGCCTGCACACGAAACACACACCGCTAGGACTACCAAGGACAGGTCCGGTCACAGACTTGGAAGGGTTTCAAAAACACGTTTGTAGTTTTGCAAGCAACCAAATTAGGACAGACCCTAGTCTGGGGTTAGGTGCACGTGAATGATGTTGCGCGATTGTTTCTCATGATCTCATGTCTCAGCTGACTATGGCAGCTCTTAGAGCAGTCCACAAGATCCCATAGCACTCTCATGTATACTTCGTACATCCGACTGTCATGAATTTGATAACCAGAAATTCATTCAGACTCAGAGCACTTCCGCACCGTCTGAGCAGTCTTACTTCTCTGCGACAACAGGCAACATGCGCAACACCAACTTTTCCCTGCGTCGATGCTCATGCAGCTCGTGAATCTAGGATATTGGCTTCCTCGTTCTACCGTTATTCACAGACAGAAACACAAGCATCATCAAGTGATAGTGGTCCGGAACCTCCCTATGCTCGCCCTAATCCACTGTCATATAATACGTACCACTATCAGTATCCACTTGAATTGACGTATGGGTCTACGCTGCCGTCGTTTGACATCGCCTATGAAACATGGGGCATACTCTCTCCATCTCGGGACAACGTAATTTTACTGCATACTGGTCTCTCGGCATCTTCGCATGCCGCCTCTACGGATCTTAACCCGACGGAGGGTTGGTGGGAGAAATTCATCGGCCCAGGACGTGCACTCGACACCAATCATTTTTTCGTAATATGCACAAACGTGCTGGGAGGATGTTATGGCTCCACAGGTCCTTCCTCGCTCGATCCAGAAGGTCAACGATATGCAACTCGATTCCCGATTATATCTATCTTTGACATGGTGCAAGCCCAATTTAAGCTGCTTGACCATCTGGGCGTGCAAAAGTTGTATGCCAGTGTTGGCTCATCCATGGGCGGGATGCAAAGTCTTGCTGCAGGATGGCTCTTCCCAGATCGTGTGGGCAAGATAGTGAGTATTAGTGGTACCGCCAGGAGCAGTCCAGGTAGCATTGCAATGCGTCATGCTCAACGAAGCGGTCTGTTGTTCAGACATTTTGCAATATATTTCCTTGCTAAACATCACATTAGTTCTCATGGCCGATTCAAATTGGAACAATGGCTTCTATTATGACAACCTACCACCACATACAGGAATGAAATTAGCCCGTCGTAAGTTTCGTCCAGTTTCACGGTTCATATCATAAAGTTACAATTATTGGTCATGCAGAAATAGCGACCATAACATATCGCTCAGGTCCTGAATGGGACCAACGATTTGGAAGGAAACTTCGAGAACTGAAAGATGGACAGAGTCCATCTCCATCGCGGTCGCCAACACTTTGTCCTGACTTCCTTATCGAAACCTATTTAGATCATCAGGTCAGTGCCTACCCACCTCGATCACCTTTCAGTTAAACTCACCGAAAGTTGTCACGTAGGGAGAGCAATTCTGCCTGAAGTACGATGCCAATTCTCTCCTTTACATCTCAAAGGCAATGGATCTCTTTGACCTCACCCTTCCTGCTCTCCAAGAGCTCGCAATGACCACCACAACACATGCTCCGCCATCACCGTCAACGTCATCGTCTTCTTCTCGGCAATCTCCGGCACCGTCTAAATCTCATCCACCACCATTGCATTACGCACCTCACTTTCCCGAACTTGCTGCTGGCCTTGAGCCGCTCAAATCGATACCTATTCTGGTGCTTGGGGTTCAGAGCGATATTCTTTTCCCAGTCGAGCAGCAGCGTGAGCTCGTCGATGCACTTCGTATGGCTGGTAGTACGCAAGTCAGCTACTTTGAGCTTGGTGGGGTCTGGGGACATGATACCTTTTTGTGAGTGCTACTCCTTCACATTTTAGTTGGCTCGATTGGGTGGCCGCGGTGTGGCCGCATTTGTCCGGACTTGTATAGCCTCCCCAATCAGCTCGAACCTTCATGGTGCCTCGTGCACCGCTTTGCGGGGGCAATTGTAGTGTTATCGCCGCTTATTGTTTTATTTTCCCAGCGTGTTTCAGTTAGACTGGTTTACTGACTGCCCGTATTCCGTTCTACCACAGACTCGACGTATTGAACGTTGGAGGGGCGGTGAGGGGGTTCCTATCTTAAGCTCGTCCTCAAAATGCTATTTCACCACAGTCGCCGGTGTTTTCATATTGCGCTGTTTGATCGGTGCAACGTTCGTGAGTTGTGAGGGTACTTGCTAAGAAGTTCTAGAGTCCTCAGGGAGTACTTATGTCAGTCCTACTAGCTGTTTTAATATTCGGATCATGATCAATGCTATGGGATTCTTCAACTTCTAATACTCGCGGTGTCGCACCCTAACTTAAATGTTGATCTCAAAGTATGTGGGCAGTGCAGACAAACCAACACTGCCGGGGGGTTATTATTCTAGTCCTAAACATTATAGCCTAGCCGTTTGCAGAACAATCTCAAAAAAGTAAACATAAGTCGGGAAGTCAAACCAACGAACTTTCAACTTCCGATGATCAATGATGTTCCTACCATAAGACGTTACGACCGAACGTTGAAATTCAAACAATGCTTCCTTGTTTTATTTTTGACGATTGGTCTAGTAGTGTTCTGCAAATGGCTGTATTTATTTTACGATACCTTCCCTGCGCCCACAGTCGCCACCTTCAAAGTTAAACTTTATTCCCTAGATCGACAGACGGGGAACAAGCCCGACCATCGCACCATTAATTTGACTCGGATTGGCATGCAAAATGTAATACTATGACATTTGTGTTTTGGGCGTTCGGGCATCATCGAGTCATTGAGAGCCACATACGATCAGCGTCACGGCATGCCAGCATGCCACACTGGCACTTGAGGGTTTTGCCTAATTTTCGGAGCATCAAAACACTAGCAAATCGGATATGAACTTTTTTGAGGAGGAAACAAAGTTAAGTTTGTGAAGGCATAAAATGGGCAGGCTTGCGTGGCGTATCGGTGGAGCGCCATAGAATAGTATAAAAAAAAGGACGTATTTTATAAAAATCGTGGTGAGCTCTTCTGTGAGGAGGCCCGGAAACATGCAGACGCTAAGCGAAAGCGGAAGCATTTCGGTTTACGTTCCGTTGATGAAATATTATGGAGAAGATAAGAGGCGAGGCGTTGGGTGGTCCTGCAATTTCCTCTTCTCTCTAGGCCCCCTTGGTCTTAGGCGCACATTGGATTCGGGGCGCGGCGAACACTAGCAAAATGAACGGTAAGGAACTTATTATTCAGATGGCACAGCACCTCCCGCCTTGTGATAATCCAGGATTTTGTCGGAATACCGGGGGGGTCCATGGAGTTTCAAATAAGGTATATTTTGGCGCAACAATTTTCTGGGTGGATAGCTGACAAGCCATTGGACAACTGGCAAAGGGTTCAAGGTTACGAAGCTTGAAGTAATTTGTTTTACCATATGGAAGCCGTAAATTAACCAAGTTAGCACAGGAGAAAAGCCACGCCTTGCCACATATACTCCCAGCGTTACGCGGCCTCCGACAACAAGACATTGGGCGTCAGCCCTTCTCGACAAAACGCGTTATTTGATTCCCTTTGCGACATACCAGCATGTTGGCTAAAAAAATTAATTAACTGACTGACCACCTCGTGTTATCCAGCGGTATAAAATACTTGTCTGAAGTTGACTTCCCTCACCGCAATGTCCACCTTTTCCCCTCAAGTCAATATCCCCGCGCTGAAGAAATTTGCCGTCACAGCTGCAGCGAAGCAGCATCCGGTCAAAGCAACAGGTAGACGGCACCCGCAGGTGCCAACCCCAGTGGTGGCGAGCGTCGAAGACGTCAAATGGGCTGGAGAAAAGGTCAGGCTGATCATTTCCAAATAACCATCCGAACCTTACCATTGTTCTGTACGGTGTACAGATGATTCAAATTACGTTCGAACGCACCTCCATACCTCTTGGACCATATATCATGATGGCGTATTTTCCTCGCGGACGCCAGAGGCTAACAACGCAGGCTGTGGTGCGCCACGCAAAAGTGCCCATCGATGGGCTGTGCGTACTTACTCCACTCCCAACAGTTAGGCATGATGGCCGCTGTCAGAAATTCGACCTTGAAGATCGAGGTGCCCAAAATCTATGGGTACAAGGACCTCCTACCCAATGACATCGGAGCTGAAGTAGTCCTCATGGAAAAGGTAGCGTGTGCCGACTACTCGACAGTAGCTCTGCTACATCTTCATACTTCTTTGCGCACAGATACCCGGGGAAAATCTTCAGGATGTGTGGCCCACCCTTACGCCCGACGAGGAGCTCAAAGTCTGTAGCAAGTTGGCCGACCTGCTGTTGAAGTTGTTCAACACCCGCGGAAACCTTATTTGCACCGACCTTCTTGGTACAGGCATCGACACCTCCACGTTCAGTGCCCTCCTACAGGAAGGACAGCAAAACCAGAACCCTAACGGGCTCTCGCCGTTGATTTTATCGCGCCCGTTCAACGAGCCACCACTGGATAGAATGATCCCACAATTTGCACTATCCACTAACGCTGACTATCTGACAGCACTATGCTGGCGCGTTGGACGCCTTTGCGGTAGCACTGAGGATGTCATCGCTCGAGCCCGTGACACAGGATTTGCAGATAATCCTCTACTAACAATAGAAGACATGGTGCAAGCCAGAGAAACATTCAGACGGCTGGCCAGCATAATCCCACATCACATCGGAGGATTCTACATCCCAGGAACGCTCTCTCGCGAAGCGAGAGAAGAGGCCTATTCGATCCTACAACACAGGAAATTTGGCGTCTGCCATGGTGACATGCAGATGTACCGTTTCCTCATCCGGTTCCTGCCAGATAAAGATGGGGAACTTCGTACTCCCAGCTCAGATGTCGAGCTCGTGCTTTGCACGGGGTGGGAACACGCATTCCGTGCACCACTTTGGTCATGCGCGCGCATGCCACTCTGGCTCATCAGCCGGCCAATCTTGAACGAGCCCATTTCCTGGGATCGCCAAAGACAATTGCGTAATCTCATCTACGACATGATGAACGAGCCTAGTAGAATAGAGAGCGCCCGGGAGTGGATCATTTCGCACGTATACGGACGTACCGAGCGGTGGTTCGAGGGATGCGTCAGCGCGCATTGGATGTACAGTCGGAACATTGAAGCGAATTTGGTGGACCTCAAGAAGTATTGGGAATTTTGGCGTCCAGACATCGAGCTCCCGTTCCAGGTGGGAGTGGAGTACACTGGACAACGGCAGGCTCTATCCCATGGGTCGGCAGACGAGCCCATCATCGCACCTGTCACTGAAGAGCTGGCTATTCCTCTCCTTTCCGCGAGCCCTCTTGGAATTTTCCTTGGAATGGGTAGATCTTGAAACGCATGTCATCTCGAAGCTGACATTGGAATGTCTCTTGTTAAATTGTATTGTGTGCGAAGGTCAATGGGTTGTACCTATGTCGGATATCTCCTCACAGAATCTTTCATGCACTTCAATGAAGATCATTTTGCACGCGGGCGAGCAAATACTAGTGCCTTCGTTAGAGATAGAAGAGACGGTCAAGGTCAATACATTAAAGGTCTGGGGCCCTTTACAGACAGGACGTGCCAGTTCGCGACGTATGCAGACCCCAGGAACTCTGTATGAGGAATTTCCACATACCCGCTTTTGGATATTACTATATACCTTCACGTCGAAGTACTACGCAGTAGTACTAACCATCCCCTTCCATTCTGCCTTCACCACCTGTGCATAGTTGATCATGAATCGCATATTTGGCTCTTCTTCAACCAAGAAGCCAAAGCCGACGCTCCAGGATGCTATCAACGCAGTGAGTAGGCTGTCGTCACAATCAAGCTCAGGCTAACTCACTGACATTAGACAGATGCACGCGTTGCCTCCGTAGAAGTAAAGATCAGGAAGTTAGATGGGGAGCTTTTGCGCTATAAGGAGCAAATGAGCAAACTGCGCAGTGGACCTGGTAAAGTGCGCGAACACCTCGCCTGGTGCTGCGCTTGCTAATTAATCAATTGCGTCATACGTGTGCACGACACAGAATGCGATCCAACAACGAGCTTTGAGAGTACTGCAACAGAAGAAGCTGTATGAAGGGCAACTGAACCAGCTCCAGCAGCAGACATTCAATATGGAATCCGCTGCTCTCACCACCGATAACCTACGGAATACGATGGCCACTGTGGATGCCATGAAACTGGCGAACAAGGAGATGCGTAAACAGTACGGAAAGATTGATATTGACAAGATTGAGGTGTGTCTCATGTTGTATGCTTCCATCAAATGGCTCATTTATTACTCTTAAGAATATGCATTATGATATGGAAGAGCTTCTGGAACAGGCAAATGAGATACAAGAATCACTAGGTCGGTCATACGCCGTTCCAGATGAGATTGACGAAGCAGATCTTGAGGCTGGTACGTACACACATTGCTTTTGATCTTGGTCATTTCGAAACGTCACAATCATCGCAGAATTGGATGCCTTACAGCTCGAGGAAGAGGAAGAAGGTCCCTCATATCTTGCAGACCTCAACAAGGTCCCAGATTTCCTCGATGATACTCCTGTAGAGACAAGCGAGGTATGTCCAACGATCAATTCATCGACATGTTCAACTCAGCTTGATTGAACAGCCAACCACAAAGGAGGCCGTTAAGACTACATGATGGGCTTTTGAAGTTTGTATTGTGCCTGTCTCCTTAAAGACATGTATCCTGCGGTAATAATGTACACTAGTAAATCCTACACATACCACCACTTCATAGAGAATGTCAAGATAATCTGCTCCGTCGCGAACATCATATCAACCATATCTCTTCTGTTCTCCACTGAACCAGTCGTCAGTTTGTCGAGACTCATCAACCGATGCCACATTAACGATGATCGATTTGCTCTGAGAGTCTGTACAACATGTTGAGTCGAACATTCCTTAATCGAGCTAGCTAGACTCACAAGCCTCCAATGCCTCGATACCATTTTCCCGACCTATACCACTCTCCTTCATACCACCCCTTACATGCCACCGTGAGATTGTGCAATGATAATCATAGGCTGAGTCACTCACCATGGCGAGCTTGGGTCATTGCGGTGATGCGTGTTTACCCAAACAAGACCAGCATCAATATCAGCAGCAACTCGATGTGCTCTTGACAGATCCTGAGTCCAGACTCCCGCTCCCAGTCCGTACTTGGAAGCATTGGCAAGTCTAACTCCCTCGGATTCAGTCTGGGGTAAACTAAACGTCAAAGAGCCTCGCTTGCATCCTGATACAACTCACTGAGAACTTTTTCACGACCACCACAGGGCCGAAAATTTCCTCTTGCCATAACTCATCGCTGACATCAACATCAGAGATCACGGTAGGTGGGTAGAAGCTCCCGCGAGAGAAATCGAAATGGTCGAGGAGGGACTTCCCCAACATTCGCTTTCCACCCATGAGAATTGTGCCTGATTGCCGCCGTGCTACCATGTCATCGATTCTATTCAGGTGGTGGGGAGATATAATAGAGCCCATAGAACATCTTTCGTTCATAGCTTCGAGAGACATTATTCATGAGTACTGAAGGCATGATGTACGACTCACGGTCACCCATTCCCTGTGTGATACTTTCGACTTTCCTCAAGAACTCCATCATGAAAGATTCATATATATTTTCCTGTATGATGATGCGAGTTCCCGAGACACATGTTTGGCCGGACGCAATGAATGAGGCAAACGCGACCCCATTGACAGCAGAAACAACATCTGCATCATCGAAGATAAGTATCGGGGCCTGGTACAGATGAGAACGAATCCTCCAGTTCGACAATAGACGATGTAGTGCTGACCTTTCCTCCCAGCTCGGCTGTAAAGGCCGAGAGGTTCGAGCCAACGATGGCTCCCAGCGCTCGACCAGTCCGGGTACCAGCCTAGATCCACGGTGAGAAGAAGACGGTGTATGAGAGTAAGAACGTACTGTGATGTCGACCTTTCGAATGAGGGGATGAGTTGCAAGTTGCTTGCCCGTGGTATGGCCATAGCCAGGGAGGATAGTCAAAACTCCGTCAGGAACTTGGTTACGATTTCAGTACATATGTACAAGTAATTCATCAGTAGCTATACTTACGGCCAGCTTCTTGAGTTAGGCTTGCAAACTCCAGTAGGGATATGGGGGTAAGCTGGTTGTGGTGAGTGTCATATCGATGAAAGACGGTATAATTTATAAACCTCAGATGGTTTGACGATGACACTGTTGCCAGCGGCAAGAGCTGGAGCAATCTTCTTGATGGCAATGAAAAGAGGATGATTAAAAGGCTAAACGAGACCTCGGTGAGGTAATAAGTCAGATATGGCAAAAAAACGCACAGTGATCTGTGCCACGACTCCCAGAGGAACGCGTTGAACGTAATTAAGCAACTTCCCTTGAGCAGGGGCAACGAATCCTTGGTTCGTGCGTAGAAGTGCTGCATAATAGCTCCTACTCAGTGTGTCAGACCACGGTCATGATTTACGAAAAAAACTACTGACAGCCATTCAGGAAGACGAATCATTTGTGCATTCATTTCGCGGATAGGCCTCCCTGTTTGCATAGTATCTATTCGGGCCATGTCAGGGATGCGTTGCTGAAGAGAGACCGCTAGCCGTGACAGGACAGATGCACGATGTACCGATGAAGCCTTTGACCATATCCCAGAGTCAAACGTGGTCTGGGCATGAGACACGGCCCATTCAACCTCTTCGGACGATGCTGCGTCGACACTAGGCTCAATTTGAGGCTTGAGCACTATCATTACTTAGGAACAACATACGTGCACAACTTTTCCCCGTTAGCGGGGTTGGTCACGGTAATTCTCTGTGGATCCCTGGTCACTAAGGAAGATGTGTCTTTCCATTTAACAAAGGACAGTCGTTGGTAGTGATCCTGAAAGAGGAGACCTTTGTGTTGCAGGTAGTGTTGTTGGCAGAATGCCCTGCTGATGCCAATTGTCATGTAGCTATATTACCGGCAGTAGGTCCGAGGCCCGTGCAGAGATGTCACAACTAATGTTATGTAGACTCATATGCATGACCGACGTCCTGCGTCGTGGCGGCGTGGCAGGAAGCGCGGAAGTTAAAATCTTGCAAATGCCGATAATGCCGTTGCACTGAGATCTCCGAACTGGCAGCTTCGCGCCTAGAAATTCCGAGCTCCGCTCCTCGGCTTTGCTGTCTTGGTGTAGGCAACCACAATTTCATAGCAACCATTAACTGGCAATGTCTTCGCCGCCGCTTGTTATGCCTAATCTCACTCTGACTACAACGGACATTTCTACCTGTAGTAGAATCCATTTTTCGCCACTTCTTTGGACTGTAACTGTCAATTTTTCACACGAAACTGCCTTCGCCATAAGCCAAGCCAAAGCCAAAGCCAGAACAAACATTCGAGCGCCACTACCGCGTCAGATTCACGTGATGACTAATTTTACTGTTGAAAAGCCTAGCCCATTACATACTAATCCACGGAGTCGCTGTGGACCCGGTCCTTGTCCACTCGCTTCCATCCTGACCACCACGACCACGGCCACCTCTATTGTCCGCCTGTGGCACTTTAATCGCCACAAGACCAGATATTTAATCTTGCATATACCCTCACGATTTACATATCCTTAGCTATCTGTAATTCCAATGTCCAACCCACCTCTCCGTAGATCTGCTCGTGCAGCCTCACAGAAACCTGAGGAACCCAAAGCAGCAGCTCTCAAGGCCGCTGTTGCAAAGACGACGGCACCTAAGGCCGAAAAATCAACTCGGCCCGTTGCCCGCACACCCAGTCGCTCTAAGAAGCGTGCTGCCACCCCGGAAGCGTCGCCGCCGCCCACCAAGCGCTCTCGGTCCAAGGCCGGCATATCCGATGCAGAGGATGCTAAAAAGGTCCCTAACAAGAAAGCCCCAGCCACGGCTGCGCCCAAAAAAGTCACCAGGCAACCAACCGCAAATGGTCTCACGCCTGTTCACGAGTCGAAACCCCATTTCAACCCTTTACCTACGGCTGATGACCACCCTCGACCTGCTCAGCAACTCTTTGTTTGGGGGGCAGGGAACTTTGGTCAGTTTGGATGGGGTGCCGACCAACTCGGGGAATTCGGTGTTCCCAAGCGCAATACGTGGTTCGAGAAAAAGATGGAAGAAGGTGCCTTCGGCGGGCAAGGTGCTGGCCTCGAGGCCATTGCTGCAGGTGGTCTCCATACCTTATTCATTGATGAGAAAGGAACTGTGAGTTCAATTTCCGTGCCCTTGTCTACTTCCGTTGAGATAACTTTTGATCAGGTGTGGTCGTGCGGTGTGAATGATGACGCAGCACTAGGACGTGTCACCAAGGATGTTCCAGATCCAGATAATCCTGGAAAGTTTATCCACGTTGACGAGCTTACCGCTGTCCCTTATCCTCTTCAGTCACTTGTTGATGAGGGATTCCGCGCTGTCAGGATTGCTGCTGGCGATAGTATTTCCGCCGCTATCAGCGATAATGGCGAACTTCGAGTATGGGGTTCTTTCCGTGTGGGTGCCCAATTTCATCTGTTCACACATTTTCTAAGTTAAGTTTTGTTTATCAGGCTGCAGAAGGCTCTCTGGGCTTCTCTGGCGATGTGCGACTAGAATTCCTTCCCAAAGCGATATTAGATTTGCCCACAAAAGCAGGCGATGCTGAGAAGGCCGTCTCTGTTGTGTCAGGCAACAACCATCTTCTCGTACTAACTACGCATGGCAACATCTATGCGTGGGGTGCTGGAGAGCAGGGCCAACTCGGTCGCAAAATTCTCGAACGTCGTAAGATCCATGGCACAGTCCCTGAAAAAATCACCCTTGGTACCCGCCACAACCGTGCAGTATTGGTTGGTGCAGGAAATTATCACTCGTTCGCCATCGACGAAGAGGGTGACGTCTGGGGTTGGGGCTTGAATACGATGGGACAGACAGGCACCGGCGTCGCTGAACCAAAATCAATGTCTGACGAAGTGCGGTCACCAAGAATCATTCGGTCGCTGTGCCAGAGGACCCTCGGCGAACCAATCTTGCAGATCATAGGTGGTGAACATCATACACTTTTCCTGACTTCATCTGGCAAGGTGTATGCGTGCGGTCGGTGTGACTGGTGGCCAGCTCGGTATCAGCGACGAGGTTGCGGAATATGCTTCACGCAAGAACCCTGATTTCATGCCAGAGCCTATGTTAGTTCCATTCCCAGACCCGGACGATCCTATCGTATTCATTTCGGCCGGCACACACAATAACATGGCTATTTCCCAAGCAGGTGCACTGTACGCATGGGGAGAAGAGTCTCAAGGAGAGTTGGGTGTCAACGAAAAGGAAGCCAAGACCCCAACGACGGTGGTGCGCAGGGATGGTGGCGCATGGAGAGCAGTGAGCGTTGCCTGCGGTGGCCAGCACACTCTTGGGATGTTCAGAAAGAAGACCTAGCATGACTTGACTGCCATACGGTAACAATTGCACCATCTTGCATTTCACCCACTTCATGTCGTATACATGCTCTTATCCATGAACTGTGGACCGAACGATGCTTTCTTGCATACATACTTGGTCATCTAGACACCACCCTGCATACGAATCGTAATGTATGTCGTTACTTGCACTATAAATAATATACAATACTTGACCGTCAGAATTTCGTGTCTGAGCGTATTTCATGAGTAAGTAGCTGCCAAACGTCCTACAATGTATTGCTCCGTAGTAAGCGGAGGATATCTGCTTGGATTGGATGTGCTCGTGCAAGTGGGCAAACTCTCGATGATAGCGTCAAAATTCGGGTTGCAGAAGAATGCAATTGATTGCCGTGCGGGCGTCATGCCTTCGGTAGCGTTGATCTTCGCTTGCAGGCGGGGCAACTACACGATGGAGAGTTGAACGGAGGATATCGTTACTCCAGCGCGCCAAAAGGTCCCCAGCGTTGACGACAATTGTTCCAGGCTATCGGGTAGAGGGTTAAAGACTTGAAGAGTAAGCTGAGTGGAAGAAAACGAACAATGGGTGAAGCAGGTTGATAATGCTTAGTATGAGGGTTCTGGACCTCTAAACCACCAATGGAGTCCTGGAACAAGAGTGTCAAAGTTCCATAATCTAAGAGATAAAGAAGGTCAAATTCGACGACTGAGTGTCACTAAAAAGGAACGGACTCGCCTGTGTGAGAAGCGGCCCTGGCTTGACCGTCGCTTCGAAGTAAGGAGGTTCGAATAGGAGGATAGGACAAAAGCCGTAAGTTATGGTCCTGACGATCGATCTTATTGTCGAAGAAATCCTCAGGAAGGTCGAGACCCAACGCAATCGATTTCATGACCATGATGTGCACTTCGTGGCAAGTCTACGGTAACAGAGACCCAAGGTCAAATCATTATGCGTGCATATTTCTGCGTGCACGTACCTGGAAAAAGTGGAGCATCGTCTGTTTAAATCCAGGTACTTCACTTTCTTGAGGCCACTTATTACTGAACGTAGGATGGTTTTCACGTCCGATTTCCATAGATTCCTTGGTGTCTGGAGCCTTTGCGCGTAATACAGCGATCTCGGCCGCATCCATTGAAGTGGTGACACGCTCACGGCCAACTTGAACATAACCACGATTAGCCTTAGGGTCGTCCCATGCCAGCCTTGCCTTGGTCTCTTCGGATAATCGGAAGAATTCTGCACTCTGAATACACAATTAGTTATGAATGTCCATCCTGTTATAAAGTGCGAATACTAGCCTTCTGGAATACGTGGTTGACCGTCTCGGGTTCAATCACATGGCCTGTTAAATACACGAAGCCGACTTCTTTGAATCCGTTTACAATGTCATCCGCGATGCGACGCTTGTCAGCCAAAGAGGTGGCTTGTTTATAAGCTGCAAAGTCAATGAGGGGTATCCTGAAAGTTGAATCCGAGCGAACATCCTGCACGTTGCTAGGTTGAGCAATATATCTAAGACCGAAATGAAACCAACCTCTGCAAGTGTACTACTGTATCTAGGTGTAGCGATGAAATGCGGCCGGGCTGCACGGAACACGACTTGGCGTATAAACGGTCTTAGGACAAGCATTTGATTGGCGGATATTACTCGTACTGGAGCGAAGGTGACGAAATACCTAGACACAGGTACAATTAATATTATGAATTAGTATGAGTGAATGAACGGACGTACCCCCCTTCTCAGATAGATGACTGAGGGAAAGTCGTCCACTGGCAAGTATTGAGTCGTTTCGGGAGCAATCGGGGTGCTATTTACGGCAAGTAAAGAACGACGGAGAGGCAACTTCAAATTAGATACGTTGTGACCGGTATCCTTGTACTAGAGTGTCAGTAGTATTGTGAGCGCATGTGGTAGGGTAGAGTGGCAAGTACTGGCACTGGCCATGGCAGGGCAGATGCACTGGAGACGGAACTATTATAAGGGACACCATCTTATCTCCTATTTGCGCATGTTTTTCGCTTGGCACTTGGCTATACTCCGTCTTTCACCACCATAGCTTTTGCCTGCGACAACATTCAACAGATGTCAGGGGCTGATGCTGGAGAAAGCCGTACTTGACCTGCGCACAGATTCGTCCGTACACGACCAGTTATACACCGCACTTTCAAGATTATGCATACATGCGTCTCACTCTTATAAACCATAAGCTCCCCTATCCCTTATTACTTTTCAATGTCCTCAGTACGCTATAGACCCGTAGCGCTTTAATGCGTTACAGTAAGAAACTGATACAGTTGTACATATTCGGTATTTTGGCCTGCACCGGTAAAAAGACACAAAAGACAAGAGCCAAGCAGCAACAGTTGACTCCAGATCATCCACCCACTGCTTCCGTATTGGGGAACCTCTTAACAAGTCTGCGCCTGGCCCCTTGACTACGCAACGACTCGGATCGTCATCGCACTAACCCAACTGGATCATCGCATCAGTACTTTCTATGACTCCTGTCGCCTTGTCTTATGCGAAGGATCCTTATGCTAGAAGATGATTTCGCGTTTAGGACGTGAACGGAATGTCATATTGTCTTCAACTGGAAACCTGTCATTATTACATAGTAGCAACATCATGGTATAGGGTTATAACATAACCTCCACGGGTGGGAATGGTGATCAATTCATTCAGGCTGCAGCCCACATCTAGATTGCGTCATGCTGTTAAAATCATACAGCCTGCTTTGGCATGTAATCCAGCCAACTGCCTGACACAATCATTCATCGATATGCATCGGAAGGATGTTGAAGGAGATATGCGCACCACAAAGACTCATAGCTGAAGCTTTCTTTTATTACAATGAAAAGTCTGTTGATATATAACTTTAGCAAAGACCCAAAGCTTATAGAGGAGATTTAGGCAAACCGTATCTCCCCGAGCCAATTTTTCCGAATTCATCATCAGTCGAACCAGATATTGCCGGAAGTTGATAGGTTGGATGTAATTCGTCGTGGGTCACAATGGCACCCCGAGCAAAATGCATCACGCTTGCTTTCATGTCAGATTTTTCGACATCCGCAGCTAGTTTGGCATCCGATTGAGCGATCTGTCTGTTAACTGTGCCCGCCCAGACTGTTGCGAACACGACACCGATAACGGCAATTGATGTGTTTGCCAGGATTATTTGATTGATGACCACTGGGTTAACTTCGCAGTAAATGACAATGATCTGGGCGACCGAAAAGAGCGCCGGGATGACGAAGTTTGAAAGCGCGATCCAAAATAGCGTCCTGAGTCTCATTCTGAACGAAACTTGAGCGGAATAAGTTGAAATCTATGAGGATGCAATTAATATTTACACTTGGTATTGCCCGTGGTGGAGCCATCGTTATTTTTTCGCTTTGACCAAAGTGTCCAGAGGAATACAGAGGACGCATATCTGAGAGATATTTTATATATGAGATCCAATACAAAGGTAAGAGACATTCACTTCACATATTATCCACTAGCTGCGCGAACCACTCGATCTTGAGATACGGAGCTGCTACCCACAGGGCTGCCAAAGTTGCTTCTGCATTGGGTCCTTTAGCCGCTCTTGTTAGAGCTGCTATAAAAAGAGATAGATTGATAACACGGGCAACTTTCAGTAGGACGGGCAGTGAAACCAACATCACAAAGCGTTGCCATGTGAGGTATCTTGGCGGATAAACGGAACAAATGCGAAAGAGTAGGATGGTATCAACAAGGATACTTTGGACCGCCCCAAGGAAGCCCATGATTATGTCATAGGAAACAGGGTATGGATGTGTCGGTGATAACATAGTATTAACCTATCCGGAGATGTTAATTTCCAACATAGCAAAGTGACTTTGAGAATTACTTACAGCTCTACTGTCCCCCATTATGCCGACAGAGAATGCCAGGCACACATTCAAAATGTTGAGGATAAATATGGGCTGTCTCCGTGAATGCTCATTCGAAAAGTAGAACATTGCAATGAGGAGGGGTACGAGTATGACCGTAAACGTATGCCCAATCATGACGTCGATCAGTGCAGGTTGGATTGCCGCAAGATAGTTGAGACCAGGGGGAGGGGGAACTGACATTGTGATACACACACCCTTGACCCAGGGAAGATAAATTCCTAGACGCTTGTTTCTGGAGGTAAAAGTATAGTTCTTATAACACTGGCGGACCTAAGCACTGCAATGCAGCAGGGAAGCTTGATGGCAACGGAAAAAATCTTTCAATTGGCAATTATCAGTGTTCCAGTGGGGCCGCGACGATGGCATTCTTGGCATTGTATGATGAAAAACTGCCGAACCCAATTGAGAGTCGTTATACAATACAGCCTTAACCATAACGTCTGTCTTCTGAAGTTTGCCTAAAGAGACTAAGCCTTAACCGTTTGTCGTCAGAGAACACGTCAGACGAACCTCTAAGGATCTGAGGCGTGATTGTACAGCAATCTAATTGCAACACAAGCGCTGGATACTATGGATGTTGTGCACGTTTTGTGAACTGAATTTCTCCTACCATAGCTAAAGATCGCATAAATGATATTGGTATCAATGAGCCAAAATGGGTAACACATCAATTGCATGTGGGGGCTCACATGTGCTGTTTGGCCTGGATTGCGGCTGCCGCATACATGCACATCAATTATATCCACACTCCGATCTTCCGAGTAGAGCCACGCTGTGCACGCTCAGGAGAATCAATCAGGTGATTAACATAATTCCACCAATCGTCGGAGTTTGGATAGGGTGGCACGATAAGCTGTAAAGCGTTGTTGATCCTGACACTCATGATGCTCGTTCTCCGCCTGTTGTCAGGTCGAACTTGAAGTTGTTCCAATCATCAAGAGATAGGACCTGAGCCGGCGCCTGTGATTTTCGTACAAGATACAGCAATAACATTATGTCACCGCCCTCAATAAGTCTCCCATACTACATCTGGTACCATCTCCCTCATAACTGCGCAACATATCAGAGCTACACTATCGAAAACGAATGTAACTCACGTTTCCAATGATCAAGCGCTTCTCCTTCCTGCCATGTGTTCAGCGTGTTATGTGCATCAGTCAGAACGAACTTTTCTTCCATAGTCGCAGACCAGATAGAACTGTCGCCAAATTGGGCGTGATTAATTTCCCGTTTGTCAAGACTGGATAAAATGTGACGGCGAAGATATGAGTGAAGATAGTCTTCTTCGACTGCAGATCGAAATGTGAGTGGTGTTGGAGATGGGGTACAAAAGAAGACCTATCGCGCGATCATCAGACTTTGTCAAAGCTCCAATGAGGGAACTCACAATATTGACGAAATTTGAGTGAAAATGCTCCATGGAGATGGGCTCAACATGGTCATGGAAGGCTCTGCATTGCCCAAATGCTCGCAGCAAAGTTACGAGTATTGCTTGCGATGAGTCGGATGCAAGTTTTCCAGCAAAGTTCTGTCCGAATGACACAAGATAAGTAATACGGGCAAACACAATGCTGAAACTGCTTACCACTGCGACGACGCCTTCTGGGCTTAGGATAGTCTTGAGATCATTCCAAAACTCGATAGAGAAGAGATGTTCAGGTACTCCCCCTCCAGAAAAGCAATCATGGACAACAACATCATACTTGATTGCGAAGGGGTCCTCAGCTTCTACCATAGCTCTCCTGCTTCTGACCCACCCTCTCGCATCCTGTAAAAACACATTATTGTTACCCGGATCTGATAGGCCAAAATACTGGCGTGCAGCATCGTACACAGCAGGATCTATTTCGACAATAGTTGTTGCTATGCCATGTTGGGCAAATGCATTTGCGGAGATCCCGGCACCAAGACCGCTGTACGTCAAAGCTGTCACTCTTGCTGGGCATCAAACAAGGTCACCACTTACATTATGAGCGCATTATTGCACTCTCCCTTCCATCCCTGCGGAGTACTATTGACAAGCCGTACTGCCTCCTGGAGAACGAATGCGCTGTAGATAGAATCTCCTAAAGGAGTACCATCTTGGTCGGTTAACGGAGGAAAACTGTCGAGTGTGGCCACTGAGTCCCCGATCCATACACCTCCCAGTAACGAGTGAGATGCTCGAAGGTAACGGATAGAGTGAAGAGGAGTAGAGCTCATGTCGGCTGGAGGTAAGATCTCGCCAACCACCACTACACCAGTCTTGGACTGGGTTGAATTCAGGATACGGAGCGGATATGTTGCACTGTTGTATGGTGTAACAATAGAATTTACGAGCGTCGGGGATCGGAGAGCTGGATTAAGATTTAAAAGCACAGTCAAGACTAGGGGAATCGCACTCAAGGCCACCGTGGATCGAGTGTTTCGGGCATTCGAATGAGTGTTATGTTTGCCCACATCGACTCTAATCCCACCGTACACAGCAAGACATACACATCCCAATGCAGTGAACTAGATGAATGAATGTGTTAATTGAAAGATGTTACAACTACAATTGCAGCTATTACGCACAATAACACTGTTCAAGGCATCTAACGATAATGCACTGAATACTAGCATTAATAGTGGACGAAGCTGTAGTGCATTGGCGGCGAGTACTATGAGGGCTAAAGTAGGCTAAAAAGTAGTAAACGTTAGTCTAAGGTACATGCGCAACAGTTCTTCCCAGAACAGGCCAGGTGAAACTTACATCAACGCTCATCGCCAAAGACACTGAGAAGTACACAACGGGAGCCAATACAAGAGCATGGGTGACGAGAGGACTGTAAATGGGATCCTTGAACCTAGCAGCATGAACACTGATCCAATAAGAGGTATGAGGTGCTAGAAGAAGTAGACAGCTGAGAATCAAGAGGATTCTTGAACTCGAAAGATTTGGGGTAATAATGGCAAACGCTGTGCTCGTGTGTACGACATAACCAAGGTATTTTAGAGTTGGAACACTGGCAAACAGCGGGATGACCGAATTTTCGTAGGCAGTCGTAAACAAAGAAAGCGCGACGCTCACGGCAAGTATGGAAAGAGAACTCTTTGTGCTCGTCCAAGTTGCCGATTCAGGGTTGGTAGACATATTCAAGTGTAAGGCAGACTTGACCTTGCGGCACACGCTAGGCCTGGTTCACGGTGGAGCACGCGTGGCAGTTGTGGGCAAAACATGATATTACCTGTCACACGTCGCATTTACCGGCAAATGCTAATCCACGGATTCTCAGAGTAGCGACTTTATACAAGTGCTAGTTCAAACAGTTGTTAAGATGCTCTAATGAACACAAGGATCGAGGGAGCTTGCAGAATATCACAGATCCTATGCCTGGTCATATATAGTACATAGGACTCGGATTTCTGATGATGATCTATATTCACAGGCGAATAGTATCAAGAAGGTTATCGATCAGCACTTTCAATCTCCCCGCTTCGTAGGCAGCAGCGGTTGCATTTTTGTCCATGGTAAGTGCCTCAGTGATCCCCGGGAAAGTGGTGGCGCCATAGCCTCCAGTGATGCTCAACCTTCGTTACAGGTGAAGAAGGGCATGACACTCACCTGACCACTTGCCAGGAGCTACGCCCAAGTGCTTGTACCACTCACGATCTTTAATGCCGTCCTTCGAAATGAAGCTACGTTCAAAAGCGATCAATCGTTTATTCACAGCTTGCACACGTTGAATAGCTTTGACAAGGTGTCGACTGGGTGGTCTGAAGGAATTGCCTGTGAGCTGTTATCCACCGAAAATGCAAAGAGTCTCGCCTATGAGAGTGTTGCCTCTCCATGTCTTCGTGCTTGTCTTTCGATTCGCACTGGTGCTTTCCAAATACCTTCTTGAGTTTGCAGCTAGCCTTGTGAATCTTGCGACGAATCTTGTGGCGGATAGCATGCTTCTTTTTCATTTGCTTGAGGATCTTACGGAGTTTACGCTCCGCTTTGGTCTTTGCAGAGTCCAGCTCTAAACTGGCACTCTGCAAAGCGTGAAGGGAGTCTCGGAGAGGAGACAGATCGACGTCATATGAGCCAGCGGCTGCAATAGAAGCAACCCTGAAGGTTCCCAATCAACTACAAATCACCTGCAGGGAAGCCAATGGTGCATACTTGTCGAGGTATGATTCCAACTCAATGGAGTAATGGGTAGTGTTGAGCGGTAAAATAATGTCGCCAGATAGACGAAGCACTTGTAGGCCAGTATGTTTGGCAATAGCAACCTGTGAATATGAAGCTCATGTGAGCTGGTAGGAAGCCAAGTAGTACTCACATGACGAGAGAAACCAGGATCACCGTATAGCTCTTGCCAATACTGAGAGTCAAAAATCGAGTGGTAGTGATACACAGGATCGTGTCGCGTCGAGGTGAATCCATTGTCAGTACTCGGTACCTGATATCATTGGTCAGGTGTAAGCTGCGGAAAACATACTTCGCTATTCATTTACTCACACCATGGTATTGCAAGAAGACGGTATAATCACTCCCAGATCCCAAGGGACTCACTCCGATACTATCAGCTGTCAAACGTTTATTTTTATGCATCGCAGCAATTTCGGCATTCGTATGCTCGCCGAAAAGCGTTCCAGAATCTCCGCGAGCATCCCAAAGGCTTCGTTCCTCAGAGGTAGGGTGGGGAATCTGCTCCGCCGTTTCACGAAAGAGATGCGCAAGCAAGGGAGATCCTGAAGCCTTGAAACGGGAGCCTGATGCAGAAGTGTCTGAACATGAAGGTTGAGATTAGTTGCACAATGAACGTTGCAAACCAGTCCTTCATACCCATGTTAACGTAAGCCACAACATGGTTCTTGATCCACTCCGAGAAATCTTCGCCCCATTCTGTGCTGCCAATCAACCCAAACTACGTAGATGACTTGTTTGAGTATGGGAAAATCGGCAGATTGAAAGACAGCCTCACTTCTTCACCATCCCAGCTTGTAATAAGAATCGTCCTCAGGGGCTTCCATCCTTCCTTTAATAGGACCCCAAAGCCACGAATTACCTCTGAAAGAGACACAGTGCCTGAGATTGGATCACTGGCTCCCGTGACCCAAGCTAGAGAATATCAATATTTGCACAGGTATCACAAATGTCCGCAATTACTCACCATCTCGGTGGGCACCTATCACAACTACCTCGCTCTTGACGTGGCCGGGAATAACACCCATCACGTTCCAGATGGGGGTAACCTTTTCATCCACTATGAAAAGGTGAGGGCCCAGCGATGGAAATTTGGATGTAGTCTTACCGTTGTTCACAAGACGAACAGTTGGGCCTTCGTGGCCGTCCTCCAAGTGTTTCAGAAGGACTTCGGCATTGGCCCAAGAAATTGGCAAACTCGGGATGGTCGGTTTGCTTCCTCCTTCAACTCTCGTGCTGTTTTCATACGAGGGGTACCCAGGGGTTGAGGGATCTCCGGGATATAGCGACAAGAATTGCACGGAACCGCGTTGCACGGAGGTTGGGTTGCGTGCAGGCCCGTGTGGGTAGCTGTGCAGCAACTCAGAGATATAGCTCTCAAGTACGAAATCAAACGCACGGAACATATCCATTTTCAACTGTCACTGTGCCATCGTCATGAGGGTCTGAGTAAACCAGAACAGCGGCAGCACCAAGCTCCTGAGCTCGTTTGACCTTCGAAGTTATTTTAGTCAAAATATCAATAGGACTCGTGAAGGTGTACCTTTAGACCCCTGAAGTTACCACCGTAGCGAGTGAGGACGATCTTTCCGCTGAAGTCAACACCTTTTTGGTGTAGAGCATCAAAAGCTAACTCTTCACAAGGCAGAGAATTACGGACCAGCTTCTACGAGCGCGTCGAAATCCTGTTTTCTTCCATAATGTGCATGAATCAGCTTCCCTTCAGCCTGTCCCCCTCTGCTAATGCCATGCCACGTCGGGACGGCATTCGCGGACTTGAAGGCGTAAGGATCAGTTTCATCAGCGACCTCTTCGAGCTGAGCAGACCAGACAGCGTTCCCGTCATCTCCGAGAATCTCCAGGCTACGATCCAAAGGGCTGTTCAGGATAGGGTAATAAGTGTCAACCCAAGCCTTTGGTTCGTCGAGGGATGAAATTGATAACGTTGCCTCGCGAGATTCACGGGAACCGGCCGAGTATAGTGGGATGTCGGAAGATGAGCGATCAATTTGAAGTTCTTCCTGTAGGTGCGCAAGGAAATATTTCGCAGTGTCAAAATCACCTTCGCTCCCGGCCATATGGGGCTTGTCCGCATACACTCGGGATGTGGTGATGGCACTGTCTGTATCTGGTACAGACCTGGGTAAAGTTAGATTCTTCCACAAGAATTTGGGAAAGCAGTAACGTACAAGAACAGTTGCTCCGCTTTCTTGCCTCTCAGAACACTACCTTTCTTTGGAGCATGGCGCATCAGCGCATTCAGCATCCCATAATCTTGTCCCTCGTGTTCATGATGGCGAGGACGCTTAACGTCACTCAAAAAATGGACTGTGAACATAAAAGTGAGTAAGAGAGCAAGACGACGCCCCCATTTCTTGTAGGGAGAGGTAACAGCTGGTTGGTGTGTAACGGGAACTGGAATGGCCCATTGCACTGATGTATCGTCGACGTGGAAGGACTTCTCGTCCATGACAGATGTGGAGTCCCTGCTTTTACAAGGATTCAAGGACGTTCACGATAAGACGTGGTGAGAACGACTTCATGTTTGTGTGAATAGGACCCGGAAACACTTTTGTCCGTAGCCTAGGCCCGTATGTACTAGACTGTCTATTTCGAGCGGTTGCACACGATATGTCATACTTAGTGGATACAGAAAACTCGAAGTACATATATACATGATCAAGTGATATCCATAGATCATAATTTCAACGTTTGAAGCGTTCAAACTTTGAACGTGACTGAATGAGCCAGCTGTTTTATTTCCCGAGTACCACGCAAGTTCTGGAGGGTATGTAGATCTATGCTCATTGATTTAAGTCATATGTCACAATGCATTGGGATGAGGTCGTACCTGCAACCAATTCTTCCTTCCATTCCATTCCATTGATGTTGTAGTAAACTTGCCACCACATGAAACATTCTCGAATCCGCCGAATTTCTTTTCGTCGCTGGTAAGGATGATATGATATTCCCCTGCTTCATCGACACCAATGCGATAATCCGTGAAAGACTTAGTAGGGTGGAAGTTAAAGACAAAAAGAAGGCCAGATCGTTCATAGGCGATCATCTTGTCACCCCCGTGTTTGAGAGAGACGTATGCCTTTTATTGATATAAGTTAGCTCGATAAGTATCTATCATGTCATGTCAGACCCTAACCTGAGAAGCTGAAAGCCATCTGTGCTCTTCTTCCAGGTGGTTTATCGCAGCATCGAAGTCATTCAGGTATCGGTACCGAAGGATTTGGTCATCTACAATATTCCACTGTCTCCTGGCATGCTGGAAGGAGTTGTTGTTGCCTTCTCGAGGAAAATCAAGCCACTGGACAGGTAAATATGAGAGGACAGTGAGTGTGGAATTTTAGTATTTCTTACTTCTGGGTGTCCAAACTCATTGCCTTCAAAATTCAGGTAGCCTTCTCCGCCGAGCGAGTGGACCAGGAGACTGCAGTCATGAGTATTTATATGCGGCCACAGACAAAAAACCCACCGAATCATTTTATGCAGAGAGAGGCCTCGCGCGATGATGGGCGTCATTGGTGTCAAATCCGACATGTGCGTATCTGTGGGGGCGTTCAGGTTACATATGATACAGACGATGAAGCGAACCCACACATTTCCTTGTCCATCAACCAGAAAGCCAGAGTCTTGTCTCCCACCAGGGCCTGGTCATGGCTTTCAGCGTACGCAACGCTCTTCTCGCCGTATCGTCGATCTGTAAGGGTGTGCACAATATTACCCATATCCCACTCGTCATCAGTCTTGTGCTTCAGCAGTTTGATCCACATGTCCGGGATAGCCATTGACAAGCGGTAGTCGAATCCAATGCCTCCTTGAGATACGGGGATGCAAAGCAGAGGCATACCTGAAACGTCTTCTGCGATCGTGATAACAGACGGATATAAAGTATGCATCGCATCATTCGCCTTCAGATTGCTGTTAGTAGCGAAAACAATGGTACGTCAATGCAACATTCACCAGCATGAGGTACACAATAGCCTCCTCATCTGCTCCCGGACCAAAGTAATCAGGGTAGCCACCCGAGAAACCTGTTCCGATACCATGATGGACATACATCATACTCGTGACACCGTCAAATCGGAAGCCATCGAACTTGTACTCCTCCATATAGAAGCGAAGATTGCTCAGTAAAAACCTCAGAACTTCGTGGTTCCCATAGTTGAAAAGTCTGCTGTCCCACAGCTCATGACGTCCTTTGCTGCCTTCGTGGAAGTATTGGTGATCCGATCCATCAAACGCGTTAAGGCCGTCAAGGACGTTTTTGCAGGCATGCGAGTGTACAACGTCCAGAAGAACGGTTATACCCATGCCGTGAGCAGTGTCGATGAGCTCTCTAAGCTCCTCAGGAGTGCCATACCGAGAGCTGGCAGCGAAGAAGCTGGTTACTTGATAGCCGAAAGCTAGCATGAGGAAGTTCAGGTTAGGTGCGGAACAACGGCTCATCACGTACATGCATAATAAGGATGTTCCATAATGGCCATTAGCTGGATGGTGTTGTAACCCAGAGCGTGAATCCTCGGAAGCGTATCTTGCGTGAACTCTTTGTATGTACCTACACGGTGATCGCTAGTTGAAATTCCTACATGGGCCTCGTATATTCTTATCGCTCTCGGTTGCGGTGGACGGGGGTTTTTGAACTGATATTTTTCCGAAGTAGAGGGATTCCAGAAACGTCCTTCATAAGCAGGAGAGAAGGCCAAATCTTGGGTGACACGTTGGATCCACGCAGGGATACGCTCGATACGAGCACCAGAGGGTGTGATCATGGAAATCTGACGAATTAAGAACAAAAAGATTACTACACATTAAATACACTCACTTTGACCTTGGAGTCATGAGGTATCGCGCACACCCCAGGAGCCTTGGGAGGGAGCGTAATTTCCCAGACACCAAATTCATTCTTTTTTAATGGGTGGGACATCCTATTCCACTGGTCTGAATATACAATCAATGTTTCAATAACGCAAGGCAGCACGAAGGATGGGACTCACTGAAGTCACCAATGAGATTCGCCTCCGTTGCATTTGGGGCCCACTCTCTGTAGACTATCTCACCACTATCCTTGACGTTAAAACCCATTTTGTCGAATCCTCTAGTGAATTTCTCATATCCACCCTCATATTGATCGATGGTATCTTTCCACTTTTGAAAGCGCTCGTGGCGGTGAGCGATAGCAGGGATGAACGGCTCGAGGTACCCATCGAGCTTTAACACAGATTTGAGATCAAAGCTAGCTGTTGCTGCCATTTGCTGGTGGGCTCGCGGACCGAAAAATTAAAACTTTGCAGGAGATGGGAGAAAATAACAAGGAACAGCTAGGAACAGACGAGCCTTAGGCCTCATCTTCCTTCTCTCCGCAATCTAGGTGGCAACAACTCAGATATGGGCTATGACGTCTACATGATCGCTCAGAAAGGAAGGTTCCGCGGTTCTGGACTGGGCACGGCCATGCCTGTCCATTCATAACGCTTGTGTAAAATTAGAGTGTACAACTTGTGGGGTATACTGCGACAGAAAATAAAATCGATCATACAACTCATGGCTTCATCCAGCCTTTTTGAACTCCATACAACACAACTTCCCCTGCCGTCCTTGGACCAGAAGGTGGCACACACATTTTCCGCTTTCCCTTCCGGCCTTTCTTTGCCGCAGTAATACAGTCCCCCAATAACTTGTCGATCTCCACTAGGGAATCGTAACATTCTTGTTCGTCGTACCCTGTCAGGGCTACGACTCGTGTAAGCTCAGCCGTGCTTTTCTTTCTCGTGGCAGGAGGCTTCAGTCGCTTTGAGTGTAGGAGCTTTTGTGTGAGGTAGTGAAGCCACTGTTTTGGGTGAGCCTTTTATATACAAGCAATGGGAATACAGCTCTTACCATGACATTTGTGAAGGGCTGATAGCCTTCCCAAGAGTTGCCATTATACTCTTTCATCATCCTGTAGACATCAAATTGGTGATCTCCTGCCGGTACCGATCAGCAAAGCGTATATCCCAGGGGTGTGTAAGACACTGACCCTCCCCTTCGAAAATTTCTTCATCAAACGGTGTCCAGTACGTCTTGGAACCTTGAGCATCTGTGGTTTCCATCCTCGAAAGCCCAAGATCTATGACAGTCGCCTTGACGCCAAACCGAACGTCATCCATGCAGAGCTTTCTCCCTGCTTTTTTCGACGATAAAGTCCGAACAGGTACGTTCTTCACCAAGATCTGGCCCCAGTGTAAGTCACGGTGCTATTTTTCACGTCAGCCACGACATCATTTATGGGAAAGAATCTCACTTCAAACGCCATAAGGTCTTCCGCTTGATCCAGAGCCGTGGCTATCTGCCAGAAGATACTGGATGCTTGGTGCCAGCCAGACCCTGCGGCATTTTTGAATGTAAATGCTTCAAGATCTGGGCCACCATTTGGCAGGACAATGATTGCGTAGACCTGGGAGAGGCCAAAAGAGTCTAACTGACAGTTATGACAATTGTGATTCTTCGTGTCCATATGTCACCTACCTGGTCTTATACTCTCAGAACCCTTGCGCTCGTTATATTCATCCCAAAGATCAAGAAGCAGCGAAGGATAGCGCCCACGGACGACGTATGTCCTGAGCAGCTTGATGAAGCCACTGCTCATCTCTCCCATCGCTCGGGTGACAATAATTTCCTTTATAACATCACTCGCATCACTCGGTGCGGGAGTCTCCAAGTCGTTTGTGAAACGTTGTTCCTCATCTCGCAAGGGGATGATCTTAAGAACTACGTCACCGATGCCGAAAACCTCGGAAAACGAGGCCTCGCCAATTTTCCGAAATTTGATATCCAGGTCATTTCCTTCCGCAGGCTGCACGATCGGATCGAATGGAAATGACTCTATAAAAGCAGAGAATTCATGCGGACAAGTCTGAGAGCACTCTGATAGAAGTGGAATTAGACAGTCAGGTTGTGGGGGTAGCAAATTTTCGAATTCGGTCACGTCCGAGATGTCAAGTTGCTCCAGTTCGAGAGAAAGGTCTGCATCAGTGGGTGTGGAAGGTGTGGGGAAGAAGCGCTGGAACGGTGCTCGACTTTGTCCTCGGCGTATAGGTGTCAGCTGTCGTACTTTTGTTGTCGGCGGGGCGAGAGGCATGAACACTGGTTGTGGTTGTTGGGTTAGAGGTGGAGGCGGTGGTAACGGTGATGAGGGTTCCTGCAGGACTGTAGGTAGCTTATGGGGTGAGTGTAGCTTATAAGGCGCAGGGGGGACCACGACCTCGAGAAATGAACACCGTCGTGTGGAAAAGGTAGCTGTCGGCTCGATTTCGCATTTGTGTGGAGGTTCATCGTCATCAGAGGATACGATGATCACTGATCGCATGCGGCTAAGGCGTTTTTTCGCTACCACAGTTACCTCCTCTGCATCAGAGTCGCTGTCACTGATGGCGATGATTGCGGGTTTGTTGGGTGCCCCCTTGCCCCCGACCCTCGGAGCTGCCACAGTTACAGGATTTATCTGAACATCAGTCCGTGATACTCGCCGTTCCTGACTGAGCTTCTTGCCATCGTTATCGACTACAATGATATCAAGAGTCACGACTGGAGATGTAGGCTTCAGCGCAGCCCGTGGCGATGACTTGACTGGCGCTTTGCCCTTCTTCCCCACGAGTACTGAAGGTGGTGGAACCATAGGCGACGCACCGTTCGTGCGCAAAGGCGTAAGCGGCTGACGAACAGGCGTCTGCGCTTCGAATTTTGAAAGCACAGTCTTCTTTTTTGACTTGACTGTTGGCTTGACCTGAGCCTTCTTCTTGGGTGGGCCAAGCGGGGATTTGGTAGGTGAGATATGTGCCCGCTTGGATTTTCCGTGCACTCGATGGCGAGGAGAGGGAGATAAGTAGATAGCATTTTCTCTTTGAACTTGCCTAGAAGCTGTCAGGTTACGCACTGTCTTGACGGGTGAACCAAAGGCATCCGACTCATTCCTCTCAACGACATTCACAATCCGGTGACCACGACGCCCATAGGCAAAGACTTGCTTAGTTCTTGCACTAAGCATAATTATGGCAAGATGAGCGATAAAGCTGAAAAATGTGATCCACAGGATGGTGAATAATGTGAGGTCTGAAGTGGTCCGAGGTGTAATGCAAGTGTAGTGAGCAAAGAAGCGCGTGTTCGACTTTTCGGTACAGACGCGTCTTGGTCACGTGCACAAACGCGTCAAGAAAGCAACACTGACTCTGGGCTAAAGCGCGCTAATCAGTCGAGACGGATCTTATCCACTTCCTTCTGATGGCATTACCACAATCTTTGAGAACATCCGTGACTCCACTAGAGCTTGAGCTCATCGCCTCCGAGCAACTAGTCGAGATTGTCCCCTTGATCACAATGGAAAAAACAGCTTTCATTTCGGTACGCATTGAGGCGGATTTCCATAGCAGTACCCACAAATGGTCGTACTCATATAGGGCGCATATGGACCACTACGACCGCCGGCAAAATGTCGGATACCTCTTTGGATGGCTACTAATCTGAAGCTAAAGAAGAAATGTCACATCGTACCCCCGGAATGGCTCAGTGTAGGTTTGTATACAGCCTTTCCTTGCTAATTACGCGCTTACTGATGTACCATCTTCTAGATTTTTTGCTGGAGCGGCTAACAAGAGAAACGAGTCGGCCGGAATTTAGCAAGCTGCCTTTCCGTTTTGCAGAGATAGCCAAGGTCGTCCTTGACGTGTTAGTAACACTTTTGTTTATTTAGTGACAATATCTGACTTTCACCAAGTGCCTCAGATGATGTACAGAATGCAGATAAAATCAAGTCATTACTGAAAGATCTTCGCGAAGCCCGACAAGCTAAAAGTCGCGATGGTTTGCAAAAATTAGATCACAGCGAGCTCAGTGTACGCTCTACTTGGTTGTCACATCGCGGATTCCTCATTGTTATGCAGTTGCCAAACCTGTGTTCTATGGAAATCAACGAGATTCGACCCTTCTTCATACAATCTATGGGAATACTAACACAACTTGTTAGAGAGCCTTCCGCTGAGTAGCACTTGGCTTCTTGCCCTCCGTCGCGGAAATGCACTGGTGTGTCTATTTATCTGACCTTTGATTTGTTCAGTATCTTGACTGAATATTTTCAATCTCGAATGCTGAAGCCTGCATTTCATTAACTCTGCGAGAGTGCACTTCAAGAGAGGATTTATTAGGACTATTTACTGATGCTGCAAGACCAAAGCGGTAGAGGACAGGTCTCGCAGATCGCTGCAAGGCAATGTCATACTGCTAGTCTAGAGTTCGATGTGCGTGACGCATCGCTGAACAGTGCACTCATCATATGAGAAGATTACAATGCAACGTACATGGGATCAATCAAGCTTATTTCTTCTCGCTGTTAATGTTGCACTTCCACTATCAACGGTGACTCTCGTGGGAACTTGCGATGCTCGCCGTGGTGGCGAACCAAGGCTAAATCGATTGGGAGGCAATACACCGGTCCCGGCAACAGCATGGACTCCTCCAGGCGTATGAAGAGGTACGTGGTAGACTGTTGGTGACGAAGGTGCAGGCGAGCTTTCCTGGCGTGTGTGATTGGGAGTATGCGGCGCTATCAGCCCATCCGTTGCTTCACGTCTGAACGCCTTAGGAAGAAACGGAATGAAACGGAACATCGCCTTGAATAGAGACGAGTTTGAATGAGGCCCCAACGTTCGAAAGCTAGCGGTCGGCGTGCTGGGTATACCTAGGTTTACAACCAGATCTGAGTGCATGGTGTCAACGAAGCATAAGGGGTTGCTTACCAGATGATGTAGGCAGGGCATGATCATTCGCACTCAAACTCAAGAAGAGGAAGAGCGGGACGAGCCAAACGCAGACCCCAAAGAAAGTTGCAATGTCCGAAAATCCAGGTACTGTAGAATGCATCGGAGTACGATATAGATATGACACCTGCCTTGCCTCTCGTGTGAGATGTGAGAAGTAGAAGAACCAAATGAAGTGATCCGAGATTGCAAGAATACAGGATGCAATGAAGGACAAGGATGAGAGCGAGATAAGTGGCCAGGTGCTGGAGAAGTTCTGCAAGTAGACGACGTGACAGACTATAGAGAAGAGCGTTCGTGCTAAAGGAAGGGAATCTGAAATGTAGAGTGCAATGTGCAACACTATTATTGCCTTCTCTTCACGTAAGATAGTCGCCTTGGTTTAGAAAATGAGTTCACGAACATATGTCCCCCGCTGTCCAATGATCTTGGCAAGACGTGAATGCTCCTCTATTAGCTCGGAGATGTACAACAGACCGCTAGCTAGAACTCTAGGTAAAAATGGCAAGCATAAAGGTGACGGAAAGTGTCACCCACCAAGTGAAAGTGTCATGAATGCAAGAGCAGCAACCATAGCAGCATAACTGTATGAAAGTGGCCATTCAATTAAAACTATTGGATATTTCAAGATGAACCATACCTGAGATAATGTAATAGTGACATGCCGCGAGGTTTCACTTGGGAGGGACCACTGGCAAGTAACGGTCTATTAGGCCTGTGTAAAACTGTTGATCGCCTAAGAAAGGGTTTCGCTGAAGCTAAGTGCACGTGGCCAACAAAGGTTACAGCAAACACCTACACCACAGCCACACATAGCCCGCATCTTCCACTTTGACTTGTGGCATCTCTTCTGAACGATCTTCCCCATTATCAACACCGTATCATTTGACTAATTGAACATGAGCAATATGGAAAGTGAGCAGCTCGTGCAATAGCGAGGTCACGAGAAATCCGTTGACACTTTGCAGAGACGCTATTTCAGCTGAAGGTACTTATCATCATATCCGACAAGAATCTTCTTTAGATCCTCTCCCTTAGTTTACCGCCAAGACCCTTAATCGTCAAGCAAAGAAAGCGCAAAAGGATGAAAATACAGAAAAGGCTCGTCTCAAGAAGGTTCATTCCCACTGTCGTTCTGGATCAAACGCACAGCAATCTAATCATTGGGTAACTTCAGGCATTGCAGCAGAGAAATACTGATGGCGCGCGGATCTATGCCTCGAATGCCATTCGCAAGAAGTCCGAGGCTCTGAACTTGTTGCGACTATCTAGCCGGTTAGACGCTGTTGCCAGTCGGGTGGAGACTGCCGTCACAATGAGACAGGTTACTGGAAACATGACCTCCGTGGTCAAGGGCATGGACAAAGCAATGGATAGCATGAATCTTGAACGGGTGAGTAAAGGATCTATCCTTCGCTACTCCATATCATGACCTCTTTCGAATGATGTCATAGATTTCGCTTGTGATGGACAAGTTCGAATCACAATTCTCCGATCTAGACGTCCAGACGTCTTACATGGAGGACGCAATATCAAGCACAACGGCTGTATCAACTCCGCAAGATCAAGTAGACTCTCTCATGCGGCAGATGGCAGAAGAAGCCAACATAGAATTGCAGCATGATCTCGCGTCGAAAGACCTGTCTGGTGTTCCATCTCTGGCTACGAAAGAGAGCATTGGTGAAGAAGACGATAAACTAGCAGAGAGACTGAGAGCTCTGAGACCGGCGGCGTAATGATTTAATTTATTCATTCATTGCAGGTAGATAGAGGTATTCAATCTCGTGGATTTTTGTATATCGTAGTACGGATTGTACATCATTACTCTTATTCTTAAACTTGGTTCACTGCACTCTTATCTAAGTTCTGTACCGCTAACGGTTGTTTGGATTGAAGGCTTTTGCCAAACAAACACGTCCGAGTTGGGCTTGGAAGTTCGTGTACTTATTTGGAGTCTGGACTTCATATGCCAGGACCGACCAATCAGGTCCATACAGACACCAGAACGCCAGGATAGTGTCTTATTAGTGAAAATACAACAAACAGACAGGCAGCACTACGGGCATTGCAACACGATTGTCTCGGTCTATTACCTTGAAGTTTCTTCCCAGCCCGCGGCCACCTGATGCTATGCATCTCTACTTAGGTCACAACCCTCGTACACTCTACCTGGTAACTGGATCGCATGACGAGAGGAAAGGACGACCGCAACGAGCTCTCGTATTTCGTGCTGTAGAAGCCAATCCAGCACAGGTGATCGTCGAGTTCCTGCCGAAGGATGAGGTCAATCTGACCAGCGCTGTGAGACTGACCAGCCGCGTCATTAAAGGCTGTCTTGGCCTTATCTCTGTCGAAAATGGTATGCTGATCTGCATGTCTAGCTGGTTCAACTTCACCCTCGTCACTTATAGATACTTTCCTCGCGGTGGTGTCCTCTGCGACCGAGGTTGGAAACACCCGCCCCTTCGACTCTCAACCTGAATCTGTAGCGAAGATTCATGAAGTGTTGTTCTACTGCCTCACTTCCCACTCATGGGATGATTTTTCTGCCTCACAAGATACGCTTCTTAATCCAGAAAACGCCGATGCACTCATGACAAGAGAGCAGCAGCACTATTCTCAGTCTACCACACCTCCTGTGTTTGAGCATCCGTGCATGCCGCTCACCAAAATTCTTTCATCTGGTTCATTCTACTATGCTCTCGATCCTGCATGGGATCTCTCATCTCGGCTTCCCGTTCGTCTGGCGAGAGATCGATCCAATGCACATGATATCGGTATATTTGATGAACGCTTCGTCTGGAATGAATATATTGTCCGCAGTTTGCTTAATTTCAGGGAGAGACTGGATCCCCTTGAAAGGGAGGAACTTGACAAGTGTCAATTTATCGTGCGCTTGTGCTCGTTTTTTTCCTTTTGAAGATTATATGTAACATGGCGAATAGATATTAGCCATACAAGGCTACGTGGGAGTCTTTACCATGGCTTTGCCTGCGCCGCCGGTCAACGGGGCACCCATTATCGCGACATTGTCATTGATTTCTCGCCTTGGGTGGAGACGAGCTGGCACTCGTTTCAATACTCGGGGTGTAGATGATGACGGGAACACTGCTAATTTTGTTGAGGTAGGTAATGAAACACCGGGTATAAAGTCAATGTCTGATTTGCATTCGACAGACTGAAACTATTCTCACCACTGATCAACATTGCGTGAGTTATACCCAAGTCCGAGGAAGTGTCCCATGTGCGTTTTCGCAGCAGGGAATTTACGCACCAGCTGTTGAAACCCTTTGAATTACAGTATTTTGGGAACAACAAGGGCTCCAGACCTTCGGCCAGCGCATTCAGATTACACGGCCGCACGCCTCCCAACCTGCATTTGAGCGCCACTTTGCGCATTTGATGGAGGAGTATGGCGCCACTCATGCCATCAACCTTTTGGGTTCCAAAGAGAACGAGGCCATTTTGACTTCTGCATATGCAAAGCACCTGCAAATTGCAAGAGGCATCTGGGGTGACGAACTCAGTATTACTCACTACGACTTCCACAACGCCGTGAGGATAGGTGGTCATGATAGTGTAATGAGGGATGTCTGGTACGTCATGGTCTCTCAAGAGATGGTCAGTTCATCATGGTGAGACACAGTCGTTTGGAAGGCGTTAATAACAACATGGAACGTTACGGGTTCACCATGTGTGATGCCAGCACCGATAGTCTGATCACGGAACAAAAAGGCGTGTTCAGGACAAACTGCCTTGATTGGTGAGTCGAGCACCTCATATCAGAGTCTTTGTGTTAAATGAGGCATAGTTTGGACCGAACAAACTTTGTGCAAGATATCTTCTCTCGTAAAGCCTTGGAACAATACCTCAGTCTCGTGCACCGCGAATGGTTACAGGCTGGTGCGCTCTGGATGCACCATCGCGAGTTATGGGCAGAAAACGGAGACGCTCTCTCTCGTATCTATGCTGGTACTGGCGCCCTGAACACGAGCGTCACTCGGACTGGGAAGAGAACGTTGGCAGGTCAGATACATGACATCAAAATATCATGACGTTCCTGATGTACTTTGAAGGTGTTTTGTCCGATGCGACAAAGAGCGTGTCGAGAGCATACATCAATAATTTTCAAGATAAAGGAAAGCAAATTGCCATTGATATGTTTCTTGTGAGTGTCTTCTTTCGATCTTCTTTCTGAGTCACGAATACTTTTAATCAGGGCAATATGAATAACCAACGTCAGGTCAATATTTTTGACCCAATACATGACTCAGTCGGAAAGGCGCTGCAGCAGCGGTGAGTGGAATTGGCATGTAGGATGATCTCACTGCCAATGCTATCATAAGCTTGTCCGAGTACTCGACTACCCAGTCATGCAGTATATTCACAGGAACGTGGAATGTCAATGGCCGGGTAAGGCGGATTATGCGTATTCTTGCCACTGTTCACCAGTTCTCCTCCCCGCAGCTGCCGTCGTCAGAAAGTCTGCTGCCGTGGCTCTTCCCGCGGGACAGTAAGTCTGGTTCCTCACCCTGAATCGCATTTTAATAGCATTGTCTTTTCAACAGATTTTATAGAGTATATAAACCTGGTTGTATTCAATGACGTAACTGACAAGTTTCTAGACCCGATCTTTTTATTCTTGGCTTCCAAGAAATCGTTCAACTTACCGCACAGCAGATTGTGCAACCAGATCCAGAAAAGAAGTAGGCAATATTCTGCTATACGAGGAGTATGCATCCTGACATCGTCATTAGGCGTATATGGGAACAGAAGGTCATGGAAACCCTTGAACGTCGACCTCAAAGAACGTGTGATTACGTGCTCCTCCGCAGTGAACAAGTGATACACGTCCATGCTTAGGTGAAGTAATACTGAACGCCGTTATTACAGCTTGTCGGGACTGCAATTCTTGTCATAGTTCGCTCAGACCTAACAGCTGTCATACGGAATGTCGAAGGAGCAGCTCGAAAGGTGGGCCTTGACTACATAATTTAAGGCCCTGGCTTGAACATTATATCAGACCGGTCTGCGGGGCATGTCCGGAAACAAAGGTGGTGTTGGAGTCCGATTGGACTATCACGATACTAGTTTCTGCTTCCTGACTGCTCACCTTGCCGCCGGGCATAGCAACACTGAAGAGCGGAATGCGGACTTCCACACAATTGTGAAAGGTTTGCACTTTCAAAAAGGAAAGACGTTGTCCAGCCACGAGTAAGCTTGATTCTTGGGAATGTAGAGCTTGACACGTATGAGCCCCCAACAGAAATATCATATGGCTCGCAGACACGAATTACAGGATAGACCTTGACAACGAAAACGTCCGAGCCCGGTCAGAGGCCGATGATTTTGATTCTTTGGTAGCAGCAGATCAGGTGTGTTTGACGATTAATAAACAATTGCTTGCCCTAGATTAATCCTACGACAGTTGAGACAGGCAATCGACAACGGGGACGCATTTGCTGGATATGAGGAAGGACCCATGTTGTTCCGTCCCACTTATAAGTACGACCTGGGCACCGACAACTATGATACCAGTGAGAAAATGCGCATTCCAGCTTGGACTGGTAAGCGTTCTGACGTTCAGAGGGTGCACTCACATGAATTACACATCTCGCAGACAGAATTTTGTTCAAAGGCCGATTCGATCTCGCAGTATACTCCCGGGCTGAGCTGAAAGGCTCGGACCACCGTCCAGGCAAGCTCTTTTGTGGCTGTAATCTTCACGTGCCACTGATTGCTGGCATCAAGTTTTTGCGCTTTTTAGAAGTGAGGTACGAATCATAGATGTCGCAAAGAGGGCCGCGTTATCTCGGCTGCTCCTGGAAAATACGCTGTCAGCTACTCCAGGCGAGAAACTTGATGAAAAACTTGCGTCTTTGGTACTTCCCGATGACTATTCTGAATGTCTGTGTTGTATTAGCTTAGATATGCGCGAAGCTCATATTTTACCAGTGCCCCCGCCCAGCACCGATGATGATGCATGGTGGAACAGACCTGGTAAGCATGTAGCAACGTCGGCGCGCATGCTCTAACACACCTTCAGAACATCCAAAAGGCATCTTTCCCATCTCGGTAGCTCACCTCTTGGAATCAAATGCAGCGAACCCTTTTGACTCGCCGGAGGAATCTCCTTTTTCATCCTCGCCATCGTCCTCTGACGAAGAATTATATTCACATGCAATGGGATTGCAATCTCCGATCACACCTGTTCGCAAACCTCCACCTCCCCCACGCTCACGGTATACCGATGTATGATACAGAGCTTAGATTGATTATATGGTTGGCATCGTCATATAGGTCAACAATAAAGTAATGGATGGAAGAAGTACAAGACTGCGGCACGGACATATCAAATCAGACCTTGCTTTTTCAGGTCCTCGTAAGTCTTCCTATTGTAAACATTGCCCTCGTCGTCCTCAAGTTCTTCCATCGTTTCCTGCTCGAAAATCTCATGTCGTCCCTCTTGCTTCAGCTTTTCTGCCACTAAATAAAATTTCAACGGACATTCTCTTTGAAATTGAAAACACTTACGTGAGAGGGCATCTTCAATGCGAGTGATTTCGTGGAAATGTTTTGTGTTCGGCAAGCCCAAAGCCCGCATGCCAAAAGCGTGCCGTGATTCCTTCATAATCAGTGATTAGCCTACCACTATCAAATCAAAGCAAAGCAGTATACTTGGAAGTGCCGGTCAAAATTTTTCCTGTTGCAGGGTTGTAAGCTTTCATACGCTATATTGGAAATCAGAAGCTACTACCTTCCCATGTACACGTGGTCAGAGCATATCTCACAGCGATATTCTACTCCAAGGCCGTGAAGCTTGTAAAGCCAGTATGGAATTGGCTTGCCATCCCAGCCAAGCGGAAGTTTCAGAGGATTGTAGATCCTCTCCTCTTCCTCTTCTTCAGCCGCAGCATCACCAGATGTATTGGTGGGAGCCGGCGGAGGTTTCGATTGTTCAAGCAATTCTTGTTCACGTTCGCGCGCTGTGAGGGAGAAGCGACGTTCCACATTGGATTTCGTCTCGCTGATAGTGGGAACTAGCACCACAAGAAGGGATGTAGAAAGATACGTTAGCAACGCGGAGCTTCGCAGTCTGGATTTCAAAAATTGAACATTACTCGCAGGTTGTGCGGTAATGTTTTGTGTGCCATTTGGATTTTGCGGAGGCGTTTCGGAAACGGCCTGCTTGGTAATTGCTTTCATATGTTTCCTGGAGGTCAAGTGGGCGTCATAGACGGTCTTCTTTGAATAGCTTTTCTGGCCTGGGCGGTGCCAACGTGAACACACGAGATTCGTTGAGATAAACGACTTAACTGACAAGCAGAGCACCAAATTCCCTCTCCTGCGCCGTCTGTATTCACTGATTGCTTGGCGGTTTTATTTTCGTCCCAATCGACAAACTCGCCATCGTCCCATTTTTGGTAAAATTCGACTTCAGCTTCCTGGTGTTTTGTTTGAATATCTACAAGCGGCTGTGTCCGTTTTACAAAGGACAGGAGATAATCATGCAAGTGTTGAATGTACCTGGATAAGGAGTGAGGGTAGCTCACACCAGAATATCCACCGGCTTACACCTCGTAATCTTTCGTTGCCCTAACCTCCCTCGAAAGCTCGCTGTGCAATAGACCGTTGGGAGCAGCAAGCAGGATATCAAGATACTGAAGGTAAGGCAGTCGTTTGAAATGTTCTTCAAGTTGTTGTATGCGGTGTGATTCGTGTACAAATCAAGGTACTTTCCATATGCTTCTTCACCAGAGAAAAGTAAAGATATGGCTGGAAAACAAAGGTGAAACAATGCAAGATTAAGACTGCTGTGAACGCACGGTCGTCCTCCTCGTAATCATCGTCCAGCCCATCTTGATTACCCTCCTCCAAGATGGCAGCAAGCTCCATGTCGAAGCCTCCTGCTACAGCATCAGGATACTTGTTGTAGTGGTCCTGAACCTTCACCAACCGCGCATAGAATTCAGAAAGGTCATTCTGCGCTGCTGCTGGAGCGCTAAGTGCGCCTATCTCAACTTTCCGTGCATCTTCATCGAGGTAAGAGTTGTGCAAGGCTGTCACACGCGACGAGATGCGATCCAAGACCTGAGCTGCTTTGTGTTCTGTCTGAATTTTGATTTCATGAGTCGGTTGATTTCTTGAGAGCAGTGAATAGAGAGCAGTTTCGTATCTTTCTATCTCCTCGTGTGTCTGACGCTGTGTTTCGATGATGGAGTCCATGTCGCCCAAGACTATACTTACTGGAATGTTGAAGTCCAAATATTGGGTTATATTTTCAATCTCCGATCTTTTCACCACCTCACCCATCTTCATAGGTCAACATGTCTGGCATCAACGCTGGAGACGAGGCAAGTTTGTCAGACAGGGCAAAATAAATTGCGTGGTCATGCATGGTTTAACCGATTTCACAGAAACTTGTATTTGAGTCCTCCGAGGCAGTCTCGGTTGTGTCGACTTTTGATGACCTCAACTTGAAAGAGGACCTTCTTCGCGGTATATATGCGTACAGTAAGTTCATTTTTCTCGTTGCAGTGTTGCAAGTGCTCAAGTTTATGTACAGACTTCGAGAAACCGTCTGCTATACAGCAGCGAGCTATTCTGCCAATAACGCAGGGTCGCGATGTCATCGCACAAGCACAGTCTGGAACCGGTAAAACTGCCACCTTCTCCATATCTATCTTGCAGTCTATCGACGTCTCTGTTCGCGAAACACAGGCTCTGGTGCTATCGCCTACGCGCGAACTGGCAACCCAGATTCAGTCTGTGGTTCTCGCTCTCGGTGACTATATGAATGTCCAGTGTCATGCTTGCATTGGAGGTACATCCATTGGCGAGGACATCCGAAAGTTGGAATACGGTCAACACGTGGTGTCCGGAACCCCTGGCCGTGTTTTCGACATGATTCGGCGCCGTGCTTTGCGGACGCGCAACATTAAAATGCTGGTTCTTGATGAAGCAGACGAACTGCTCAATAAGGGGTTCAAGGACCAAATATATGACGTATACCGTTACCTTCCCCCAGCTACTCAGGTTGTCCTGCTGAGTGCGACACTGCCTTACGACGTGCTGGAGATGACGACAAAATTCATGACCGATCCCATTCGTATCCTCGTCAAGCGTGATGAGCTGACGCTAGAAGGGATTAAACAATTTTTTGTTGCTGTAGAAAAAGAGGACTGGAAGTTCGACACATTGTGTGATCTGTACGACACACTTACCATCACACAAGCTGTCATCTTTTGCAACACCCGGCGCAAGGTATGCCTCTGAACAAATCTCTCTTCAATGTAGCTTACTGGTTGAAATAGGTTGATTGGCTAACTGAAAAGATGCGCGCGGCAAACTTCACCGTGTCATCGATGCACGGTGAAATGGTCCAGAAGGAGAGAGATGCTATCATGGCGGAATTCC
Organism: Suillus fuscotomentosus; assembly: GCF_016647785.1. Taxonomy (NCBI): domain Eukaryota; kingdom Fungi; phylum Basidiomycota; class Agaricomycetes; order Boletales; family Suillaceae; genus Suillus; species Suillus fuscotomentosus. The sequence goes on from NW_024539515.1 coordinate 453,478, forward strand.
GCGGTGGCACATCGTGCGTAATTTTTTTGGGCTCGCTTGAATCTGGAAAAGTTTTGATCTCTACTGTAGTCGCGTGCTCATCACGACAGATGTTTGGGCCCGAGGGATTGATGTCCAACAAGTCTCCCTTGTTATCAATTATGATCTCCCGGCGTAATTAATTTTGCCTCGATTTTTTTTCAATCTACTGACTGATCCGCCGCCTCACTCAGCAATCGTGAGAATTACATACATCGCATTGGGCGCTCAGGTCGTTTTGGCCGGAAAGGTGTTGCTATCAACGTACGTCATGTCCTCCGTCACACCCGCTTGATAATTCATGTATAATTCATTAGTTCGTGACTGTTGACGACGTGCGTATCCTGCGCGACATTGGTATGTTATTTTTACCTGGTCACCTTCATCACTCACTCCACCCCAGAACAATTTTACAGCACACAAATAGTACGTTGCCCCCTCAGCCGTTGCTTCGCACTGTCTTCCTCACTGATGATTCAATTCACAAGGACGAAATGCCGGTCAATGCTGCAGAGCTTATTTAGGAGTGATACGGCAGGCCGCAGCCAAGTTATTACTTGCATTGAGCCTGGATGATATTCAATGGTCTGCATATTTGTACTTTATGACGTTTTATTTTTTCTGCATTCATTCTTAGTTGTGGTTGTATCTGACTGACTGGTGTCCCACCAATTTGTATGGTCGTCACTAAAAGGCCGTATTGTCTTTGATTCTGGGGTACAAATTCATGTGAATATCGACCATTGTTGGCATTCCCATCGCTTACGCTCTTCGCCGTTCCGAGAGATGTTATGCGCTCGTCCGGATTGAAGGCGATAGTTCCTTAGTCTATCTGTGCAGTACATTAACGGACCGATGTAAGCAGATCACGTGGGCGTTTGTTTATATAATTGATTGTCCTCACTTCGCTGACGCAATAAAATCCACGACTTTGTTCTGTTATCTTCCGCCCGATCCGTTTAATGTTTCCCGTTGTTACCACGGCGGGTTTCCAGCTGCTGGAGTACGTGATATTTACTCTAATTTATTTCCGCCCCCTTTCAATCTTGCTCTGATCTGCCTTGTTCTTTGCTGTCATTCTTCGCTGTGCACCCTTTGTTTAACCAGTCTCTCGGCGGTTTGAAATAGAGCTTCTGCTACCTTGTTTTTTGTCTATCCACCATTGGTCATATCCGATGTAAAAGTCGATGACGGAACATGCCGAGTACTTAGTCTTCTTGAATATCATGTAGAAGTGCGGTACCCCGCCGCTTGCCAGTAACAACACCCGTCTGGAATATTTTCGGTAATATCTGCTCTGAGCTTGCACCACGTCATTGAAATTTTTCGAACGAGCAGTCTCGAGTAGGTGGCAAGGGCGCATGTCTTTCATAATGGTGTGTCTGACAATATACATTCCCACCGTGAGTGATGTGTTGTACGTGCATGCATAGTTCTACTGCTGAGCGCGGAGATCAATTCATAGTTGCGGCGTCTGCGGCAAGATTTGTTTGCCTTCCCAGCCAACCATATATTCAAAGAACTGGGAGCATGCCGCTGCTCAGTAGGCATGTCAGTACAAGTCTGATCATGCATGCCAAGTGGAAGGTGCTGCTTTTCCCATGATCCAACTAATGTGGTGTAGAAGAGATGAACAGCATGACTTACTGTTTCACGCACTCGTGGGGACAAATATGATGAATTGAAGAGATAGCAGATCAATTACTGCTGGCTCCAACGCACCATACCTTCACTTGTGACCTTGAATTGTATCAAGGTCTGGAAAAGGTACTTACGATCCCCTAGGACGGCCGGTGTAGAACAAGATAGAACCAGTGTCTAGGGGCGATAGTGTCAACAGTGGTCTAGGTGAATCATTTCAAAACAATGGAGGCTTCGATAGGATGCTATAGCATGGACGAGTGAGGCGTGAGGTTTTATGTAATAAAACGGTGACTTATGCGGGTACCGCGTCAGTAACACTACTATGTTCGAGTTCTATCACGGTTCCTGGTCCCTCTTTTGATTGTGAAACGTGAGGAAAACGGGACAAGCCCGATGGGACCTTAGGAACTACTGCAGAGAGACGATGCGATCATCGCATGCTTTGACGTTCTGAAGTTCTGACACAAGAAATTACAGGACGATCGAAGATCAGATTTGTTGAGATACCAAGATTAGACTCAAGTTGAAAATGATTCGACGTGCGTTTAGAGGAACTGTGGGAGGCATCGGGGGGTTGATCGTGTAGCGGTATAATCGACTTCCACTTTTCAAGTACTGCTATAAGCAATGTGCTTCAGTTCACGAGTGAACCAGCCAAGAAATATGGACACGAAGACAATGTCATGCCGACGCAAAGCCACCGGACCACTATTTGGGACCAACCGTCGGCGACGAGGAGATAAAATGCTAGTCATGGTGACCATGTAGTCACCTCTTCACACCTGAGAGGGAACAGTTAGCCGCCGTATACCATTTATACCACCAACCGTTGGATCAACACGTTCCTGAGTTGAATTGTAAGTCAAACATTTTTTGAGCGCGCAGGAGATTGCAGGGATGCGGTGCGACAATCGCGCGATGACGTTTGACCTGCCACAGCGAGAAATGGTTCAAAATTATGGGAACCGTTTGCAGGCCGAGATCAGCATCTTGAGAGCGAACGGGCGTTGGCCCGATGGGAGAAACTATCATTGACACCGAGGATCTATGAATCATGTGGCAACATAATCAAATTCTACTGACTTGCTATGTAAACTTGAATAAGCATCAGTTATTGGACGAAGCAGCCAGAAAATATGGACATGATGCCGTGCCGGCACAAGTCGACCGCTATCTTGCGACCAAGCATTGGTTCAAGCATGGTGATTAGCATAATATACTCCAGCCGCGATGGACGTCCATGGGACATATATACTTTGCAACTTACATCCGTGCTCGAGCGGGGACGGTCCACCATGTCCCCGTACCGTTGGAACGCGTTGCCTGAAATAAAATGTAAGCCGCGCGGGTGACAAAAAAACAGGGATTTTACTGATTTTTAGTGCGGCTGTACATGTCAAACTTGAATATTCTGGAGAATTGTGCGGCCGAGAAGATCTTAGACCTCTTCAGACCCGCATGCGCCAAGATTACCACGTCGCTACTAGCAAATATCTGAGTAAATCACTATAGCCACAATTAATCATCACAGGATGCCATGTGTCGGGTATTGGTTGGATGTTACACCTTTTGACCAGTCACCACAACGCCATAGAAGGTCGTACATTGGGTATACATACAAACAAACAGTGGAGCAGAGTACTTGAAATAGAACCCCTAGATTGTCCCAAATAATTTCGGATCATAAAGATACTTGATAATGACTACGTGACTGCTAACCAGCTCACTGAGTGCTCGTTTTTGGACAGTCCGGAAGGTTTCTGTGAACGATGACAACGCTTCTCAAACCGATATGAAAGTGTTTCAGCGCTGGGGAAGCCTCACGGCATTTGCGAAAAGACCGGAGCCCCGCAGTCACGGCACTAGTTGGTCAAATACACTGCGATGTCATGAGCAAATTTGGCGGATCAAGCTTATCTTGGAGAAGTTGATCTGAGCGGAAGGAAGATGAGGATAATAGAGTTGGTGGGAGCGCGGGTTGCATTCGCAATAACTAATTTTGAGACACTGTTGACATGACGCTATCGGTGATAACATGACAGCTCAAAGCCACGTTCACCGACGTACGTCAAGCCGTAAAGGTACTCACTTAGTCGCCTCCGGGCCGAAAGGGGGTAACTTAGGTTATAGCAACGTTTTGGTACTGAAACTTTTCTGCAAGAATTGTGGGTCATTATCTGGGAAAGAACGCCGTTTTGAGTTCGCCCCATGTCTGCAGAAGAAGAAAAGGTATGCTGTCCCGGCTCCTCCGCGCGCAATCATCCGTACTTCTTGATGAAATTATCAAATTCCGTCGTCCTATAATGTGCGTGACATTGACGATATGGTGCAGGTCGTAAGATCACATGTGTATCGACAAGGGTCAGGGTGCACATATTCGTTTTGAGCTCTGATCCCTTACTCATCAATCGTGCGACCACTGCGGGATTGCCATTTTCATAGCTGTTTGTCTTCACCGTTAAATGGATGCCGAGAATGGATTTTTGGTCTTCCCCATGTCGGCCTCATTTTACTTGTCGTGTAAACGGTGAGAGAATTATCTCGTTAGAATGGCCCTGATTTTAGGTATAAAAGACATACATATCGAATAGCTCCAGGACCACATCCCGATTATCATTATCATGTGTTACTGGAGAAGGTGGGTAGCCACTTGTTCGGCTGCAGCCACCGTCATTGACCCTGTCGTCCAGAGTGCGCAACTATTACAAAGGGTACGATCATATTTAGTGGTCAGAATACTTGACATCATATTCTTTCGTAGCTGCGGGCACTCAATAAATCTGGTACGATTCTTGTTAGCTTCACAGGCGTTGAATTTAGCCAATACATCACCTTCTGCAGCCCGACGAAGAGGTCAGAAGCAAGTAACTTTTTGGTTCGCCATCTTATCAAGTGCCTAGATCAAGTGCGACCTTAGAAACTGCAAATTCAGCCCCAAGCATTCACCGACATGTATACCCCCGCAGTGCACTAAAGTGTGCTGGCAGTAGTAAGTCTTCGCATCGCTGAATTCCAAACATCGCTAACTTGACGATATAGTCGCCAATACCCTCAGCAGTATGGTATGTCAACAAGTCAACTGCATCGACTCTATGCTGAAATTCGTTGTGTTCAGCACCACAGATTGACAAGAAGTGCCCCAAATGTAGTATACGTGGCTGAGTATGTGGACATCATCTCGAATGGATGTGATACAGACCGACATCACCCGACATATTTATCGTATTGTGATAAATATACACGAGCTGAGCACATGAGTGAGCGTGAATTTGCAACAATAAGTTCAAGACGGGCTCAATCATCCACAATATTATGCTTCTTCTTCAACTGTGCTAGCTCTTCCTCTCTTCGGGCTAGATCGGCTTTAGCAGCAGCGGCGTCCTGCTTCGCTGGCATATGATACAAAACAACAATATATCGCTCTTGCAGATGGAAACCATTCAGATGTTCAAGAGCATTTTTGGCCTACGTCAGTGGGAATTAGATATAACGAACCTGTCAGGACAGGGAAAAACGTACATCCATAACATCATCAAATACCACAAAGGCGGTTCCTTTTGTCTTCTGCTCATCCCCTATGCGTATCTGCCTGATGCTGCCATACCGTCCAAAGAGGTCGTACAAGTCTTCCCCAGTGATCTGGTAGTTCAGGTTTTTGACGAAGAGTATACGATTGGCACCTGGAGGCAATTTTGACTGCGGAGAGTTCAGCTATACTGATGTATGTCACTTTACGATGCAGCTCACAGTCGGTCTTGGGGCAGCCATGGTGGTTTGTATTAACCAAACTTCATAATTACGTAATATATCGATGATTAATTATGTGCGTAGTCAGCCAATAAAAAATAGTTAACCATTAAGCGCGTTCACATCGCGGAGTTACAAAGTTCAAACACTTGAGAGTGTTCAGGAGCGACTGGGAAACCTCAGCTTGCGTATAAAAGTTAGACTAACTGTGTCTTGAATCTGAAATTCATCAAGGGATGACACCCCTCTAATTAATATTAATGAAGGAAGTTAGACCTCGACTGATGGGTAGTAGGTACATCGTCTTTTGTTTAGGGCTCACCGCCCCAAGCGACGACTTCCGCGAGAGCTGCAAGGCAATCAGACAGTATTCGGGGATCGGGGGTAGGTGTGAGCAATGGGAGGTGGGTAACTTGAGAGGAATATTGTGACAACCGAAATAATTGGAAGAGCTTTGGGAGTTGGTTTACTAGCTGACGCAGATGTCCACGAGAGCACGCCCTCCGCCATCAAGTAACGAACAGTTTTCAATCTTATTAAAAGACAGGGTGTGTATCTGACCTTGACTACGGATGGGTGATAATGTTCATTACGTAGTTTGCACGCGACAGTGATAGTTTCTCAGAGGTCGGAGCAGGTGTAATTCTTCTATCCTGGATAGAAATTGGAGTACGAGGGAAATAGCTCTTGTATGACGATCGGAATCCTACTGCAAGAACACGCATGCGAGATGATAGTGTTCCTAGGAGAAACAGCTGGTCAACCTGTGATCCTAAAAGAACGACGTGGAAACACGGGCATACTGAATCACAAGGTAAGTGGTTCTGTCTTCGAGACGGCACATAGGACTCAACAGCCACTCGCCATATATATTTTAGCAAGTCACTAACGACAGACGGGCGATGCATCACGTTGAATATGATCTCATCAGCCGTTCGACTGGTGCACACTCCTCCACCCCTCTGACGCAAACAACCGTTGCAGCTCCTGTATCTACAGCGTCTGGGATAGTACACTTGATGTCCTCTGCATTGGCACATGGACAATCAGCCGGTCTTCCGACGCACGTCAGGGTACTTGGGCACAGGTATTGGGAACATGGAACTAAAAAAAATCAAGAGTTAGTGATTCCTAGAGGTAGTATATTAAGTGGGTATGGATACTGACGAGCTTCTGAATGTGCTATCCATTGGGAGTTGTCAGAAGGTCCAGGTTGATGTTGTTGCTGTTGTTGTTGGGAATGCCCAAACATCTGATCAAAGAAATTGAATTGTGCACCCGCCAGCGGGAGGGAAGCTGCTAGAAGTAAGATCAAGCTGGGCAGTTGCATAGTCATTGAATTGATGATTCGTGGTCAGACTCCAGAGGTTAGACGTGTCGATTGCCACGTGCACCTGTACGCTTTAAGTCACGGCAAAAAGTTTATCCACCGACTAGTAGCTCTAGTCAGAAAGAACATAACAAATTAGACTTGAATTAAACCGACAAATCGAAGGTCATGGGTTGAACCACATGTTGTTCTAGCAACCGGCGTTACAGTATCAAATATATGTAACTGACAATGTGTAGATAGTCATCGGAGATCTCATGTGAATGATAGATGGGGCCAACCAAGTAAGACGGATGGAAGATAGGAGAAAATAGGTTGTGTAAATCAAATGGACTGTCCCGTAAGCTTAAAAGTTCCTCCCCAAACCCCCTCCCATGTGCCTGTGTTGAGAAGGTAGCTATCGCGGGTTATCTTCAAGACGCCCGGGGTGTTGTAACCCCATCCGTGTAACAACTGCTAGCTGTGATAACGGACAGTTGATGGGATTCCCCTCGAGTAGTAGATCGATCTGAGCGAAACGATTTGTCTATCAGAAGAGAGGATCGTATCAAGGAGGCTTTCTTGGCTTTTTTTCGAGGAGGAATATTCTCCTTAGTGATCTCCCTTTCAGAAAGGACTTCTTCAGAACTACTAGGCCATGAGTCTTCATTATCAGAAGGCGGACTGGTACGTCGCGATGGTGTAAGAGATATGTGCGTATCTTGATACGTGTCAAAGCCAGGATAATGCACTGATTGACGATCATGAGGCAGTGGCATTTCGCGAAGCATTGCCATTGTGATTGAGGCAGCGCCAGATTCAGCGTCGCGTTGGGATGACTGCAGGCGAGACGAGCGACGGAGGCTATGTGCAGATGCTGAGGTATCTCCCGCAGCATTGGTTGAACGTATCAACTTTGGCGAAGGTCTCCTCGGCGTTCGTCTATCCCTTGAGCTCCCCTGGGTGGCACTAGCATATTGTGTGGGTGATGTCAATGCTATTGACGAATCGTGGGAGGCTCCGACATTACTTCCAGAATATGGAATGTGAAATGGCAATGACGACAGGGAAGCTTCACCAGGTAGGAGGATGCCTTCTGAGTGCAGAATGCGGCGCTTAGCCGGGCTAAAAATGGTGGATTTTGAAGGCGAAAGAGGGCGTTTAGCTGGTTTAGCAATGATAGGAACTGGATTAGCGCTGCTGGGTAAAAAATGCGCAAGTGGGAGTTCTTGCAGAGGACCAGTACGAGCCATCATGGGCATTGTAGAGAACGTTCAAGAAAACAGGCAATGCTGAAACGATATATGTACTTGATTGATAGCAGGTGGTTGGAACTGGGTGTCAGAGGCGTGTCAGAGGCGCGCGAACAGCCGGATTTCATAACAACACGTGACATAATGTCACACTCGCAAAGATAGTTAATTCGATCACTACGTATCAAGCAGGAACTTCCGCAAGCATCACCACATCAAAAACACCAGTACCCGTTTGGTTGGGACGTCCCATGACCAGATTACCTGATGGCGTGGATAAGTCATCAAAGTCACCATACAACGTCGCGTCTGAAAGGAAGGCAGCAGTTGTCTCGTACGACGCCTTCAGAAGAGGCGAAGGATTACTTGAAAGACCCTTGCGATTGAATGGCTTGTAGGCGCCTTCGAATGTCTGGCCATTGATAGGTTCGTGAGTAAGTGAGTTGCGTGCCTACCCAGTAAAGGTCTGACCATATAATCTGCAATGAGTTCCAGATGCCTCCCATCAACATCAATCTTGTAGGCGTCAAATACTCCACCAATCTCGCGTAATATCGCAGCACGCGCCATCTCCACACCGTAAGCTTTGAGGATGGAGTAGATGTCATTGGAGTAGATAGTATCCAGGTCAATGATGTTGTCATCTGTTGCACCTGTAAATTGCCAAATACCCCGCAAGTTAGATCCATTGGTAGTCAGCTACGTTGATGAATTTCAGCTCCCAATTCAGGTTGAACCATACAATGACATACTCGTATTTTCTCCACTCCGCGTTCCTTTACAACCGCACTAAAGCAATCCGTGATACCAGGGATCTCCCGGATAACAGTTCTCAGACAAGTGCGCTCCACTATGCCTACCAACAAAATTTTTGGGAAGTCTGCGGGAAACTGAAAACTTATGGTTTGATGGCAAAAAATGTAAGGCACAAATGACACGAACCTCGAGCCGAATAGAACATTTTGACTTCGTAAACGTGAACGAAGTTGCCTGATGAAAAATATTCATGAAGGCGTCCGCTACGACTTCAGTTTGGGCGTGAATAGCCGTCGGACGACCAATTTTGTCGTCGTTGCTGTCTGCGCCTTCGCCTTCCTCCGCGTCTGAGGCATAAGCCGCCTCGATAATGGCATCGTCCAAGTAATCCCTATCACTGTCATTGTCAGACTCGTAGGATGTCTGCTCCTTTTGCTGACGAGCTCGCTTGGCGTCAACAGCATCACCATCCCCTTGCTCAGTCTGGCTATCATCATCCTTACCACGGCCTGGGCCTTCACCCTCACCCTCACCATCTTCAGCCTCAGCCTCAGCCTCAGCCTCACCAGCTACAGGTTCTTTGGCTGCCTTCCCTTTCCCAAGCTGCGCTATCTGGCCCTTCAGATCTGTGTCGAGCTTCTTCATCTCCGTCTGAATTTCCTTCTTGAGTATTGACGGGAATTTGGCTGCGAACACGGCAAGAACTTCCTCGGGTAGAATGTCATACTCCTCGGTGTATTCTTCCGCGGGGAAGAAGACGATCTCTATAACGAATTCGGTCCGGCGTGCATCGCTCTGTACAGTCAAACGCTCTTTGACCGTCACATTGTCAACCAGCTGAGACAACGTCAACTTGCTAGCTCGTTTGCAAAAGATGTCAATGTCCAACTGGGACACGCCATGGGCAACTTCCATAGTCATCGAAGGTGTCTTAGGCTTTTGTGAAGCTGTCATCACAATCTCCCGCAACCGAGGAATACCTAGTGTTACGTTGGCAGCTCCGTGACCTATATTTAAAGTGTGAATATCCAGCACTTTGCAACTTTATAACAAAAACTGACCTGCAAAATGGAACGTATTAAGTGTCATCTGAGTTGACGGTTCTCCGACGCTAAAACAAGTAAGGATTAAGACATGCACGGGATCTGGAAACTTACCCCTGAGACGCCAACAAACCAACAGCTTCCCCAGGTTCCACCAAACTTCTTAGATACTTGATATTCATGAGCAAGTTGAAATATCTGGTTTTCATGGGTTCATGCCGACGCTTAATCTTGGGGCCGTCCGTCGCCTTCTTATCTTTGTTCATCAGTAACCCATGAGGGTTAGCGTTGATGTACTGAACCAATGCCCCCGCAAACTTCTCTGATGTGCTGCCAAGGTATCGACTAGGGCTATACACATCCAAGGCAGGAGCGCGCTTCTCTCGCTCGGCGGGCGTGTACTTGTCCGGACGTACTTCTGATTTCTTCAGAGTCTTCTTCATATAAGATACAGCGTCACTGTCGTTGATATGACCAGCAATGCTCTTAGGCTTGTAAAGGTTGAGAAGGGTGACCTGGTTCCGAGCAATGAACTCGAACTGGTAGAGGTGTTTCTGCTTTGTAACATCTAGGCCATCGCCGCCGTAGTGGAACTGGTATATGGACGAGTCACTGCCACGGACGGTATGATCATAGTGGACACGGATGCCCTCAAGGTGCTTGATGAGGCAGCGCTGAAGATAACCGGATCGAGACGTCTTGACGGCAGTATCGATAAGACCTTCACGTCCAGCCATGCAGTGGAAATAGAATTCTTGCGGTTTGACACCCGTCAAGAAGCGACTGGCAACATACCCACCTGCCATGGCTTTCGGCTCGAATGACTTGAAAGATGGAAGAGTTTTTCCGCTGACCATTACGGGTACGCGACGACCTTCCAGTTCCTGCTGGCCAAGCGCACACGATATCTGCTGGGCATTGACAGCACTACCCTTCGCACCAGATAACGTCATAGTTTGCATGTGGTTGTGAGGAAATTTGCGCAGAAGACCGTGAGGCATACAAGCGTCGGCGATGGATTTGGTTAGGCCCGAAAGCTTAGTCTTGACGGTAACATCGAGACCAGCCATTTTGCTGTCGTCTCGTAAGACATCTTCGAGCAATGTCGTCAATGCTGCTGGAACTTCCTCCTTGGGTAGCTTGCTCAACGAAGGGAAATTCTCGACGGCACCGTCGAACCCAAGATCACAGCCATGTTGGAGGAGTTCAGTTCTTCTCTGGTCTCCATCGGGCGTTAATGCCAGATCGTCCATGCGACACGTGAACGCCCGATGTTGTAGAAACTTTGTGAATAGCCGGCTGAGAACGCCGAGAAGCTTCCCAGCAACATCAGCTCCATACAGCTCGTACACCGAGTGCACAAGGCCATAATCGGTGGCTCCGAACGCGGATTTGTCAAGGACACCACAGAGAAGTTCGCCGTCAACAAAAATAACCTTGTCTTCTAAGGAATGTTTGCCCCATAGATGGCCGGGAACTTTGGCTTTGGAGTCAAGGTTCAGCCCCTCTGCGTTGCTCGGCGTGATGTTTTTCAGGACCGTCGAGATCTGCCCAATGCGATTAGGGGCTGAGGGGGCGAACAAAGCACTGTTACTTACGACCTGTTTTCCTGTCCAAAGCGGATGTGGCTTCCATATGGTTGGAGGTAGAGTGATCAGCCGTGATAGATGATAACTCTCATCCTCAGGACGGAGTGCTCCGTATAGTAGTTGGAAGTACTCCTCGCGGGAAAAAAAGGCGTCTTGACAGGTCATCCAGACCCCAGCAACAACATGGTCCTGAATGAGGCCGCGTAAGGGTTTACCAGAAGTCGGGACTAAATACTGATTCTCAGTATTGGCAATTAACATCGCCTCCGCACGTGCAACCTGGTTTTCTTCAAGGGGATTGAAAACATGATATCGATTATAATTCGAAGAAGCTCACGGGGAAAATGAATGTTCATTTCTAACCAACAAACAACTTAGTTTTTCGTTAATGTCAGAACTCCAAACCAAATGCTCACCGTCACCATCGAAGTCAGCTGAGAGTAGTTACAATCAGGTACAGTTATGCAGCTTGAATTTGGAATGCATACCATTATAAGAGTTACTAAGGATAAAGAAGATTAACCGTTGAACCTACACTAGCAATTGGAAACTTACCAGTTCGCATAATGCATCCTTATGGTCTTTTCGCCTCGTAAAATCCGGGCCTTGTGGCACATCATACTTGGCTTGTGAAGAGTTGGTTGACGATTGAGGATCAGGATGTCGCCATCCCGAAGATGCCGATACACCTTCTTGTTGATCGAAGCTGTGCGCGTTGCGAGTCCGCGACGACCTGACGAACTGTCGCTGCCATCTTGAGGTGTCAACAGCTGGTTGGCGATGGCCGTTCTCTGCTCAGGTGAGAGTTTTTCCTAGCGAATCAAGTCAGAACTGCGGAAATAGCGTGACATAAAAGATTACCAAGGACTGTTTATGCCCGTCTTCATACTCAACCATCGTCGCTCCTGGATAACCCTTCGGACCAGTGATTACCCATTGCCGCAGTTCGTGGAAATTTGCAGGAGTCACAGGCTCAGGAAAGGTAAGTTTCCTCGCAAAAACAGGAGGGATGCCAATTTCGTTTGGCTCGATATTTATATCTGGTGAGATGACAGACCGCGCTGCATAGTTGACACGTTTACCCTGCCAAGAAAATTAGATAAGATGCACTCAGAAAAATTATTCCGTACCATCATATGTTTGCGAAAGAGACCCTCCTTCTTTTCGAGCCCCTGCTTGACACCAGCTGGGGGGAGTTTACCGTTGCGGACAGGCGTAGGATTTTTGTTGCTGTCCATGAAGCTATTGACGTCGGCTTGCAACTGAACGAGTCCCTCGAGTAAAGCACTAAATAAACGACGCCGCGTCGTATCGTCAACACCTGATTGCTTCAATGAAGCAGCATGGAGGTCTGCGTTTAAATCACGTAGCCTATATGACGTATTCAGAATCTTGGCCAAAAGCTCATTCTGGGGATGCTCGAACAACGTTTCACCCATTGTAGCAGGTGGGCGAAAACGCGTTGGTGGAACAGGGATCACTTCCATGAAGAACATGTCGGCAGATGCCAGAGACAGACCTGCAGCATTTAGGGGAGAGAAGGGCCCATGTCGGCCAAAGATGAGAGAACAAATCTCGGGGCAATTATGGAACAGAAGACGCAAATGAGCACGGCATTCTTCTGGTGCCATAACACGCTCATTGCGACCGCGGGCGGTCTTGACTTTACCATTTGCAGCACGAGGAAGACCGTTCTCTTTCGAGGGACGGATAGCTTGGAGTTCTTCTTCCTCGTCTGAGTATGTCGGCTCCCCCTCGGGTTCGGAATCAGACTCCGAGTCTACGTCCATAGTATTCGAAGGTTCGGAGTGAGATTTTGAAGCATCTGCAGCTTGCTGCTGGAACAAGAGGACATCTGGCCTTTTAAGGCTAGTAGCTCGATGCTGGTTTTTTTGCTTCACGGAGAGATCATATTCGATTATTTTAGTGAATCCCTCCTTGCGGAACGTGTAGGCGAAGCTGTTATCTTGCTAAGCTAAAATCCAACATACGGCGAAAATAGCAAACTCACGCGCCACAACCTTCATTGCTACATTTTTTGGTGATAGTTGTCCTCAGAAACTCTTGGATAAGATCTTTCCGGGCCTGATAGACAAGAGTGTCCTTGTAGTGATCTCGCTTGCTGCCGGAGGCCTTGCTGAGGTGCACCATAACGAATAAGTTAACACGATGTTCTAATTCAGGAATAGTTTCGTTGCGGCTATCTTCATCGTCATCATTTGACTTGTGTAAGGTGATATTGTCCACGTCGAGAGCAGCTTCCAGGAGACCATGTTCCAAGAGGCGGAATTTGGCGACATACTTGCAGATCTAGCGAGGAGCGCTTCAGGCAAGGAGAATAAGTAGAGGGGTATGTGCGTACCACTGATCGGCTCAGTTTGAATCTATGACAAAACAGACAGGTTGCGCGGAGAATGTTGTACATGTTTACCATGAACAGAGGGTGGTACACAGGGGCAGGCAGTTCAATGTGACCAAAGTGGCCTGGGCACGTGAAGTAGGTTAGGTGACATGTTGCACAGCTGGAGGTATAGCGTCAGCGCACCTGTCTCAAGACTACCAAGAGCTAGGCACTCACATGTCTTGACGATCGCTGGGACCAAGCGCAGGATCATACAGGCCACCGATGTTCGGCCTGTTCAAGTCATCCAACAATACTGGGTTCAAAATCTGCTTGACTGATATCCTCCGGATGTCTTCCGCTGTTAGGAATGAAAAAGAGATGCTTGAGACGGTAGACGGTATGGAGTGTGATATGTTCATGGTGGACGCGATGGTGAATGTTCACTGTTGTGCTTTTGGGTGTTTCTACTCTCGGGAGAATATCATATAGAGCTAGCACATTCCTTTCCAAGCTGGTAAATGCGACGAAAGCTCAGTACAAGGCGCGATCGACTAAGTTTTTTCTCTCCTTCTAATTTGAGCGAGTCACGTGATTGTACATGTATGAATATCGCTCATGGTGCTTTGATTCTGAATGTGAAGACCTTGAATGAAGTATCTATATGACTCTTGATGGCAGAATATGAAACTGTGATAAATGTATTAACGCATAGTACCGCTACGCTTGATACCTGTCCTACTGTGGCCACTATTCTTCTGCGCCTCACTTACTAATTCTGCGATCAATTTGTTGTACGTCTCCGAGTCCTGCTGGAGAGCATCGCGAGTTTGTAGAAGGTGTGTAAGTAAAGATGAGGTATTGGTTGTCTCTGTCCGGAGATCTATCAAACACCGTTCAAGTTTTGCCAAGGGTAAGAGGGTTAATTGATCTGCTTGGCATCATATATGATTGTTCAGATACGGCTAGAGGGAACAAACACACCAGTATCAAGTTTGAGTAGTTCCTCTACTTTCTTATCATCTAGTTGGGGTTTGGGTCCAATACCAAGCTGTGATACGGTTGGTCCTGCCCGCGTGGACGGCTGTGGAGTGCCCATCCGAGGTGTCCCTGTACGAGAATTGGTTCTAGACGATGGGGTACTCTGCAGTGGACCATTGCGAGGCCCTGGGGGTGCAGACATCGGTCTTGTCGATATATGTAATGGGGGAAGGGGCTTGCCGCTTGCGTGCGGTAGTATTTCATCTAAGTTCACGGGCAGTCCAAGAGCGATTAAATGTTGCTGTCGAATGCGTGAGCGTGTCCAGTTGATGGGCTCCATGTGGGGCGGCGAATCCAGAAGCATGGTATATAATCCGCGACTTTATTAGCTAGAGCTTGAGCATTTGAAGGGAGATATTTCAGGGACAACGAACCTTTCAGGTGTGACCAATATTTGGCTGACACCCTCTGCCTGTCTGATGTCTTCATCTGTTGTCAGCGAAGAGATATCCCATATCCATACAGGATCCAAGATGCGGTTGATCTGTCCCTCTAGATCTTCTCCGGAAGGTAAGGGGGTTAATGTGAGCGGCTCCCAGGTAGTATGAGATGGACCCGGTATCGGCTCTTCATGAAACGTATCATCTTCTGAGAAATCTCCAAAATCTCCATCCTGCCCGAAATCTGCATCGTTTCCGAAACCCCTGCCGCCTTCCAGGTCCCCTGCTTCTCCGAAATCCCCAAAGTCACCAAAATCATCTTCCTGTGCAATAGATGGGTTCTGTGTTTGTGGGGGCGTATGAAAGTCATCGTAATCGTCTAGTCGGTCTTGAGATGGCGCAGGAGATGGCGGCACAGGTGATTCAGGTGAAGAGAAAGATGTAATATTTGCGAGGCGTGTTGCAATTGGGTCATCGGGTGTCAGAGTAGTACCCCAGACTGAAGCTCCAAACATGAAATCTTCGTCCATTATTCGCTTGAATATGCTTTCAGCTATGACTTGTGCTGTTCAGCGATCGATGAACTTGGCCTCGAACTAGTTTAGTCGGTATAACGCCGGGTGGATGTTGTTATCGTGACTAGAAGGTCTTTGAAAATCATGATGCACTAATTAACGTGACGCTGGAAGTAAATTAGGCTTGCTCCTTGTCATGACTTCCATCTTTGAGCCAGAACCTCCTGCTTTCGTCTTTGAAAGGGCTCACAACAACGACCATCAGTTCCTGTTCGATTTTCCGAATAAAAAGATAATGCCCAATGCGCGTCAGATACAGCTGCAGCGCCTCTATGATCTCGTGAATCTCAGCGTACAGCGAGACGACCTTCCCCGTGCCAGACGTGCTTGGTCCATCCTAGCCAGATGCAAAGAATTAAATTGGAAAGCAATGTGGAGGCTGGGCATCACCATACTCGAAAATGATGTCTGCGTTGTGGAGAGCAATCCACACAAAATAGATTTTTTACGGACAATGTTACTCCAACTTCCCGAGGAGGTATGTTCCAATTTGCTGTCCTTACAATCGCGACAAAGTTAAATACTTCCAAGCGAGAACGCATTCTTGCTGAATTGGTCCAGCATTATATTCTTGCTGGCAGGTACAGAGATGCACTCGATGAGCTTGAGTTGTATGTTCCTTCCTCCATCGAGAAAACCATGATCTGATTGTAGCAGTTACCTCCCTTCATTCCCTTATCGTGACAATCCAGTACTTCACGTCTATGCAGGCTTGCTGTGTATTTTCATAGCCCAGCATCCAGAATCAGCATGGTCAGTGTTTGAAGTGTCGACTATTCTGGCGTATCGGTCTTAGGCCCTGGCTCCAGGTGCTAATGAAGCCGAGGGATCTACCTATGATAACAACTCTCTCAGTCGCGCTCAGACCTATCTTGAACACGCAAAGGTATTGGATCCCAATAACATTGTCGTAAGCGAGTTTTTGCACAAGGTAAGGTGTCGTGATTCTGTCCAACCTGAGAGCTCACCTCTGTCAGCTGCATTCCATTTCTCAAGGACCAGAATCACTCTCTTTCGCAAGCCATCATTCTGAAGATGAGACTCACACCAAAGGTTTTCAGCCATCGCAACCAAAGCGAAGGAGAAGAAACTTTTGAATGTACTCGTTCAACGGCTCACAAGTGAATGCAGGGCCGTACCCCACTTGTATCGCACTATCAACCATCTGAATCCGACTCCATATCAATAATCGGCATTCCTTCCTCTTCCTCTTCATCGTCATCGTTCACCATTACCGGGATGATACGAGGCTCAACCGTAGGAGGAGTAAGTTCCATCTGAGTATAAGATGACGGTAGCAGAGATTTTGTTGGCTGTTGACCTGATATCGCTGAAGGGATGTCGGCAGAATCTTTTGTCGATGCTGTCGTGATTGAAAATGTCATTTTTTGACTGGTTGGCGCTAGAGATGATATTGAGATTGGTTCAGGAGCTGTGATTTTTGGTGTTGGTATTGGTAAATGCGTCGGTACGGGTTGAGGGGTTGGTTCGGGTGTCGGGGTCACTGCGTTGGGATCTGCCACGACATCCATGATATTTGCATCATATGTTGTAGCCAAGGCAAGTGATTTACGAGCAACAAGCTCTTCGTTGTTTTCCTCCGCACGAAATAGAGATAGTGCTTCCACATGAGGCAGCGGGCGGACTAGTGGTGGTACCGCGAGGATGGAGAAGAAGGTCAGCTTCTTGTTGTAATTGCAGTTTTATCTGCATAGTCTACAAGCAAACGGGTCGTCATGTTGGCAAAACAAGAATAAGATAAACATTGCCTACGTGTTCATGGCCTTCCGTTACAGTTGATCTGAGGACCAAGCCAAGGCTTCTGCTCATCGCACTTGTCGTCCCTCGAGCAAGCTCTAGACACATTCCGTTCACTTTTGCAAGCACTAAACTGTGCAGATGAACGTCTTGGGATAAAGAGGAGCGCGACATGGCTGTCAATGATAGTGACAAGGATAACATGACACGGCAGGCCAGAGAGCGGATGGCGGATTGCAACTCAGCGCCTCGCATTGTAACTTGCAGAGCTAGAGGATTATTAGCGATCAGTTGGCTGATCTTGACCTGAACTCACCATCTAGAGCACAAAGAATAACCTTTCCCTCGGCGATCGATGAACAAATGACATCTTTTGATAGTTTAAATACTTCGTCGCCTTCGTAATCTCGTCTACGTTTCCTGCCTTTTTTGCTCTGTCCAGAACTCATTTCGCCTGTATGTGCATCAGTCTGTGTTGACAGCAGCGGCATGAGAGAAAGTATGACGCCTTTAACGAGCCTCGTGGAACTAAGCTCGCCGCTGGTAGGGAAGCTATTGTTCAATAAAGCTTGGATGCACTGGAGCAATGAACATCGCCGCTCTCTAAGACATACATAGGTCAATCCTTTCAGTGTTAAAGTTTCAGCGACGCACGGTAGAGGGTTTTGTTCGAGATGGTATGTTATCATAACAATTAGTCGGGACACGTACGGTGTCAGTCGATGCTGAACGCTAGATCAAGGCCGTTACTTGAGAGATAGGATAAAATTGTGTTGTTACCCACGTCTTTGCCAGGCAACAGAGCAGATCACATGCAGAGCTCTGCAGCTCAGGCACAATAGCAAGTTCCAAAGCCCTGACTGTTGCGTCAATGTGGCCTTCTTTCTAGCATTGGGTTGAAAAAGTGTCGGCAGAAGAAATACAAAAAAATACCTCTTCTTCAGCGGTAGCAAGCTAGCAGGAATATACAGAACTCCATTATACGTCCTATAGGCACATGGACTGGTCTTTGAACGGTCGTCCTGCACTTGTGTAAGTATATTGCACCATCCTGTTCAATAAATTGACCTTAGTAAACTGCAAAGCGCAGTAGCGCAGCATTGTAATCTATCAAGATTGAGGGCGACAGCTAGCACTGGATCATCACATGTTAGTCCATCGGAGGGCGAGGGGTTGTTCTTCACTGTATGAGATATCAATAAGAGGTTGATAGGTCAGATACCAGGGCCTTGCCTGGAAATGTCGTTCTGAGACCCATCGACGCAGTCCAGAGACACTGAAGGGTCTCATCTACAGACTTCTTCCATAGATTTCCGGCCCCAACCTTGCCCCCGGTATAATGAAGAACAGCGTACAGGCTCGCCGCTTTGTGCAGCAGCAATTTATTCGTGCGTTGCGGTGCAGATCCATTGAGTAATTGATGACACACATTTGTGATAGAGGAACTCAAGGCTCTATTCAATGAAGGATACAGAACAACCATATCCTTCAATGTGTCCATCGCTAGAGCCTGACATCTTACTTTCAGACCCCTGTTAGTTTTATAGAAGCCAAACACGAACTTTTAGCTCGTAATCTGCAGCCCTTTCGACGATAGATACCAGCGCCTGGCTAAATTTTGGAACGGTAGGAGTGGCTAGTTGCCTTTGGAGCTCTGGCACGTCGGTTGCTGCACTGAGGACATGCCGAAGATATCTTATTGACGCCTTAAGCAGTGGCAGAGGTTCGGGTTTCTTGGGTGACATATTAGATATCTGAGTATCAGAATGGGTGCATCTCACAAACTAACTGTAAGAATGGACAGCGCGAGTCCTGCCCAGCTCTGCGCAAACTCTGTCATCGTAGACTTTGATAGCGATGAAGTACGATATGCAATGCATATGCCAGCCCACCGAGCTCCGGCATCTTTTGAATGAATCAAGGCAGTCACCCGAGATGTCCATTTCTGAAGATGAGGGGAAGAAGACAAGATGCCCTCTGATAGAGTTGACAACACAGATGATAGGTGTAAAACTGAAGACGAATCCGAGGCTAATTGCAACTGGAGCAGTGATTTCAGTGGATGAGAAGCCATTGCTCGGGACACGGAAAAAACCAGCAAAGCCTAAGGCGAGGGACACGATGCCAATGACTTTGAAAAGATTGAATTACTAATTTGGGCAGAAGCTTTAGCTTTCAACAATAGTAAACAGGTTCTGCTACCCGTCGGCTAATCATCGCCCTGATACAGGTTGCAACATGCAGCATTTCGGCGACCTTGACTCGGCTACCGAGGAACAACTGCGTCTCAACAATTTTGAGGTGCATCGCATTGTTTACACTACATGCAGTTGGGCTGATGTTCAATGTTGAGTAGGGCAAATTCGATGTTAAAGAATTTGTTGGATCTATATCTGAGAGATTAATCACGCAATCAAAGGCAAGCTCTGGGCGTACGCGTGTGTGTGCTTCCTTCGTAACATTGTCTCACTTTGCGCTTTGTCCAGCATTCGATCCCAAGCCATTTATACGAACATTTGAAGCAGTCGTAGACAAGTTGATCAGTGTGCGTAAGGATGTCCAGGCTAAGACGGAACAGATGGAAAAGAGTGTCCGAGTGGCAGAAAGGGAGTACTCGAAGAAGATGGCAGACCTGAACCGAGGATTCGAGGTACGTTTCTATGTGTAGTGTAGGCTGCCCCACTTGACTACCCATACTCAGGCCGTTGGATCATCCTTTTCGACAATGGAAAGCAAGATGAACGAAGTTGGACGCACTGCGGTCCGAATAGGTGGCTTGCATTAACATTTTCTATACTCTCGTTAACTGTCGGCGTCAGGTGAACAACTGGAATCCATTCACATTGAACGCCAGAGAGCCCAGGCTGCCCATGACCTCATCAATTACTACAACCAATTTTCGCGCGGTGATACTTCACGTTTGGATGCTTTGAAGAAAGAAGGTCGAGAAGGTCGAAGTCAAGTTGCCGTTATATTACGCCGACTCACAACTGTAGCCCGAGAGGTGGATCTCCCCAGTGCAGACAAGGTATTGCTTACTGTTCTTTTCCTCCATCTAGTGGCATAACAGACATTTAGACCCGAGAGAACATTGACAAATACTGCGAGAAGTTCGAGAAAGACATGATATACCTCTTTGACCGATGCTACCGAAAGGGAGACCCAAAGTTGATGCATGTGTGTTTCTTTATTTTCAATATGTTATGACATATCTGATATTTCGTTAAGCATTGCGCACAGACATTATTAGATTTCAATGGTGGTGCATCTTGCGTTCAAATCTATGTCAACCAACATGATTTCTTCATGAATAAGGTTCGTGACACTGCAAACCACAGTGACGACCTGTTGTACGTTCTCCGTTGCCTACAGAATGCCTCCTCTTACTATTTCACGCAAGGTGGAATAATGTTTCCAAACCGGACGAAAGCCCACCCAAAACAGAATCAGGCCTCACAGAGTTGTTCGGAGAAATACGAGCAACTGTCGCCCAGGAATCACAGATAGTCCAAGCAGTATTTCCAAACCCACCATTTGTCATGCAAGTTTTCCTGCAGCGCGTTTTTGCTCAGTCTGTGAGGCAACGGATCTTCATATGATAACGACAGTGTCTGATTTTCTGCAGATCCAACAATACATGGAGCAGCTCTTGACAAAGGGCTCTTCTCTTTCTGATTTGGCTTACCTACGGATCTTACAATTGGTGCATAACCAAACATCCAACCTCGTCGAAGACCTGAAAGCTCATGAGCTCCCATCCATCACACCCAGCAAATCATCTCTGGAGATATCAGAGTTTCGTAGGGTTCTCTCCGGTGCACTGACAGTTTCTGGAACGTCGACAACGTCTGTTGTGAGCGCCATGCTAGAAAACGCGATGGCAGAACTATTTGTACCATATATCGAGGGCCAGAAGTATCTTGACAGAGAGAGCAAGAGTCTTGGCGAGCTTTATGCGGGACTGCTTGCGAATTACACTCGATATCATGTAAGCACGTTAAATATTTTTGTCGCAAAACATGATTCCTATTGTAATGCAGATGAGAATGCAGAAAGTAAAATCCTCGATGTTTGATCGGATGGTGGACAGGCTCGGAGCTGCTGCCGCTAACACTACGACATCTGGTGGTTCAAGCACATCTGCACAGGCTGCAGCGCTGATCATGCGGTATGGAGGGATAAGCTCAGAAAGAATACAGGACAAGAGCGTAGAAGATAACGTGCGGGAAGAAGACGGTTTACTGAGCATTGACGTTGCAGAGAAAATGCTCAAGTGGCATGCGGAAGCTGTTGGGAGATGTGTTGAGCTCACTTCTCAAAATGACGTGTCAGTCCCGTGTTGCACAGCATGATACCTGACCTTACCCGTGTCCCTATAGCCCCAAGAATACATTTATCCTCCTAAGAGTGTTAGCGGAAGCCATCGGCGCCGCATACCTGGAGACTGCAATAGAATCGTACGTGTTTCGCGAACTATATGATAGCACATCTAAACCCATGGCATAGAGCTATCGCTCGTCTTGAATTTGCTGACCCGAAACTCGAACCAAGTCTACAGCCACTCGAAGTGTTGCGCTCAGTAGACCTCATATGCCATCTGTGGCAGCAATATACGAATATGGCACTGTTTCCGCTTGCAGCGTCATCCGTCACTGTTCGGCGTGAAATGACCATTTTCAACAACCAGACTGTAAGCAGGACCGAAGGGGCAGCAAATACGCTGATACAACGCACCATAGATGGCAAGTTCTTGTACACCGCCTGACAATTTGTACTAACCTCCGTGCAACTCCTAGCTACCATAACTTGGCTTTCTCTGCAGCTCTCGAAACAAAAGAAGAATGACTTCAAACCACGGAATGACGACCTCTCATTTGCTCGTGTCAACACAGAACCTTGCGTAGCTTGTTGCGAGATACTCGAGAAAGTGAGAGATGCAGCGATACAGAATATTAGCGGCAAGAACAGAGAGGCTTTTCTTACCGAAATAGGTGTCTCCTTCCACAGGTTTGTTGCAGCCATTTGGAAGCCATATATGTGATGCTCATCAGGTTTTTCAGTCTACTACTTGATCATCTCCGCAAATATCCTGTTAGTGCGACAGGAGGTTTGATGCTTGCTAAGTAGGGGTCTTTATCATTATCGCGTTCCCCGGCACCAACATCAATTTTTATTGCAGAGACCTCAAATCGTACCAGGATACAGTAGCATCTTTCAATATACCCGCTCTGCACGAACGATTTGAGTTCATCAGACAGCTCGGCAATGTCTTTCTCGTGCGTCCTGAGATCCTCAAGTCTTATATCACAGAAAATTACCTCGGGCGCATCGATTCTGCCTTACTCAAACCCTACCTTGCACAACGAAGTGACTGGGGCCAGTTCGAGACCCGCTTCAACGAGAACGTCGATGTAGAGGATGTTGCAACAGACAGTGCTTCCAAGGGCCTTAAAGATCGATTCAAGATGGCGAAGTTGGGCACGATGGTGAAGGACCTTGAAGGCCTTAAACTCGGTGATGGTATTTCTATGGGTATCCCCAGTGGATTTACTGGGAGCTTTTCTATAGGTGGACGTGGATTGAACAATAATAGTGCCTAGTATACATACATACCTCTGTTGTCTTCGATGGTGGTACATCAAATCGAATCTGGTCGACTATATACTATCGCTAAGGTGCAGTGGATAGTGAAGTGTCTAGTCCAAGTAGTGGTGCATAACTGTACGAGTCATACCACGTCAACTCCTCTGATAACGTCACTCCAATCATCAAGGTGCTTCAGAACCTTGGCGCACTTGTTTCTAATATCGACCTCTGCATCCTTGCCTAGTACGAGATACAGAGGCCATTCCCGGCCTGCGGCGCAGCCCTCCCCTTTCACCACATCTACAACAATTTTCATAGCCTTCTCTGGATCGCCTGGTTGTTTCCCAGCAGGCTTAGAGAAGTTCACACGTCCATCAGCACGCTGTTCGTCATAATCTGGGATAGGATTGGAGCAGTCCCACGGGTGACCGAGGATGCCCTCGGTGCGGAATGATCCTGGCTCCACGAGTAGTACCCGGATATTGAATGGCTCCAGCTCTGATGCCAACGATTCACTCATCGCTAGTGAGGCCAAGCAAGTTGACTCTTCGAGATTTTTCAGGTCAGAGATTTACTCACCATGTACAGCGGCTTTGCTTGCAGCATAAAACCCTGGAATGAAAATGAGTGATTTATCATTTTTACTTGCCAAGACATCGTGGTTTACCAAGGCCCTACGGGTGACAGTGAGCTTTGGTGAATTAAACACAGCGAGTCAAAATGATTTACTCTGGTTTCTGGCTTCCATGCACTCCTGCTGCCAATGACCACGACTGTACCATTGCGTTCTTGAGAATGTTCTTCAGCAAGTAAAATAATTGGATCCTTGCGAGAAGCACTCACTCTTTCTCATGTGTGGTAACGCTGCATTGCAAACATTAACCACCCCGAAAAAATTTGTTTGAAACTGGCGGAGCATAACCGAAGCGCTGTAATAAACATGAATAACATGAAGAGCGCGGGGTTGGTGTGCATACCCTCCTTCTTCAAGAAGTGCAGGCAGCCCGTAGCCTGCATTATTGACCAAGACATCAATGCCATTCCATACACGAGCAGCGTGATCTATTCGCGCTTTAATTTCCTTTGTGCCAGCATTGACATCAAGCTGCATTAGATGAAGGTTTGGGTGCTGGGTGAAATGTTCAATTTTGCGCAGTGTACGAGCTGTCGCGATAACGCGATCCCCTCTTGCAAGCGCAAGGCTCGTAAGACGACGACCAAAACCAGAAGATGTCCCTGGCATGAAGTGAGATAAATGTAACGATTCATCATGATTGTGAACAAGAAAGCATACCAGTAATCAACCAGACTTTTTGGCCCAACATGAGGAGTATAATAGCCTAGTATTTCAATGCTGATGGGTATTGGAATATATGATTGAGAATGTTCAGGTACTTGTCTTTTGAAGCAAGGGCCGGTCCGATCATTTCCAAAGGAGGCCCACTCGTCAATCTTTAGATGATGCGTGCCAGGGGCATTGGATGAACCTGAGTACAGCCTGTACATGTGTCATGCTGTCATTAGAACCAGTTAAACTTATGAACCGTTTGGGTCAACTCAGAGCATGGCCATGTATGGAGTCCGTTTCCATCATGACCTTCACCGCAGTGGTTAAGCGCACCTTACGCTAACTCTTTTGTCGGGGCTTTTTTTGCGGTGACGTTAAATAATGGCACCTATTGAATGGTCAGTATTGGTTGCATAGCCCGTCACTGCAATTCAATATGGCCCCTCCTGAGCATTGCGCTACTCCAATCTCGTCCGCAAGCGAGCTGTATGCCGTGACCGAACGAGTGAACCACTGATGCTGGCACCTTGTGACATCCAGAACTGGGTAGATACTTAGGTGAGAACGTTGACGTCGGGTATTTGCAAGATCTTCGGCGACAGCAAAATGATCCACTGGCAGCCGTCATTAAGATATTCATCATTCACCACTATGACGCTAAATGCCGATATGGACATAGTCTTCGTGAAAATGAAGCAGTGATCTATGACCATGGCCAGACCCAGCGCATGAGAGCGAAATAGTACTAGAGTGCATAGATAAGAGCAACGGGAGACTGCGAGCAGATGAACTTGAAATAGGATACGAATTTCGGTCAGCGGGGATGCAAGGTAATCAACAACACGGCGCAGGGACTGGTTCGGTAATGCCAATTCAGAGCCAAGCGGGGAAGACAGACGTACAGTGGCACGGTAGAAAGCACTGCTACAAAAGCGTGGTAGATGCGCATCTAACACAATCGTATAAGTCCTTCGACATTCAATTCATGGAAGTAATAAGCTATACCTTCTCATGTATACGTGACGTGGCGGCCACTAGCTCGCAGATTGCGCGAAAGCTGGACATCCATCCTGATGACCATTCACGAGGTTTCCGGTTCTGGGTAGACTTAGTTGGCAATGACTGCGCGAATCATCGCTATGCCACGTCTTGGAGATCAGTGTGAGTATTATGCTCTTGATGACCATTAGTGAATATCTTGGAACAGCACTTACTGGCATTGAGCTGCGTATATATATGGGATCTTCACTAGCCCAATCACTATCATGGACAAGTGGTATGTCACAAGAAAAGTGGCGACTTGAAAGGTAACCGATGTGAAAGCATACCCGTTATTGGTGGCAAAGACATTTTCTCACCAACATAGGGCCACGGGTGCCTTGTCCTATAGTTTTTGGCATGTTTGTTCGAAGACATCCTCAAGAAAATGGAATACTCCGTAGATCAGCAGACCACCTGTGGATTACGGCCAGCATCAAGATGCTGACCACAGTCCCGCAACATCTGTGCCGGCGGAGGCTGGTATGGCCACATAGCGACACGCCAACAAGGTTGTCATAGAACTTCCGGAAACTTTGCTCCCAGGCCCGACGAAACAGATAAGTGCCATGTGTCGCCAATGATATTTTCAATGAAAACACAGACGCGGTAGATATATAGATGATGTGTGCGCGAACATTATACCTGATCTTGTCACGATTCGTTGCACTATGAGTCAGCATACGCGGCACACTCCAAATCAAATGTAGAAGACTATTCTCCTTTGAAAACAGGTTGTCGTTTTTCTTTGAATGCCTGTAAAGCCTCCAACCGATCTTTCGTAGGTAGAAGAACTTCATATGACGCTCTCTCTAAGTCAAGACCTGTTCCTCGTATGTTAACAACAACCACGATAAATGCAACGCTGAATACCTGATTCCAACGAGAGGTCAGCTGCACGTGAAATTGCCTGCTTTGCAGCTCGAAGCGCTAATGGGGCTATTCGAAAAGACATTGAAATTTGAAAATGAGGTTGCCTAGGGGGTGGAGTGGGTGCGTACCGCTTTTGGTTATTTCTTGAGCCAATTCGACCGCCCGTTCGAAGGCTGATGTAGAGGGAGATGATACATAATCCACTATGCCTATGCTCACAGCCTTTGTCAGATCGCGACATAGGGATACAATTCAGAAGTTTTGCTACCCCATTCAAGTGCTTCTTTGGCTGTCAGCATCTTAGCTGTAAAGATCAGGACCTTTGCTTTCGACATGCCCAGTAATCTGACAGCACGTTGAGTACCGCCCGCTCCAGGGATGATCCCAAGGCGTGTCTCCGGAAGGCCTATCTTTGTCACGTCATGTCCTTCAATACAGATCAGGCGGACTCCACTCCCTGCAGCGACCGTACTCACCGGCCACACGCAAGTCGCAGGCAAAACTCAATTCTAACCCTCCCCCCAATGCGGGACCATCAATTGCAGCGATTGTTGGCACAGGAAATGCTTCCAATTGGCCAAGTGCAGCACGCAAGTCAGAAAGGAATTTCGCAACTTGAATTTGAGACATAGTGCGTCTCTCTGCGAGGTCAGCACCTGCGCAGAAGGAACCCATAGTAGCGGAACGTATTATCAGCGCTCGGATGCTGCGTCAAGCTATTCAGTGCAGTCCACTATTACTAGACAACATGGAATATGAACCTCTTGTCGTACTTGGCAGTTTCTAAACATTCGCGGAATTCCTAACGAGCGAATTCAGCGCGTATGACGGTATTGGAGTTGGATGAACTATCACATGAAGTAATTTCATTGAAATAGCATTCTTTGCCTGTGGTCTGTTGAGGGACAGACATGTTATACCGAGGTGAGACTGGAGAGGTTCAAGGAAGGCTTCGGGTGCCTGTGTTGAGAAGAGCCTGTGCGATTGTCGCGACAGCCCTATACTCATTACTCTCCCGGCATAGAGCATGTTTGTTCCAAGTGTAGGTGAGACCTTCACTCGTCTATCAATTCGATAAAGGTGCACGAAGCCAGCACTAGCCGACGGAACCTGGCCATGGAATGGTCCCGAGTCTAATAGCGTATTTCGAGGTCCGCCAATTCTCTCAGTCTCAAGCAAAACCTCCTTCACAAAATCGAGGTAACAGATCGTCGCATTTTTGTTATGTCTTGCAAACATGTCATATATATTGAATGTGCTATCAGTCGTTTATAGATCGATAATTAAGGGAGTCAATCAAATCGATATCCGTGTTCCAAAGAAAGTGCAATCGTTCAGAAAATCCAAGGTATACGCGCAGCCGCGAGTTTGTACATAAATAAAATAAAGAAAGACGAATCAAACGTGGACTGTGATTTTGATCGACAACATGAAGAATGTCACAATGCACGCATCAAGTATATGATGTTCGAAATAATTTCACATGACGTGCCCGTTCGAAGCGCCCGCGGAGGAACCGTAGAAAGAATCGATGGAGTGGTGGAGATCCGGAGAGTGGTATGCAGTAGGAGGAGGAATAAGCGTACGAGTTCGCTGAACAGATGGCCGCAAGGCAGCTGGTAATTCTGATTCATCATTGTCGAAGGGGTTTGGCATCCCTCCATTTTCATCAATCCCTCCATAAGGATCCTGTGCTGCATAAAGTTCCGTCGGGGGGTATGCTATACCATACTCATGAGGAACGTAAACCTCATGAGGAGCGTAGACCTCATGTGGAGCGTACACTTCCTGCGGATAGTAGCCTTGGTTTTCATAACCTTGGCTACTGCTAGCTACCTGTCCGTGGTACACGTCCTGCTGGGAATAAAAGTGTGCGGCAGGCAGTACAGCAACTTCCATGGAGTTGCCGAAGTGGTCCATGTCTCGGGATTCTTCAGCATCTTCAACAACGAAATTCTGACTCTGAGAGGGCTCTACAGAAGGTTCTGGCTTCTTTTCCAGATACTCCATGTCGTCCTCATACGAGCGAGAGACACGGCATCTTGCAATCATCATTCCAGCTCCAATAACTCCAGCAACTCCAACCAGGCCAACAACAGTAAATGTTCCGGCGACTACTCCTGTATTGGAGAAGAATCTAGATGAAAATATCAGCTGCTGATTGGAGATGAGTAATATATGAGGACTCGCCCAGAGTTGGAAGAGGACGTGCTCGAAGGAGTAGATGAAACTGTCGTTCCAGTTGCGAAGCTGGTAAATGTGCCTGTATATACTGACACGGACGTGAGTCCTAGCGGTTGTGCAGCCGGCGTTGTTGCAACGACAGGAGGTGCTGCGGACGTGGACGCGGACTTGGATGTGGACGTAGACCCGGAAGGTTGAGGGGAAGATTTAGAAGAGGAATTCGGTTGAGAAGAGGGGGAAGACTGAGAAGAGGTAGATTGTCTGTAATAGGATATAAATCTGCTGTAGACGAAAATAATGATAAAACTGACGAAACGGGAGTCCCATTGCTTGTGGTAGGGATGGCGGCACTGGTGGTACCGGTCAACGTAGGGATGGATGGAGTAGGGCTAGAGGAACTCGAGGTTGTGGTCAATGGATTTGTTAGCGGATTTGGAAAGGGATTAGACGTAGGTGATTGTAGAGCGGGTATCGGGGGAAGCGAGGTAGTCGCACTGGGCACCGTGACGGGCAACATGGCGCTGGTGATACTGGACAACAAGCTCTGACTGGGAGTTGTTGATGCTAAAACCTGATCTCTGGCAATCACATCTAATGGTGCTCTTCTGCGCCAGGCATGATGGGCTCGGAAACCATGAACATTCGCTGACTCTGCGAGAGTGGCGGTAAATGAGAGTACGAACAAGATTGTGGTGAAAAGGAGTGTGCGAGCGTGCTCCGGATGAGAACAACGCATCGTATGGTGGTAACGAAAGAAAGAAGATGAAGGGCGTGCCCTTTCAACGCTATGCGTTGTTGGTTGGCCTGAAAAACGAAAAGAAACGCGATATTAACAGATCGTGATGGTTGGCATTGTCCGCTGCTGCATTCTGTTAATAGCATTGCTAGCGCTCAAACTAAACCCCGTCCAATTTAGTAATCCAATAGTAATCGACACTTCATCGAATCCACGGCAACTCAGGGCGTTACCCAAAATTTTTATACACGTTCGACTCGAGCCTTCTTGATATCAACGTTCTAACATGCTGGTGCACGGTGAATCGTGTTAGACTGTATTGTGCGAATCCTGTCCTTCGTTGTTGTACCAAGTATAAAACATGGTAACGAAACAAAAGACATCAAGACTCGGATCATCGGGCCTAAACTCGTCTCAGTCAGACTGAGATTCTATCGTGCAAATCCTGTCCTCCATCGTGATTGTACATCACCATTGCACCAAGTACGAAAAAAATGGCAACGAAAAAAGATATTATCAGGATCATTGGGCAACGTTCCCTCCTTCATAACCTAAACTCGTCTTCGCAAACGCTCGACTGACATCTTTCAATAAACGACCGCTCACTTCAATACAGAATTGCTGCAGTCGTCCGTCTTGAATCATCTCAGCAATTTCTTGCTGGGAGAGCCTGCGGTTGCAACGTCTCTGTAGTTTACCGGTGACGACTTCCTTAGCCTTTACGAAAATTAAAGTCAACGATCCTCGTACAAGGCTCCTCAGGCTTACTCTATCACCCAGAGTGGACCAGATCTCGAAAATGTCCTTCACGTCCCATTTCTGGGCGCCAATATAATACCAAACTCCCTGTTATACATGATCAAATAAGATGACCAGAACCTGATCCTAGTTGACATGGACAGCTTACTCTTTTCACGGGAAAGGTGAACGTATGGAGAACACGGTCTCTAGGGCAGTTCTTGACGATGTACGCATGGACTGTCTCGTTAGGCGCCCAGGGTGCCCCAGTTCATCAAGAAAGATCCGCCTGGTCCATCCATCGAGAACGGGTCGTGGACAAACGCCATGTTGTCGACAATCTGTAAAGGGAAACAATGTTCATCCGCCTGTCCAAGGCTGAATATAGGTTGAACATGGATGAACTATTGGTAAGAATACTAGGTACCTTTCTAGAGAATATATCTGTACAACATTAGATTGTACATATGATATACTCGAGCTACTCACCGTATCTTCGCCAAGGTTTAGCTGTTCCTGAAACATTTGCATGTCGACAGGATAAATGACTTCCGCACTCCGGGGGCTGCGAGATGAAGTCAACTTCCAAACATCGCCGACACCGCCAGAAGACTTTCTCGCAGCATGTACAGACAAATCCGTAGATGGTTCGGATGAATTGTTGGATTCAGATGATCTCTGCTGATTGCTGAGATCAGATACAACTCCGCCGCTTACTCCTGTCCTTGATGAGCGAGAATATGAAGTTAAGGCTGGAGATGAAATTGGCACAGTCATCGGGGTTTTGGGCGAGCTACGCTCCTTTCCTTTGGACATTGGGCGCGCAGTCTTGCCAGAACCAGAGCTGTTAGAGGACTTATCGTTTCTGTGACTTTGGCCCGATGGGGACGAGGAGGCGCCAATATCCTTGTATTTCGGCTCAGGCTCTGCTTGTAACAGCAGTGAAGCACCTTCATTTGGGCTATCTCCAAAATCAGGCTATAATATGAACCTTGATCTCAGGGACGTAATACGACAAAGAAGGTAGATGTGTTACCGCCAAGTCCATGTCCATTAAGAGATTGCGCATTACACGCTGTACATGTTGCAATTTACGATATGCGGCGTCTCTGCTCTCGATTACGTTTCTTGTATCAGGCTTGCTGAGTTCGAGTAGACGTTTCAATTCCTCGTTATGAGCTCTGAAGGCGTTGTTCTCCGTGACAATATCACGATGTCTGGTTTCCCATTCCGTAGCTCGGGTGTTGTGTGCTCTAGATTCGTCCATTGAGTCGATAAGTATTTGGTTGAGCTCATTGCCTATACGGCGGAGTGAATCTGTGACCTGCATCCACTGGCTCCGCTGTAAGTGACCGTGTTGATATGGTAGAAATAAAACCACAGACCTCTTCATGAACTCCGCGCGCTCTGGATAGTGGTGAACGCGCCTGCAGTTCGTTGGTCATGAGTGTTATGAAGTAAAAGCACCAGCCGACTAGCGTCCAGCATGCCTGCCAGTTGACGTTGCCGACAAATGATAAATGGAACCCTTGAGTACGTGACTATTCAAGTGAAAAGGTCCCGGCAAGAATACCACTTTCTATTACTGCGCCGCCATCAGCGGCCCCCCAGATCCATACAAATTTGTCCCGGCGCGTATTTGGCAGGTCACCGGCCTTATCGATTGATGAATCCAGTAAAGCCAGGCCAGCGCGTTATGACTGAGCTGCTCAAGAGCGTCACGAGGATGGCGAACATAAGGCATCCGATCGTTGATGTGCACACCCATGTTTACTTGCCTCAGTACGCAGCTGAGCTTCGTGCAAGAACCTCAGCTCCTCGTATCTTGAACTGGACAAATGGGGTCAAGACTGAAGAAAGATTGTTGATTTTGGATGGAGAGCCAAGCGGTGGTCGCCCAGTTGGTCCTCAGGTATGTCTACTATTTCAAATGAAGTACAAGCACATTCGCTTAGAATATATCAGTACTGGGATCGGGATGAGAAGCTTGAATTCATGCGCAGGCATGGTATAAACATCTCATTCGTGAGGTTTGTTCGTTCGCTTCTTCGGATTACGGAGTGACCAATCACTCTCGCCGGCAGTTCAGCCAATCCATGGCTCGATTTCTTGCCAGCGGATCGAGCTCAGACGCTGGCCCACGAACTGAATAATAACCTCGAAGAGTATTGTGCAACTTCTCCCCCTGCCGAAGGATTATCTGGTCTCAAAACGCTCTACGGCTTCGGCCTTCTCCCTCTTGTCCCGGATGTAGAAGTGTCTGCCATCGTTCAAGCTATAGAATATCTTAAATCACTGCCTCACATCCGAGGCGTCATCATGGGAACCAAGGGCATCGGGAAAGGTCTTGATGACAGTGCGTTAGACCCAATCTGGGACGCTATTCAGGCAGCGAGGCTTGTCGTCTTCATACACCCACATTATGGTGTTGACAGCACAGCATTTGGAGAGAATGATAATGGACATGTTTTGCCACTGGCCTTGGGCTTTCCTTTCGAGACAACCATTGTAAGTAATATTTCGCGACTGATGATCAAGCATGCGTTTTTACATTGATGTTTAGGCCATCACGCGCCTCATTCTCTCAGGTGTTTTGGATCGTTTCCCGGACCTCCGTTTACTCTTAGCTCATTCTGGGGGAGCCCTGCCTCAGCTGTCATCTCGACTGGCTTCGTGCATCCAACATGATCCTATCGTTGCGAATAGGTTGAAGCACGATTTAAGATATTACCTTGGCCAACTCTACTTCGACGCCGTCGCGTACGGGCCCGAGGAGTTGACTTTCGTTAGTCGAACCATTTCTCGTGCATCTGCGTTCAAGAATGGTGGAGGGACTGTTGATCCTGTAGTCGGAAGCTCCAGACTATTGTTTGGTACCGATCACCCATTCTTCCCGCCACTGGAAGCGAGCCAAAAGTGGCCGAGCGTAGAGAGCAATCTGGCAGCCATCCGGGGAATGCCTGGTGTAGATTCCAAACCGGAACACCAGGCTAACATCCTAGGTTTGAATGCGCTTAGACTTTTCGATCTCCATGATCAAGTATACACATGATGTATATACGAGTGTCTATTAATGAGGTATCTGGATCTTCAAGCTGAAATCTATGTGTTGGACGGACTGATGAACAATACTTGTGCTGAGAATGTCGATGTCTATCATGATACGGTAAATATAGGCCATCAAGAAGCAAACATCCACTAACCATTGATTGCACGTTCTTGCAGGTTAGCCTCGGTGATGTTACCGCTCGTCTCGAAGAGGAACTTCCGTTTCCCAGCCCATTTCTCCTTGAGCTTTCGAGCGACGCTCACAAGATGTTCCCCTTCAATATTGTCCAGCATAATGATGTCAGCGCCCGCTTCAATTGCCTCATCTGCTTCAGCTTCCGAACCAACTTCCACATCAAGCAGCAAGCTAAAGCCGCCCACCGCGCGAGCCTGTTGGATTGCAGCGGTGATCGAGCCTTGGACTGATATCAGCGGATCTTTAATTAAGTACTTCGTAAACCGAGACGCACCAGATGACCATATATGATTATCCTTGAGCATGATCATGCTCGAAAGATCGTGGCGGTGAGGGTCAATACCTCCTACAATCATTCCATACTTTTCGACCAGCCGAAACCCTGGTGATTGTGAGCGGACCAAGCTGCTTGAAGGGGCAGCTTACCTGGAGTTGTCTTCCTGGTCCCAGCAATGATACCCTTGTAACCATAACCTACCGCAAGATCTTTGATACGTTTAGATCTTCCCAGGAAGACGAGGACGTAAATATGATAGGTATTAGGTACAATCAGGACAAATGCGCAGCTTACTTCGTTGCAATGCCGCTGCACCTGGCAAGCATGTTCAAGGCGATACGCTCGCCAAGCAGGAGGTGCCTTGCTTTGCCTCGAACAGTAGCGATGTGCTTGATGGGCTCGAAAGGCTCGCCCTCCTCCAAGTGCCATTTAACCCTGCAGGTCCATCAATCACAGGGAATTGATGACATCGTCATGAGAACGTACTCGCATCCAAGCTGTGCGAAGACTTCAGTGAAGAAGGGCCGTCCAGCCAAGACCGCAGTCTGGTTGCCTTTCCCGAAAAGAAATGCTTCACGGTGAACCTCACCCACAACGTAACCACCGTAATCAAATGATGGTGTATCCTCTGCAAGCCAACCCGTGACCTGAGCCTTCCAACTGGGAGGAAGTAGATGTTCGTAAGAATTAGTAGACATTGTTGATTCAACCTAGGAAGGCGAGGTGAGAAAAAATAGGAACGTCTTCCTTCTTCAAGCTTCAAGGTCTGAGATCTGAAACAGACTACTAACCCCACCCAGTGAATGGTGAGAAAGCTACCACTGAATATGATTATCGACAAAATCTTGAGAGCAAGGCGAGAAGCATGTACGATATAGTAATGAAGAATGAATTGCTGCAACGATGTGAGGGTATCAGGAAGATGTCCATATCACAGCAACCATGATGCAAATTTGCAAAAAAAAAAAAAGCACTACACGAAGAGAAAATATCCAAGTGTCTAAGGATAACATATTTTTACGCGAATGTTCAGAAATGAGTGGTGATAAAGGCAACGCAGGCTGCAACGGCGGTCAGGAAACCCGTCTCCACTTTCATTCCAAGGATGGCGGCGCTACTACCAGTGGGGGTTGTGCTGGTGTCTGAACTGGTGGTAGATGCTGCTACAGCAGTGCTCGGAATTGTTCCGGTAGTCCCAGAGCTATGAAGAATTGGTCAGAGATAATAACTTGATATGAAATAAAACATACAAAAGAGAAGTAGTAGTAGTTTTTGCGCCAGAACCCGTGGAAGTTGAAGTTGACGAGCCAGAGGTGATATTGAATTGGTTAGACTGAGCAAGCAGGGTGTCGAGATGTTGAGCATCTGCAGCAAGGTTGACACGGAAGCCAGCGCCCACAGGCCAGCCTCCACTTGGAGCGTTGCAGACGATTGATCCCAGGGTCCCATCAACAAGTGCGTTGAGAACCTGAGGATTCATGACACCATAGTTCTGAGCAAAGAGTATTAGAATCCTTCTGTAGAGCGTATGCCAATACACATGCCACGTTGGTCAACACCGCCGTGAAGTTCGCTGGGTCGGTGTCAACGCGCTGCCAAGTCAGGACGTTGGGTCCAGCAGTTGTCCAACCCTCGCTATCACCTGGAGAGGTAACCTCGTAGGCAAAGGCAGACGCGATGGAGGCCAAAAGGATAGCGACGGAAGTGCGCATGCTTGCAGAACCAAGTAAGTAGGTGGTGGGGGCTGAAAAAGAGTCTGATTTCTTTTTTGAAGGGTAACGAACGTGGTGAAAAGGGCAATTAAAGAGTTTCGCCTGGTCTCGCTTGGACATATTACGGCTGGGTCTAAATTTGATGCCGACCCGAATAGTTATCGCATGTTTGGTTCCCACGTCGTGTTGAATTTGGTTGGACAGATCGCCAAGACATGCATGTTTGATGACAATGATCATCAAGGGGGTTTCAGCCCGTGCATTAACAAACAATATGATCTGGTGATCAAAGACATTATAGGGGGTTCAAACGTTCACCGTATATATAACGTGTGACAAGCGCGAGAGATAACTATAGGCCTGCTTGTTCGGGCTCCCAACATTGTCTAAGGCCCGGAATTCGACCATGCATGAACACCGGTGACTGAGAAGTACAATGCGCAGAGAACGACCGACACCATCGGAATGAAGTACCGGTCGTTCATGGCTGCGTGTGTCAAACACCATCACAATCATGTTTGCGACTTGAAATTGAAGACCAAAGTCCACAAACAACGAGGTTCCGTCTTGCCGTGCAAACTAGTGTTCAAACTTCGACCAGCGGACCGCTGAGCACGGATGATCGCCATTGAATTAGCTCTGACGTAGTCAGTGATATAGCCATACGACATTAAGCACTCGCCAGTGACTTCTCCGCGTCCCGCCAAAGATCACTTTGTCCCCATATGCCAGAGACGGCCGTAAAAATAATCCAACATGACGCGTCAGTCATGCCAATATTGGATGACACGTTGTCAGGCACTCCAGGCTTCTCGGCCTTCAGTCGCCGGACGAGTAGCTCCAAACAAGCGCGGGCTAGGCTCCTGAGTTGACTCATGTCATCCGCTGAAATGAAGTCTTCCACTTTAGCCAACAACACAAACATCCAACGTGCATGACTCTCAAGGATCGTAAAGGTTGGTTCAGCGGGGTGCTGGAGGTGGATGTTCAACCAGTGAGCGAAGTACATAAGAAGGTGCAGGGACAAATTCTGCATTCAATTTAGCTTGAGACGCTTATAATAAGGCGCTGTCATACGCACATGATCTATTTTTCGCAGCAATGAGGGGGTGATCTCACGAGGTTTACAAAGCTGTTCCGGGCCTGGACGAGTCAGCAAGGAACCCGTGTTTCTGGATTCTGTCTGCACTGCTGACATAGATAAGCCAGAACCATTTGAACGTGGCTGAGCTGCGGATGATGGTGTACCTGCTAGATTATTATCCTCCGCGAGTTCAACGTCGCCTTCTGAATTGATACGCCAGGTCTCGTGGGTTTCGTGAATATTTTGCTGGTCATTGGTGTTATATTCCACCTCCGAATCGTCGCAAAACGCTGACATTTGACCATAGGATCTATTTTTTGTCGAGATTTTCTTTGTTTTTTTGGGTGGGTTCCAGTCTGATTCCGGTGAACCGGCAAGAAATGACCACCATAGATCTCTTTCTTTCTTATCTGGCATAACCTTCCGTGATCCGTGAGGATCAATATGCACGTGGATAGTTGGTTGAGCGATGTTCTGGAGGTCAAAGTTCATTACTCATTCAGGCACACAAGCCTGACGACGGACAGTTACCTTTCTGAAATTTCGAAAGTGTGTTAAGAAAGTAGAACGCCAAAGTTCAGAGGGAAGGTTGCTATGTGAGCTGTCGGATTGCACGAGATCAAGTGGCGGAACGGGTTCGGGCAGTTCGTACGGGTTAGTGACCCTCGTAACGTGCGGTAGCCGCCGTGCATCAC
Organism: Suillus fuscotomentosus; assembly: GCF_016647785.1. NCBI lineage: Eukaryota > Fungi > Basidiomycota > Agaricomycetes > Boletales > Suillaceae > Suillus > Suillus fuscotomentosus. The sequence continues at coordinate 490,387 of NW_024539515.1, forward strand.
GTCTGTGGAAGTATGAACAGAGAACCAAACGCAACCATGTCAACTTACCTAACCGTGAACAGATATTGAAGTCCATCTTCTGGCTCGCGGTCAAAGTTCATAGGTAAATTCGCCACAGGCAATATTTGTTTTCCAAAAGTTGGTTCATCATCGTCTGAATCATATTCTGTATCTTCCCATTTGCGTTTGAGACCAACGGAAGCCATTTCAGTCTTGCGTATGACGACGTAAATGGCCGGCTTCAAGCTAGGAAGATATGTAGTATGATGAGTTGGTGCTAGGCGAGATATCTTGGACCGCGGGAAACGATACCCAACTGCAAACCAAAATTTTATTTGCGCACAGGGGTGCTCTCGTTTGGACTCTGTATGCCTCAACTACGATCCCATACATTTTACTATTCATTTCTTGCAGGATGTCTACGACAGAAACGATGGACCTAATAGCTGACGACGATATTGACACAGAAACATTGCAGGCCCAAATCAATATGTCCATGTCATTTGCAGAAGATCTAGTCTCATCGTGGATACAGCCTGCACATAAAGCTAATCTCAGCAAAGGCGCAGTGGACGCTCAAAAGTTACTCGACGAGCAACTACGTAGACCTCCTAGGTGTGTCATAGTATAAATGACGGTGGTGATTTCTATAATTGACGTACATTACCGAGTAGACTGGGTGTTGGTGCTCCGATACCGGAATCTTCTACAACAGCTCGTGACGCTGCGCGTCTAAAGCATCACTTGATAGGGAAAGGACTCAAGCGCACCCCCAAAGATGATAACACGCTTAATACGGAACATCCTTCAGAAGACGAAGAAAGAAGGGGAGGGACGGTTAGAAAGAAAATGAAACTTGATCCGTTCGCAGTAAGATCGAAGACGAAAGCGAAGATGCTTGGGACCTCTGTCACGCAATCAACCCATAAGCCGAGTTCCCCGCATCGGCAGGCGGGTGGTGGGGATAACAAGACCGGGGGTGATGATGATTTGGAACAAGGACGCCACGTTACTTTCATATCGTCCTCACTTGAAGCGAGTAAATCACCTCCGTCTGCGAAAAAGAGGGGGAAGAAACCACGGAAGCGCTCTGCTACTGACAGCGAACGAAGCATGAGCTTCCACGAGCAGGCGATCCCCCATTCGCAGTCTATTACCACCCCAGACCGATCCGGCAATCAAAATCTCTCTGTCAATTCACCTCCTCTCGGCGGTAAACCGTCTTCCGTCTCATTTTCGACATCCGGTCCATTTTCAATGGCTGCTTTGCAAACAGGTGAGTCATTGTTCTGCTGTTTCACTACACGGACGTAAACAAGAGCACAGAGTTGAAACGGGATGGCGAACTGAATATCCCGGATATTTCGACTCAATATCCTTCACCACTTCCGCATGCACCTCGTCATCCAGAAGCTCTGCGTTTAACGGTTCCGCTGCTGAATCTCGACGGACCGCCGGACCGAGGTGATGGATCCGGTAAGGATGACAACCCGGATAGTTCCAAGAAGAAGCGCAAAAGGCGCAAAAAGAAAAAGCATCCTTTTCAAAGTTGACGCGGAAAGTTAAATTCTCGCCTATACACTTCGTAATTGCCCATGCAGATCTATATCTCGCATCCACGAGTATCCTATTTTCATATCTTCCATCTACTGAAGCCAAAGCACCCGACCCGAGACTGTCATGTGCCTGGCGATTTATTGCATATTGTTGAAATCTAGTCCATCACATTGTCACGTCCTTCATGCACAAACATATCGAGCCGAGTTGACCGTCATCGAGTCTAATCATTATAGTTTCGACTATCAAATAACAGTCCTTAGAGAGGCAAGTATAAGTTACAGCATTACTTCCGAGATAAATAAGTCCCTGCAGGTGATGTGTTCAAATACATAATTATGATAATAGATAGTACCTCAACACGTCAGGATGTAGGGTGATCATTTTTTGGAAGACCTCATCCGCGCGACACCCCGTTTAGAATTATATGACGGTTGTGGTGAAGTTTGTCTTGTAGGTCGCCGGCTGATCCGAGCCGCTTGTCGGCTGCTGCTGTTGCTCTTGTGAGAACTGTGTGAGCTTCGAGCCAGTCCGTCGGGTCTAAGAGCCCGTCTTGTCTTTTTTGTGTTTCCAACGCTGGACCATGAGAACAGTCCCGGCTTTGCCCGGTCGTTTTTGGCTCTCTTCGCAACCTTCTTCTGTCGCTTGATGGTTTTAGCTTCGCGCATTTCGCGTATGCCTTCTCGTCGAAGTTGCTCATTTCCACTAAATGTAGCGCGCCATTTGACTAACCATCCATGAAAGACTGAAGGTTTAGGTCTGCTCCGGCGACGACCATCGGAGTGGTAGTGCTTTTCTGGTCATTAGATTCACAGACAAAATAGACTTGAAGATCAACCCACTGATGATTTCCACACAACCTCGAATTTCATCGCAACGAGATAGTAGAGTACTGATAGTGACACGAGGGAAAGATTGATAAAAGCAAAAATGGCTTCTGGCCTTTGACTGCATGCTTTAATAACTGTGACTGTCAGTACTTGGCCGCCAGTTGGCGGCCTTTGTAGATTCCAAAAACATGCCATTCGGCGACGTGGCCGCCGGAACGTGATCTCAGCGCTCCTTGTGCATGTTCCTGAGCAGATGTCAACGGCAGCCACGCCGCTACGGTCCACGCTTAGCCTTGGTCTGTGCCTAAGGAATCGGAAATGGCGGCAGGCAGGCAAGCGCGCCCTTGAGTCACGTGGTACCCTCGGGGCAATCAACTAGTTTATGAGCACTAAGCGCACCAATAAGTTGAAGTGACACCGTAACCAACGGTATTGCAACGGTCCGTGATGTTATCCGTCCATGCTGTATATCGGCCGAATGCGGAGCGATTGTGAGACCAAGACCAGTCTGATGTTTTCAAGATTGACCACGATCTTCGCAAAGTTTGCGGCTTTAGGTACGTCCAGTTCCCGGTGCTTATCAATATTTCTATTGCATGCTCCGCTCTCCACGCCTTCTATCAGCATAATTCGTTCTATTTGCAAGGCCGCAAACTTCATATTGATATTTTTTGATCCAGCTCACAATGATGGTCTGGTAAGAAATCTTCAGTGTACATCAATATCGATGACGTTGTTCGAAGATAGCCTTTACACTGCATGCTGCACCGACACATAGATCTCCAGCTGACCTGTCTCTGTCAACTTGTGGTGTGTACTTGGGCGACTCGGGTGACCGCAATACCCGGAATGTTCACGGACTTACTAGCGTATCGCCGAATGAGGCCTCACACTTGCCTTATTTGGATAATTTTCAGTATCTCACGTTGCTTTCAGCTTGCGAGAAGAAGGATCGGAGGGAACAGCACAGGATTACTGTGGAGGGGTCCCCCGGATATGACGTAAGCCACATCCGTCTTGTTAATAGTGATCTCAAACATATAGCGTATTTTCAGCGTTATGGCTTGGGGTGGCGGTGAACGCGCTTTTCATAACTGTTGTAAAATGGACTTCTCCACTGCACTGCTTTCATATCTTCTTCGTGTCCCGCTCGAAATTGGCTGTGATGAAGCCGTTTACCCAACGTTTACCACACCGCCATGTTTCTACCTCACAGAACGCTGGACCATGGTGACCATAAACACGGCTACTCCATCCTCTCCGAGCCGTGTTCGGAGGGCAGAATAGTCCTTGTACGAGGAGGTACAAAACCAACAATGAATTTGAGGAGGACTTTAGACATTCTCGCAGGTTTTCCAAGATAATTCAGTTAAACAACATGGGCTGGAAGAACGTCGACACAATCATCGAGGGCAAACTCTATCTTGGAAAGTAAGTATGCCACGGATCTGAACTGCTGTATAGTCCAGACTCTGATTTTTTGATTTCTTCATCCAGTATCCATGCAGCAAGGTCACCGCGGTCGTTATCGGAGCGCAATATTTCTCATATTGTCTCCGTTTGCAACGACCCTATCCCTTCAGAGCTGCCCGAAAGTGGAATTACCTTTCTTCGAATTCCTGTAGAGGATGTCGACACCGCTGACCTCCTGATACATATGCCCGCTGTGTGTCAGTTCATTGATCGAGCCCTACAAGCCCGAGGGGTGGTGTTGGTACACTGCCTGCAGGGTCTATCTCGCAGTGCGGCAGTAGTCGCGGCATACCGTTAGTTGTCTTCCTGCTCAGCTCAGCAGCGGTCTAACTAAATGTCTCTCCTAGTCATGTACACGAAGCGCACAAACGCGACGCAGGCCATGGACGAAGTTAGAAAAGGTCGGTTCCACTCTATTTTTCAGTGAGCACAATGAGACTCACTGGCCTGAATTAGCCCGTGAACAAGTCTGGTTCAACGCTGGTTTTCAAGAGCAGTTGGTTCTTTTTGAACTCTGCAGATACGCTCCCAGCCCCTCCTGCGGAATTTACCGCTCGTGGCGGCAGAGGGTCAGCAACGCCCTACGGGGTAATTAAGAAACTGGATTGTCGCTCAATTGAGATGGCGGCATACCTGGAAAAGTAAGCTAGTCTCCAACGCCGCTCAATTGCATACCTTCCTAGTTTCATCATAAGATACTCTAATTCTAGTCCTACAGAACATAGTGAATCGTTTATCTTGTTGTACAACACGTCTTTTGGCATCTTTCCCTGCAGCATCATCGTGTTTTCCGTGTAGCTTGACTTTACTTTGTATCATATGTTTCTTCGTCGCTCTCGTCCTGCAAGTCTTACGTCATACATTACCCTACCTTTTGTACTGTCAATATAATGTCATTTACTACCATGTGCTCAGACCTGCCACGATGGCCGACAAATCCAACCTGAGCTAGTAAGATAGACTCTGTCGTGTGTCCATTAGTACTAGATCTTAATTTGAGGCTGTGATTAAAGCTAATCTCATTATGAATCTGCGGATATATAAGTCGGTCTACTCGGTCCTCTTAAAGCGCGCGGCCTGCAATTGCTCATGCGTGGCAAACATATTGAATGAAACCAGACACTCTAGCAACACCAGATACAAGATAATAGCAAGTCTCGACCAGTCGCAAAGCAGTGTGAAAGTAGACGGGACACTGGCAGCAATTGACTCATGTCAAGTATCTCACCACAGCTGCCGAGTGACCTGAGTCAGGATCTAGGTGATTCGTGTAAGCGCAGCAGTCTACCAGGGACACGTATGAAACCTCTCTTGGACGTGTCACAAGAATACTCAAATATAAAGGTGTTCATGGCCAGACGATTAGATCACCGCAGAAACTCTTTCAGACAGCATGGGACTTGTTATTTCTCACATTTTTTCAGGGTTATTCACCCAACAGGAGACAAGTAAGTGCCATACAGAAAGTCTCAATCAAAATGGGCTGCTTAACACATCCTACAGGACTACTGATGGTATTGTCCTGAACAAGATGTTGAGACCGATACTGACAGGATCAATAGCTTGGACTCGACAATGCGGGGAAGACAACGATCCTCTACAAGCTGAAGCTCGGCGAGATTGTCACGACCATTCCTACAATAGGTAAACAGGTCAGTGTGACCTACCGGCCTTATTTATCACATAAATGCAGGATTCAACGTGGAAACGGTTGCGTACAAGAAAATCCAGTTTACCGTGTGGGACGTCGGGGGTCAACAAAGGATTCGTCTTCTCTGGCAGTACTGTATGACATTCACTATGTGGTCGTCCGAATGGTCTCTCATCAATATCCAGACTTTAATAATGCAGAGGGCATTATTTTTGTGGTCGATTCCAGCGATCGCGATCGCATTTCAGAAGCGAAAGAGGAACTTCATATGCTGATGAACAACGACCAATTACGGGACTCGCTTTTGCTTGTGTTTGCGAATAAGCAGGACATGCCTGGCGCTATGAGCGCGGGTGAACTCACCGATAAACTGGAATTGCGGATGCTCGGACGGAGAACGTGGTACATCCAGGTACGCATCCCTCATCTGTGTGGCAGCCCTGCGTTGATGTGCTGCAGTCTACTTGTGCAACTTCGGGCGACGGCTTGTACGAGGGCCTAGACTGGCTGGCTACCAATCTCAGGAAGCGTCGCTGGTAGATCATGCTTCTCTGTGTGGTTCAGTGGTAGGACGAGGGGTTTCGTAGTATGTTCGCAATATAATGCAATGTTATTAGTCTTGGTAATGGGGAGGGTATTATTGTTCGCTGCATGGCCCCCTTATCAAGGTCCGCGTTAAGGCTGTTAGTTTAATAGTGGGCGATGACCAGCAGAACGTGGAAGACCAAGAAGGGAACCGCCACCAGCGGAGTTCAAAAGGGTTGTTCACACACGACGACAAACTTGTTCTTGACCTCTAGTTTACAACTCATTAACGTCCTTACACTTCCTAGCTCAACATGGGTCTCTCGGTGTCACGTCTCCTTGCTGGTCTTTTTGGCAAGAAGGAGATGCGTAAGTCTTCACCATCTATACCACGATCCCCGATATCGACTAGAAACTGACTATTGTATCTTCTTCCAGGAATTTTGATGGTCGGAAATTGAGTTTGAGTCACAATGTCGTTCGCTAACTTTTATCCAGGTCGGTCTTGACGCCGCTGGTAAGACTACCATCCTGTATAAACTCAAGCTGGGCGAGATTGTAACTACCATCCCCACCATCGGCAAGCTTTCCCCATTTATCTCTGATACAAAATCCTCTAATTCTGCTGCAGGATTCAACGTTGAGACTGTCGAATATAAAAACATTTCCTTCACTGTGTGGGATGTCGGAGGACAAGATAAGATCCGACCTCTCTGGAGGCACTGTATGCTGTCTTTCCATCTACGTCATCACCGAGCTCATTATATTTCTTCAGATTTCCAGAACACACAAGGTATCATCTTCGTGGTTGACTCGAACGATCGGGAACGTGTATCGGAGGCTCGTGAGGAACTTCAGCGAATGTTGAACGAAGATGAGCTGCGGGATGCTCTCCTCCTTGTTTTCGCAAACAAGCAAGATCTCCCCAACGCCATGAATGCGGCAGAGATCACTGACAAGCTTGGATTACAAGCTCTTAGGCAGAGAACGTGGTACATCCAGGTCCGTCATTTATTTCTCAAATCATTAGATCCGCTGACAGTAGACGCCGTTAGGCTGCATGTGCCACTTCTGGTGATGGACTGTACGAGGGTCTGGAGTGGTTGGCGACCAACATTAAGCGTCGGTCTTAAGCAATATGTGGTTTTCTGTCGTGTTTGGATCTTGCACGCGCATTGTCTCCCGATCCTTACGATGTCGAAAATTATGTGCCCGTCTGCTATTTCTTTACTCTGCCTTCGCTTGCACTCCCTCTTGAATTACCCGTTTCTCTTTCATGTGTTTTATAAATTTTGAGCCTTAGAGGCTGATATGCACTGCTATCAAAGCAGATCAGAAAGGTGTGCACACTGCAAGGCTCGACATAAAAGGGTATACGACATGTATCATCGGTTTTCTCCAGGAAATACCCGCCCAACGGCTTCTGCTTCCTTCCTTCGTCTGTCCCCTCTTTCTCGTGATTGGGCGTCACGCCGACTCGACCCGTACCTGGTCAGTTTCTCAAGGAGTGTCTGGAGTCTCTTCGGTCGGATAACGGAATACGTTGTCTGCCGGACTTGCGGTACTAGATAGTCTTGTACAGCGTCGTTTAATATTACTGACGCCATCTACAGCATTTGTAGTGTCAGCCAACCTAGAAAGGAGTTTGGGTGGGTTTTTACCGAATGAAGTTCAGCGAAAACCGAGCTGAGATGGTCCCGGCCAATACGGGTTAATTCCCCTTCCAGAAACTCTGTATCCACCAAAATATTTGAGACGGCGTTCTCGTTCATCGCTGGGACGTCAGGCCCGATCATGAAGTTCTGATTGCAATGAGCCGTGAGCGCCCCGTGCATGATGACGCGCTGACGAACCGCCTGCTCACCATCAAGCACTCGGCGATATATCCGACTGCTCCTCGGTATGCCTCATCTTTGTATACCTCCTTGATAACGAGAGAGTCCACAATTGTCGTGAGCCAGTTGATAAGTTCATACAGGTACATGCTGGGTGTGTCCTCGCGGGATTGCGGCGTCCAATCATACTCTGCTAAATCAAAGAAGTCATCTAGTTTAGAGGTGATAAGACCCGTCACACGGTTGAGGGCACGGGTGATAGTATTGGCAAAGGAGGAGGAAGACAGCCGGATAGCACCACCCCGCTGTGTTGACCTGATGATGGAAGAATTTGAGAGAGTTATAGATGACTTATGATGAATAGTTTACCGCAGACTCGTCAGTGAACGTTCCAGTTCCGAACATGCAACCTCAAAATGCTCGAGATTTGAAACAATCTGAACGACTTGACTAAGAGTTGATGTGCTACTTAAGCACTTGGAAATACTGCCGCTGATATGGTTTGCAAGCAGTTTGTCTAGAGACTGTCAGATTAAGTTTGATTAGTTTGACATCATGATCCATAATATGCTCACCTTGTTCAATAGTTCGTCAATATTGCCATGATGCTGTGATACCCCATCAACAAAGTGATAAAACTTTTGTATGAAGTTTCGGATCTGCAGATATATATTTACAAATGAGCTCAAAAATGGAGTGAGAACAATGACACGTTACGTCTTGGCAGCACAGGAAAAAACCTTGCGACCATGGTAGACTGAGAGGGAGACCGCTCCTACGGAACCCCTGAGCTGCTTATTCTCAGCAGGATGTGATGACATACTTTGAAAGATCCTCTTGTTCTGACGGGTCCAACCATACGACTGCAAGCACAGAATCTCTTTCGGATGGTATCGTAACTTGCATAGGGAGATGGTCGTCTTCGAGGAAAATCTGGATTGTGAATCTTGAGCGCGAGGACGGGGGAGGGGCCTCGCATAACTTACACCATCAAACCTACGACTGAACTGGCTTTCAAGAAGGCCGGCATACTTCTCGAACAGCGTAAGGATGAGTGAATGCAGTGACTGGGTGGCATACGAACAGGACTAGCAAGGCGGTCACCCTCTTGATTTTTTGGTGAAATGATATCAGATACATACCTCCAGCGTCGTGACGAATCCAATGAGACACTCCTTTACCCTCAAAAAAGAATCTGGGTCAGTCTCGTTTGCCAAAGACGCGTTAACAGCTGACGCAAGACGCGCAACTAGCGCTTCCCATAACTCCTCGACTTCCCTCTCAGAACGGAAGTTGCCAGTCGTCTCAAGAACATGCGATTCTATGATAAAAAATCCGCATATTTCCTGAGTTAGATTGGGTAGGGAGGCGAGCGGAAGCGGATCCGGTAAAATAAGGTCTGATTGCGCCTGTATTCAGATTGAGTTGGCAAGAAGAGAAAGCAGAGCACTGCCGCACTTTACGATCTGCTTGATAAGATCTTCTCAAGTCATCAATTGAATCCAACGTCGTGTAGATATGTATGCATTGGTAAAGGGGCGTGAAATCAACCTTTAATTTCTCGCTGTCGAGAACATTAACTAAGCAGGATATTAATCGACCGAATAAATTGAGGGTTAAGGATAGAGCTCACTATCGGACCGCTCTTGGATCACCATTTCTACTGCGCTTCCAACACGGCTCAACCTCAGCATAGGATCTTTCTCCCGACGTGATCTCCACTTGCGCGTCCGATAGTCCATTGCTTCTAATGCCAATTTACCAACTAGCCCACTGACATTCCGAATCTCCAGTAACCATTGCTTCATAGAAGCTGTGACCGCATTCTGGATTTGAATCCGCAGCGAAGGCAGAGAGGACAGCAGATGCTGGTAGAATGGCGTCTGGGACAGCGAATTCGAAGGCAGACTTTGTATGTCTTCCAGTGACTATTGGTTCCTTTCAGTTACTTTAAAGGCCACAGGAGTGACGTTACATACCCGCAGGGCACTCCAATACTTCCCCTCCTTGATCAATTCGCCAATTCGATTCACAACGTCCAGAACTTTCAAACAAGCTTGCAGGGTATCAATTGCTTCATCAAGTTTGGCTGCAGTCTTCTTGGACTGCAGTAAAGTCCTTTTCTTCTCCACCAAGCCTCGACCGACTTGAGATACGCTAGCGTCCAAAGTGGTGATCTTGTCCCTGAGGTTGTTAGTATATGACTTGACTGTGAAAAGAGTCGAAGCGGAAGAGATAAATTCTTGGTAATTGTCCGTGCATATCTGCTCGATCTCGCTGTCTTTTGTTGCAATAAGAGCCTGAAGATTGCGCAGGTATGCTTCCTGCTGACGGTTCGCATGAATTTGCTTGATGATAGGTCCGAGTTGTTCAAGGTTCTCGGAAGACGATGACGGATCAAGAAGATGTATTTGTTGCAGCTGCTGGTCGATGTTCTCTTGGGTATATTGTGGGCGCCTTTGAGGAGCCATGGTTGCAATTGTCAATAGAATATTAATGTCCCAGATTTGGATGCAGGGCTGGTGTTTGTTTGGCATCAGCCTCTGATACAAACAAGTCCGTTGAACGGGGTTTAACCAGCACCACCGTGACGCAGACGTCAGGTCTGAGATCTGCCTCTAGAAGTCTAGTGGCACACATCCATGCCGAGGACGATATGAGACCGCGAGATGGGTGATTGTACTACGAGTGTGCTCACAGACAAATTGTCTGTTACTAAACCCCAGCGTAAACGCTCCCGCACTCCGAGTCAGGCTGTTACTGAAAACCTATCCACTCTTGCACCAACCACGAGCAGTATCGTGTCTCGTAGAACAACTTAGCAAAAAAGTTTCTTTGTGCTATGCCAGCGCATCAAGACAATGGAGCCAAACAAGGTTCACTGGCACGATATTGACAAGATGATGGTTGGTTCGTGTGTGCCAGTGCCACATGACAATAGCACTCGAAGCATCCCACGGCAGGTCAACCAACCATGATTTTCATTCTCTCCCCCGCGGTAAGCTCGGCCGAAATCTAGCCGAGACCCAGGGATCAATTAATTTTGGGGTCAATGATCATATCTGATATTCCAGGGTGGTAACGCAGTCGATCAGCAGCGTGAAGCACGCTCACCACGAACTTTGACTCATCTCTTGAATTCTATCATCATCTTATATTTTAACAAAGAAAAATGGGTGCTATCACTTTCCACGTGGATGCCGTGTAAGTCGAACTTATATTGTCCAGGAGGCAAATCTGAGCAGTATCACAGCTTGTTTGATATGGACGGTACCCTGGTAGATTCGACAGCAGGCGTGATCGGAGCCTGGGAGACGTTTGCCGAGACATATTCAGGCCTAGATATTCAAAAGATCCTGAACAGTGAGTAACTCTCAGGCGGGATCTTCCGTTTGTGAGTTGCTTCTCTTCACAATTAAGGTGCACATGGTGTTAGGACTGTTGACAATCTGAGGAAGTACTGTGGGCTTACGTCTGAAGCGGAGCTCGAGGTTATCAATTTCTCAGTGGATTCATGCGTGATATTGATGTCTACCAACAGAAAGAGGCTGCACGGTTCGAAGAAGCCATCGTAACCTCCTCCACTGCTAATGGCAGAAAGGGCATTACCCTTTTACCTGGAGTTCGCCCCATCATAGATGAAGTGAATTACATATTACATTACTTGCGCTTGATTGCTGATCATTACAAAGCTTGCTCCCGGAAAGAAAAATCCCAAACCATGTTGGGCCATTGTCACATCTGCAACCCGTGCTTATGCATCAGCTGCTCTAGAGATTGCTGGAATCCCGATCCCAGATGCCTTTGTGACTGCTGAAGATGTTACACAAGGAAAACCTTAGTGCGGAATAGTGTCATTCGTTAAACCATTCAGAACTGACTGAACACCTTCACCAGCCCTGATCCATATCTTCTTGGTGCACAGAAATGTGGAGTTTCGCCGGGAAAGTGTCAGTGATTGTGTTAAAACAATGTTGAGGACATTGACCCGTCCTATAGGCCTTGTCGTAGAAGATGCTCCGTCAGGCGTAGCAAGTGGTGTTACCGCTGGGTGTGCTGTGATCGGATTGATCACATCGCACACCAAGGAACAGATGGAAGTCAAACGTCCAACATATTTAGTTGAAAACTTGTCTAGGTGCGCGGCAACTGCTGGAAATACACGGTGTATTCAACCTTCTTCGTTATTGTAGTGTGTCGATGAAGATGGGAGCAAATGGTGGCATAGATGTTGTGGTCAACATAGATTAGATGCATTTCATAGACGAAATAGAGTTTACAAGGCAGATGTAACTAAGTATTTGGCCCTGCTACCGGAATACTAGTTGAGGAAAACTTTCTAGAAGTCTCACACCATTGGGGACAACCTGAATCGACAACTCACAAAGGCGCCTCTTACTACACTCGAGGGGTAGCAGGGTGGATCCGAGAATTCCGACCACGAGGCTAAATGGGATTGGCAGACATATTTCTCTGACCGAGAGAGATTCGAATCATTCGATGGCATCCCACATTCACGAAGACCATGCAGTCTTTCAGGCGTCTGCCCCGCCCACTAGAAAGGAAAAACCTCGGGCTAAATTGACGCTCGAGGGTCATGAAGAATGGGTGCGTGGCGTGGCTGTCATCCCTGGAACTCATTTCCTTGTCACTGCCTCAGATGATAAAACTCTTCGACTGTGGGATCTAGTCAAGGGGCAACAAGTTGGGAAGCCCTTGTTGGGTCACGACAGCGCAGTCTGGACGGTTGCAGCATCTCCTAATGGGCGTTGGATCGTCAGTGGAGCGATGGACGGAAGCATCCTGGTCTGGGAAGTGGCGACGAAAAAAAATGCGTCTGTCTCGTTCAAGGGACATAAGATGTGCGTTTCGAGCGTTGTCTTTGCGCCGGACGACAAAAAATTCGCAAGTGCATCGGATGACAAAACTGTATGCGTTTGGCTGAGGGAAACAGGGAAAATTGCCCTTGGACCACTCCAGGTGGGCAGTAACGCGTGGTCGGTGTCATACTCCTTCGATGGGAGCAGGCTAGCAGCAGGAACTGGGGAGCATATCATGATTTGGAATGCATTCAATGGAAAAGAACTCCTCAAAATAGAACAACAGGCAGTGGTTGTCGCATTTACTCCAGACGGTCTCCGTCTGATCAGCGGATGCATTCACGACATCCGAATCTCAGATGTTGCAACTGGAGATATTATCAAACAGTTTGAAGCACACACTGAACTCTTTCAATCACTAGCCATTGCTCCCGATGGTACCAAAGTTGCTAGCACGTCGCTTGACAGCACGACGCGGTTCTTTGACCTGACTACGTTTGAACCTATTGGCGAGCCATTGGAGCATCCTGATGCCGTATATTGCGTGGCTTTTTCCGAAGATAGTCAGCTTGTCGCGACTGGTTGTGACGACACGCTTCTTCGCGTATGGACAGTGCCTCAAAGCGATTCAGATAAGGAGTTCAAACAGGTGAGAAAATCATCCACTAGTCATGTAATTTTGATGCTAACCTGCGTTACAGTCCCAAAAGGTTCCCTTATCCCCTACACGTATCCTCGTACACACTGACTATTGACGATGTACAGGATGACCGCCGACGCCCTCGTCCATCCATACCAATTGTATGTAATATTCAGCGTTTGCACTCATGTATTATCCCTAATTTACTCCCACAGGAAATCATTCCACGTTTAGAGTCGCGACCAGTACGTACTGGAATTCCGCGCGGGTTCTTTGATGATGTTAGTCCTCGCGTTCAATCAACTCAATGCATGACTGAGTCGAATGTCTAGGTTGAAACAACTTATCCACCCCGCCGATCCGCGGATGGAGGTTCACAGAACCCCACACTGCACTCCCTTATCAAGAATCTCGTCAACCGTCTCCCATTTCGCAGGCAGTTGCAACAAGGACAGCCCGAAGAGGAACGTTCACGACACTGGAACCGATTCTCGCAATTCCTGCGACAGCGTACTTCCTTCCGTAGGTCAAGATCCAGCCAAGAGCCACAAGAGGTTGAAGTCGCAGCCGGACGTAAATTCACTGTAATGTGGTTCTTTTTACACTTTTGATTGTTCTCGCTGATTGATGCCCCCAGCGTCTTGCCGCTGCCAGACTGCCGGAATACAAAAAAGTCAATGACACCCGACATTTGCCTAGAGCGCAGCCTGGTGTGTCGCAGAACACGACGGCAAACGACCCATCGCCCGAGTCGTCTGACATTGATTCACTGCCAGATGTGCATTGGTGCAAGGCATTCTTATGCTATTACTCATGTTGGTCTCATGGTAGATTGAGAAGGCCTCCGCGATGGCGCTTGGAGCGTGTTGACCTTCATCGCCAGGATCACACGACAAATGGCGCTGGGGCTCATGGTCGCAATTAGTTGCGCATCGATCAAATTTCGTGCAATCGAACTATATGGTACCAAACCTGATGTTGGCCCAATGAGCCTTTTAGACTAGTCTGGTTCTTTGTGGGCATTTATGAGCTCTTGCATTACTTTTCGAATGTTTCACAGGGAATTACATTCTGTTCCACCATGTAGAAAATCATGCGCTATCAAGTATGCGAGCTGAAAAGCAATTATGATATGTTAGATCCTTTTGGATGGAAGAATGTCCCGGATAGAAGGACGGAAAGAATATCAGGAAGACGTGCGAAAGCGATGGAAACAGTGCAACAAGAAAAGAAAATATTAGGAAGAAGAATATGTGGTCGCTCTTCCCAGAATGATAGACCATCTAATATTCGCCCTCCTCTTCAACATCTGCAGAGTCGGTACCAACTTCCTCATAGTCCTTCTCCAGTGCTGCCAAATCCTCACGAGCCTCTGAGAACTCTCCCTGCAACGAAGTATGAACAAGCTGAGGACAGGTTGAACGATGTACATACCTCCTCCATACCCTCGCCAACATACCAGTGAACGAATGCGCGCTTGGAGTACATTAGGTCAAATTTGTAATCTGAAAACCATCATTAGTGTCCCACTCGAGCAAAGAATATTGGGAAGGATCACCTAGCCGACTCCAAGCGACAGAGATAGCTGTCGTGCTATACGAAAAGAAATTAGCAGCAGTCTATACCACATAGCGCATAGTCCCACTTTGAAAGCATGCAGAGACTGCGAGTATTCTTGGCAAGGTCACCACCTGGGACCGCAGCGGCAGGCTCGTTGCAAATGCCCAGCTAAGGGACTCATCAGTCAAGCTTATCAAAGCCAAGCTAAGCACACACCTTGAAGCCAGTTGGGCACCAATCGACGAACTGGATGGTTCGCTTGGTCTTGATGCTGGCGACAGCAGCCTGGACATCCTTCGGTACGACATCACCACGATAAAGTAGAGCGCAAGCCACTGTTCGAAGATCAGAGAGGCGCGTAAAAGGGCCATGACACACATACTGTATTTTCCATCTTTGGGGTCACATTTCACCTGAAATCACGTGAGTAAGTCATGACTCGAAGTATGGTGTGATCATACCATCTGATGTCCAGTCTCAAAGCAAGAGAAGGTCATTTCGCTGACAGAGTTTTGTTCGTGAGTCGCCTTCTCGGCGGACAGAAGTGGGGCATATGTTGCTAATGGGAAATGGATCCGAGGGAAGCTGTCAATTGTTCAACAACTTGTTTTTGCCATGGAGAACGCGATAATGCTCACGGAACAAGGTTGGTTTGGAATTCATTAAGGTCAACGTTCAATGAACCATCAAAGCGAAGCGAAGCAGTGATCGATGAGACAACTTGAGCAATCAAGCGATTAAGATTGGTGAAGCTGGGCTGAGAGACACCAAGATTTTTCTTGCAGATATCATATATCGCCTCATTGTCGACCTGCACAGCCTAGTGAACACAGTAGCACAAAAGATGGATGAAAAGACTAACCATAAACGAACAATCAGAATGTTCAAGAGTTGTATGGGTGGTCAGAATTGAGTTGTAGGGTTCGACTATCGAACTCGACAATTGAGGTGCAGGATAAACGCAGAACTCAAGCTTGGACTTTTTTCCATAATCCGTAGAAAGTCGTTCCAACAGGAGGGCACCAAATCCAGACCCAGTACCTCCGCCAAACGAATGGAACACGAAAAATCCTTGTAATCCTGAACAGTTGTCAGCCAAGCGACGAATTTTATCCATGACTGGGTCGATCAATTCTTTTCCGACTGTGTAATGTCCACGAGCATCTGAATGCGCAAAGTCATGAGTTGCCCATAATGGATATGCAACTTGTTCTGCGACTTACAATTGTTTGCTGCATCCTCCTTGCCCGTAATCATGGTCTCGGGGTGGAAGAGAGATCTGTAAGGACCGGTCTTGACTTCATCCACGACTCCGGGTTCCAGATCAATGTAAAGAGAGCGAGGAACGTGTTTCCCTGAACCAGTTTCGGAGAAGAACGTAGAGAACCCGGCGTCAGTCTTGTGAGCTTCATCAAGGACGCGACCAGTCGGGCTATGTAAAATATTAGATAATGGTGTACTTGAAACATGGCGCGAACTTACGCTCAAGCCATGTTCGAGGGTGTACAACTCCCCTGGTCGAAAGTTAAGACGATCCTTATGACGCGCAAAGGGCACTCACAGCAGGCATTGCCAATCTGAACACCAGCCTGACCAACATGAAGAGAGATGACTTCGCGCATGATGAATCGTTAAAAAGAGCTGATGACTGGTATACCGGTTTGTCGTGACGGGAGGGAACAGAAGTGCCGAACGTTTCTACTTCAAGTGTTCAAAATTTCTTGGAAAGAACTTCTCAATTTGGAAATATTACGGAGACAACACGGACCCTCCGGCGCTTGATAGGCTTCCCGCATTGCATCCGATGAGAGATATTCGTAATTCATGTTCCAGTTAAAGTGCGTAAAAAACCTCGAGGACAAGCGGGATATAATGAACGGTATACGTAAATCGTGATGGCAATGGCAATGGTAAAGAAATTATGGCAGGAACAAACTTCCGAGAATGAGGACCAAAGGATGGTTGAATGCATCTAGTATTCGCCAGCTTCCTCAACATCAGCCGAGTCGATACCAACTTCCTCGTAGTCTTTTTCGAGAGCAGCAAGATCCTCGCGAGCTTCCGAGAACTCACCCTCCTCCATACCTTCACCAACATACCAGTGAACAAATGCGCGTTTCGAGTACAGAAGGTCGAATTTGTGGTCGAGACGACTCCATGCGGTTGAGATGGCAGTGGTGTTTGACAACATGCACATGCTACGAGAGACTTTGGCAAGGTCTCCACCAGGAATGTGAGCAGGTGGTTCATTGCAGATACCAAGTTTGAAACCGGTAGGGCACCAATCAACGAATTGAATTGTGCGTCTCGTCTTGATGACACTGACAGCTGCGTTAACATCCTTGGGCACGACATCACCACGGTAGAGGAGAGCACAGGCCACTATAGCCGCATAAGTAAAATAGGACCCGCAATTAAGAGTGACTCTTACTGTATTTGCCCTCTCTGGGATCACACTTGACCATCTGGCTACCCGTTTCAAAGCACGAGAAGGTCATATCAGCAACAGAGTTCTGCTCATGGTGTGCCTTCTCCGCTGAAATGATGGGTGCAAAGGTGGCAAGAGGGAAGTGAATGCGCGGGAAACTGACAGGGGGATTAGAATGTAAACCTGTAATATTGACAGTAATTGAACTCACGGAACAAGGTTGGTCTGGAACTCATTCAAATCAACATTCAACGAGCCATCAAAGCGCAAAGATGCCGTTATAGATGAAACAACTTGTGCGATCAATCGGTTCAGGTTCGTGAAGCCAGGAGATGAGATGTTGAGGTTCTTTTTGCAGATGTCGTAAATTGCCTCGTTGTCCACCTAAATCCAGGGTAAGAGAATGTAATACAAAAACATGCAGACGCACCATGAATGAGCAATCGGAGTGCTCAAGGGTAGTGTGTGTCGTCAACACCGAGTTGTAAGGTTCAACCACAGAGTTAGCCATTGTTGGAGCGGGGTATACGCTGAACTCAAGCTTTGACTTTTTGCCGTAATCAGTTGACAAGCGCTCCAAGATAAGAGCACCAAAACCAGATCCCGTTCCACCACCGAAGGAGTGGAAAACAAAGAAGCCTTGCAGACCATTGCAGTTGTCTGCAAGACGGCGAACCTTGTCCATAACAACGTCAATCTGTTCCTTGCCGATAGTGTAGTGACCACGGGCGTCTAAAGCACACTAAATATAGCTATATTTCAAACGATACTGATGAACTCACAATTGCTGGCGGCATCTTCCTTGCCAGTAACGAGGGTCTCTGGGTGGAAGAGACTCCTGTAAGTGCCTGTTCTGACCTCATCGATCACGTTCGGCTCCAGGTCGATGTAAAGTGACCGCGGAACGTGCTTGCCCGAGGACGTCTCCGAGAAGAAAGTGCTGAAGCCATCATCGTTGGCAGAAGGGGATCCTTCGACAAGACGACCATCAGGCTATAATGAAAATTTTGAGTGAAAGCACAGGGGGTCCCGATGAAAAATAATCACGCTGAGACCGTGTTCAACGGTGTACAGTTCCCCTGTAAAGATACATAATTAACAATCAGAACTTCATAGAGTCAGATCAAAGCAAATTGCATGCGTCTGGCACGCGACGAATGTTAAAATAAGAATAACAAAGGCGATTGCACATGTCAAAAGTGGCGGAACACTTACAACAGGCATTTCCGATTTGAACACCGGCTTGGCCGACGTGGACAGAGATGACTTCACGCATTATTTCTGGAAAATTTAGGCTACAAAGTAGAATAATTATATATCAGCAATCATACGACACGGAAAGACGCGTCTAAAAAGCTTACTGGTTTAGACGGGAGGCGAGGATGGGGTGATGGTCCAGATCAAAGGGCACAGGGTTAAAAGTGCAACAAACACATGGCGCTTACTTAATCCAATCATTCTCACGCCTCACCATCAGTACGTCAATAGACGGTTCTCTATGGGAGTTTGGCGAACATGTGTTGTCCCTCTATGTAGTTCCGATAAGTCTTTACAGACCAGTACAAACGTCCGCTGTTAATAATTACTCAACACGATCATCAAACCCTGCACTCTTCTCAGCTGCCTACTGCGGCTAAGTTCACATTACTAGCAGCCTTATCGCCAGTCTCCATAAGTGCATCTCCTACGCGGCGCGTGTCTTCCACAGCTTCCACGGCAACCTTACGCCCAGAGCGACTAGAGCTACATTAGTATACTAACATGGGCAAATTTGAACGTCAACTTACCTCACAATGAACTGCCACATTCGCATACCGTGAATATATCGCATTCCAGTTCGCACCTGCTGCTCTGAAACCGACTGTCTAGGATGTCGGAATGGGACATCATTGGGATCAAAAGCAGCGAGAATAACGTCCACTGTTTTCACTCTCGGAATAGTCTTGTGGGTTGCTGGTGCCGTGTGATAAATGCTCTTCTTAAGCAGAGCAAGCGCTTCTCGCTATAGCTACTCGGTAAACACCTAGAATTTTAATAACCAAGCTCACTCACTGTGTCTCGTCTTGCAGCAATCGCTGTAGGTGGTGGCTGTTCGTCCACTAGGTCTAATGGCCCCCATCTTCTATCCTCTTGAATAGCCCCATACACAGCATTCGATCTCTCGACTATTGGCATCTCAACAAAATCATCGCTCTCTCCCGCCAGCGAGAGGCCTCGTTGCCTTGCTTTCTTAATAATCGACTTGGCATTCGCTTCAATTGTTTTCCTGTTCTTCATAACCTTGGTTGCGCAATACTTGAAACGCCTGTCCCACTCCTCTTGGCCTTCCAGCCACTTGAAAAGAGTCTCTTCCTTGATGATGCCAATCTCTGATGGCCTCATTTGTAGAGCTGTAATATCCTCTTTCGGTTCCATGGAGCGAACTCGACCGTGGATGTCTACACGTTCACGAATCATCAATATGTCTCCCTGTTAAAGGTGAGCATTTCAGTGACAGAAGCGCCGCCAAGTGAATTCTCACCGATCGGTCATTCATGGCGCACGATGGTACATCAGACCCGGGCATCGGCTGTGGAACGGGAAACGGATTTCGGTCAAGGTACTCTCCCGAACGTTGAGTGACATGTTTCGCAAATTCCGCAATAGAATTGTAAGCATAGTCAGCCTATTCGATTCGTCAGTAACTGAAACATAAGATCATAACTATCTCACACTGCTGGTGAAGGTGAAGACTGTCAAAACATGACACATTCCTGGAGCATTTGTTTGAACAGACGGTCTCGAACGAAGAGAAGTAGTGTACCATCATACACTTGCAGACGGACTTTGGTGGGCGTAGAAAATTTATGCGCATTCTCTTTCTGCCTCAATCCGTCTCTAATTACACCCTCCCGTACAGGGTACTCAGCTGGATTGGCTGCCTTGTGCGCCAAATATATTATTTCGTCGCGAAGCACTTCTCCATCGCCTGCCAAAATATACAACGGGCAGAGGTTGCCTAAGGAGGCTTGAAGAATAGGTGAGACTAGAGGATGCGACAATTGCCTTCGCGGACATTAACCGTCAATGAATGTAAGAATGGAATGGAGGTGTCTCACTCTGTCATAGCATAGTGCTGTATCTGCGACCGTATTTCCAGTGGAACATCTCCAGGATTTTTCATGAGCACCTTCGGGGGCTTAGGCTGCCAAAAATCAATGTCATCTAGATCAGGAATTGACACCGAACTCCTGTTCACAGCAAGCTCATCCATAGGTATCATATTACTTCCGTTTCTGTTTTGGTCCCAGGTTAGGCCGTGGCATCTGCCAGTGAAATCACACTTCCCTCCATCGAAAAATGATGATTTTTGCTGGGATTTCAGGGGAATGCTTGATGTAGAATTGCTTGATAATTGGTGCTTGGAACCAACAGGCGTAGAATCAGATTTCTTCTCAGCGTCAGTGGGCAGAACCTGGGCAGTGTGTCTTGTAACATGACTATCGTAACCAGGAATATCCGCACGACATGGCTTCAGCAGTGAATCGGAGTGTGCACAGGCGACGCGACCGCCTTCCTTGATTGGATCCACCGGCCACAATACAGAGGGTTTGTTCATGAATTCATGAGGAGGTATGATATCCTACTAGCCGAATCAGAAAGGAATATCCTGCATCGTGCTCAAAACTCACCGTAGCCGTGTTTGTATGAATACTAGGAAAACTGTGTGTTAGATCTACCCATGGGCTGATGAGCACCGCTCCCGCTGGTAACGGTTGACCCAGATCTCGCAGTACAGTGAGCATTGTGAGACATAGTGCGCCACCTGCCGAATCGCCGGCGAAGACGATTTTTGAAGGAGGAATGGGTTTATGGGCAGCATCATGAGGTGGCTGAATCAAGTAGAGATCTTCGTATGGGGAAGATTGGTCCTCGCGATTTCAATTTCAAAGATAAATAGTGATGAACTCACATGCTGCGAGGACATCATGTAGGGGGCATGGCCATGGGTATTGTGGTGCCTTCCTAGACAGAAAAGACTATATATAACATGTTCACAATGAAAAATGTTGACACTTACCGATAGTTGACGGTAAACGCACGCCCCCGAGTTTTATGCGCTTGCAAAGAATAAGTAAAGATGCCAGGAACTTGCGTGAACATACCGTATTTGATGATTTGATAACGATGTGTATCTACAAATCAGGGTAAGTCTGAGGGCATGTACAAGGTGGATTGATGTTCACTGATGGACCCCCAATAGTATCCGCCTCCATGAATGTAAAGCTTCAGTTAAGGTGGTCAGAGAATGTGTCAAACAAACCCAGATAACTCACCATCGTGGTCTCTAATTGCTCCATCGACATTAGAAGTCTTTCCTCTTCACTGTACCTCCTCCCAGCATCTATGTGAACACTCTCGGGTCGCAAGTGCGACTTCTCAGCAATCCACTCAGCATCGATACCGTCTAAACCACGGACTTGCCACCATCTTTCACCTCCAACAACTCGTTTGAGGTCTTCGGGTCCAAACCATTGTATCAAGAGGTCTGCCGCCTGGTTGCATGAATGCAACGGGACACGCACAGGGATAACAGCAGTCCAAGGTGGAGCAGGCACATGAGTATTTGTACTGATCACAGAAGATCATACTTAATGGAGGACCTGATGAATATAAATTGCATCTCACAATGCTTGGAGAGATTCCACAGTGTTCTTTGTTCCAAGAAGAATGAAGGATTGAACGATGTGAAATGCTCTAGAAAGCATCAATGAGTAGGAATGTTGACTGTAATGAAGCGCACTCGTCAAAGAAAATGTCATCAGTGGCCTCTTCTTTCTCATCTCCATTCTTCAGCTTTTTCGCTTTCCGTTTTCCATGAGTGTAGAGGGTCTTGATGACGGCTGACGATGCATAAGTGACTGCACGCAGAGAAGACGGTCCGCCGTACTTGGAGTAATATGCACTGCCGCTGAGAATGTAGAGACAGTCATTTTTGTTCAAAGAACAAACAGCGTGTACGTGGTAGACGTGAGAGGATGTGCCAGTAGCCGTACCGCACACGTCAGAGACGACCAATCTGGAATTTCGAATGACGCAGGAATATAAACCAAGCCTGAGGCCTCAGCTGAAATGAGTGGAAACGAGCTTTCACAGCTTTTGGGACAACTTGCAATTGCTAAGTGGAACGTGGAAGTCGACGGAGCAGTCTCGACACTGCTGCGCTGGATAATGTCCGTGGATACATAGCCAGGCATAGCACACCTGTAAAACACGATATACAACCTATTTACGACCTGCTGAATAATGCCAGTAACACTCATCCAAGAGACATAGAAGAATCGTCTCGTTGCGCCCACAGTTGAACGTTGACTCCGGTCAGTAGTACATAGTGCGTGCACTGGCAATGATTAACAGTGAATGTTTGGACGTTGTTGAGCAAAGCCTTTAGAAACAAACAAACGCTCATAGAACTTCCTTTTTGGTCGACCGCTTCTCTAAGCATCACCACTTATTGTCATCCTTTTTGCAAGGATTTAGCGGTTTAAAAGTCTGTCGTTGACCTGGAATCCAAATGATTACATTCACACCTCTTTCTGGTGCCGCCCGGTCATCTCGAACTGTTCCACTTGCATACTTGCTACAGGTTGACGATATTCGTATTCTTCTCGATTGTGGATCACCTGACTGGAACCCCGAGAATATTGAAACTCAATCTGAGTCCGGGAATGGGGTGATTTATCCTTGGCAAGAGTACTGTGACATAGTGAGAAAGTGAGTGACAACTAAAATGCAAGCTGCACGATTCAAACATTAGTTAGGCATGCTCCAGAGGTTGACTTGGTTCTGCTGTCTCATGGTGACCTTGTACATTCTGGCTTGTATGCCTATGCATACTGTCACTGGGATCTCAGAGCCCCATGCTATACCACACTTCCAGTCCAGGCAATGGCTCGCATTGCAACAATGGAAGATGTGGAAGGAATTCGAGACGAACAAGAAGTCGACGTTGAGGAGGAGGAAAGCAACGAATCTGCGGCTGCCGAAGGGGCGGGAAGCTCTGAGTCACATTCGCCAAAGCTAAAGAACGAACCCAAGAAGTTTGTCGCTACCGTTCAAGAGGTACACGAAGCATTTGACGCAGTAAACACCCTGAGATATTCCCAGCCTACCCATCTACAAGGTAACTTTTACCCATGAAACAATCACGGGCGGACCATTGATATTCCCGACTTTCAGGAAAGTGTCAAGGTTTGACCATCACACCATTCGCAGCGGGGCACACGTTGGGGGGAACCATATGGAAAATAAGATCGCCTTCCGCTGGAACGATCGTCTATGCTGTGAACTTGAATCATATGCGCGAGCGACATATAGATGGCACTGTCCTCTACCGTCCCGCAGCAGGTGGTGTCTTCGAACCACTTGCCCGACCAGATCTCTTCATCACAGACGCCGACCGCGTGAATGTCGTCACAAGTCGAAGAAAGGACCGCGACGCTGCTTTGATAGGTCTGAAAGTTCATCCCACTCGAATATGTTCGTGCTGATGTCATGAATGGACAGATGCCATAAGTGCAACGCTGTCGTCCCGTTCCTCTCTTTTACTTCCTTGTGACTCCAGTACTCGTCTCTTGGAGCTCCTGGTGTTACTTGATCAGCATTGGAAGTATGCTGATTTTCGCTTTCCCATCTGTCTATTGTCGCGTAACGGACGTGAAATGTTGACCTTCGTCCGGAGTATGATGGAATGGCTTGGCGGGACAGTGAGCAAAGAAGATGTCGGTGTTGATGGAAGCGGAAGGACGGGAGGTACCAGGAGGAGACGTGGTGATGACGATGCAGATGATGAGGCGCTGGGAGCGTTCGCATTGCGCTTCAAGTAAGTGAAATCTGAAAGCAGAAGGTGATGGACTAAAACCACTCGTACAGGTTTCTGGAATTCTTTCCTAGTCCGCAATCCCTTCTCCAGACATACTCATCCAAGGAGCCGAAGCTGATCCTTGCTGTCCCTGCCTCGCTTTCACATGGACCGTCACGACTACTATTCTCTGACTTCGCCGTGGTCCCAGATAATGTGGTTCTTCTGACTAGTCGCGGCGAAGAGGGCACACTGGGACGTATCCTTTTCGATAAATGGAATAACTCTCAGAGAGGTGATGATAAGTGGGACAAAGGTAGAATTGGTAGCAACGTTATGATGGATGGAGCCATGACTCTAAAGGTGATGTGCACGGTTTGTACCTACATAGCACGTTACTTATTCATCCGCGTCTAGATAAGCTCCAAGGTTGCACTTCAAGGTGCAGAGCTAGAAGCCTTCCTTGCAAAGGAGAAGGCAGCAAAGGATAGGGAAGCTGCTCATCAAGCATCTATGGCTCGTAATCAACGCATATTGGAAGCGGACGAAGACGAGAGCGACGAGGATTCGGATTCGGATTCGGATGAAGAAGACGAAGTCGAACGCGCATTGGACGAAAGCCAAATGGATACCGACGAAATCTCCAATACTGGAAATGGTTCGCCGCGAAAACGAAAAATTACCAAAAATGAGGACGATGCTGACTGGGGGCTCGACATTGACGAGGGATTGACGAAACAGCTACTTTCCTTCGACATTTACCTCAAGGGAAACGTCTCCAAGGCAACATCATTCTTCAAGAGCGCTGGTGGCCAGACCCACCGTTTCCGTATGTTTCCCTACGTTGAAAAGAAACGGAGGGTAGATGAATATGGCGAAACTATTGATGTTGGCATGTGGCTGAGGAAAGGTAAAGTATTGGAAAATGAAGCAGAAGATGATGCGACTAGGGAGGCAAGGCGAAATCAGGCTGAAGGCGAAACTGAGGTAAAGTTTCTAGATGTAATAAACGATCATTCAACTGACGAGCCTAATGCAAGGCTCCTCGTGAACCTCCCTCAAAGTTCGTCACTTCAGAGGTTGAAATACAGCTTGCTTGTCGACTTCTCTTTGTTGACATGGAAGGTCTCAACGATGGTCGTGCGGTGAAGATGATTGTACCCCAAGTGAACCCCAGAAAGATGGTAAATCATTACGTCGATCTGACATTTCATATGCTAACGATACTCGTGGTAGATCATTGTTCATGCCCAGGCTGCCGCCGCCGATGCTCTCATTGACAGTTGTGCGAACATTCGATCTATGACGAGAGATATATATGCTCCTTCTGTGGGAGAAACGGTGCAGATAGGACAACACACGAACAGTTTCTCGATATCCTTGAGTGATGAGCTACTGAGCACTATCAAAATGTCAAGGGTCAGTTTATTTCTCAGACTTCGAGCCCATTTGAATCAACGTTTGGTAGTTTGAAGACAACGAAGTGGGTTATGTGACCGGACGCGTTACGAGCCATTTCAGCTCCACCATACCCATTTTGGAACCCTCGGGACCAACGATACCAACGCCAAATGCAAACGTATTACATGCCCCACGAATACTAGGCTCCCGGCCAATTCAGATTTTACCGCGGTCGACAATGATAGGGGAGCTCAAGTTGACTGCACTTAAAAGCCGATTGGCATCAGTCGGTGTTCAAGCCGAATTGGTTGGTGAGGGTGTGCTGATTTGCGGCGCTGGGGCGAGGCGGGATGAATCTTCTAATTCTATACAAGACACAGTTGCCGTACGCAAGACAGGTCGAGGAAGAGTGGAGCTGGAAGGTAACGTTTCCGACATCTACTATGTCGTACGCAAAGAGATCTATAATCTCCATGCCTTGGTAGCAACATGATGTATCGTTCCCCAAGCTGGAATGAACCTATCTATTCAATTGCAGCATCATATCAAGCGCGCACAGCGAGGTCTACAATCCAAGTATTAGTTGCACATGCTATTCCAAATCCGACTGCTATGTAGCTCTAATGATAAAGTTGGCCCTGTCGTATCATATATAAAGACTGTTCATATTCCCTTTCCAGCATCTTCTTTCAAACTCGCAATGCGGTTAAGTACCAAATAATCACCTTGCCTAATCCCAGGAGTAACATCTGAGGGTTCGTCTAGAGCACCCAAGCGAGAGTCTGAATCTACTGCAAGGTACGCGACACGCAGACCTTGGAATCGTACACACTCCTTTCCGACAAGCTGCTCTGGCGTGATTTCCGGAGTGTGTGCGTCATGGGAGCCCGCACCCGGGATTGCTTTGATTTTAGCTGATCTCGCCCGAGCCTCCTCGAGGGCGTCTGCGACACACCGCTTTGCAAGCGGCCAGAAACTGACTTCCACCATGGCACCCTTGATGACTTCCATGCTATTAGGGTTGATATCAGCCTTGAAATCAGGGGTAGCCGCTAGGGGGTTATCACTCTTGAATAAAGGGTGGAATATTCTTGTCTCGTCGATGCAAACAGGGCTTCCAGAAGATGCATGTTCTGCGACCCACTGGATATATGCCTTGGGTTTCGGAGGGGTACCAGAATCTTCGAGACGACAGAATACCTCTGTCACCTCACCAGAGGCTGAATCAGTCTTGTACGATGTACATGTAATCGGGTAGGGTGCTTGGAATAGACCGACACTCTTTCCAGGAGCAAGGCGGAAGTAATCTTTTGAGTCCTCCAGCCTGAAGTCGTCTGCGTCGATGTAAATCGTGCGGGTGAATGGGATTTGTGAAGATCCGAGCTGGGGATTCTTGGGATGGAATGGTTTGTCCACCATTACGAGGTAGTCGTCGGGTACGTTCTCAATTATGACTTTGAGAGGACGCATGACCATGAAGAGACGCGGTGCACTTCCTTCCAGGTATTGCCTCACAGTCTGTTCAAAGCGTGCAATTTGTATGTTTGAAGCAGCCGTTGAGACACCCAACGTGCTGACAAATGACAAAATCGCGCCCGGAGGTACGCCTCGCCTTCTGAGGGCAATGAGAGTGTAGAGACGAGGATCGTCCCATCCGCTAACGTAGCCTTCATCTACCAGCTGGAGAATCTTTCTTTTCGAATTGATCGTCCCTTGAAGACTAAGACGACCAAATTCGGATTGCCTTGGTTTGTACACGTCCAGGGCGTCACAGAGCCACTCATATGACTGGCGTGAAGCAATGAATTCCGTGGTACAGAGGGAATGACTGAAATCCGTAGGTCAATCAACAGCAAACGAGAAAGGGGCGCCACGATGCTCACGAAATGTTCTCGAAGCTGTCCACGAGGCAGTGTGTATAATCGTAGGTGGGGTATATCTTCCATTTATCCAAAGTGCGATGGTGGCTTGCATCCAAAACACGGTACGCCGTGAGGTCCCACATCTGAGGGTTGCCATCCGTCAGATCCATCTTCATCCGGAGATTGGCTTCCTTGGGTCGATAATAACCATCAGCCATCTTTTGAAACTCATCCAGTGATTCTTGAATTGGCCTTGATCTATGCACGCAGGCTTTAGGAGCTGATATTTTCTCGCCCCTGTCAGCTTTGATTTGCTCCTCTGTAAAGCAGTTCACATTCAACGGATAATCGTCCTGAGCGGAAAAATGATACACACGAGTACAATGGCAGACATAAGCTTTGTCGCGCTTTATGAGCTCGATAGCAAGATCATATAGCTGATCGAAGTAGTCACTAGAGTAAGTTATCTTCCAGGGTTCGAATCCCAGCCATCGGATAACCTCGATAATGCTCTGGAAATATCTGGCCTCTTCTTTTTCCGGGTTGGTATCATCGAAGCGCAAATAACACTTCCCTCCATGGTGTGCTGCATAACCGAAGTTCACGAAGATAGCCTTAGAATGACCAATGTGTAGATAACCGTTTGGTTCCGGTGGGAAACGTGTCCAGACTTGGCCATCAGTTGCGCGCAGGTGCTGCTCACGAAGTTCGGGCCTGATCTGAGGGTTCTCTCCTGGCTTGTGCAAAGCGCCCAAGAATCCCTCTTCAAAAACGGGTTTTCTATTGGATGAACTAGAGCCAGCAGCAGCCTCCGATGCAGTTGATGTTGGCTGCGCAGCCTTCTCTTTCTTGGGGTCCTGTACCTTGTAATCAGGAACAGTAAACGAGGGTGGTAAGGAATGTAGTATACCTTAGCTTTCGGCTTCGCAGCCTCCTTCGTACCAAATGTTTCAGTAAACGCCTTCTCGACGGCGTTCTTAACTTCCAGAGGATTCACCCAACGAAGAGCTGGGCTGGCCTTAACTCCACTAATGACGGAACCAAGGTTATGCCAGCCAGCAACGGAATTCTCGCGAATGTAACTCGTGACTGCGTCATGGAGCTCTTCAGAAGTAATGCTGAAGCCTGTAACATTTGATCGGCACCGCGATCTTATATCATGATGATCGTATCTCACCGACACCACACTCTGTATCAAACTCGAGCTCGTTAATAGGCGCTTTAAATTTCTCTAGGTACTTGACAGCAGCTGTACATAATAATCGGTCACTGGCAAACACAGACGTCGCATAACAGAACTCACCATTGACCTGATCAACGGATTTGAGCTTGCCCTGCAAGATTGCCCTGATGGCGAAGGCTTGTTCGTCAGGTTCTACAGATTCCGTCTTAGCTAGCTGACCAGCAAGTGCGGTTATGACGGTGGCCTGCTTTTCATCGAGGCGAGCTTCGGCAAGATCGTATGAAACAATCAGATTGCGAAGAACATTGGCGCTTTTGGCGTTCTTTGCCGCTTCTGCTGCTTTGGCCTGGGAGAGACCTATAGACTTGAAGAGGGGGATGGAAGTGTCTGATGCCGTAGGATCGGACTCGGACTTGGTAGGAGCCATTGGTGGGTGATGAGTACGTGAGTCCTAGGGTTCGGGGAATTAGGGTTCCTGCTCTAATTGACCGGTAAATTAGCATGAACAGATCAGTGACTCGAACTTTTCGTAAATAGTTAATTTGCAATAAGCTATACTTATAGGGCCAGCTAACTAGTGGCAACACAGGGCAACACCCGCTACCTGTTTCGGCGTTCGGGTTTTTCGTACAAACTACGTGTGCAAAGGCATTTTCTCAAGCACGAAAGACTTTTTCCTTCATCAAATCCAACGTTATGGGACCACGCAATAAGTGCATCAAGGGCTTACGCACGATGATTTTGCGCAATGAACTTAAAACACAAATTTGAAGATTGGCGACCTCTTGGCTCGTATCAGGAGAACCATGCAAAGGAACTATGGATCCTGATATCATTGTCCTCATTGACAACACTGTCAGAGCACAACTCATTGCTGAGATGACATCATGAGAACAAGCTGAGTGAGAATCCGTACAAAGTGTATTTACCCCTCGATACGTGGTCGATAATCCTATCCAACAACTGATCTTTCGTACCCACAAAACACAAACCGTGCCAAGACGTTATGGCTTCCAAAGGGGGCTTGTACATATGCTCTGTCTTAGACACACTCTCATATGCGCCTCGGCTGCGAAAAATATCGAGAATACTGATAGCTTTTTGCCTGGGATGTCACGGTGCTTCTTGATGACGAGTGCACTCTAAATTGCTACAACAGGCTACAACGCAATAAACAAAAGGTCAATTCGTCCAATATGAACTCGACTCAATCCGAAGATGTGCCAAAGCCTGCAGCGACCTCACGACACTTCATCCCAATCAAAACATCACAATCAAGACTGCGCGAAACCTCGAACTCAATGTCGGTCGTGACGCGTGAGTGCACGGCCATCATAGGAAGCCGTGAGAATCTCAGAGAACCGAGAATCGGGCGCTGAATGGCTGAGATCATGAGCAACTGAAGTGGCTACAAGACAACGATCGAAGATAACAGAAACAGGCAAACAGCCGATGAACGAAGTCATGATGGTAAGAGCGCAAGAGGGGTGTAAACAAGCGATGTGCAGGCGAGTCGGACCTAAAGGCAGTGTGGACCGATCGATTCAAGGCGATAAAGAAAGGGGCGACGAAATCGAGGGACTCATTCCCTAAAGGTAGCGGGAATTTGATTATCTATAGGCGCTAGCTCTATAGGTAACGTATCTGATTTAGTGGGCTATGAGCTCCCCGACCTCACCCACAAGCTGTCGTTGTGGTGAACCGTCTGGCTTTTTCCCAACTATACGAATCTCCATCTTCCTGGTCGCAATTTCGTTTACAAACTTGTCTACGTTACCATCTATGAATGCCTCTGACAATTCTACAATCCTGTCCATCACTATGCGAGCAGGTCCCCGAGATACAAGCGGAAGGAGAGAAAAATCCGAGAATGATTCATGCTGTGAGCGTACTACAACAAGCGCAAGTCAGATAAACACCTGCATGGTCGATGTAAATCGAATGCGAACAAACTCACAGATGGTCAGTATTCTCCGTTTCTCAGGCTCCCAAGCTTGCACCACGCCGATCAATCGTGCAAAATGATCCTTCCATAGGCTGAATTTTTCAGAGTTAATGACAAGTAACTGAGGCAAATCATCTCCTGGTCCTTGAGGTGGGCGTGGGCCAGGAGAAGGAATCGGTTCTAGCCAAGGATCCAAGATCAAGGCTTTATGAACAGGAATGGGTGCGGAGACGCCAGCAGGAGGATCTGTAGAAAGGATTGTGAACTGCACAACTGGTGTAAGTCGCTGCACATTTTGTAAATATGCCTTACTTGCAACAGTAGCACCACCGAATGAATGTCCAGCAAGGAGGACGTCTTTTTCGCATTCGACTGCCTTGGTATCGACGTCGCTTAACCACGAAGACCAGTCAATGAATCCCTCGTCTATGGGCCGTAAGCCATGGCTTGAACCTTTGTATCCATCTTGAATAAATTGTTTAAAACTATAGAATGCAAGGTATATCTCATATCGCCTAAAAGTCAGCTGTTGCTGTCGAAAATTAATCATCGTTTTTTCCTCATTCAAAGTCCAACTTTGGGGAAATCACTCAGTTCTAACTTTCTCAAGGAAATAATAAAAATAAATGCATACATCAGGTCCTCTTCTTTGACGTAGAGTCCGGGTCCGGTAGTCGATGAAATGAATGCGTGACCCGAGCCATCACGGTGCTGGATGGCTAGAACCACTCGTCCCGAGGATGCAAGACGAGTGCACACTTGACTGCAACACAGTAATTATCTTAATTTCGCAATGCAGAAGATAGAGAAATACCTGTAAGCTGTTCGACTACCGCCCAGACCGTGTGAGAATATTACAAGAGGCCAACTTGAAGGACAAGTTTCAGATCTGTCCTGAGTATGCTCTGGAGATGCAGTGGGGCGCTGCCTCAAAAGAGGGGCATTTGGATAGACTGGGATCTAATAGCGCGGCCTGGGTTAGCCATGGTATTTAGCTCTGTTACTAACATGCGCACTTTCAACAGGCGACCGTAGAGATATACGATAGGCCATAAAAACCAGGTGGAAATCCCTGTAAAGGCGTTCAATCACATTCTCCTATACAATGTAAGCCATAAGACCTGCCTGAATAATGTGCATACCCATGTAGAGATGCTTGCAGCGGACTAGAAACGTGAGCTTGACTCGCTGGCAGCGTAACTCCGATACTGACCGAAGAAGCCAGTCCAGGCCTTTCTTGATATTTCTGCCCTTTATGTCCGCAGGATAATAGGCAGTGAATATGACTTCATCGAGTTGTAAAGCAGGTTTCACAGAAGGTCCGCCGTCACTGTGACTGTTTCTGCGTATCTTCGCAGTGCCCAGCACTTTCGTGGATACGGGAAGTTTGAAGGTAGTCGCCCCTACCGAAAAACGTCCACAGGAGTCCGGCAGAAAAAGCATGAGTAATACACCCAGCGCTCAACGGTATATGTCACGGTAGTACTACTTCATCGCTAAGAGCTTCCACGATGCTTACGATGAAATTACGCTTCCCATTATGGTAACAAAGTTTTCAACCCCCTTCGTACAGCCTATGTAAGGATTTTGATTTCATCCATCGACTCATCCCAACCACTCAACCAGCTTGATGTCGACCCAGCCTCTACTTCAGCGCACAGCTTCAAAGCGCATCGCACTCCCAGTGCGCGTAGAACCAAAGGTCTCGTTCGCCAATGAGCGCACTTTCTTATCATGGCTCCACTTCACGGTTGTCCTTGGTGGCCTTGCGGTGGGGCTGCTGAACTTCGGTGACAAGGTGCGTTACCTAGTTGCTTTTGGTTATCGGGCTTGTTCTAACCGTTTGACCGACATAGGTTGGGAGGATTAGTGCAGCGATGTTCTCTGTCGTTGGTGAGTACACATTGTACTAAACATTTCGGTCGCACGGTTTTCATTGGCTGGTTGAAGCCATGGCAGTCATGATATATGCGCTGTATATATATCATTGGAGGGCTGCTTCTATCCGCAAGGGAGGGCGCGGACCTTACGACGACCGACTTGGACCCGTAAGTTCTCGGCAAACCTTTGTATCGTCTAGCTAAACGATTTAAAACCAGACCATTCTATGCTCCGCACTCCTCAGTCAGTCTAGTTTTAATTCCATCAGTTGTGATATAGCCTGATTCCCCCACAGTTGCTATCATCGTCAATTTTGTGTTGCGGTTCACACAGACGTGAAAATACGGTGCTTCCGATGGTGCTCGATCTATGGAATGAGATTCAGAGGTTTATATCAAATTTATTTTTGTCTCTACAAGCAAACACGAATTGGTTTTTTATCATGTATCGACGTAGCATGTGCACATCGTCAGCTACGCTTTTGTCTCTTACCAACTCGCGTGGATGCTGAAGTGCCGATGGACGACACGGACATCGATCGGCGTGACTGAGCCCAGGATTTAGATAGGCACCGATGATATTTGAGAAAAAGCAACGAACCTGCTTGCGCCCTCGACCGCTTCGTATGCTCAGTATACTTTGTGCTCTACCATCAATCTCACCCTCGGCATCGGCATCGGCGTCAGCATCAGCATCAATGTCCGCTCCCGCACCTGCGCCTCCGTCAACTTCCATCGGTGTTCCTTCCTTGCCAGTCTTCCTCTGCGCCTTCACTTGCCCTCCCGAGTCTTATTCGCAACACTCGAATATCTTGTTCTACACGATCTACGACCTTCTTCGTGTCAATCAAAGCAGTAGTCGCTTCGATGAGCGACTCTAGTCGTGCACAATTTTCACGGGTAGGCATGACCAAGCGTGTATGGTTGATGCCCAGCTCAGTAAGAGTCTGGGTGACCTTGGGTAATAGCGCTGCCTTCGGTGCGGGAAGCTTGAACGAGCGAAGGTGCACAGGGGTATGAGTGATTTTCGTTGTCGATGACGCGGGAGGTTCAACCCTGACAATGCAATGTTGCGCATCTAAAGCAGGACAATGAACTTCGCGCTTGGCATCTCGTAGTGAACGACGTACCATAAGCTACTGACTTCGCTGAATGAGGCCTCTTTGGCGGCGGAGGGCCTAGAGAAATAATATTTGATGGTGTGGAAGGTACATCAATTTCATTTGCATTCTTCTTTCTCTTTTTGAATCCTTCCGCAGATAGGGCAGAAAGCCCGTCTTCTTCAGCGACTATGTCAGGTAGTCCGGAGTCAATACCAAGCAACGTCCGGAGAAGTTCATCGCGCTCTTTCTTGAATTTGCGTTCGTTTTGTTCCAACCGTTTCAATTCGACGAACAGGGCTTCTTCCTCAGCAATTTCCTCGGGCGTACGGTCTTCGAGGCTGGCGATATAGTCTTTCCGCATTCTCTCGCGGTCTGAAACACAAGTACTATTAGATCCCTCACCACGGAATCATAGGAATCACGGACCTTTGTCAAACTGATAACTGTTGAGAAGCTGAGCTTTACTCGCCTCATCCCCTGCCCAAGGTCTATTCCGAATGAGTTTTCGGCAAACGCTGTAGTATCGGTCCTTGAGATCCTGCTGAAAGTCAGTGCCGTGCAACTGCAGAGGCTGTTATGCTTTACTTCAAGAGAGCGTGTGGGGCCGTCTGGTGGAGGCTCATAGCGGTCATGTACTACATACCACCGTGTATCGTACTCTCGCACGACGTTAAATAGATTATCAGTCTCCTCCTTCGTCCAATCTTTATCTGTAAAGAAGGTAAGTGGTGCAGGAATATCGAGAAATTAACTTGCCTTCGAGGAAACGAATGTATTCCTCTTGTGAGTAGGTATATGATTGAGATTGCACATTATACTTTGTAAAGGAGTATTCTGTGCGTGCAAATTTTAGTATTTATATAGTGTTGGTCAGATGGCCCACACCTGCATCTGGATCATCACCTGCCTTAACCCAATGTCCCAGCTGCAATGAATCGGTGCGTCCAGCATTCCTAAATGGTCTCCATTCCCTACATGCGCCATGTCAATGGGCACGCGTAGGGGGTGTAACAGGAGACTTACCACTTCACCTTTCCACCCGACCCGAAATTTGGCTTCTGCTTCAGACGTGGTTTAGCCAAATGAGCTACCAGAGAAGGTGCGGAGGGTCCAATAAGTGCATAGAGCTCTCGAGAAATGCCCTCAGGTTTCTTCGTGACCTGCCCTTGAGATTTTCGAGGAGCTGGTGTAGTGGAATGAACTGGTGTTGAAGAGCTTGGTAAAGATAAGGCGCTGCGTATGTCGGACGCTGAGACTGCCATGATTTCACAAGAGTTTGTAGACTTGACGGGTCTTACTGCAAGAATTGGTTTTCTATAAAAGGAAGGCAAGGCAATTTCTTATGGTAGAACGAGCGCTAACTTATGGAACTCAAAATTTTGACACAGTAGAGCAGGACCTGAGTTGTAGCTAGACAGACCAACTCTGTAGTAAGCTGCTACTGAACGAGCTGGGGAACCCCCAGTTGTTCTTGCTTTGTTCACCAGAAGGTAGGCACACGGGTAAGATACATGTGGTCTCAAAATTGTGTCACAAAACCTTCTGTTCCATGATTATGTTAATCAAGGTATACAACGAGTAAACCGACACAACCAAAAAATGAAGACATTTGATAAGACACGGAGGAAGGAAGGAGAGTTATATTTTACCTTGTAGAGATATACTAGGAAACACACAACCCACCGCAGAATTGATGCCCAATAGACGGCGATTACCTGCCAGCCATCATTCTCAGTCTGTCAGGATGCATACCGCCTGGTCCCGCATTGGGATCATTTTGATTTGGTGGGGGTGGGCTACCGCCCGGTGGCCCAAAGTTACCATGTGGCGGGAAGGGTGGCATACTGCCACCAGGCCCGCCACCATTAGGGCCATTTGGAGGGAATGGAGGACCTAATATTTTGTTTGCTTAATCCCAAACTTTCAATGATGCGAAGAGATGGACTTACCGCCTGGGAAACCGCCAGGAGGACCCATTGCTGCGGGAGGGGGCATACCATCACTAGGAGGGAAAGGTGGTATGGTACCAGGTGGTCCCATCATGCCCGGGGGCGGGAAGGGTCCTGGGGGGAAAGGCGGACGAGCTGAAAAGCAATTCAGTTTTGGGGTAAGAGGACAATTGGGTCGGATACCCACGCGGAAATGCTCCGGGAGGACCACCGAAGCCCATGGGAGGTCCTGGAAACGGTGGTGGGGGTGCGCCTAGGTGATGAGGGCCAAACCCAAACCCTCCAGGAGGAGGGCCGCCTCCGCTCTCGTACGCTGCAGTGATCTGATCGATGATACTCTGTGCTTTGTCATGGCCAAGCGCTGAAATCATGCCTCAATAACCTGTCAGTGTGAGAACGCGATGCTCACTCACATGCATAGTAGTCTCGGACGTTTGCTAGGTGATTTCTTCCGCTGTTATGAGCTTTGCGCACTACGTGATGCTTCAGAACCGAAATCTAGTTATTAGCAATAAAGTAACTCACCTGAAGCAGAGTCGTGAGTGAGAAAAACATCACAGTAGTCACAATAGTGTTTCTACACTGCGATTAGTAGTTATTGCACAAGATAGAATGATACAACGTACAGGCATGACTGGGTCACTACTAGTACTGTTGTTGGCGAAAGAAGGAGTTGGGTATGTACAAGCTGTCTGAGTTCGAAAGATAACTTACTGCTTACCTCATCTCACCTACACTTCAATGGATCCTTCATCGTCGGGCATCCAGGAGCCTTTCGACCTCATCAGATTATCCCTCAGCGAACGTGTTTTCGTGAAGTTACGGGGAGATCGCGAGTTGACTGGCGTACTTCATGTTCGTCGACTTGGTGTATTTCATCAGCTCGCACGTACTGAATTATTTTGGTTTACAGGCTTACGATGGTCATATGAACCTTATTCTGAGTGATGTTGAAGAGACCATCATGATCGTAGACCCCATCGAAGGAGGTATAGATGGACACGGAACCGTCAAAGTAAGTCTCAAGCTTGATGCTGAGCAACGAGGCATTAGTTACGACTTTGTAGGTGGCCAAGAGAAAAATGGAGATGTTGTTCGTTCGGGGAGATGGCGTTATCCTGGTATGCGAATTTTATAGACAACTCTTGACTAGTAACTGACTAGACGGTAGGTGTCACCACCATCGCGGACTTGAATATCTCAGGACGTTGTAGGCGTCGTAGATCAGTACTTTCTCTGCCAGTATATTTTTCGGCAGCAATCCCCTTGCATGTATCTCCAAAGCGTCTCACACACGTCCTTGTAATAATTGGATGGTAAGAAGTAAAAATGCATTTAATACGTAGTTCTGATCGAAGAGGACGTAATACATGAAACGATTCATTCCAAGATACAATACTCCTACACCTAGGTCGCAGCTATTACAAGTCCAGAAGGGTTGATTTCATTGACCTCAGTTGGCACTCCTTGAGAGGCAGTATTGGGAGAGTTAAGGTTCATGGTAACCGGAGGTGAAGGTCCAGGCTGGTCTGCTGCAAGATCCTGATCTGAATCTGGAGCTACTGCGCCAGAAGGCCAAGTATCAGGGTCTCTGAGCCAACCAGCATGGATGACTTTAATCTTAGACACGCAAGAAAGTAGAAGTAAGATGGTAACAGATAATTTTGAGATGAGGCGGAACTTACTACGAGAGTTAGGGGAAGGCTACGTTTCAAACGACCACCATTTACAAGACCCTTCCAGACCTTCTCAATTCCATCCTTCCAAGCTTGTTCATTATTGACGGCACCTGGCTCACTAAGAAGTTGCTCTAATCTCTGACGAGACGAGGATGGAGGAGAGCGGCGATGGACTTTTGTAGGAGTGAGCCAGAGAGCCCGACGGGCGGCATAATGAGCTGGACCAGAAGGGGGAAATTCAGGGTTGGATATTAGAGATGAGCTGGTTGATCTGTTTGGGGATGGCAGTGGAGTATCCTTTGGGCGACTACGGGCATCACGGGAATTGAATTTTCCTGCAATTTTGAAAAAACGGGAATTGGGGGGAACAGGGGGAGCTGGGCGTTGTATGTTAGTGGTATTAGAGACAAATTTGTCTAGCTTGTTGGGTATCATGAAAGAGCGACAAGTCCTTGGTCGGCTAGGCCAGGCTTGCTTAGGCACGCATTCAACACAAGGACTTTACGCGTATATACAAAGTACTAAAATTAGTCATAATACAAAATTGGAAATTAATTCCCATATAACTCGTCAGCAAAGGCTACCGGGCTCGGACTGCCTGAGACTTGCCTCCTCAGTTACGAGCCCAGGTATGCCATCCGCTAGGACTTCAAGGGTATTTTACCGCTTGAATTCGCCATCACAGTCTACTACTTCTCTTTCAGAGAATGAAGATGACGATATAAACAAATCTTTGTTTTTTGGTGGTCCAGTTTCCTCTGTTGTATCACCCGCTCAATGGGCTTCTCGCCTACATCACTCCGCAGATGGAGCAATCCATTCATCACACTCTCCCATGTCCCAAGTTCCCCCAGAGGTCCTCATTCATATCCTCAAACACTTACACACTCCCAGAGATCTCTATCATTCATTATTAGTTTCGCGCTCTTGGTGCGAATGTTCCGTCGAGCTTCTGTGGCACCGCCCTGCCTTCACAAGACTTTCCACCCTCGTGAAAATGATGAGGGTACTTAGCCGAGGCGACCAGACTTTTACTTATAGTCGATTCATTCGCCGTCTCAACTTCCTCTTCCTCGGTGCCGACCTTACCGACGCCTTGTTCTGCCGCTTAGCGCAGTGCGACCACCTGGAACGCTTGACACTCGTGAATTGTAACTCTATCTCCGAAGATGCCCTTCTTCGCGTACTACCTTGCCTCCCAAACCTGGTCGCTATTGATCTCTCAGGAGTCATTGAAACTTCTGATCAAATCATCATTGGCCTGGCATCAGCCGCCAGGCGCCTACAAGGCATCAATCTCGCAGGATGTAGACAGGTTACCGACGCTGGCGTGTATGCCCTAGCTTCTAGCTGTCCCCTTCTCCGTCGCGTCAAACTCAGTGGCGTTGATCAAGTCACGGACGGTCCTGTTTCAGCTCTTGCCAAGTCTTGCCCCCTCCTTTTGGAGATTGACTTGAATAATTGCAAACGCATTACAGACATCTCTATCCGCGACATATGGACCTACTCTACGCATATGCGTGAAATGAGGTTGTCCCAGTGCGTCGAGCTCACCGATGCCGCCTTCCCGGCGCCAGTCAAGCCTCAGGTGATTCCACGGAATAACCCTTTCCCAGCCGCCCCCCTGAGCCAGGATGATGGGCTTCCACCTTTGTTTATCCCAAGGCCCTTAGACCATCTTCGGATGCTCGATCTGACCGGCTGCGCCCTTATCACGGATGATGCTGTAGACGGGATAATTTCCCATGCCTCGAAAATTCGGAACCTCGTTCTCTCAAAATGCATCCAATTGACGGATAGGACTGTAGAGAATATTTGTGTTCTCGGCAAGCATCTGCACTATTTGCATCTCGGACATGCAGCCAACATCACGGACCGCTCGATTAAAACACTTGCACGGTGCTGCACCCGCTTACGTTACGTTGACTTTGCAAGTACGTCCTCTTCTCCTTCGCAGTCCAATATAATTTAATTACATACAACAGACTGTGTTCTTCTCACTGACATGTCCGTCTTCGAGCTCTCCAGCTTACCCAAGCTCAGAAGAATTGGTCTTGTGCGCGTCAGCAATCTGACAGACGAGGCAATATACGCTCTTGCTGAGCGATACAGCACTCTAGAACGCATTCATCTTTCCTACTGTGATCAAATATCGGTCATGGCTGTTCACTTCCTACTGCAAAAGCTCCACAAGCTCACTCATCTGAGCTTGACGGGTATCCCTTCTTTCAGAAAACCCGAATTGCAGCAGTTCTGTCGTCAACCTCCACAGGTCAGTGGCGCAGATGCTCATGCCTAATCAGTTGTTGATAGTCCTTTAGGAGTTCAATATGAGCCAAAGAATGGCCTTTTGTGTCTACTCGGGCAGCGGCGTTGCTAAACTGAGAAGCTTCTTGACGGACTTATTCAATACGATCACGGAAGATATGAACGCTGACGATGATGAAACGGAGTACGACGACGACTTTGACGAAGGATTTGTTGAAGGTGCTATGGATGCTGATATGGAGGGTGGAATGGATGGTGATGTTGACGAAGATTTCATGCACGATAGAAGATATAACTTCCACCATACGCCTCAGCCAGCTTCCTCCACCCTCCGCATGCACCATCACCCAGAAATCATCACTCCTGTCTTGCAGCACCCCGAGCTTACAATGCAGCGTGATATGACCTTGCGACCAGGACATGTCTCCATTGCGTCATCTCCAGCCGTGTTCTCTGCTAACAGTCAATCGGCGCCTGCACCATATGCTCTTAATCCGCAACCCGTAGCGGAAGCGTCCAATCCCGTTATGAGACGTCCTCGCTTTGGTTACCAGCCCGTCATTGAGATTTCCACTTCCCCCCCTCAGAGCGACGTTGCATCCAATCGCAGTACTGGCACACAATCGAATGGAGCGGGGTTTTTCCGCACATACCAAGAACCATCATCGTCTTCTGGTAGAAGTAATGGCGCTTTAACGCCCGATTACAACTTTGCAGAGATAGGTCATGGCCGGGGCGCAGAACATGATAATATCGACCACATCGGTCCACCACCTCATCAGTTGGCAAGACATAGTTTTACGTCAACCGCGTCATTTAATGCCGCTGCAGGGCCTTCGGCCCAGGGCATCACCCAAGTGATGCACTCTGCGAATTTTGATTTTCGCCACGGGCAGAACCCCGAACGTCATACTTTAATGATGGAACAAGCAAAGATGACTAACAACTACTATCCTACCCCTTCTACCGGATCTTCCGACCGTCTCGTGCCATGGCCACCCATGCGCACTGAGCCCTTGTACGATGTCCCGTCGCACAACAGCCAAGAGTTACAAGCATCTGTTCAGGCTGCTCTCAGCCCTCCGTCAGACCCCCGTGACACTGAAGGAAGAGGAAGAAGTGTCAGGAGAAGCTTTCGAAACACCTTCCACGCTGCTGAGCATTTTTTCTTCGGCCGCGGGTCGACTTCGAATGGGCAGGTCCCTGAGTCAAGTGTCCCAAACCCTTGGGCCCCAGGAAATGTAAATAGCACCGGCGATGCAGCTGGGAATGGCGGTCAGCCTCGCTAAATGAGTGCTGAGTAGCCCAACGTCCGTGTCCGCAGTAAGTAGACCCACAAGTTCATAGCAAGCATGGACATTACACATGTTCTTCCCCCCAAACACATTACGCAACCTTTTTTGTTGTAACTTCAAACTCGGAATATTTATAACCATTACGCCAGTTATTGTTGTTCTTTTGCCTGTATCGTTTACCACTAGTGCTGTCGTGTAGGTTTTATGGTACTTATAGTGTTTATGTAGAGGCAATCAGAGTTGTTCCTGGGTTAAGAGGTGTGGGTAGTTACTAGTTAGCTCTCACGATCTCAACCAAGTCACACTCAACTACTGGCACTCGCAAAAGCAGGGTTGTCGAAACCTGCCCTACCCTGCTACGCTGTCGGGAAGCTGAGGCAAGCACATTCTAAGTTCCAACATGAATATTCGTGCAGTTAGGGTAAGCTGGCAACCTCTTAAGACTCATAAGCTGCTCATTTTCACCAGGTCGAAGATCTTGCAGGTATGCAAGACTGCAACCTGCACAACCTGCCCGAGAACTATACGATGAAATACTGTTGGTTTCTTTCGCTTCATTTCTTCAGATCAGAGATTGACAAAATCGGCGACCAGATCTATATCACGCATTATCCTGGCCTTCGCTTTCATATGTGGCGGAGGACCACAACGGACGGATTGTTGGTTATATTCTGGCAAAAATGTGTGTCAAACGTTTTCGCAGCTGAACTGTATTCTA
Organism: Suillus fuscotomentosus; assembly: GCF_016647785.1. NCBI lineage: Eukaryota > Fungi > Basidiomycota > Agaricomycetes > Boletales > Suillaceae > Suillus > Suillus fuscotomentosus. The sequence continues at coordinate 531,830 of NW_024539515.1, forward strand.
ATTGAATCGCAGGGAAGAAGTTGATGAGCAAGAAGGACAATCTGCAATTAATCATGTTCCTCATGGGCATGTCACCTCGATATCTGTCATGAGATCATACCGCCGACTCGGTCTGGCTAAAAAATTGATGCTCCAATCACGTAAATTTACTCTTTGTCCGGGCTAGAACAGGCATTGACATGTTCTTTTATTTCAGAGGAGGCGATGAGCAGCATCTACCGCGCGGCATTCGTGTCTCTCCATGTCCGTAAGTCGAATCGTGCAGCACTAGGTCTGTATCGCGACACACTCGGGTTTACCGTCAAGAATATCGAGGAAAAGTACTGTAAGTCCCTGGACCGCTTTGTCCTCTAGTCATTTGACCGCGTGTTCTTTAGATGCCGACGGAGAAGACGCGTACGCGATGCAGCTCACGTTCGAGCACTAATGCGAAGGAAACTGTGGGGCAGACTGATAGTTTACAGCTATATATTTGACACTTAACGAATTACTGTCGCTCTTGTTGGCTACGGTTTTGCGTCGCTCTCCCCCTGATCAGGTAGCGTCTCTTCCATTGCAGCAGCTGCTTCAACATCCTTCTGAGCCTCAGTATCGTCACTCTCAATAATTCCTCTGGCTGACATGACAGCTTCCCGAATGATCTTTGCCGTATCGAGCCCTAACTGGTAGTAGCCGTCGTTAAATCTTGGATTGAACATATTGGTATGCGCTTGAACTTCATCTGCAGCCTGATGATTTCTTGCGGGAAGGAAATGCGCAGCTATAGGAGATGTTCGCTGAGGAAGGATGACGAACGTCCTCGGCGACGAGAATGAAGGTGGAGCTGGTGGAAGTAAGGTGTAAAATCTGGAATGAACTAAAAGTCAAGGCACCCAGTGATTCTCGCTCTGGTGGACGTACGAGTGGAATGTGACCCCAAGATGTACTTGTACATCAACCAAATCTCGCATACGTTTTCGCAACGCTTCCTCATCCCAGAGGTTGCGAACGTAATTCATGTGATCAGTAGCCCAGCTGTATCCAGAACCAATGTCGTCTCGGCGGTAATATGCTGTTCCAGCGGCTGCGCCAGCCACTAGCGCTCCACCAACAGCATACGCTGCAGGTGCCCACTTTGCCCAACCACTTTCCTCAGTTGGGGCCGCTGCTATTGCAAGAGGGGGTTGCCCAGAGACGGTCGATGATGCTCCTTTCTTGCCAAACAATGAGAACACATCTGAAACAACAGTGCGGGCTGCACCAGCGTATTCTACAGCCTTGGTTGCACTATTCTTGAATACAGTGGGGTGAAGACCAAGGTACTTCAAAAGTTTAGCGGCAGTAGGAAAACATCAGTTGACAGTTAACCAACTCACGGGAGTGTCGAATGCTATGCACGCGATTATGTTCGGCCACAGTGGAGCGTTTTTATCAGGTCTGGAATTCACAAACGCAAGTAGAGCGTCAGCAGCAAGTAACCCTCCCATGCTGAATGACTTTGATCGATCACGTTACAACCATCATGCTTGAATTCCTGCTCACCTATGGCCACATAGTACAACTCTGGTTTTCCCGGCTCCGCCCCCTTGACCATCCGCGACTTCTCTTTGTACGGTCAGAGTAGTTAGCCAGTCAGCAAAGTGTTCTACCGCGGCGTTCTGAAGGGGAGTCTTCATCTGCGTGCAAAGTTGAGGTGATCATCGCGCACCAATTGTCCTTTGGTCTGCACAGCTCATAGTCAGCAGCCTAAACGGCGACATGAAGAGAATGCCCTAACCTCGTATGCGGGGAACACTATACATTCCACTTTGAGGTTCTCTATGACTTCTGTCAGGACATGCTCTAGCCTTGAGGGGAAGTTCTTGAATGTCGTATCAGTTCCCTTGAATCTACGCATTGTTAATTGGGGGGCATTCCAACTTGCAATGTTTACACTAACCCATGAATGAAGACGATGAGAAGGAGGTCAGTAGGAAGCTGTTTGATTACCGCCAGACTATCTGCGCTCTTGTCTTCTGACGGCGAATCTCCCGAGCTCATGCTTGCGAATGATTGAGTATACCAAGTGTTGGCTTTTTAGTGGTTAATTATGAAATGGGCGGGTAGCGAGCGAACGGTGGTAGATGGAAATGTAAATCTCAGCCTATTGAACTCGTGTCGTAATGGAATAACCATGTACCTAGAAATGTAACTAATAATGGGTCAGTAAAGTAACTTGTCTAGTATGGATGATAACTCACATAGATCTCGGTCTATAGATATTCGCTCGTCGTCGTATGTCCTTTATCACATACTACGTTACCGTTACGCTAATACAAGTTTACCGGGCCCGTATGTACCTGTATAGACGACTGCACAGTCTCGGACTCATTTATGTACCCAAAAAGCTCAAGGAAAGTTAGTGAGAGGGCTCGAGATATTCTAGTCCGGACTTCAAAGTTGTGTTAATATTCACTGGATAAAGTCTGTATCTGAGTATTCGATGATCGAACTTGCGCACTGCGCTGCCGCAAAGTCGCCATTAATTCTAATATTGATTATGGCCGTGGACCCTACCTCTAATCAAGAAACTTCAGGCGCAGGTGCCTCATACAGCAAGCCCAGTGGCAGGAAAGAGATAGAAGAAACTAATCTGAGAGAAGGCTCGGGAGATTGAAGATGAGATGGAGACTTGGACAGAATGTACCACAGGGAGTAAAATGACAGGGTAAATAGTTCAAATCGAGGTGCAGGTGTGTTCTGTAACTCAAGGTCAAGGGCAAGTGAGTGGTGATGGACTTCGTCATGGGCCAAACAAAGAGTTTCGTATATGCAAGCCGAAGAACGAACCTCGAGTCAGATACCCAAACGGAGAGGGGTATTGTATGTGTAAACCGGTGACTCGAGGGCTGAGTCAACGAATGAAAGTTTGACTGGCGTCGTGAATTGATTGACGAATTCTGTGATACAATGTGGATCAGCAAAAGAGAGAGAAACCGACCTCATTTTGAGCGAACTACCGCATGACATCAAGCTTTATCAAAATGTTGTTATGAACCACAAATCGTACACGAGCAAGGCGCTCGTACAAACAAAATCACGGCTCACGCCCTCTGTGGAGTGCCAGTGACATGATTAATTCCCTGTAGCGAAAGCAGCATAAGTATGGTCGTCGCGAAAATGACTGCGGAGACCCTTACGATTATGTAAGGGTTGCCAGCAATGACCATTCCAATTTCGTGAATAGAATATTTATTTTTGATTATACTTACGACGACCCAGACAGACATAGAACGCAATGTAGATGAAAGTATTGGGCCATACTGAAATCTGTATGACGTCTAGATCAGGATCACAACACCGAGCCACTTATAATGTGTTACATACATAGTAAATGAAGGACACGCAAACGCTGATGAGCAGACCATTACTGATGGTAAGAGGAATCAGCTTATCCGGCACGGTATCAGGCCTCCGGAAACCAGTGCAAAGAACGCGCAGAGGTAGGCAGCGATAAGGATATCTCCGGCAGCTGCAACAGCATTTACAGACATTAACGCCCTTTGAGCGTCACGAGTTCGATGAAGACTGTCAACTTGATGCTAAAGGGGTAGATGTATTACCCGAGCTGCCTGATATTTTGGACGTGATTAACGCTCTTGCAACGTAAGCTTTGATATCACATATTAGTTGACTGATATTGATATCGAAGGGGGCACGTACTCACTGACAAATTCGGCAATATGACAAGGGACATAGTTACAACCATGCTCTCGTTGCTTACTGCGTGGAATCGGCGACCGTGCACTGGCGGAAACCACACATACATATATAGACATGCATGGGGAGCGATAGAAGCTGTATGGGCGATCAATATTCAATACGAATGGATCGATTTAGAAAGCCCTTTGAATGATCATGAGCGCTGTGAAGCCATTGAACAGAATTTCGACCTGTGATGCAAATGAACACTTAGACGGAAACCATGAGCCACCGTCATGCAACTCACAACTGGACTCCACGTGTCCGAGGTCACTAATGATGTCGAAATCGGTGATGGAGCATGCATAGGCTTTCATCTGGAGTTTAGGCCGCAAACATACAGCACACTCACCTGCGGGCGTAATCAAAACTTGATGCATAGAATCTGACATGCAGCGCCAACCTAAAGGAAACAGATGATATATCAGTCATCCCTACGTAAATATACTGAAAACTTGATGCGCCCACGAATCCGAAGAATATCAGGTAAAGTAGTAAGTAGTAAGTCCCAGTTCTGCACACATTGCAAGTGAGTTTGTGATTGTGAGCTTCTGGCGGGAGAAAAACAGCACGAGAGCATGCCTCCGTAGAGCCTGCAACCTGAGAGTTTCAATAGACAGACTATTCGACAAAGAACCCTTACATTGCGGGGACCACAACCCCAATCGAGAGCGCTCTAAATATGGACAATAAGTGATGTACTCGTAAGGGGTATACGTACGTGTTATCCAAAGCACCCATGGCAGAGACGCGTGTATAGTTTGGATGAAGATCCTGGGATGGGGGACGATTGGATGTTCCATCATAAATACAAGAACAATCTTCTTTCCATGACTAGAATGTGAAAGCATCTAAATGTGGAATATCAAGAACGTGTCACACTTAGAGTTCGAAACACCGAAGCAACAATTGATAGGGACCATAGCCGCATCTGATGCAGCTTATAGGGGTATCGCGTAAGATGTGACAGTGTTGCAAGACCTCCGAATGCGGAACATCAGACTCACAAAGGCATTGCACGCCAAGCAGCAATAATAAGGGCGTTGAGTTGTACCCCAAATTGTCTGGTGCATTTGTAGACTCGCGGATGTGAGATGAAATGAAGTGAGGTCATGTTGTCTTTGTCGATCTACGCTGTTATGCAAAACATGATGAACATCTCATGTCGAGTACCGTCGGATACTCCGTGATCGAACGGGATTGCTCAAGAATACTCATGTCGTATACCTAACACACGATCAGCGTCGAGACCAGAACGGGAACCAAGAGCGTTTATGACTCACCACTCGTGTTAACGTTCTAATCACACCACCTTGGGGTAGCCGTGGTCACAGTTGCCTGGAACAGCATGAATGATTTCTAGTATAGGAGCGCAGATACAGTACTGTATAGAATGAGATTGCAACGGCACAGCCCTTCATGGTGGACACAATTCTGAGCTACCGTTATCTGTGCTCAAGCGCTTAGATTGTAAAAATTGGTTATACAAAGATGATACACTTGCAACAAGTCCAAACTAAAACGAGCACTAGATGATCTAGGAGGATGTTAACAAAACCACACAATACACCTCAACTTTGTGAAAGCTCGTATGACTGGCTCTGGTATGGTGCTTGTGTCTGAAGCACTAGGGAATGGGATTGTGTAGAGTTCTGCGAAAGGCTCGAATTGGAAGTCATCTGAGAGTCTTGCGACAATTGGAAAGGTCCAAATGCTGATTTTGATGCAGTGTCTTTGGGCAATGGCGAAATATGGAGCGTGCCAGAACGGAAGTGTCTTGCTCTATCATTTCGGGTCACAACGGGAGAGCTGCGATGTTCTATGCGCTCAACGTCCTCCCTTTCGGCCGGCGGAGAGAGCTGCCTAGGCCGGTTAGCAGGAGTGTGTTCAGGTTCAGAGTCAGGCCACTGAAGATCAGCGTCAGCCACGTCCACAATCATGCCCGTAATGATGGTGGCTGGATCGTCGGAGGTGGACAATGTTGCACCTTCTGCTGCACCATTGTGAACCGTCTCTGGTGCTTGGATGCTCTGGATGCTAACATCCGCTACATCCTCCCGTAGGAGCTGTCGCTCTACTGCATCTTGCGATGAGCTTGACGAATCAGTGCGAGGACGATGCAGAGACATATTGAGGGCCTGAGCAATCTCGCTGAGTCTACTGTGTCGCCGATCAAAGGAGTCGATTTGAGCGGCAATATTAGGGCGGAATGAGAGCGTGCTGAGGTCTGGTGATTGCGGAATAGACGCAATAGATGAGGTGTCAGCCGGTGATGACAACTGAGCAAAAGATGGGAAATCGCGTCCTCTGATAGGAGCGGCCTGCAGAGCAGCAGGGGGTTTATGCAAATTGATTCTGTGCACTGCAGGCAGTGGCGGTGTTTTCTCCGGCGGGAGAAAGGAAGATGATTGATGGGAGGGAGGAGGCGTTGAAGAGGGTACGCTCAGAATTCGCGATGAGGCGAATGGCTGAGAACCCGACGAGCCTTGATCCGTAAAATTGGCACTTGACAAATGTGATCTACCTATGTACAGAAAGGCAAAATTTGTAAGTTGGTTGTTGGAAAACACGCAAAATACGTGTATCTCAGAACAGGTAAATGACATCAGGGAGACGCACTGTTGGAAAGGGGCACTGGCACCGAGCTGCCCGATGACTCGGTCATGCTTTGAGCCTCCGCTGCATCCTGCTTTCTCATGCGCACAATTTCCTTTTTGCTCATCGGTTGAAGTTGCCAGATATGATCATGCCTGACATGAGAAGCAAGCTCGTCAACGGTTGAAAAGGTGAGTCTACACCAGTCCCAACAACAGAAGAATGTTCGTGGTGGAGAAGGTTGTGGATGAAGTGAATCTGATTGAATCATTGCAAACCTAAGCTATGCGAATAGATTGTGCAATATTTATGTGTTCACCAATGTGCAGCAGGTTAAGACGTGAAGTTGTTTATCTCTGTTTAATTCAGAAGCCTCTACTCGCGCTGTCTTGACACTAAACGGACGTAAACGTCTGTGTAAGTAGCTTTCAAGTAGCTCAAGCTATCCCTGACGTCAACATGCAATCCGGTTTTCAAGATTCTGACATTTTATCTTATCTCGCCCTTCCTCAGGACTATAATCCTCTTCCAAGTGTCGATCCTATCGAGTTTTTGAAAAGACATTTACATGAGCTACCTCCCAACATCATACAGCGATTCTCACTCGTCACAACACCAAAACAACGAACAACGATTACTGAGATACGTAATCGAAGACTGAAATTTACTGAATCAAGACCGCGGTCTCTGAGCTTCGCAGTTGCCCGAAATACCTGGCCAACACTGTGGCAGGGCAGAGAACGACGAGGACAAGAAGAAGGGAAGGAGGAGCAGGAATGGGCAAAAATGAATTTCCTAGGTGGTTCAGAACAACAGGTGGGCAACCTGGCCAAGCTACTCGGCGACATGGAGGAGGAACGGGAAGCGGAGAGAGTACGATTTATCCAGAGAACGCAGGCGAACGATGATTTTGTCCCGGAAGAGGAAAGTGACAGTGAAGACGAAAATGATTCAGAATATCCTGAAATTCAAGAACCTGAATCTCCACAAGAGGCTCAGGCGTTATTTGAAAGAATCATAAGAGAACGATTCATATATGGCTTGCTTGAAGTGAGTCATGTAGTTTTGCATGAAAAGCCAACTCGAACAAATTTCTTGTCAGGGAGCAGATTATGATTCAGTTGACTGGGATGAGTGGCTTGATGTAGATGATGATAGAAATGCAGAAGAGCGGTGGTTTGACGATGATTGACGGACATCAGATATATTTAGTAGATTCTCGGTATTATCCCGCCGGGATGCTGCTCCAGTAGGACCAGAGCTCCGGATGCTGAATCTTTTTGCTTGCCCTCATCCATCTCGTCGGCCCACCCTAAAGCACCTAAAGCATGGCTGCCCAGATTCATCAAACCCCGAGTCTTTCATCCGATATTCAGCGAGCGCTGCAACAAGCCGTCGGCGAAGTCAATAATGCATTTACGCAATCCCAGGACAACCAGTCGAAAAAGAAACGCGTTCGTAACGATTCAACCGGTGGAGTCTCAGTAGACGGCTCGCAGAAGAGACAGAAGCGAAAGAAAATTTGTACTGACGATGTGAATGCATCAACTGTTCAAGTCAATGAGCAAAGTGTCGAGATGGAGAAAGATAAAAAGAATAAAAAGAAGAAGACCGACAAAGGGAAGGCCAAGGAGGTCGTACAGAACACTGTTGACACTCTTAGTCCTCAGTTGGTGGAAGATGCACCAGAGACCCATCCAACGAGCTCAGTCGATTTTCTGAATGCTGTTGTTGCTGCTGCATCTGCTACAGCAGACTCGCAGCACTTGGATGTTTCACCGTACCAGGCACATTCTTCTTACCAGGATCATCATATCATGCCAAATCTACAGCATAATCACTCCTCACCTCCTTACATGACGTATCCTCCCATAAATTTCCCCTTTCCCCCTCCAGCACATCCTTACGGTCAGTCTTCATCGCACTCTGCAAATCTTCTTCCCAACTTGGGGTTCCCCGACGTCCAGTTGGCGTCAAATGACGAGATTCTTCGTGCATTGCAAGAGCTGGATATGTCCAAACTTGCCGGGGTATTGAAGACATTGGGTGATGCCGCCGCCGCAGCCAATGTACCTCTTGGTGTTCCTCCAGGGTTTATTCCACATTTGCCTAGTCATTCTAACATGCATCCACAACCCCCACCTCAACCGATGGGACAACCACCTTCTACATCGGGAGCAATCCTGAATACTGCTCCCAAGTCGACCAAGACGACCCACAAACGTGTTTTGGACATGAGCCTTCCGGGGCCCGAACATGGCAATCCAGATCATGCTCACATGTTAGCTAACAAGTGGATGAACGCAACAAAGCTGGCCGAGATGGTTAAAACACAAGGCAATTGACTTCCAAAGGCCGTGAACCATCGCTAATTCTTTACAATAGGCCTCGTTTACAAGAAGGGCAAATTTTCTGCAATTGAAGAAGAACAACTCCGGGCCGCTATCGAAACTTTTAAAGCGGTGCGCTATTCATGATACTTGTCGACACGAATACTCAACATTGCAGATGACAGGGTCGAGGTCTTACAGACGATCAGCTCCAGGACATTATTTTCCAGAAGAATGAGAAAGGCAAAGACAATGCGTTTTGGTCGGAAATTAGTGGGTTTCCTTCTGTATGAAATGCCGGTCTAATGTTAAGATCTCGATTAGCTTCCGCTCTCGCTCTACGCCCTATTATTGCCGTTTACCACCACGTTCGTAGGGCATTCCATCCCAAGAAGCAGCAAGGCAAATGGATGCCCGAAGAAGATGCAGTGCTGAAACAGTATGTCATTTCCGCCCTCTTCGTTCATTAACATCTCATACGCTGTCTATCAGAGCCGTTGCAGACCTTGGTCAACAATGGGAAAAAGTCAGTGAGATTGTAGGTCGAATGTCCTCCGATTGTCGTGACCGTTATCGCAATCACATCGCCAATCGCGAAGTCCGGGTGACAGGGGCATGGACAAAGGAAGAAGAACAGGAGTTGACGGCAATTGTCACGGAGATGACGATCCAACAGGGCAAGGACTTTGATAACGATGTCTTCTGGGGCAAAGTGAGTGATAGAATGGGGAATAGGCGCGGCAGACAACAATGTCGAATCAAATGGTCAGCGCCTTTGATATGCGATATCTATAAATTCGACTTTTCTTGCAGGACAGATTCGCTGAGTAAAACTGTCAAAAATGAAGGGCAAAAACCACGATGGAGCGCTCAAGATGCCTATATATTGGTCCATAAGTACGGCGGTAGTCTGCTGTCGGTTTCTATATGCTTATTTGTTTTAACAGGGTTGACTCCATGAACGTTAGGGACGATACTGAGATCGACTGGAAGACACTGCCTGATTCAGATTGGAATTTATGGAGTGCTCATTCACTCCAACGACGCTGGTTGACGATGAAGAGAGGAATCAAGGGGTACGAAGACATGACCCACCAAGGTTCGTTCTTCAAGGACTACAAGTGATTGTTGCTTATCTTACCTGTAGAAATCATGGATATCCTACGAGTCAAGAAAGCTCACCTTCCTCCCGCTTCGGCAGCACGTAAACGAAAAGTCATCAGCGCAGCAAACATTGATGAGCCGGCGGAACCAGAGCCTGGAGACGCGGGGCCAAGTGGTACACAAGAAGGTGCATCTGATAGCCAAGATAGAGATGCTGATGGGTCAACCGATGATTCGGATGCTTGATTTTATTGCTATAGTTATAAACACCAACATACAGTTATTGTTACCATAATGCTTCTCAACAAGTTCTGACTTCGAGCCAACTCTTGACAAATTTGAGACTTTACATTGATATTTTGTCGGTCAAACAACTCCTAGAAGACCGGCACTTCCTCTCATCCCCCTTCCTCTCGCAGCAGCAAAGCTGATGCACACGCAACTGAGCAGAAAGCCGGCGAACCTTGCAAGCTCGCTCAATACAAGCACAGCAAAAATTGATGAACGTCTTTACCTGAAAAATGCGACACGAGATATGGACCTCTCCTCGTGGGGCGTGCGCGACGATGTGAATATGGAGCGCAATACAGCTGGTGTGACTGGGAAGCGACTAGATGGATTAGGTGGTGGCGGCTGTAGTGGTTGCTGGTTTGACAGCCTCGTCGCCGTAATGGTCGACGAGCTCCGCGAGCTGGTAGAGGTCATTGCTCAATCACGTAGTTTTCCAAGTCGGGTAACGCCGAAGTCTGCGTTCCAGATGGAAGTTTGTGTTGGCCGGGTATGGACAAGTAGACGCCCCCGGTGGCCCAAACAATCATCACACAGTTCACGACAAAAGACAACGACAGAGGTTTTCATGGCTATGCTGGCGCTCCACTAGCATCCTGATTGTTAGAACCCTCCTTCCGCGCGCGCGTGTACACCTCAAACTCTTCTATCGCTATCTCAAACGCATTATGAATAGCCCAGATGTTGAGGACATGAAGAGGATCGTCGATCGGCTCCCCCAAACAGATTCAGAACGCCGAATCGTTCGTCACTTGGTCATTCGCGACCCCAATTGCGGGGTAAGTGACGAATGGGTTGCCCCAGAGATGATTTTCTGTCGTCATTTGGAGTCGGTAGTGCTCTCTGGGGTGGCGGATACGTCTGACAAGACTATTGTCCATCTCGCACGTGAAAACTGCAATATACAAGGTCTTGACCTTACTGGGTGCAAGTACGTCACTGACGTGAGCATCATGGAATTGGTCGCGAAAACGCCTCCTTTGCAGTGGCTGCAGCTCAGCGGGGTAGTACTCACTGATGCTTCAGTCTCAGCAATCGCTAAGACCTTCCCGAAGCTTGTGGAATTGGAGCTGAACGACCAGCCGCTCATGACGGCTGTGTCTGTTCGCGACATTTGGTCATATTCTAGAAAACTTCGCACTTTGATGTTGGCCCGCTCTCCTCAGTTAACCGATAGTGCGCTGCCTTCGCCGATCAAAACCCTCATTCCTCAGCCTTCTGGGGAGAAGCCGTTACCAGCTCATCCTCATACCTGGCTTGATCAGCTTCCACCCCTAATCCTACGACATACCGCAATCGATCTTCGTGTGCTAGATCTGAGTCACTGCCCGAAGCTGACCGATGCGAGCGTCGAAGGCATCGTGGCACATGCTCCATTGCTCCGGTCACTTGCATTGGCCGGCTGTCCTAATCTTACTGACAAGGCTGTTGAAAGCATATCCAAACTTGGCCTTCACCTCGGCAACCTTACCCTTGCACATTGCCCGCAAATCACCGACAATGGAATTGTGTCCTTGGCGCGATCATGTACCGAGCTTCGATCTGTTGACTTGGCATGTAAGTGTTGATCTTGTTGAGCATCCAATCGTATTGCATGCTGACGCAAAGCTATAGTCTGCCGACAGTTAACTGATATGGCTGTATTTGAATTAGCTAGCCTAGAACGGATTCACCGCCTTGTTCTTGTCCGTGTACCAAAGCTGACCGACAACGCTGTCTATTTCCTTGCGGACCATACCCCTTCATTGGAGCGATTGCACCTTTCATATTGCGACCGCATCACACTCAAGTCGTTACATCACCTAGTCCGAACTTGCAATCACCTTGTGCACCTTACTGCGACTGGCGTACCTGGTGCAAGGCGGACCGGCGTCGGGCGGTTTTCTGACCCGCCTCCTGCGGTATGTCCCAAACCATTGGTACCTATGACGTAGATTCTTATCATCGTGCCAACCCCAGGATCTGGACCCCGATCAGAAGTCGGTTTTCCGTGCCTTTAGTGGTCCGAATATAGCGGCGCTGCGCAAGTTCCTCGACAAGGAGAAACTGAGACGCGAACAAGCGGAGGCTCAGAACATCCCATTTGTGCCCCGATCGGATGATAGCATGGATCTATATTAGGGGGGAACGTTGTGAGCTGGCGGTCGATCTTCAGGACTTCAAGCTTCAGGGTTGCGCTACCATACCTTATGTGTCCATTTTATTCATCGTGTCGACGACTTACTCACCTCGCATACTTCACGTGGTATCACACTTGACGTGCTGTTGTGCTTCTACTATGCCTTGACACTATTTCTATAATGATAACGCCAATCGCGTTGCAGTCAACGTGGTTCTTCTGTTCTTCTGAATCTCAGGGGGCCGGTACACCTGAATTCTTACTAGTAGCGCGCGGAGATAAGTCACTGCGGAAACGAGAATGGAGCTCCACTGTAATCCGAGGGTGTTTAGGTGTACAACCCGACGTGGTACAGACGTAAGACCTAAACTGAAGTCGACGTGGACGAAATTCACTGCGGAAATGAAATTGCAGCTCCACTAGTGGTGGCGCGAACAAATTACCACATGGCCAAGCGTTGTACATGTATGGTTATTAACCCGAGACCAACCCGAGAAGAATATTGCTGCAGATATGATGCTGGTAGACTCGGTAATCTAATTATAAGACGCAGTGCCTCAGTCACTCGTCATCTGGCTGCCATCAATCACTGGCCCGAATTTCATTGTTGCGGTCGCTAAACTTCACTAACCGGTGTTCTTCCAACCACCCACGTTTTGTCTTCTTCGACGTCGCAAATTCGTAATTGGTTGGGAAACACTGAAACACCGCACGCACCGTTCTCCCAGCCAAGTGAAAACCTACCGGCTACCCGCTCGTTGTTGCTAACAGGTGAGTGCCGCCGGGGACGGCCTCATGTCGCATCATCCGATCATGGGTGATTAATCTGAATCAATTCGAAACCTTCCCCTGAGATTCGTGCGCGCTCTTTGCATCCAAGGTGGGAGGATATGAACCAGATAGATTTCTAGTTCGGTTGCCAACCAACTTCTAGTTCTGTAGTTTGACATATATTATTATATTTATACATATCGCACAGCATCGCTCTAAAAGACTACTTGCGAATTCAGAAATCAATGCACGTGGACGTACGCGTCTGGTGGTCGCGGACCGCAAATAAAGTTTAATCTCCGCTTATGGATCTTGGAGAGCTCTCTGACGTATCGGTCTTTTTATACATATACACACCCATTAGTATTTGGCCTACATCATCTCCAACTAATAATTGCATCATCTCCACTACTTTCGTTCGCAACGCCCCATTAATCCTTTCATTCTTAATTCCGAACCCCTCGCAGTGCTCACTAACAGGGCAACGACCCCAACCAAAAGTGTCAGTTGTTGGGCAGGTATATGCTCGTCGGGGTCGTGTCGCCCTCTACAACCATTGCAATTAATTGCCAAATTCGCTTTCACTGTCACGTTAAATTGGCAGCGCAGTCGCTGCAGGTCGTCTCGAACGTACTCACTGAGTTGTGTCTGGCGGGCAGCCAAGAGGCTCCCTAAGGTCTGTCATCCGTGTTCAACACTCTAGGGCTTTCTCTTTGGCGTAATTTCTTACATATTCTTATGTACTATCGCAGACCCTTTTGACGAATGGAGAATGGCTCTCCCGTAGCGCATTTAGCTCCCTCATCTCGGACGCGCACGACATCTCGACGCCCGCGACCGCGTACCCCTTCATCACCCATCTCCTTGCTGGAACGCCGGACAGCGAACGCGACTGTTTTCACTTCTGAGCATCTCATGTCCTTTTCAGTCGATACATCTTCCATACACGAGATTTCCTCTGCAGTCGTGTCTCGTTCTACTCGGCAGTCACCACAGTTTTCCCAGCAGTTTGTGCCTCTCACACCCATCATCGCATCTCCGTTGAGCACCCCCGCGGCGAGCATGACAACCAACGTTACCTTTAGCCTGAACTCCGACACGGATGATGAAAGGGATGGAAAATTTGCACGCAGCGAGTCTGCTGCAGACGTAGAGTTGACTATTCCAACCCCAACTTGGATGGCCACACCTCCAACACCACCTCCAAAATATGCCCATATATCTTCAACCTCTGTGTCCTCGCGACCACACTCGTCTTTCGTGACTGCCTCCGCCTCTTTCCCGGACCCTACGTTTGCCAGCATATCTGAACAGTCCCCGGAGCTGACTGTGAAGCGTCGAGCGTCACTTCCTCCAACATCTGCTGTGAAACCCTTACCCGTCATTCCTCCCGCTGCACCGCCTTTGGCATTGACACCTCTACGTGACAATCCCGTCAAGCAAGGGACAATATCATCCGGAAGTCCGTTACGTGTGAGTATCGGTGAACACAGTGAGGAACGATCACGTCGAAACGGCAAATCAGCAGCACATCAGAAGAAACCATTGTTTCACATGCTGCAGGATGAATCAGATAAGGAGGATGACGGCAAGCTCAAGAAGTTGAATGGCCATCATAAGAATCCAGCTGAGGAGTCAAGCTCGGAAGCTGCCGATCATCCGCTTCAGGGAAAGGATGATGATCTTGTAGGAAGCAAGGATGACGTGAGAAAATGTCATGCACTCTTGGAGTTGCTCTCCACGGAAGTCGGATATCTTTTCGATCTTAAGGTTCTTGTTACAGTGAGTCGATCGATCCGGATTAGCCAATTCTCCAGATTTTGATCGTCGCACGTTTCATCAGGTGTACCTTAGGCTTCTGCCCGGTCTGACGACTCGTCCACCACATCCCCCCTCTTCTAGCCTTGGGATGTCCCATTTCTCCCGTTCCGCCTCTCCTGCCTTCAACCCACCTTCATCGAACCCCGCTACTCGCACACAATCTGTTTACCACCTGTCGGCCCCCGTGCCATTCTCTCCCTGCGAAAACCTCCTCCCTGTGGTCAGTGGTCCACCAGCGCTGGTTGCTGTAACGAAGGAAAAGTCTCCAATGCGGCGCGTATTCTCCCCCGCTGACCTTGGCTTGATAACTCGTAATATGGAGGACATTCTGAAGTTTCATGAACAATTAGTTTGTGAACTAAGGGCACTCGTTTCCCCTCTCGGCTTTCCGATGATTCTCGATGGGGCTAGTGGCGGCGTGACGATCATGCAGAAGGAATATACCCGCAATTTGGAGACATTACACTTAGCACTTGATGCAGTTGCCACAAAATTCATTGAACGGGTAGGTGCGATGCGATGCTTCGTGTCCCACAGTACTGAGTCTCCTTTAGGCACATGAATTTCATTTGTACCAATCGTTCTGTTCCGGACATCCTGAAGCGTTCGACCTTGTCCGAAAAGTCCAACAGGAGTTCCCAGCTGAATGGGAGACGTTCGAGCAATCATGTGCCACCATAGCTGCTGAAATGCGCATCAATGGCTCGCTTCACTCTATCACCGACAAAGAAGCTGAAGATGACGATGGCGCAGACGGTACTCTCAGTGAAAACGAGTTGATCGCAAGAAGGCGACGGCATTCGCTTTCATCATTGGACGCGCCTAGTTATCGGCAGAGTATTTCCCGCGTCAGCTCTAACGCCAACCTTAAGGCATCTATAGCCAGTACGTCTGAAAGTGGGCACTCAGATCGGGGGCAAACTGGCATGAAGTCGAAGCTCGCATTCATGGATTACCTCATCAAACCTGTTCAACGTATCTGTCGTTATCCCTTACTCCTCGATCAACTCCTCGATCATCCACGAAGTGCAAGCGGCAGCGGTGAGTCAAGCTCTGTGTCTAACGCGGAAAGCGGATCGCGCGATGTGGAGGTAAATTCGGTGCAAAGTGCGCTGAATGTCATGCGGGCCGTAGCCAGCTCCGTGGATGAAGCACGACGCCAGCAGGATTTAGCAATCAAGTCCTCCCTCATTACCTCACGGATATTGCAGGGACTAGCCCTAGTAACGGCATCTTACACTAGACCTGCATCGCACAATCTTTCTTTCGGTTTCCTGTCGTCCCTAGGCCCTTGCCATCTCGCGGGATCATTGGATGTGATCCACTACCCCAGTCTCAATGCCAGTAGCAACGGCACAGTCAAAGCCAAGTATCTCGGGGCTTTCTTGTACCCTGGGGGTTACATCATTCTTGCCAAAGTTCATAAAGTGAGGACGTACGAGCCGAAACACTGGTTTTCCTTGGCAGGGTTTGACCTAGTCGACTCGACGAACGACGAAGGTATGTAGGTTTCAGCTTGTGAATACACAACGTTTAATACCACCTTCGCTAGCCCTATTGCCGAGTTGGTTTCGCCTTTCTGGGCGAGGTCACATTTTCGAATTCGCAGCGTCTTGTCGCCGTGAGAAGGATGTCTGGAAGGCTGCTATTCATCATGCCCTCGAACTTCCTGCTGCATGGACGAGTGAACCGATATGCAGTTTTAGAGGTGACTCTAAAGGGGATTTCGTGTTGTCGCTGCTAGAAGATACGCCATACGAAGTGATCAGCCCTTTGCCCACTATCCAGTCTATTCCCGAGCTGGATAATGAAGCAGCATCTAGCAGAGACGAGAACCACTCACTCTCTGCCCACTCCGATCCACCGAGGTCGGGTCGGGCGTCCTACAAAACCGACCCATCTCAGAAATCTGATTCTGGTCATCAGCTCGGTCCTAGCCGTCGCTCATCCACCACATCCAATAGGACTTATCTTACCATGCTGTCAGAGTCGGATACAATTCATCTTGTACGCGCCACTGCCCCCGCACGTGAACAGGTCGATCGTGGCCTCCTTGATGTGTTCTCGGAGAGCTGTCTCTCCGCTCGCTGCTATGCGCATACCCATGAAGAAGAACTTTTTGAAGCATCGAAGGTGTCGCGGTCGTTCTCAAGGTCAAGCTCAGGATTGACCATGGCTGGTGCTATGAGTGTGGCTGCAAAGAATCGTCTGACCAAGCGGGAGAGTGTGCTTGTCCCCAGGCGAAAGAGTTACATAGATGTTGGCGACATCCCTGCTGTACCTACCATCCCACCAGTCAAGCTGGCCAAACGCCGCCAACCAACGAAACTCAAGCTCGTTGCCGTTTCAAGGACTGCGTCTCTGGACGACGAAGTGAAACTGGATGGTGCCCCAGAGTCGCCTTCCCCTATGTCACAGTGTTCTTCTGTGTCCATTTCTACTCCAGGGAGCCCTATCGTCCCTGGGTCACTATCTGCACCCACCTCGGTGCTGTCAGGTGTGGCTCCTCGACCAGATCTTACAGCCCGGAAGGAAGCCTTCACGCCCAAACGAAGCCGCTCTATGGTCGAGAATGTCCGAGTCCTCTTCTCGCGCTCTACATCGCCAATGCTTCCCCTGTCATATCAACCATCCGATTCGAGTAGTGCATCAACTACACCAAGCCTACTCAAGTGGTGGTCGAAAGGGACGCTTCGAAGAAGGGTACAAAGTGCGCCCGATGTCCCACTCGAGGAACTTCCCTCAGATGCATCGACCAAGTCTCTCAGTAATCCACTTCCAAACTTTCACCCTTCTTTGGCGTCCGCGGATCGTCCGATGTCACAACCTGATTTGATGTGCTTAAGTCAGTTTCCACATTCTGCCCCTGATTCGTCTGCTGGGGATTTCGGGGTTGTAGTGTCAACTCCAGTGCGATTGAGGACGCTGTTTGGGTCGCCCAGTCTCCGCCGCCGCTCGACCACTGCAGCCTCACTTTCATCATCCCCACTGGCAGGTAGCCAGGAGGGAGGATTTACTCCACGCACTGTGCGCATGCGTCGCAATCTTTCGTTTTTATCACGACTCACCCCCATGGCACCGGATACTGTTATGCAGAATTCATGATCATAAAACCACACCCTCGGGCTACATACCATAATTGACTGACTTCATTATTGTACTACTATTCATCGTCGCATATCTTATTTTTTACCAGCATCAGTTCATACAATCCCCTTTATTTCATTCTTTTCATTGTCCCATGTCATTATGGTCGCCATATATCACGACATACTGCACACGTAGGAATACAGGTGTTTTTTTAACCCTTAAGAGCCAGTTTTAAAACTTGACGCGTGCACGTGATCAAACCTAGTCAGTCACGTGTGGACGCGCCGCATTGTTCGCTTAGTGCTATGTTCGTTTACTTGAGCCTTGTGTCTTTTAATCATCTCTTCATGAATATCTTTAATCTATGGATTTAAACAGCTCTCCTCGTAAGCAGATTCCATTAGCACGTGGGGATGAGACACCTCGTAAACCTTCTGCTCCATCTCTGACCAGACGGGTCTTCTATTGCGGGGTCGTGGTTGAGGGTTGTGATAGTGGCAGAAGGTTGCCCGAAGGTGAGTGGTACTGACGAATACTGAAGAGTACAATCTGATTGGTGTAGATGTCCAAGATCTGGTTCTATCTTTAGGAGACCCTTGGTTGAGTCAGAATGATAGCCACATTCTGCCTTCCGCAACAGACACATCGTTCTCAGAACACCACCAGCCCGTGAGTGGTACATGCTAACCTTTGTCTACAAAGGCGAGACGCTTCGCTTGCTCATACTCAGATGTGGTCTCCTTCATGTCTTAGGACGGTTTGCAGCGTAAACGCGCGCTCACAGATTCGACGGCTCTAACTGACGTGGTTAACGAACTCGTCAATACTGAACGATCGTACGTCAAGAGACTTCAAATACTGAAGAACGACTATGCAGACCCGCTTCGACAATTCTCCCGCAACAAGAACACCGCAATCTTGCCTGCATATGAGGCTAAAACATTATTTGGCAATATCGACAATTTACTCCCAGTTAATGAGGCGTTCCTACTGGATCTCGAGAAGATGGTCGCACCTGATGGTCCTGAAACAGTTGGAGGTGTCGGGGATGTTGCCCTACGACATTTCAAAGATCTACGGGGGTTTGAGCACTATAAACAGTACTACGTCAAGCGAGAGGAGGCCCAGTCAATATTTGAACGCGAGATGATGAAGAAATCGTCCGGTTTCGCCGCATACATTGACGTAAGTGTTGATGCGACCCTTTTGGGGGTGCTAACTAGACTATTTGCTTCTAGCGGATCAAGTATTCGAACGCCGATGCCAGGAATCGTGTTGGTCTGCGGGAGTTACTCATGGACCCTGTTCAGCGGATTCCGCGATATACGTTACTCTTTCGCACTATGATGAAGTATATGGCGTCCGGAGATCCACAGCGCGCCAAATTGATAGAAGCCGATGATATCGCTAGCAAGATCGCTCTTGCAGAAACAGACGAACAAACCAAGCGAGCAGCAATTATGCATTGCCTCAACGCAACAGTGGATGGTTTTCCCCCTGGCTTGATTTCAATTTCACGACGATTCATTGATTGCATTGATGTCGATGATATTGTGCAAGATGGCACAGCATCTGCATCTACCTCCGTCTCTAGCCTCGCTCTCAATGTGCTGCATTGTACGCTATTTCTTTTCGACGACAAGTTGATGATCGTCAAGCGACCTGGTAATGGCGAGAAAAGTGGTCGTTCGTTAGCTGGATTGGACGACCTTGACAGACTGGCGAAGACTGGCGGTTTACCACTGCGCATGAAGAAAAGTGGCTTGAGCTGCAAAGGTGTCATTGATTTACCCGACATCGTTGCTGCTGACGTTGGTGGTGCTGGTGAGTTATCATATGATTGCTACCTTCAGTTTTTGTCATTCTTTCAGACTTTCACGTGTATATCGAGAATCCACCTCAAGACCAAAGTGATCGTTGGTCCGGTCGCTCGTTTCGTTGTCTTTCTGTTGTCTTCCCTCCTGCACCAGCAAACCTCGACCCTACTCGGACTACCAACGAGAAGGACCGGTTTCTTGAGAATTTATGGAATGCTCAAGCAAAATATAGGACCAAGTCAGGACAATCAGTTGTCCTGTGCGCTGATGAGCGTGAAGTAGAGTCGAGAGGAGGAAAAGTTACTATGGCTCGCACCTACTTCAATGTATACCAACGAACAGCCTTTTTGCAAGAGCCCAAAAAGGTGTGTTTCATTTTTGTGCGCTGACCATTATATTTACATTGCGGACGCGTGCAGACTAAGATTGTCATGCATATAGACACATTGGGGACCGCGGACCCCATTCCATTCGGAATAAGCGGACCTCCATATGTGGTGGTCAGAATACAACCTATGGCGGGGGAGATTTCGCGATATACCGTTACCTCAAGCGATCCGTCTGATGAATCGGAGGAAGACATTGTTCAAACTGCAAGGATACCAGGTCGCATCGTCCAAACAAGTCCGTACCTAATTCTTGCTTTCCTTTTGTGATGATTGAGAATTGTATAGTCCATCAATACGGCCTGTTCAAGTTCAAAACTAGCAATGACTCCCGTCCTGCTACCCCAACCGCGAGCTCAAGGTCTCGGGCACATATATTTAGCCTGGACGTGATCTCGAGAAATCTATTCAACGCCATACCAGGTTCTTCCAAGGGTGATTTCTTCAGTGGTTCCATAAATAGTCATCGCCGGTCGAAGTCATCTACTAGTCGCTCATCTATCTACACCCAAACAACAACAACTACAGGCGACGGAAGTTTGACCAAGTTCTCTCGTCGATCCAATTCGACGGCTACTGCTCCAACTTCTTTGGCAGACGACGACTCTCTCTATGCCACCAAATCTTCGAGTTCGCGCAAAAAATTGGTCAAAAGAAGTCGTTCACCGGGCACTTGTCGTTCCTCTCCATTGTCCCGGCAGGCCTCTCCGTCACGAGATAGTTCCAGGATATCATTCTATAGCGATGGAGAGAAAGAGTTACCAGTTCGACAGGACCCATCTGACCAAGATTTATCACTGCGTCTAGAACTCGCGCGACGCAACAGCCAGAATCAGCACGGAAAGCAGGCCGCGAAACCTTCGTTGGATAGGTCAGCAGAAGACACCATTTATGAAGGTAGGACAAAATGTGGTATTGGATTTTGCTGGCCTCATCGATACAATGTAGATGATCCACCTCGGTCTTTACGTCCCACCTCTCGAGCCTCTACAGCAGCAAGTCAGCGATCGACGACTCCTCGTCTCACGTCAACATCTCCAGGTAGAGGAACAGGGCGGCCTCGTTCTCGATTTGGTCCTCGTAGCATCTCCCCATTGCCACCGAGGAGTCCGACCAGTACTCCACCCGATCTTCCATCCATGGATGATGAGCTTGCGCTGGAAGCCCATATTGCATTGGAAGACCACATAGACTCTTTCCAAGACGATTCATCTTCCATTGAGGATGATGCTCCATCTCCATTACCACGCAGTAGACGTCAACCATTCGTTACGAGTGGTAATATGGATTCCACGCCGAGACAGTCCAGCTCAACAACAGGCAGCGTGGAGCCACTCTCAATCAAAAAGAAGCCATCTACCAGATCTAGTACATATACTCCAAGCCGTAAATCATACACGAGAATTTCCCCGCTGTCCAAGAGCACGGCGAGGATCGTGTCTCCCCGCAAAGTTTCACCTCAAATTCGAATCGCGCGTGTAGCCCACGTTCCTCATTCTCCCCAAGTTGACCATGCAGACGAACTGTTGCGAATCTCCCTATCTACCAAAGATGACGTACGTAAAACACATCTGTCAATTTGTCAATGATTTCATAGACAACATATAGGTTGAGTCATCACATCGTGTCATCAAACGGATGAAATTGGACCTACAGGAGATTCGAGCTAGTGATGACATGGCGAGTCTCGACGAATCACGGAAGTGCTCTTCTCCTGATAAGTCGCTTGCTCGCACCCCACAGCGACCAATTCCCCAGCCCATTGTACGTGAATCTATCGCTATTCACAAATTTCACGCTGCGACTGATATTTGTGGATTTAGACCAGGGAAGCACAGCAACGACTAGACGAGATGAGACAATTGATCAGTAAACGCCAGCAGGAGGGCACCCCTTTCAGTCGACCACGAAGTTTTGTGACAGAACTATCTACGCCTGCACCACCTGCAACGCTGGGTACATCGAACATCAGCCTGTTGAGCGAGTCCGTTGCTGATGCTGACAAGCTCCTGGCTTCTGCTTTGTCAAGCCATGAGACATTGCACCAGAACCTTACGCAAGTGGTGTCTGATTTCAAGGAGGTACGAAAGGACAACAACTCTCGAAGTCATGACTCACCTTTTCCGCATAGAAACTATCGGACTTGGAGAAAGCTCGAGTGGAACTTCAGAACACGAAACGTCAATGCGAACTTGTGAAGAGTCTTCTTGCAGATGCTACAGCAGAGAAGGAGATCATGTACGAGGTCTGTGTCCCGCATTATAATCGAATCCTAGGAGCTCATCAATATCCCAGGCGTTCAACGAAGAGCTAGATGCTATGTATAACGACGCACATCTCCCGGATGACGAAGCATGGACCAACATGACAACTGATCTTCGCGAGTCGAAGGAATCGCAGAATGCACTAAGAAAGGAGAACTCGCAAGTGTCATGCTTTCCGTTCCATTGATCCTCGACTGAATTTTGTTTCCTATAGACATTTGAAAAGGAGGCTAGCTGAGGTCGAATCTGAAAAAGAAGAGTGCGTATTCGTTTCACTTCGGAACATTCGACACAAACCAACTGCTTCAATTCCAGATGGGGTGCATTGCTGCGGGCACACGGACTTATCCCTTAGCTCAGGGACTATCTTATTTATCTTTTAGCATTCGCTTGTATATTGTTATCATCTCTGCACGCTCACATGTAATTCTGATCATCTCATATCTAGCAAACGTACAGTCTGAAAATGTGTGCCAATCCGATAAATTCGACTTAGCGTCACTCATATACCAGGATGTCGCAGTTGTCCATTAGAGTGACATTGTTAGCTCGAATTAACGCGTCCATGGTCTATCACTATATCACTTCCAAGCGGAATAAAGTTGATGAATCATGATTATAGGTCGGTGCATACCGTGAGAGCGTTGGAGCGGTGATTTCTGAGAATTCCTGACATAAGAACACGTGATGAATGGTTATTGAGCAGGGCATGGTATTATTGAAAAGATGGCTTGTGATGGTGCGCAATCATGAGACGCCTACAAAGGCCACCGCCCAATCCCATCGTGAGTGCTGCCAGTATGTCCATAGCTAAAGTCAATGATACGAAGGTTGGGTAGTGAGACGATCTAAGTATGTGAGAATACAATTTTCAAAATTGAATTCACATTAGCGACGCACCTGTATGTTGAGGGAGTAATTGCACTTTCGATCGAAATAACTTTCACCATACCAATGGGGCCGATCATACAGTGGGATAAGTGTGCCATCGACGAGGCACCAGCCATCACGCCATGCCTTGCAGGAGTGCTTTTCGACCCATGTTTTTGCCTCTTCTTTCTCTTCTAGAGTAGGAAAACGTACTGCCTTGTCCATAAATGAACGACGCAGGATTGCTGTCATTACTCGCTTTGTATTTAGCGAGACAGTTCCATGACCTCCAGCTGCCCACCGTGCGACCTGTGACTGGCTAGCTGCATTACCATTGTGTCCAAACCTATAGAGGGTGATTGCCAATTGCTCTTCGACTGGCTGCTGTGGGTTGTTTGAGTTATTGAAGAACACTGTATCGTCCTTTATCTTTTCAACAATTTTGTCGAATGTGTCTGGATTGACCCGCAGGATTTCCTGAAACTCATCAGGCCGTTCGACTTTAAGGACTTCGAGGATATGTGGTAGCTGAGAGGGGGCTTTCGGGATAGGCTTGTTGCGTGCAGCATCATAACGACGAGCATATATGGCCCTGGTATGTGCACCTGACATATTGTGATAGCCTTGAGTTAGCATGTTCAGCCTCGTCATCAGCATCATCACTCAAATCCCAATCAGACTCGGACTCGGAGTCATCACTGCTTGACATATTGGCAGCAGAGCTTTCAGTAGAGGTATCGTCGTCTGAACTCTTTGACAGTGTACTTTCCGAGTCTGAGCCTGACAAACTTCCCCCAGAGCTAACTGGGGTACTGTCCGACTCCATGTCAGATGGCTGCATCAGTAAACTACAACTTTCTCACAGAGGTCACACACATGGGGCCTCACAACAGTAAGTCACGAGGCTCCACAGTTCACACAGGCTCACAGTTCATAGCGACACAACAATTACAGTCGCTCATAGCTAAACAAGACTCACAGTTAAACAGGGCCAAGGTCATAATCTAGTACTATAAAGTTGTTTGACTTGAGGCTCAGCCGGACTCGAACAAAAGTGTGACAAGAATTGATTCGGAACATATGGCTCAAAGCTACATAGCATAACTATGGAAATACCAAATATATAGACAAGGACAACATAACACAAAATGATGATACAAGACCTCGAATAATCAATCAAGAATTATTCCAGAACGTCGCCCATGTAAACCTTCCAAGTGTGAAGCATTAGAATCAACAATATTGCAAGAGAAAGGACACACGTACCACGCAAACTTGATGGACCTTGTTCTTGTGATGGATGACTGGGAGGGATGTGGGACCAACCGTGGTCTCTAAAAACAACTCTCATACATCCCAGCCCAATATCTGTCTGATCTATCATCTTCTCGGCTGCTGCTGCACAGACTCTGAGCAGGCTCGCAAACACCTCATTTTCCCGTATCACGCAGTCTGCAAGCTCTTTCTGAGCGAGGAAGACATCGCGCTTGGCTCTTGCAAGATCCAGCACAAGGCTTGCCTCGGTGTTAGTTGGTTCATGGACTCCGGGCTATTCCAATATAAGGTGTGATGAAAAATGGCGGAAATGACGACTCGGATGGACTCACAATTGAATTTACAGCTTCAAGAATTTCGTATAGGTCACATATACCACGAGGTGCTCCCTCATTGTATTCGTTATTGGAGCGAGAGGAATCATCAGGGCAGGAAGCAAGTGCTGACAGTGATCGCAAAGTAGCGATATTAAACTTGAGTGATGAGGATGACATGTCAGTATCTGGAAAATGCCTGAATTCAAATCTGATTTTGTTTCGCTAAGTCCGCGACTCAGAGATATCAATATCAGCAGCCTGAGCGCCATGGCACTAGTTCCAAGTCATTGCCCATCGTGCGGAAAGCAATTCAAGGACCATACCTCCGTCGCTCGTCATATGAGCCAACCTCGTTCTGGGTGTAATAGCTGGCTAGACGACTTAATCCAACTCAACTCCATCTTGCCATCTAGTACGGAACATGATCCCATGGTGGTGGACGACATCAATGACCCTCAAGTAGATGCGAGTTCCTATGATTTTTGGAGTCAAGGAGAGGATTTGGACTCTGAAGGTGGAACTCGGGATGAGGACAGTGAGGTCAAAGCAACCGACTACTTTCCGGAGCCCCCGCTGGCTTTCGAAGAGGGTTACACATTTTTAAGCTTATTCGATGCTGACGAAAACAGTATATATCGCAAAACAAATCTCTACTATCCATTCAGTGGTAGGAGGGAATGGCGACTTGCCGCGTGGCTTCTGCGTTCGGGCTTAAGCATGGAGAAAATAAATTCCTTTCTAGCGCTAGAGATGGTCAGTGTTTGATTTAATATTGCAATGATCACTTCTCTGAGACAGTACTTAGATCGATGACCTACCTTTATCCTTCCATTCAGCAAAAGAGCTACGTGGTCGAGCTGAATCGCTGCCTAGCAGTCCGCGTTGGAAGTCCCAGGTCATTCAAATGTTGCATCCCACAAAGTCTCCGGCTGTTCTTTACTGGCGGGATCCTCTTGAATGTATCGCTACGATATTCAACCATCCTTTATTTCGCAATTGTCTCGACTACACATCTCGCAAGGAGTATAGCACAACGCAGAGGCACTCTCGGATATATACCGAATGGATGATGGGTGATCATGCCTGGGAGATGCAGGTATGTATTAGTCCCTCTTGAAGTCATCATCTCATTTGTTCTTGAAGTCAGCGCTTCCCCATGGTGCAACTCTCCTCGGAACTATTCTATCGTTGGACAAGACATGCATTACTGCATTGTCAGGCGATCGTGTCGCGCACCCTCTCCTCATCAGCCTCGCCAACATCTACATGACCACGCGGCTCAAATCATCCTCCAACGCTTTCCTTCTCACTGCCCTACTACCGGTCACAAAATTTGTTCACAAAAACAAACGAATGAGAGGCGTGTTGCAGGATCGGCTCGTTCACAATTGCTTGAACATCGTACTCGAACCGTTGAAGCTCGCTGCTCGAAATGGCGTGATGATGTCAGATCCTATGGGTCGCAGTCGTTACTGCTTTACTATGCTTGCTAGCTATATTGCTGACACCCCCGAGGCAATGATGCTGGCATGCGTTGGTGGAAAGACATCTCCAGTGACGATAGCAATGTACAAACAATTCGGGGATCCCTTCCAGCACGAACCCCGGACTCGAGCAAAAACTCTTGAGCAATTGAAAATCGTGCGCTCACGCGCTTGTCCAGATGATCTCGAAGCATTTTTCCGTGAGGCGCAGAAGTTTCGCCTAAATGGCATGGATGAACCATTTTGGTGGGACTGGTTACTAGCAGAACCGTCCCGGTTTTTTACACCCGAATCGCTTCACCACATTCACAAGGAGTTTTGGGACCATGATGCGCAATGGATTATCCTTGCAGTGGGAAAGTCTGAAATAGATTTTCGTTTTTCAATCATTCAGCCCACTACTGGTTATCGGCACTTTCATACAGGTATCTCAAAACTTAAGCAGGTTACAGGCCGTTGTCACCTGAGACGTCCAGCGGTCAATTATCGCGGTCAGCACGGATGCAGCACCTCCCGGTGTTGTTGTTGCTGTACACGCACTCATGCACTTTCGATATCTTGTGCAGTCGCCGTCTATTGATGATAGGGATCTTACTCGTATCACAGCCGCACTGGACGAGTTCCATGTGAACAAGCACGCGATCATTGCTGCTGGTGTCCGCCAGGGCAAAGGTGGTAAAGTTATCGACAACTGGCATATTCCAAAACTCGAACTTATGCAGAGTATTGTCCCTAGTATCCGCAACTCCGGCATCATTGCACAGTGGTCTGCAGATGTCACTGAACATGCGCACATCACCGAGGTCAAAGACCCTGCAAGGTCCAGCAACAACAACAATTATGACCCACAAATCTGTCGTTACCTTGATCGCGCTGATAAATGCAATCGATTTGACCTCGCCACAAGCCTGTTAGATCACTCGGAGGACACGGGAGTTGTTGGGGAGGAATTTGTCGAGGAGGATGACGAAATCGATTATTACATGGATGTCATTCCCACAGAGCTACCATCCCCAACTCGAAGACCTGGACAGCCTCGTCCTATCACGGATTACTTTTCAATCGCCAAAATACTCCAACAGAAGGAAGTTGGATCGGTACCTGTCCCACTTCGTTCTTTTGTCGTCGGACGCACTGCTCTTCATCTCGCTTACGATCCATCCATCAAGAACACCACTGTCGATGAAGTTGCGATCATGTTCGGCCTTCCTGACTTGCGACCTGCTATTGCTGATTTTCTTTACCGTGAAGCGACCTACGGTAGTCACATTCACTCGATAGGTGGTCCTAGAAGGGCTGCGCATGACGCCGAGCTCCCGTTTGACAAAGTTCAAGTGTGGTTTAAAGTTCGTTTGCAGGAGACTGAGTTTCACGATCCTCATATCATTCGACCCGCTCAAACACTTAATTGCGCACCGCCTAGTGACCCTTGGACATTAGGTCATTATGATACAGTTATCATTCAGACCAGCTCAGGGCACTCCTGGCCTGCCAGCGGCCTTTCAGGTACATTCTTTCTGTTTTTCATGGTAATCTTCACTAAGCCAAATAATGATCCCCTGCAGGGCACTCCATTGCGCAAATTAGGCTCGTCATTCGCCCTGTTGGCAAAAGCAAGACACGATGGGCATGGGACAATCAGTACTTAACTTACGTCCAACATTTTGATATTTCCAGTGAACGCAATCCGACCACTCAATTGCACACAGTGAAAAGAGCAAAACGCTCTAATGGTACACGGATGGGTGACATCATTCCAGTCTCTCAGTTTAAAGCGCCTGTCCATCTCATTCCTCGTTTTGGTACTACTGCAGACATGCGTCTCACGGCGTACAATAGCATGGAACACGCCACGGAGTTTTGGCTGAATTATTTTTGGGACAAACATACCTTTTTTGCACTATCCGAGTAGTACTTGCACCAAGTCTATACTTGATATGCACCATTTTCGTAGGCTAAAAGATATACTTATGTACTTCAGTATTCCGTTGTTGAATGTCATTGTTGCTCTTACCTGGCACTAGCTTGAAATCATGGCACCCGCAGAACACAGTAAAACTGTAGACTTTGGGATGAAGTTAGCATCGCTGATGTCGGCTCCTCGCATCAGTGATGTGCCTACGCTGGATAAACTCACCGATCTCGAGCTTAATCACTTAATCGTTGAAGAAGAAGAACCAGCCGATGCTGAGCAGCCTCTCAGCTATATGTTATCACGGATTTTTAGGACATTCACCCTTGAAGTCCCAGACGTCACAGAGCTCCAGGTTCCATTACATAAAAT
The DNA here is from genome assembly GCF_016647785.1 of Suillus fuscotomentosus. NCBI lineage: Eukaryota > Fungi > Basidiomycota > Agaricomycetes > Boletales > Suillaceae > Suillus > Suillus fuscotomentosus. Next base: position 560,365 of record NW_024539515.1, read on the forward strand.
TCGTTATCGTGACTCCAGACTACACGATAAATTTGCTCACCTCGATGAACAGTCCATGGTTCCCTTGTATGACGACGTCAACTGTAGATGGAACTGGGCCCTTCCAAAGTGCACACCGTGAATCTGGCATTGATCAACTACCCGATCTTGAAGAGGATGGAGACGGAGAAGAGAATAGCGGGGGAAACTTGGAGTTTGGGAGTGGGGAGAGCCCATTAACTCAACACCCTCCGGGGGTCAGCACTACTGGCAATGACAGCCCCAAACCACACACATTGGAAGATATCTTCTCGGCATTCTTTAACATCACATGTGCTGCTGTTGCCCAGAAGAAGCGAACAGAAGTTATGGAGGCAAACAGCGGAGCAGTCGTTCGCACTTGGAGTGCACGCAACTCTGTGCGCCCTGTGAAGGATCAAGAAGTCATGCGGAAGCCTGACCTTGCGTTGTTGGACGACGTGGAGGCTCGCTGGGATACCATTAAAGCAGTTTGTGAGTTGACGTCGCAAGTTTACACACCCACAGGCACAATTGGAAAGACGATCGACAACAAGGCTTACCTTCTACTGAGACGCCAACCTTGGAGGCATTTTGTCTTACTTTGCTCCCTTACCAATGGATATCGCGAACTGCGAGTCCACATGTACGACCATGCAGGTGGTGTCATGACGCCTCCTATCCATATCGACAATGCTCCAAATCATTACCTGCAAATCTTATCCAGCGTCGTCTTCGGTAGTCTTGAGTGTATTGGGTATGATCCTTCCATCAGTATATTTACGAAGACGCTTCGCCCCGCTCAACTCGAAGATCCAACTTCTCGCCCTTCTACGAACAGACCACCCGCACAAGGTCCCCAGGCAGGAAGTCTGATCGCAGGCACTGCAACACCCGAGTCTGCCTTGGGGACAGACTCAAACACGGAGATGTCGGATGAGGAAAGCCTCCCCATAGACCCCCCTCAGTTAGAAATACCCCAAGATCCCCTTCATGCCACTTTTTCAACCCCGATCGGCAGGATCATAGTCAATGACCATGCATATGATATTCTCGAACTCATATTCTCGAGTCAGGGGCTCGTTGGGCGCGGTACCGTGTGCTATTTAGCCAGGAGGAATGGTAAAGAATACATCATCAAGGATCATTGGGTCCTTGGGGGTAAAGATGTTGCGTTGAACGAGGTTAAAATGCTGGGGGAGATGCGAGGGGTCCGTGGCGTGCCAGAACTGGTCGAGTATTGGCTTGTCGAGATCGCGCCCAATGAGGTTGACGAAATGATGAACTATCGATACAAGGTTTTTGGAAGTATCAGAGGCACCTCTCGTACGCATGTTCGTTTGGTTTTGAAACCTCACGCACGACCTTTGCATGCATTCCGGACAAGAGTAGAGCTGGTGAGCGCTCTTCGGGACATCGTCAAAAGTATGTATTTGTTTATGTCTGATCCGCTCTGTGTTCTAATGACATGTTTCTCAGTTCAACAGACAGCGGTCGAGGAACGTGGAATTCTTCACCGTGATTGTAGTGTCAATAATGCTATGATCGAGGATGATGGCAATGGTACCAACGGACTCCTGATTGATTGGGAATTCGCGGTGCATATCCATGCTGGCCAAAAATACGTTATCGGTGGGATGGTCAGTACTAGTTATTCTCTACAAGAATTCATGCTCACAGTGAATGTTAGGGCACATTGCCTTTCATGTCACGTTCACTTCTGTGGCAGCTTTCAGAGGCTGTTGGCGACCCTGCAACATCTGCTCGCAGCTGGAAGGTGAAGGTTGCCATGTCTTCCCTTACAAAACCGCCCCCCCTCATCCTACATCACTACCATGACGATTTGGAGTCGCTTTTTTACGTCTTGGTGTGCATCTGCATTGAATTCAGGGGTCCTCTTGGAGTTAGATGTGATCTCTCAGCTGATAGGAGTCAAGAATGGCTACCGCATCTATGGTCCGCCAGCACGTTACAAGTTGGCGGCGATGTGAAGACTTCGTTTTTTTTTCACCCAAATGCGCACAAACTGCAGAAACAATTCCACCCCTACTTCAAGACACTACTCCCACTCGCAACGGAATGGTACCACCTGATCAGGAACAAAGGACAGTCAAATGCAGTAACTTTCCAGGAGGTCCTCAATCTGTTGGATACACATCTTGCCAAGCTTCCGAAGGATGAGCCTTCCCCCGAGCTTCTGTTCGCAAGGAAGGTTATTGCAGCGCTGCCGAAAAAGAGACAGGCCAGTGACTTTGAGGAGGGTGATCGGGTTGATCATCATCTCGACCAACCATCCCAACCATCAATTACTGAACGTCCTAACCAGATTCCTGGTCGGATGGGCTGGACAATGGAAGTTATGCCCCAGTCCAAACATAACAGAACTACATAATTTACTACAGTCGTCGTCACCTTCATCCATACTAGAGTAATACCCCCTCCCATGTATACCGTTTTGACATTGAAATATTCTCACGAGTCATAATATCTCACGCCCGGCCCTAACTTGATACACTCACTACACACGTTTACTCCCAGCCTATCGACTGACTGACTCCTCATATGAGACTCTTGGACTCGGCTAGCTTCTCATCAACCCCATTCGCGACCCCCGGGCTGCGCTGTATTACATTTGGTGTGCTTCAAGTTGTCCAATGACGTATTTACTTATAGTTATTTTCAAGCGCTTTTCAAGCTGCGATGGCGGATTATATTTAAAAGTGAGTATCAGTAAGTTATAGGTCCAGTGGCTCACTTCTCCCCCTTCGCTAGTCATGCCTGGAAGCCCTAAGAAAAAGAGAACGAAGCGCAAAGCTACGGACTCTGATCTCAAGGTGCTTGAAGGGCAAACAGCTCTAGCAAAGAGAGCGCGTGCTCGGGCTAATGCACCATCTGCATCAATTCTCGATCAAGGAGCTGATTCACAGCCTCCTCGACGATCAGGATGCCCAGGCGCAGGGACAGGAGGTAGGGGAGCTCAACTGGAGAAACTGGGCGATATCTTGCATGCTCCAGTGCGGATCAGCCAATCCAAGGGTGCCACCTCCCTTGATCCGAACACTCCTGCAAACCCTCTCGCTCCTGAACCGACTCGCAAGGGTCGCGGGAGTCGTTCCAAGGTATCTTTTCTCTTTGTTCGTGTTCAACAATACTAAAGAGACATAGAAGAAACAACCCCCTCCGCCATATAGCCCTTCGGTGGAACCAGACACCACGACTCTGAAATCACGCTCGAAGAAAAACAAGGTGAGTTTCTACTGTGTGAACGATCACGTATTAATTCATATATGCAGGATACTGTTGTTTCTGCTCCGAGCTTCGAACTCAACCATCAGCCAATTTTTTTGCAGTGGGAAGCTGGGGGACGATACAGATTTTTGCCACCGATTGTCCCTGCCGGTACAGAGCCAGATCTTCAAGCATTGAACAACTCCTTTGTGGCCACAGCCAAGAAGGCGCACGCCCTGCCCGATTCCCATTCTTCTTTAAGTCAAACTTGTGTTACTGCTCTTAACATATCCCAACCTCAGGTTCCTGTCACTACTCATAGCGTCCAAGATCCTATACTTTCCGGGACCAATTCATCTGCGATGCTACCGGATGTGAACTTTTACCGAAACTTAGATCCTGCCCTCCGGCTGCCTGTACCGCAAAGTATAGAATCTGAACAGTCTGACACATCAAAAGATGATTCATCTGGCTTGGATGAAAGTAGCGGGGACGAGCAAATTGGTTGGGGAGAAGTTCACAGGCGTCATAGTACACACCCTGGTAAGTCGCTGCCTATTTACGTTCAGGTTGAGCTGAACAGCGACAGGTTTTCTGAGAGAATGCTCACCACCTCAACCTCGGGTAGTCACCGCTCTCCCAACAGATTTCGAATTTCAGCACTCTCGTGATGAAGGTGATGAAGCAGCTGAAAACATTTTGGGAGTTGTTGATGATTTGAGTGAGGATTCGAGCGATGATGGTACAGCGATGAATCAAAAGAGTGCCCCCCAGGTATAAGTCTACTACTCTTTTGGAGTATGCTAATCTGTTGTTCAAGCCGAACGACATTTTGAAGCTTCATCACGAAAGAAACGGTCACCCCCGACTTCCTGATCCTGCTCTCCTGGAGCTTCTCCATGTTGCTGAGGTCGATACCTCCAACCCAAAGGCGAAACGGAAACGGAAGCGGACATCGAAACATAAATCGAAGGTGGTCGATGGATCCGACGATGAAGGGCCAAAGGCCACCCAGCTGGGTTGGTATGGTCCACGCTGGAAGAGTTTTCTCGAGGACGCGAAGGCGGAGTGTCATACTCAGCAGGCATTGGAGAACCCTTTCCCAAGCCTTGTTCATGATCTGCCAGTTTCAATCACAGAGTCTCTCTCAGCCTCTCTTGTGCAATGGCTAAAAAACGGCCAACAAGTTGACGCTGGTAAGCTACTATTTCTCTCCAGATATTCTACTGACTCAGGGTATCCACCAGGTGTGTGGCCCGCTCATAAGCCTGACATGGCGAGACTGGTGCGTATATCCATTTTGTAGTGCGCTTCATATCTTATTTGTTTTTTAGCTGTATGATGACTTGGCAACTTGGCGATCTGATCTCAAAAAAATCGTCATCTCCGTTACGCCTTCAGCATACAGTCTTTCCCCGCCAGTTGACATTCCCGCTCAAGAGCGTGCAGCTTGGGTTGAGGTCGCCGCCGCAGAATTACTGGCCGATGGTAGATTTCTCCGCCATGGAGTCGACGAATTGGGGAAAACCAAGAACTTTGCTCACCCTGCGCTTCTTCAGGCCATCATTCTTTTTTACTATACTGGGTCTTATCGCATTGCTCATAGGCGACCAGCCATTTTTCGGAAGGAGGTTCCATTAAAATGCCTAGCTCTCGTTTGCACCGCGGTACGTCCAGGATATTGACATTTCAACATTCTGACACATTACTTTCAGTTTCATTACGTCTTCCAGGGCCTCAAGAAAAACGGCAATGGCAAGTCTTATTCAAAATTTACCTCGAAGGAGTATGAGTAGTGCCTCCGAAGTCCGGTTCGGTCAGGTTCATGGCCCTATGTCTGCAAACCCTGAACTTGACCATTGGTCAGGTTCAGGCATGGTGGCCGAACCTTGGACCGGACGCCTTCGAACGCGTTCGGAAGGGTTCAGTTCAGGTTCAGAACACGTTCGAACTCTCGAACCGTTGTTTAAATTGCAAAAAAAATTAAAATTGACAAAAAATGAGAACAAAACCTGCTAGTACGAATAACTACTAAAACTCTTCCTCGACGACAACGCAGTTATCGTAAGGAGCAGCAAACTCAGCCTGGGATGTTGCAGAAATGTGGCCTTGACGGTATGCGCTCTTGAGCAACTGGAGAGCCTCGAATGTTGCTGGCTGCAAACAGCTGCGACGTGCGGTCCCAGTAATGCCGCCGCTTGAAAATGCACGCTCGGATGCAACTGCGGATCCCTGGATGGCAAGGTAATCCTTCGCGATGCGGGAGATGGTCGGGTACTGGATAGAATGGTGCTTGAAAAGTTTTTTGATGATATTAGTATGCAAACAACATAAATTAAACAATAAGACGTACCCCCCACCAGCCCACTACGTTGTCGACATCCTCAAGGGGTGCATCTAGGTAGTCCTCAAGTTCTTGACAAGGCCTTCGTGTAGTTGTGTCGTTCATGACACGCGATTTGACAGAGCTGCGCATCCAACTATGGCCATATGATCCTTGGCGAGTGAGCGAAGATGGGACGGTGACAGATGGCTCTGCAGGAGCCTGTGAGACAGTACTGCAATGATGATATATAATGCCAGAACAGCAGTGTGGTGAATCAAAAGTGCGGACAGTATGTCCTGAAATAAATGGCATTAGAAGTTAGCAACGACAAACAGTGAACGTGTTGTGAACGTACCGGCACCTTGATAAGTCGCATTGCTGAAGAGACCAAGAGAAGAACACGGATGAGGGCAATGTAGTTACTGCAAGTAGGCTAGAAGGGGGGGAAGACAGTAAAGCGACGGGCAAGCACAATGCTTAAACAGAAAACCTTACCAAAAACATGAGGCTTCGTTGCCGGTTTGAGAATCTAAGTTGGATAAAAATACATCAGGTTCAAACCGGTCCGGACGCGTCTGGACCGGTTCACGTGCTCCAGGAAAATACCGGACCTCGGACCTATTAGGGGGTTCGGTCCAGCAGAAATACCGGACCTGTGACTGAACCAATGGTCCAGTCCGCAAAGGTTCGAGTTCGAACCTAGGTTCGGGACCGGACTTCGGAGGCACTAAGTATGAGTCCATCTATCATTCGATGCTTGAGCTACTTGATGCTGTCATGAAAGACCCATATCACGGTCCGAAGCTGGTGCAGCAACTCCGTGAATGGGCCAAGATTGGATGGTAAGGAGGCTTTTACATAGTGTTCAATACTGATGAATTTATTCAGGGCAGAAACATCGAAACTCGACGGCATTGACACATCCAAACATTGCCACCTGCGCGTCCAACTCGATTGAGTTCTCCCGTCTCCTGGCAGTGTCAATCGTCACACATCATATTCTTGCGCATATACTTTTACCTTTTTGCTCGTTGTCTGCTAGTATCGTGTTTCGCGCTGATTGAATTTATCGTCGTTTGTTTGCTACTATTGTACCCGAGTCGAGTGAGCTTCTGAGTCATTTGTGAGTATCTGCGCGAGCATGGACAGATCTGTACAAGACAAGACAGAAAAATGAGCTACTGTACCCGAGCCGAGTGAACTTCTGAGTGGTTTGTGAATATCTGCATGAACATGGACAGATCTGTACAAACAGACAGAAAAATGATGATATTCAAGACCTATTTGGTCCTCACTAGGCAGGTTTGTGAGGGTCTGTGCAGAGGTTGACAGAAAAAGCTCTACTGTAGTGAACTAGCTAGAAGGGACCAAGCTGTGCACATGGCGCACTGTCCAGATCTGGACAGAGCCCAGTGATTTACTGATGTGTGAAGAGCTTTCTGAGCTTGAAGATGGAAGATGAGGAGACTCGCTAGCATATCCAGCAGCTTGTAAAGCACGCCGACTGCGGGCAGTGCGTCGGCGAGCACGTTTGAGTTTATTGATGCGATACTTGATGAAGTTCCTCAGCAGGTTCTGGGCGCGTTTTTGACGTGGAGTGAAGCGGGGCATGATGCAGTATGGTGTCTGCTCTGACAGTGAATTATTTATAATTATAATTGATCAGTGCATCGTATCAGAATCGTACATCAGAATCTCGAAGTGAAACGGGGGTAGTCAAAGCTGGCGCTGATTCACAGTTTTGAATCGGTGTTAGAATCGGCGAAAATCGTAAATTTGAATCGTGGCAAAATCGCCAACTCTGACTCTCCCTAATAATTGTTGCACTCCTTTGTCTCACTTGTTTTTCGGCATTAAATTCAGTACGACCGAAGTTCTAAGCTAAGTAGTTAAGACGAGATGAGACATCACTGATGCAGCTGGGCAGAGTCGGGGACTGGCGGTTAACCACCGTTACGATTAGATAGCTCGAATGTTATACGCGTCCATGGTCTATCACTATATCACTGTCAACCACATCCACAACCAACTATCTGATCTCACTACAACGCACCGTAAGCTTATAATTATTACTATTGGAACTCTTAACAAGTCCCTGTCGATTAGTGGTTAAATCGCCACGTTGTGGAACTCACAATACCGTGGCGCCGCAGGTTCAATTCCTGCCAGGGACATGTTTTTTCCAACGAAGAGAATGTCATTGAACTACTAGAAAATGATTTTTTTTCTCATCTGTTATAACATAACACCTATGACAGCACGACGAGGACTTTCATCGTTCAACTTGACGTTCCTCGGAACCGCTTCCGCGCAACCGTCCTTAACCCGAAATCATTCTGCACTTGCTCTCCGATTGAATAGCGATGTCTGGTTGTTCGACTGTGGTGAAGCTACGCAGCACCAAATCCAAAGATCTAAAGTGAAGATGGGTAAGATTGAAAAGATCTTTATTACTCATACCCATGGTATGTCGTTGTTAATTTCAACATTGCTTTCCCAGCCGACATTCACTGGCTGATAGGGGATCATATATTTGGTTTACTGCCCCTCTTGGCAAGTATGCTGAACGGTGCCGGAGGAACAGCGGATGGAGTAGAGGATCCTCGTCTGCACATGGTCCAGGACTTATTGGGTGTTTGTACATTTGCCGCACTATTATGTTGCCACTGATTGAGGCTTTCATCAGCCCATCGAAATTTACGGGCCCTTTGGAACCAGGGCATATGTCCGCAATGGCCTCAAGTATACACATACCCTCCTAGGCGCGCCTTACGTCGTTCACGAATTGCGGTTACCTTCTGACCCATTAGATGGAGACCACACCTCTCTAGCCCTTCATGCGTCCGAATCTCCAAACGGCCGTAACATTCTACAAACAAACGGTGTTTGGTCAGACGTGTATCACGACGCCATTGTTTCAGTTTCTGCGGCTCCCATTTTACACTCCGTGCCGTGCGTTGGTTATGTTGTAACAGAGGCACCTATACCCGGAAAAATGGAACCTGCGAAGTACATACCACATCTTAAGCGTACCAAGACGCCGATGTCCGTTATGAGCCGCCTTCAACAGGGAGAGAGCATTGAACTCTCAGATGGCACAGTGTTACAAGGCCCTCTCAAGAGGCCCGGACGTAAACTTGTCATTCTTGGAGACACATATGATCCATCACCAATAGCCGAATTGGCTTCATCTGCGGACTTGCTGATACACGAAGCAACAAATGCCCATTTGCCAGCCTTGGACTCACATACCAAAGCTGAAGACACATTTGAGAGCGTCGAGGCACGCACAAAATCCAGAGGGCACTCTACTCCTCAGATGGCTGGTGCTTTCGCGGCACGGATCAGAGCGAGACATTTAGTACTCAATCATTTCTCGGCCAGATACCCGGGGAACGACGATGTTGATCCAACGGCAAAGACAATTATGGAGGGCATTGCACGTTTAGCTGAAGAGCATCATAGCGGGAAAATTACATGTGCGAGGGATTTTATGAGTTTTGACGTGGATGTACCACAGGAACACGCATAAAATAAGTAGCAATGCACATTCAATCATCTGGTGGGTCAGATAATGCGCTGCTTGCATCGCTTGCTTCTCCTTCTTCCAATTCTTCTCGGGCTTTTTTCGCCTTCACCTTTGGATCTTCTGCAACCTCTCCCATCTCTATGTCGTCATCTTCTTCTGGAGGTCGTAGTGACGAGGGTGTATGCGAACTGGGTGCGAATTCATTGACAGTGGGATTGAGTTTCGATGAGAGCGATGTGCCAATGGGCTGGTCATCCTCCCCATCTTCCTTCTCTTCAGCCACCTCGCCCGTCTCCTTCTCATCTTCATCCAATCCTTCATCCACTATTTGTGAGCTGTCACGCATGTTAGGCAAATTGTCATCGGCTTCTGTGCCGTCTGGGGCTGGCGTAGCAGCAGGGGTCCCTAAACCTGATGTAGCAGATTCTTTGTCTTTGCCCATAAGGCGAAGAGAGCTCAAGTCCATGACAATACTGTCCAAAGCAGTTTTCTGGCCCCTTATGATTCGGTCCTGAGTCTCGTGTTCCGCGTTAATAGCAGCCATGTCATTTTCAAGCGACCGTATCGCCCTGAATATTATTGAGAAATATACCAGAACATTCTGAACATGACCCACTGCTCAAGCTCCTCGCGACTTGGGAGAGTGTTGATCTTCTCGGCAATTGTGTCGTATTCGACCTTTCGCTTGCGTTCCATGTGTGCATGCTCCAGTGCGACTTTCAGCTCCTCAATTTGACTACGCAGAGCATCATGTTCCTTCTCTGCGTATTCATTCCTCAGGCGTCCACTTCCATGCGAAGCTCAATGAACTCACCAATCTTCTCCCGCTCCCGCTGATATTCCTCCACTTGTCTCCGCTCGGCTTCGCATACCATCATGCTCTTTTTAAGAGCTAGTTCAAAGGACGATAGCTCGATTAAGAATGCCTCCCGTGCATCCTCGACTGTTCCAGAAGAACTAGGTGGCACAAGGAGATGGTGTACTAAGGAGGCGTAGTTGTGAAACTTCTTGACCACCCGCCGAAGTGGTCGTTCGTCGTTCGTAATACGCGTGTGTATGATAGCATCTGTTAAAAGCGCGTTGCTTGTCTATTAACATAGGGATCCAGCTTTTAGTATGATTGATTCATGCCTTCTTCTTCAGCAGTTAATGGTGGAATTGGTTGTGATAACTCTGGCACGGTTGATTCTGGGACTGCCATGAACGTTAGCCGTAATACTCTAACACGCGGGAGTCGGGGAGTGAGATCTGATATTTGAGACTTGGATGCGAATGGATTGAAATTCCGTCATGTTACATCAAGGGCTAAATTGTGACTATATTTGGGACAAGGACAACTATTCCTTGAACATTGTGCAATGCGGACGAAAATGTAACAATTGTATTGTATTCGAAAATACCAAAAAATGCAAGAGATCATGCAAACGGACAACATAAATAAGTTAACCCCATTCATCTGGCACAAACGGGGTGACTAGATCATAAATCTCTTCGTTACCTCCTCGTCCTCTTGGAGTTTTTCCGCGGTTGATAACGCGTTTAAACATCCCACCCAGACTTCGAGAGGTATCAGAAAAGTCTGTACTGATCGGCCTCCCGTTGTCTCTGGGATAGCAAGAGTCGATATTTAGAGCAAGCCTCCGAAGGCCACTGGAGCTATCGTGAGCGGCCTTCCTGGAGGCCTGGACAGCTGATTGTAAGTACATTGCGAGGTTGGGAAAGTTGATTGGAAGTGTAGGGTATGGAGTGGAAGTCGCGGGAACCACATAGTATTTTGCCATTGGCGAATCAGCCCCATCACGGAGGAGCTGCGGTAGTGGTGAAAGAGTATAAGAGTAAGGAAGTACGGTTACATCGCCATTGGTATACTTATGCGAGTTTGTGACTGATGGAGGTACTGGCATGTCAGTCGTCAAATAGATAACTGTTCGCCATTCCGAAGCAGAGTGATGGATCTGCAGTGCTGGTCAGCTTTGGTACTCCGCTAGACAGCCATCCTTACCTTGACAAACTGAATTACGGTTCTCAACTTCAGCTCATCATCTTTTGCAACAGTAAGAGCTTCTATGGTGGGCTCGACGCGAGTCCCACTCAATCGCGCCATTAGCTTCAACAGGTGACGCCAGGAGGGTGACTGAATGTGAAATATTGGTGCCTTCCCGTATGGTAATGTTATAATATTGGGCATGGCCTCTCCCATAGGTGACAATATTGTGGAGATTGATGGTGGTTTAAAGCCCATTGCTGCAAAGTATTCAATGAGACGAAGAAGAGCTCACGACGACAATACTCACAGACACCCATCAACATATCTGGTTCAACATACTGGTTGGCGGTCAGTATTGGCGGGGATCGAGCGACAAAATCAGTCCCCTCATCACCCTCTTCCTCTTGGGTGTCTTCGTCAACTGAATCCAATATATCTGGGTGAGATGGGAAGCTGAAGGAAAGAGGTGGACTCGTTGATGCAGTTTGGACCGACATTGCAGGGGTGAAGAGCGAGTGGATTTGTTCACTTGATGAAGATCGACCACTCAAAGAACTACTCTCGGAGTTTGCGACAGACGACTTGCGTGGAAGTGGCTGTCTGGGTGATGGTAAAAGAGGTTCCATGCTCAGATTCTGCTGTGGCGATGACATTGGATGTGAAGATACAGGATTTGGACCCGGCAAGGGACGAATGTAATCACTTGAGCTCGATCGACGGAACTCGACGGATGTAGAAGACATGGTGGATGTTCCAGCAGTACCACAGCCAGCGTTCATTGATAAATCGTTCGGTTTCAAAATGGTCGAGACAGTATTGTTATGTGATGGTTGTGTTGGAGTGAAGTTTTCTCGACTCGAGATAGTGGCATCAGTTGCGGATTGTATTGATTCTTGACTTTCCTTGCCCGACTCATAGACAGATTTTTCATCGAAGGAACTCTCGGATGTGGAGGGTGTAATCATGTGCAGAAAGCTTGTGCCTTCTGGGAATTGTTGATGATTCTGGGGGCTGAGGTGGACGTTTTCGAGAGAAACAGGTATGAAAGATGTCGAGGGTTCACCCGAAGAATCCTGATGTCCGTCGAAGATGTTATCAGACACAATCTTGCTGTAACTGTTGGCGAAGGTACGTGATTCTTCCAACGCCTTCATCAAATCTGCTTCTTCCTGAGCGAGAATGTCATCCTCCCGCTGACGCGCCTCTGACTCAGATAACGCTAGCGCTAGTGCGATATCTTTGTCATCAGTGAGAGATTCTTCACTGAACATCGGTCGGCTAGATGGCCCTGCAATAGGACCAGGAATGGACTGTGGATAGAGCGGGTTGCGCTGTGAGGAAGCAGTAGTTGTCATTGGTGGTTTCGGAGGAATAGGTGGTCGTGGAATGGTATGGATAAGAGGTGCCGTAATTCCGATTGGTTTCTGGGGTACGGGAGGCGATGTTGAGGAGGGATGCTGCCTAGGATAGAAGTAATCGCCATAAAATGACGTATGTGGTGGGGATGCAAGAAATGAGGTGGGAGAATTGTATAGAAGTGCAGTTTGTTGTTGCTGAAGACCAGTATCACTGGCGGAAGGCCGTCGACCAGGGGTCAAACTCGCAGGAATATTATGTCTCGTCTGGATACTGGAATTGGCCGCGAGAGATTGGGATTGAAACGGTGAACCTGGCAATGTTGTATAGCGGGTTCGAGGTGAAGGTGCTCGTCCGTTACTAGTAGATGTCAAACTGAGGGATGGGGAGTGATGAGGAATCCACGATGCTGCACCATCATCATCATGCTCGTTAACGCCGCCATATCAAATAAATTGGAACTTTGCTCACATTGTTGATTGTAATGCATCCCAAACCCCCTTCACTCATAAAGTTTTAGCTGTTTACAGGTTTCCGAGTCAGCGGCTAGTAGCTGCGCTGATCCGAGTATCAGCCAGCCAATTTTCCTGTGGTAGCCTAAAAGGGCCTTTGCAGAACAACTGCTGCGAAGGGTATCTGGAATCAACCTGGGAGGTTAGAGCGAGCAAAGAGACTGAATGCACACAGAAGGATGAGTCTGGTGTGAGAGAACACGCGGAAAAGTCATTGAGCGCGCTCGAACTCAGTTCACGCTTAGGACTCGCATCTTCGGACATATTGGGCGCGGTCTCCTATAAACGCTCAAGCTCAAGCCCTGGTCTAAGCTGTGCGTCACATCGAGTACCTGAATAATGTGCCTCTACTTCTGTCGGACAGTACTACTCTTGGCATAATTCCTGGATAAATGTCATTGGCAGCAAGATCAATCCAGAACAAAATCCAGATATACAAGCCAAGGCAGTACTTTAACAGTCTAGCGTACAAAATGCAAAGGGACAAATGAATGGTGTAAACATGTATGCTGGGTAAGTGCTTGTGTAGAGTCAAAGACAAAGAATATGCATAGGACGGAATAATTGCAGTAAAAAAGATAACGAAACGACACGGAGACCGATGCAACGTGAAACGCGAGAGCGTAAAAAGGTCATGATACATGAGATGCAGTGACTTTTGCGGAAAGGCCTTGTACAGCCGAAGTCTTGAATCCAAGTCTCCGCATGACGGCCAGAAGATCAGCCCTCTGCACGGGTTTAGTGAGTGAGGCAGTAAATAAGCTGCTGTCGTTCGTGTCTGCAGCGCTGTAGGCACTGACAGCAACCATAGGTGTGTTGGAATTCCTGCCATTAGTTGTCTTGATGTATCGAGCAGCACCCTCACCATCAACTACAAGTTGCGACAAACATCAGGAAACAGGCACACTAGACTGAGTGCATCACGTACCGACTGGCATGTGTAAATCCATGAGGATACAGTCAAATTCTATGAGAAATTAGACCATAAAACCACGACGCGAGTATCAAGCCTACTTACTGATATCACCCATGGCAACGCTCATGGCCTCTGACCCATCCGCAACCACGACTACGCGGCAACCAAGACGTATGAGAAGCGTCTCCAGTATTTTGGCGGTTATTGGGTTGTCCTCGGCGAGTAGACAAGTCACCGCACGGTCGGTGGGATCGGGCCCTTTCTTCAAGTCGATCGAGTGAACCGATGAAGGAGGCGTGTCGAACTGACTCGAACTTTGCCCCGCCGACGAGGGCCAGTGATCAGAGCCAGAACCTTCGCCAACACTACTGGAAACAGACGCCTTGCGCAAACGGCTTGGCATCGTGTTCCTCCGCTCCACGCCATCCAGATGGTTAAGTTTGAAACGCTCCAATGCTCCAAATTCAGACGGCTTGCGCGCGTGACTGCCGCTGCTACTCCCGGGTGTCGAAGGAGGCATACTTGCTCGTGAAGGAGATGAAGCTATGGATGAAGTGGACGTTGATGGTGAGGGAGGACCCTGAGAAAATGACTTCTGATCTAGAGCTGTCACTACACTGGGCGGCTTCTTGAACCTCTGCGAGGTGCTCTTCCTCCTGCTATGTGAGCCTACCGGGTCGGACAAGGTATGCGTCATCGGGGCAAGTTGGTCTGTCTTCAATTTGCGAATAACATCGTCATTCGCTTGTTTTAAGACCGGTAAGTTCTTGAAACTGAACGACCCAAAATCGTCACTAGCAGGCGACGGGGCTGCATCACGACTGCCCAGCAGTGGTATAGGCTGTGCTGGGGGAGGCAGTGTGAGCGACGGGCTATCCATAGGGTTTGAGATAGCGATATCCTCTTCGTGGAATAACTGAGGTATTGCCCCACGCGGATCGAAGTAATCGGTCGATTCAGGATCAGAAACTTGAGGAATGAATGCCGCCTCTGTAGACGTCACCTTGTCCCACTCTATGCCTTCAAAGAAAGGATGCCCCTTAATTTCATCTGCGCCACCAGCCCCGAGACGAGCGGATGGGTCTATACGCATCAGCCGTTGCATGAAGTCACGAGCTTCGTCGGAGAACTCCACCCAGTCCTCGTGCCATTCGATGTGTCCAGAAAGGATATTCTCAAAAACCTTCTCTGGCGTCTCCGCATGGAAGGGGGGAATGCCGTATAAAAATTCGTAAGTTATGACACCAAGAGCCCACTGTGCGGTAGACAGCTTAGCAACGTGGACGCACAAGGCAACGATAAGGCACTAACCCAGTCCACTGCAGCATCATCTCCACGAAGGCCAAGAATGGTTTCTGGAGCAAGGTAATCTGGCGTACCAACAAACTTCTGCTCCCCCGGGGGTGTGTGACCACCCGAGTACGAGCGCAAGTCGGTGGTCAATTCCGTGGCAAACGATTGCAGAGGACTTTCACCAGCCCTGCTTCGGCGTGAATGATGATTGTATATAGATTCGGAACCAGATTCGCTTGCGTCATCTGTGGAAAGCTGATGAGGCGAAATTCCTTGTCGTGGCACTGGATGTGTTCCCTGGTTAAAGTACGAACCTCCGCCAATCATTTCGGTTGAAAGTAAGGGTGATGAAAGAAAGCCAGAGTCAATTGAAGGTGGTCGCGAACGTGAATCATATCTTGTGCGATGTCTGGTACCCATGCCCATGGGTTCGCGCGTTTGACGACCAAGGAGACCAATCCTACTCAAACCGAAATCAGTGAGTTTCAAGTGACCGTGCTGGTCGATGAGAAGGTTGTCAGGCTTCAAGTCACTGCAAAAATGATAAGCATGCGGCTTCTGCACATTTTGTAGAACTTACCGGTGAACAACGCCACGCTGGTGGAGATACTCAAGCCCCAGTACAACTTCAGCAATGTATTGCTTCGTCCACTCTTCGGGAAGCGAGCCCAAAGACTTGATGAGAGCGGCACAATCGCCACCATTCAGATACTCCATAACCAGATACAAGTTTTCCTTGCTCTGGAATGTGAAGTACAATTTGGCAACGAACGGTGACTCGGCCTGCTTCATAAGAATCATGCGCTCCGCCTTGACATTCGTGATTTGGTTCTTCGCAATCATATCGGCCTTTTTCAGAACCTTAATAGCGTAATAGTCTCCAGTCGCCTTCTTCTTCGCAAGGAAGACAGATCCAAAGGCTCCTTTGCTGATAGGCTTGATGATGTCAAAGTCTTTGATAGAAGTCGGAGTCGATCGTGATAATGGAGCTGCAGACGATTGGCGAGGAGATAGAGGGACATTTGATACTGAAGGACTAAATATGGGATTCACTGTAGAATGACGGCGATGCCCGCGTCGTGTAGCAGTGGGCGCATCTCGAGGGGATATGCTGGGTGACAGGGGCGGGGTGACCAAAAGCCGCGGTTCCAGAAGGTTGCTGGCCGAACGTCGTGTTCTAACGGTAGCATTCCCAGGTAGACTGTCGTTGAGGTCCATGTATGGAGGCTGATCGTCGGGAGATGGTGATGCCGTGATTGGGGCAGCCAAAGCAAGAGGCGAAGATATGGATGATGGCGTGGACGACCTTGTGGGCATCTTGTTGATGATTTGCCACGCTGGAGGAGCAAACTGAGGTACAGGAGCAGAAACGGAGGCGCGACTAGCATTTAGGGTAGCAATCAATATAGGAGACGCGGAAGCCATGGGAGTAGGCTCGGACGACAGTAGTTCTTCAGATTGGTTGGTGGCACGATCGTCGTCAACCGGTGCCTCTACGTCTTCGGGAATAGGTAGAATCGATGGATCAATTCCATCGTGGTATTCACCCTCATCTTCACTGTCGCTACTTTCACCCGCTTCAACAATCGCTAGACTCTCGGTGACTTTCTCCTCCCATTCGTGCCAGATCTTCTCGGAGTACTTGATGGTATTCTGCATCCGAACGACATTGTCAACCTTCTGCATCATGATACGCTCCACGTCTTCAGCAAGCTGAGAGAGAGCAGCGTCCTCAACAGGCGGCCGACACCATGTACGGATCTGGGACATCTTCCGCTCCGATCCTGGCGAAAGTAACCGCTGACGCTCGATTGGCTCCTTCGACTCCTCCTCCTTCAGAGAAGGCATGGAAATCTCAGAAGCAACCAGGAGAATCTCGTCAAGCGATTCCAACATCCTGCGCTGTGTCTTCTTCATGCTCAACCTCTGCATGTAATCCCGTCGGAACAACTGCAAGGGACTAGGAATGCTCGGCAAACTTGAGTGCGTGAAAACGGGGACTCCTCTGTATTCGGGGGGCGAAGTTGAGGAAGGAGTATCCATGGCAGTCATAATGTCTCGAATCGTGTTCTTGAGCTCGCCAATAGACTCGTTGCACTCGACAATCTCAGCTTCAAGCCGGTGCACTTCGACGCAGGTCTCGCTATGCTTCTCGAAGTACCACTGCGGGATTTGACACTCGCATATCCGACACAATATGGGCTCCGTAGAAATCGGCTGCACGAAGGGAAAGGGCGTCACTGGTTCGAGTCCAGAGCGGTCGGCAAGCAGTTCTTTGGAAGGCTCCTCCACAATGGATTCATCTCCAACATCACCGGATTCCAGGACAATGGAGGGCGAAGGATAATCCCATCTTGGGGGACCTACTGGCTTGGCAACCCACATCGTGTGAGACGGTTGTGCATCCTCACGGTCAATCATGAGCATGCCTTTGCCCTCCATTTGTTGGTAAAGAATGCCAGATATTGAAGCATCATGATCGCCCTCTGGCTCGACTTGAAGTCCGAAGCGTACCTCTACGGTATGCGAATCATCCTGTTGTAGTTGATAAGTAGCATCCCGAAAAACGGAACAATCTGCAGGGGCGAGAAGATGTGAAATTCTAGTTCCAGCAAGTTTCGACGGCTCCGTCCTAAGTGCCATAATACGTCAGACAAGCCGAACATCGCCAGACACAATATCCTTACCCGACAACAACTCTCCATGCATAATTGACCCAAATAAAGTGGTCGCCGTCCAAACTTAGCTCCATTACGATGTTTTGGTTCTGTGCAGTCTCAGCTTGCAGACGTAATCTTTCGGTAGCCAGGACGCGTGCAGACTCATTGTGTTCAACGGCTTTTCGTGTCGGTTGTTCTGGCGAAAGAGACAATAATGAAAGATCTTTTGGAGCATCATCTCTGGAACGCCTTCCCTGACTCATCGGCCTTGACAACCGAAGTCGACTTTCATCATCGGCCGTAAGACGTAGCTCCTCCTGGCGACTGCGGACAGTCGGTGTAGGCGCTGGAGGATGCTCATCGGGTGGCTTCAAGACGAACATGAGGGGTTCGTCTTGCTCGTCCTCATTATCATCGAAATTCCAGAACTGCTTTTCGGCCTCCCACCATTCGACTACACGGCTGAGACTGGCAACGGCAAGTAGGACTTGCACATACCAGTTCCGCCCATGCCAATCTGGATGCTCATCCCACGCCTTACCAATAGTCTGTACCCGTTGAACGAGTGACTCGCAAACTTTAGGCTGGGCTGTGAGTGAGGCTGTTGACATATCGGTGACATCTGTTGCTACGCCAATAAGGTCATAAAGCGCAGTCATGATGGGATCAATAGGGTCATCCAGTAGTATGCGGGAAGAGCGACGATTGATGGAAGAAGGTAAAGGAATGGCCTCAGAAAAGCTACTGTGTGTTGCGGCCGGCGGAAGTGGGGATCTAGACCGGGAGGTCGAGCGGGAACTCTGGCCGGATTTAACTGGACGGATGGGAATGTGAACGCTGCGTGAAAGTCTACGGGAAGATATACTCTGAGCAGGCCAAGCCGTGGGAGGCATCGCATTGGACTGCTTGCGAGGATTGACAACGTCTGCCAGCGTGGCAGACGCAACAATGGGGCTATGGACATAATTACTGGAAGACGGCGTGGAAGCAACTTGTTTCTCCCATGTCGAATTGCTATGCCTTCGCAAGGAGGGACTGAGGGAAGAGTTTGATGCTGCAAGGAGACCGGGTGATGAGACCCGATGAGTCAGAGAGGGAACCTTTGTATTGTCGTCCTCGGGTAACGCACGTTGTCGACTATGGCTTCTTTCTTGTTCAAGCTCATAGCCACTGTCAGAATAAGTATCAGCCTGGGAAGCAGGCCGAGGATCCGAAGAGTGGTATACGAAGGCCTCACGAAGAGGCTCTGCGTCGCCATACTGAGAGTCACGGTCAAAGTCCCTGTCCCGATAGTCACGATCGATGTCGCGTTCTTGGTCACCATCGCGAAGTCTCTCTTCGAAGAAGATAGTGATATTGTTTATCACACGACGTAGCTCCTTGTCACAATCTGCCTTTGCGGTCTTGAGACGACGAGTGACATGTCGCCGAACGAAAGGCATGGAGACGGTATTTGAACCTGAACCATAGGAGGTGCTACTGTTTGACTGAGAAATAGGCTGTGGTAGCACTGACTCTGGAGCAAATACGAGGGGACTTGGGGGTTGACGACGATGAATACTGGCAAAATCAGACATGTATGCCTGTCAGACAATGCCAGACCAAGGTACTAGAAATAGTATGCCGCTAAGAGGTTGTAAGCGATAGTCAGACTTAGAAGAGAGAAGTATTTAAACTGACTTAGAAGAGAGATGATGGTGGTAATTAAAGGTCAAGTTAACATGAGGAAGACTTGCAGGAATTATGATTCTGAAAGTGTGAAAAGGAGGTGAAGAGAGAGATCAGGAGCGGGATCGTTTTGAAACCAAGCTCAGCCTGTCTATAGCTAGAAACGGTTTAAGACGGATTCTTCACGAGTCACAACAATCCGTTAAACTACAAATCCCACTATCAATACACAATATTATAATTTCGCTTTTTAAACGGACTACGCCCAATCCTCGAATCTACGGAGCTTGATAGTTCACATCTTTTTAGTTCAATAATTTATTAATAATAATATCGGTGACTGGGGGTCGCACACCAATCTATAGGCAATCTCCGACCCCGTGAGAATGAAACCCATCTATTCGGAATTACATAATTGCCGTTCCTCCTCTGCAATTCTGCCACAACATCACACAGACCGCATGCTATCGCTTTTTCGCGCCTTCGCCCGACAGTGTCCGCATTCCAGGGCCTGCTTTCCTCCTGTATCTAGATCCCTTCATTCACCATTACAGAATGACCAGATACATTTGAGCACCATCCTCGATGAGCTCTCCGAGGCAAGCGCATCTGCAGGTCAGTCACAACTTCAAGGTTACCTGTATCCTCATATATCAATTTTATCTAGCAAGCAACCCAAATGCACCATGGATGCAGCAGGGCGTGCGCAGAAGGTTCGACCATAAACTGGTCTGTCGATCAAAAGCTCGTTCCATCCTTTATAGTGCTCATACAAATCTCAGTTCATAAGACCTCATTACTTCTCACACGATCACCGGTTCAAAGGCCCTCCGCCATTTTCGAAAAGACCTTCCATCGGTCCTGGCAAAAAAAAGGCGAAGCGACAGGACGTCTTCTACCGCTTGGGCATTGATCCTCTACAAGAGGCTTCCAATGATGTCCTCATGAGCTCTTTTGTCACCGAAATGGGAAAAATTAAGCACCGCGCTGAGACTGGCCTCACCACGAAAACACAGCGCAGGTTGGGCAAAGCCATCCGTCGAGCGAAGATGATGGGCGTCATACCCGTACTCAGTAGTGCAAGGCTTCCTTGGAATTAACATTAATCATTACTCCTCTCCCGCCTGTTTATCCGCATCTACTCTTGTTGATCTATCAATACTTTTTTCGTTCACCTGTTGCCTTAATCAATTTATGGAACCGGCACCAATCGTTCAGCTGAGCGACAAGTCAATTGCCTTCTCGGTAGTCTTGTTCCTCTCGGCAGATGTAGCCCCACAGTCTTGTGTCTCTGGAAACAAAAGGATACGTGGCTGATCTTTCGCTCTCCATCTTCGCTTGCGGTGGTAGGATGGCCCCCGCCTGATGGCGGAATTTATGTTCGCGTCCTTAAAGCTAGACTGCCGGCGGGTGAAGATCACACTGGAGCTATACCACGTCGATGACTGCTTTGACAGCGGTTAATTGTACTAGCAATGTCCACAGGCGTACAGATTACATATGAAAAAGGGAGACTGTCTTCCTTACATGGCGGTGAGTTGTGACAAAAGGACGGAAGGTTACCCGTAGATACGCACCCGCACATTATCGTGGTCACTAGACAATGCCAGCTGAGATCCCTCCTGCCCGATGAAATCTCGCAAGCGCCCGAACCAACCTAGAGTCCAACTTGAACTCACTCACGATGGCTGCGATAGACGAAGTACACTCGAAGTTGGTGTTCTTGTCCCTGAGTGCCACTCGGTGTCGAGGGTCTCACTGTCATATTGCACTCAGCCATTCCGAAATAGCTCTACTTATCTGAAAATCCAAAACCTTCTGGTCGAACTTAATTTCACATCGCCGCGATGGGTAAGGCATGATGCATGATGCATCATGAAGTGCTACACAGCCATGTGACAATTTGAAAGGCTCTGCTCTGTGGGACCCTTTCGACTTTGAACTCTTGGCTTCTGTCTCCATCACGCAGAACTCCGCGAGTTAACTGCGAGCCTGATATGCTTCTGAATGACACCCATGGGAATGCAAAAGAAGTCCGACGAAAGAGAATCTATAGTTCGGCCAGTAACATCGTACCCAGGTTCTGCACCACCTGGTTCCCAATTGCTTTTTCTACCGCTTCCTCCAAATGTCGCTTTGGATCCTGTTTCCCCACATGCCGCGTCTTCAGCTTGTCCGCAGATAACGTCGATTCCTCTTGCACAGATTTGTTGTATGCCTCGGACAGCGTGAGCATGGACTTCAGGGTCCAGGATAGTCAGTATTGGAAAGTCGACAAATATGAATAACTGACCTTGATAGCCTTCTCATTGCTCTCCTTGTGTGAACAAAAGTCACGCAACTTCAAACCTTCTGTCCAGTTTCTCTTGTGCAGGTTCATCAACATCGATTGTTCAAGCTCTGTCTTGCGGTAATTAACGGCGATTGAATAGTAGTGCCTATTCAGTCCGTGCACGAGTGCCTGGATGGACGGCTTGTTGATGAGACCGATGTTGGATGTCGTCTGTCGCGGTTCACGCCCAATAATAACGGTTTGAGGGTTGATTAATCTGAATGCGTCAATGACGACCTTCCCTTTAACGGACTGAATAGGATCGATAACAACAGCAACACAGCGGTTCTGCATGCGTTCAAACGACTGCAGGAGGAAATCAATCGTGAATGCATGTCAAACGCGAGGCGGCATACTTCTTGTGTGTTGATATCAACACTCGAAAGCCAGCATCCGAACCCTGGATGCGAGTGGTACCACCCTACTACCATCTCCGGCCTGAAAGCGCATGTGCATCAGCGCACAGCTAAGTAAAGGTGTATTCCGCTCACCGTCCTGTCTGCTTCAACATGTCGAGCATCTTAGTTTGGAAAACATGATCGACCGACTCGACAGTCACGGTGGTACCAGACTGTGGCATGGCGAAGACATCCACAACTTGCACGGTATATTCATCGACAAACTCTCCGAGCATGAGGCCCATAACCTCCATAGGAACGCCAGCTCGACCATGTTTCAACATCTGACAAATGATAAGCATATCTCTTGGCGGTGCTTGTACACGCCTCACCTTTAATAGTGCCAGAGATGATATGTGAATGACTTCTCCGCTGCACCGATCATGAGGTAACACATTAATCAATTCACCAGCAGAACTCACCTATCAGGTACTGCCGAATCTGACGGAGGACCCCGCATTCCACGAAGCTGACCGCCCATCATTTCTGCGAGACCATCCATGCCTTCCATGTTCAATAAAGTGAAAGAATGACTGGGTTACTTCCAGTCGCTGACGCGTCTCGCGAGTCTATTTGGTTGTATTTAACGACAGCCTCAGAAATTAACATATGCAAATACTACACCTCTGAAAGATCGGTTCACGCCGCGTCTAAAGGACCGACAGGTTGGCTAGGTCGAAGTTGACTGTCCCACGGCCTAATGCCCACCAGCGAATTGTCGCAGGCTCTGAATCCATTCTTTGCACAACCAAGGCCTAGGTCCTCAAACACCCAAAATCAGCCCAGCCAAGCACATGAGCCACATCACAGCGAGCCTGAGCTTGCCATCTCGGAGCCCCAGAGGCCCCCTGCGGCATCAACAACGCCTCTTCAGTAGGTAAGGTCAACTCATTTACAATCAAGCTGATATTTGTCCAGGAATCTTCCCGTCCGTCCTGGCAATGCAACCCCCAGCGGAGCTCACCCATTCCAAATAGTGATGAATTACTTAAATTCAGCGCGGGAGTCGCAAGAAATAGAACAAAAACGGAGACTTGCATGGGAACAAGAACAAGAGGCCAAGTACACACTACGTCAGGCAGAAATGGAGCGTCGAATGCTCGAGATGCAGCAAGAGCTCGGTGCGCTCAAAGCGAAGATCGCCTTTGGGGCTCCGAAAGCTCCGGCGACTTCACCCTCAGTGCAGACGCCTTCCGTAACGGATCAACAGTCCACACCAATGACTTCGCCCGTGTTGTCCCATTCTTCTACAATCGCAAGGCACTATGCATCGCCCGATCTAGCATCACCCCCTATTTTGCCTCACACGTCAGCTTCAGAACCGCCTGCTGGTTCTCCTTCTGTTGGCAACACCACAAGCTCAGCTCATACTTCCCCCCTTCTTTCTAGGCCAGCACGGTTTATAAACGTTGATCCCTCATCCTCCCGGCATGGCAGTTCATCTAATCCACGCAAGAGACCCACGATTGATACCACGAGTGGTGAAGATGATAGTGACGGCTCTGAGTATTCATTAGTAGAACGACCCATAAAACGAAAGAATCATCATGACACTCGCTGTCTTACCATACAGGTAAGTCCAGCATTAAAATCTACATTTCAATAGTAATAACAAAATCAAGCATGCTATGCGCAGTCATCTTTTGCGCGTCATGCAGATCGAGGACGACAAACACCTTCCTGATATTCACACTGAAGGTATTGTGCTGGGCCCCAACGATCCTGTCCGTTTCGTCTGGGACAAGACGCCTAAACAATCTGTCCACAATGGGCGAATGAAAGAACGTGTGCTACATGACCTCAGAGCCCATCGCCACCTGTATAAACACGTCCCTGATAAGGATTTCAACAAAAAATCTCTGGAATCTGTTTTCGACCAGGCATTCGTTACATTCAGACAGAAATTCAGAGCTCAGCGGGACGCCTCTATCGCTGTAAACCAGAAACAGCGAGAAGATGTCAAAGCAATGCGTTCCAGAAGATTAAGCCGTAAAAAGACGGTGAGGTTGTCCGTTCCACCAACAAGATAAATCCGATAATTGACTAGAAGCACTCTAGAAACTGAGCAATCGCTCAGACGCTCGAAATAAAGTTGAAACCTTCGAGCATGTCGTATTTGACGGCGCATTACAGGTGGAATGTATGTCTTCTGAGGAATCCGAAACTGAAGAGGATCCGGCCGTCGGTTCCCGTACGACTTCGCTACGTGTTCGGGGGCTCCCTTGGCGTAGCACCCGGTTACTACGCCTTTTCGATATACTGGATAATTATGAAAAAGCGGATAACTTACAAAAGCCACGGAGAGGCGTCGGAAGGAAAGAACGATTTCATGGTTTACCAAAAGAAGGCCTCATTCTCCCACCTAAGGGCGTAGCCACTTGGATGATCAGTAAACGCTGGATAAGTGTGATGCAGGCATCTCACTTAGAGGTGTTGAGTAGTCTGAAGGATGTTATTCTGGACCCCGTTGGATTTGATTGGAGCCAATTTCATGCCCTTGGAGAGGAGAGCGAGGACGAAGAGAGTCTCGACATGGCACGACACCATGACATGATGATTGCGCATAATGGTTTACACTTTACTCATCCCGATGATGGCACGGCTATCAGTGCTATTTCTTCTTTGTATAATGCTCTAGTACATACCCAGTAGGCTCGAATGTGAAGGCGATAAATGACCTGTGTCATGTACAGAAACTAAGTGGAGCGTTGAACAAGCACGAGTGTATTACGATCAGTGGCTTGTCAGGGGCTAATTACCATTCTTGGAAGTTTCTCACAGTCTCGTGCCCACACGTTTCAACGTCTGCCTAGGCGTCTTAGCACCTTCGATGATGTACCTTCCTCAACTTATGCCTATCTAATTAATCATCCGACTCTTCTTCCAATCGTTGAGCGGCTTTCTTTGCAGGACTTACTTTTACTCAGATGCACCTCTTCACCCCAAATCACGTGTCCTTAATTGCTGCATGCTATCCTTCTTCATCAGTATTGGCTTCTTCTGGTCCTGAATATCGTCCGAATGCGCAGGAGCTCTCCAAGCTCACATACTATGCTGCTAATCGCCCAGGAAAAATAAACAAGCTCGGGGGTGAACTGGAAAAACGTGTCAAGGCAGGGTGTCACAAGGCTCAGTATGGAAATGCTCGAGCCAGAGCGTACGTCCTAGGAAGCCTCAAAAGTTTCTTGCAGATCTTTATAATCCTCAACCAGATCCTTACTTATCACACTTTCTGTCTTGCGCGCGTTGGCAGTAGAATGTCGACGTGATATATCGCTACTATCCCCAGCTTTGGTCGCATGCCTTAAGGTCACGTTGGATTCCCTCTCTTCTGACCTCGAAGTAGTAGCGCGAGCAGCCAGCGTGGTTAGTGCTAGACCTACCCGGTTTGTTCAAGCAAAACTCACTCAGATTACAGTTTACTGCGTGGTGTACTTTCACCGACGGTCATGTCATTGAAGCAGATTCTAACTTGGCCCGAGATTACCTCGCTGTCTTACGGCGATTTGCCCAACTATCCACCGCCGACGTCAAGTCGGTTGATCACGAGCTAAGGAACAGGCGAGTCTTCTGCTTCCCCGTTTCCGACGAGTCATTTATTGGCTCGCTCAGGACTCGTTTAGTCGGATTGGCTGCTCTCACAGGCGCTGTGAATTCAGAAGCCCTTTATTGCTCTTCCAACCAGTACAAGCCCCAAGTATCAATCATATCACGCGCATTGCTTTTCCATGTCATGAATGCGGAGTTGTCTGTTCTCGATGAGTGGTAAGTCGTCGTTCTTACGGGGAGAACATTCATCTTATTGTGAGTCAAGTGCGGAGGCTATCAAAAGCAACGCTACTTCAATATATCTTGCAGAATTTCGTTCTCGACCTGTTATCGAAAGACGTGCTGCCTCCATTCATGCACACGTAGACGGGGAGAGCGGTCCATCTTCCTTCGATGTTCTAAATACATCGTTAAGAGCACTACAACACATGATACAACACTCTGATGGCGCTCAAATGGGGCTCTTGATGTTGGCTACATTCGAAGGCCTAAGCGATCTTAAAGTTTGGGAGAAACTCGACCAAAGTCGATGGCTAGCTCAAAAGGCATGTGAATGGGCCCAGTACCAGTATCGCTATGCAGTGCCTACTCGATTGGTCGAACAGCTCCTTTTGATCCAGGACTCCTTGATATGCACAGCCCAACATAGAGCCTTAGCTACTATGGTCCCCGCGGTCTTCACGTCCCCCGTACCTCTCGTTAATTTGTCCACATCAGATATCATCTCAAACCTTATCACTTTGGTCCTACGGCGTATATCGATTGATCCTCAGGATGCCCTCCTATCGTCGCTCGTGGAATGCATATCCTCTTTGGGCGCCCACATCTACTATTCTGACCAGATTCAAGACCTTGCTAGCGAACTTGTCAGCCGCCTTGTAACCGTTGAGATGCAAGGGGTTACTGGTCGCGATAAAGAACCTGGTGACCGCAGGCGAAGTCAGGCTATCAGGTGTCTCCTTGCAGGTCTTCTAGGTCTCATGCGTGCTGCTGATGGCTCACAAGTGGTGGCGGATGATAAAAATACCCCCCAAAATATTCCCTCATCTTCCATTCCACAGAATAACGATCCTTCGCAACGACCTCTCTCTCACCTTTCCCGGCGGACAAGGGTATCCGGAGAAGTATGGCACGAGACCCTGAGTCTTCTCTGCGATGGAGACTACTCGGTACGGAGCGATTACGCCCATACTCTTGTTGATTACTTGCGTAAAGAGATTCCAAAACGTGGAGACATAACAGATGAAAACGGTGTCAGACGTTTTCGCCCTCTCATTGAAGGTAGCCCGACGCATCAAGCAAACAACATTGGTATTCTATCATACGGCGACTCGGCGACACGATCGCTCCATGCTACACATGCTTATCTTTTCATACTGGCGACAACTTCATCTCTTGGCATTTCGTTCAACTCAACTCCTTCGCCCGCTTACTCCGCAAATGGTGACATTCCTTCTATCGGAGTCACAGCCCCTACTCCTCAGAATGAGTCAGGCCCCGTCAATGGACATAGCACTGACCCACAAGGTTCTTCCCCTGCCCGGAGGTCACCAGGGCTTCTTGCCCGGATACGTAAAAGTTCGAATACACAACGCTTGTTGGAGAGCGTACCTGAGAAAGTCTCGGCAGCTGCTTCGGCGTCCCTGTCAGACTATGCACTGATCTTGTATGTACTGTCTGCTATCCACGAGGAAGTTCCGACCCGCGGCCTTCTTGTTGGTCTCCCGATGCTCATGGCGCTCCATGGAACTACCGACATTGAAGACGGGACGAATGAGGCTTTTAAGCAGCGAGTGAAGGTGATACATGAGTTGCTTGCTCGCGTTTGGCTTGTGCTCGGTCGCGTCTGGGAATGCACGGAACTGGTGGCCCTCGCTGAAAAGGTCAGTTACTCTAAATCCTCTTTTCTCTTCTCGCAGAGATTATTGATCAACGAGACCAGGCTTTGTCAACAATGGAAGCGGCACCAACCCTGCCCTCTCTCCCAGAGTTTATTCCTGGAGTCCTAAGACCAGCACAGACAGAAGTTAGGTTCCCTCCTATAGAGGCAGAAGGAGCAGTGGGGTCATGGTCAAATGTCAATGCCGAGGAGGCACTGGCGATATTAGTGTCTTCTAAGTCTGTTCAAGATGCAACAGG
Source organism: Suillus fuscotomentosus (assembly GCF_016647785.1). Lineage (NCBI taxonomy): Eukaryota > Fungi > Basidiomycota > Agaricomycetes > Boletales > Suillaceae > Suillus > Suillus fuscotomentosus. The sequence continues at coordinate 588,255 of NW_024539515.1, forward strand.
GCTTGACCGTCAAGGGCTACTTCGCCGTTGTTCGGCAAAATGGACGATAGATACGGCTCTCAGAGACTGTAAGGCGAACTGTTTGTTGTGGATTACTTACTTATCTGAAACCCTAGCAGCGGATAGACCGAGCAGCCACAGGATGATGGAAAGTGGTTCACCATTATTAAAGTTATCACCTGCTCTTATGGCTATCGAGAACCTCTCGTTACAAAGTCTGACACGGTCGGTCCGTGGAGTAGGTGTGACTGATTTACGCGATGCGCTTGAAGGACGTGCAGGAGCATCCAACCCAGCTCTTGTCAGGCGACCTTCTGTATCCACCCTCGAATGCTCGCCTTCTCTTGATCTTCGCTCCAGCCCACTTGGGTTAACGCGAAGTCGGTCTAGACCCAAGAAGCGTGCTGTCACAAGTAGTGCGGGTGAAGTAAGAGATGTTTTGAATAGGTTGGGAATTGGCAAACAGAACGGAAGTAGCTTGTTGAAGGCTTCCTTCCAGTGAGTGTCCAAACCAAATTTGCACGTACGTGCTTTTAGACTGATCATGTGCTACACCAGATCACCTGCTTGATCTTCTATGCTATCAGTTTGAGGCACTACCATTCCTTTCTCGTCAGTTTCCGGTTGCATTTTCTTCTGATTCGTCTGTTCATCATGATTTGTCGCATCGTATTTGATCACATGTTACTTATCCATCGGATCCCACAAAAATGGACTTTAATTAGGATCGTTCGACGTTATCTCTTACCAATTCGTCTACTTTGAGCAATGGACACTATTCGGCGTCGAGCCTCTTCTTCTTTCTCCGCCCAGTAAGCTATCTCCTTTTGAGATTTGGGGTGTGCGCTCAAATGAGTCCCCTTCTGGATAAGAAAAGATTCTCAGAAAATGACTTTGAACGGGCCGTCTCAGAAACAATAACGTACGTTTAGTCCCTGCAAAATAACCTCATACATTGCCGACTGTTTGGTAGCTTTAGCAACGTCATCGTTGATGTTCTCCGTGTGGCAAGCGATCAATTTCGTGAGCTCCTGTCGGAGACGAAGGAGGCTGTGCAAACACTGAGCGCAATTGAAGAGAAAGGAAGACTAAGTGATCACTTGGAAAAAATCATGGTCTCTTCTTCCTGATCAGTCAGAATGACGAAGGAATTAAACATTACAACGTATCTGTTGCAAATCTGCGGTGTGTATTAAGATTAGCCTGGCAGATGACCACATCAGGGAAACCTACATTTGCAACAGACGCATCCGTCGTTGAAGTAGCTCTGCTGAAGTAGCTAGTGATTCTACCTTCCGCAAGCTTCTTCAAAGAATCACAATGTTCCGACATGATTTTCTGGAACGCGGCCCACAGCTGCAACCTCATGGTAAACAAAAAGTTTTCCAGGGGCGGGCAGTCCCTCTTCTGCACTTCAGTAATTACAGCCTCCGTGAGTCGGATCATCGTGAGTAGTGGCACGGCGGGCGGCATGGGTTCAAGAACGGTGGTCACGAAAGTCTGTGTATTTTTGGCTCCTCGGAAATACGAAGGGGACATAAAATGTCGTACCTTGCAATATTCTAGAACAGGATCTAGGATTTGTTTCCAGATGGCATCTAACAGCGCACGCTCAGTCTTGTCCATAAAGCCGGGTCGTGCTGTCACATCACGAGGTCCGTGGCCATTACCGCTGAAGGGTCTTGAAACGTGCGTACCAATTTCAGAACCAGCGTTGGACCTCCTATCGTCAAAGCCAATATCAGGTGACAAAAGCGTGGCAGTGGGTGAAAATATGGCGCTGTTAGTTTCCATTGCAGGAGGGGGCGCAAAGGACTCAGAACGGAAAAAGGCAGCGATAAACGCATATTCTGCGGTGGCATTATCCATCAACACCAGAAAAAGGGACCTGAGAATGGCTTCGATAGGTTCTTCCTACGTAGATTGCCTCAAAATAGGCATAATATCAGAATGCGATCGCATAGACTCACGTGAGTCTTGTCATCTGCCATATAGGCGAGGATGACGCTGGGTCCATCCATTTTTGCGTACGCAAGACGATCTTGATCTAGGTATGGTCCACCGTTGTCTCCGTTTCCTGAAATGATGGATTCAGGTTTCTCCGGGGTCCTTGCCTGACGTTCTGGTTAGTAACTGCATCCAGGCATAAATAACATAAACACCTTGATCCATCCTAAGCTGCGAACATAACGACGAAACCCAGTTTCATAGTATGTGCGGGCTGTACTAGTGTAAGCCTTTTGAACCTCGCTGGCAACGTTCGGCGCCTGCCGTTGGAGGAATACATATAATGCTCTGTACTTCACAAAGATTGAAGTCTGCATAACTTGCATGTTCGTCGTGACACTTGTTCGTATTGGCTGTAGCAATGCGAGAAAGAAAGTTCGTAACTTCGTAGCTGCCTTGATTAGGGATTGGAGAAATGAAAAAAAAATGGACAATAATAAATCCACGCACTACTATGCGAAGCCCTTCTGCGACGTCTCCAAGATCCCTGGCGGCTTTGACACGAGACCGAACCTTCAGAATATCTAACCGTCGTTCAAGGTCAGTGATAGTTGCTATCCAAGGCTCCCCAACATCTGTGTCTAAGATAGTAACTGCAAGTGACGGAGGTATAGCAAGGTCTGACAGAAGACTTGAGAGCGGTTTCTCTATTCTCTGGAGTCACGGCATCAGACCACTACCCTGTCCAATTCAGTTATGAACCTACACGTCGACTCTTCAGCCTGTTGTCGATGTCTTTGCTCCTTTCCTGTAGCTCTGATATCTGGCCGGATACAGAAGAAAGGTCCTTTTGAAATGTAGACAGAAATGATTCCAGAGAATCCAGGAGATTTACGCTCGTCTGAAGGGTTGAACAACTTGAAGAGTAAGTGGCATTCTAGTAGGCAACATACGTACCTCAACCTGTTCATGCAAGTCGACAAAATCCTTCGCTTGGCCATGGTCTGCATTCACTCGTCAACCTGCTTCCAGCGGCCAGAAGTCACAAGTACTCACAGAACAGACTTCGTTGTCCAACCTCAGACGCAGACCTGGTATCTTGAGTCATAGTACCGCTTCACCTGAAGCAAATGAGTCACGGAACGGAGTGTCTGCAGTCGTGTGAAGGAAGCTGTATCGACTTAGAAGTGATTAACTACCTAATAATAGTAGATGTGCTCATATGCATTGCACTGCCACAAGTATTAAGCGGAATTCACCGTGACTCGGAGTTTGCTTACTTATAACTTGAACTGGAGCCTGCCTGGCAGGGATAATATCATCTAGACGGAACGAACCTCTTCCTTCTATTCGGTCTGCCTACAGAAGATGGTGGACCTAGCAGCAACTGAGAGGGGAATGAACCACAAAGCAGAATCTTTCTCTCTTGCCCGGGCACTGAAGAATCCTGAATCCGGTCGCACATTGTAAGCTTCCTTCCCTGGCAAGATATTCTTAGTTGCGCATCCGGGAGCTACAGTTTACTCATCAATCTCTATCGTTGTCCTTTTTTGTGTACTGACTATCATATCGTCTTGCAGGTATGCAAGGCACTTCACCAGACGTCATTAGAGCTTCAGTATATCATTGAACTCGGTGGACAGTGACTGCTCCCTGGCCTCAATTTGGATCTCAACACTCAAACACTCACACCCCTGTTTCCAAGCGTCTACAAATCTTGAGGAGTAGAATCCGTGCATGGTTTAATCTTGACATCAATGATTCTGTGGAACCCGTATCTATACCAGACTAATATGGCACTATGACGGAAGACTATTCCTCGCCGACGAGCATCTCTGCCTCTACAATCGAGATGAAGATTCAGCCAAGATCTTTTCGATGCTACCAAAGCCCTTATAGCAAACAATTAGGCGTGATTTATCTCCGCAATCACTGTTTTTTGTTTCAAATACAGACAATATCGATGTGCTCATGAACCCAGCGCAAAATCTGATCATCGTCGTGTATGCCGTCACTGAAGGTATTTGCCGACCGGGCGACGTTCTTTGTTGAACTTGGCGCCCTAGATGGAGGCGGTGCACACCCCCAGGCTGCTGGACAAACTTGGGACAAACACTGTCCGTGTTGGGGCTACCCCAGTGCGATTTGAACCAAACAGTGGGAAGCTCAAAGGGTTTGGGGAGGCGTATAGCTCTTTGGTGCACCCTCAGGTTTAATGATGCGGGCAGCTTTACACGCGACCGGACCATATGGTGGTTGCAGATATGGGACTGGCAATACTCAGCAACATCCATTGTGAGCCTTTGATCAGACATAGTTGCCTATGGCCTGACAGTTGACACTCGATTTAGAACGTCCTCAGTGCCTGGTGACTCAATAGATTTATTGTTTTCTCTGCCGTGATAGATTACTGATTGCCAGCTATAGATTGAAGATCTACTCAATCGAGGATATGTCCCAAGCACTACAATTACTGATGCGTTTGTTGTTGCATGTATCACCGATGATGAAGAGAAGGTGCATGCTTTCAGTGGACGACATTGAACATAGCTCACAATCACAGATGGCAGGCCCAACAAACAATGCGGACGTTAGACCCTCATCATCGACTAATATCCATTCTCACATTTTATCCACATCTCGTCTTCATCATTTCCACTAGGATTTTCTTCTACCTTGACGTCTGTGATTCGTGAAGGAATGTTCCGTAATACCGTGAAAATATTGGGACCCTCTGAATGCCCGTGTTTGCTATGACCAATATCCATGGGTTCCTGGCGTTAGCGGGAATCGAGGTTTTAGTGCAGCGGATATAATGTCCCCGGGGCGTAGGTTATAAATGCTGGACTTCGACCCGTTAGCTATCAACTGCAGGCATGGTCTAGGACCGTCATGAAAGAGCCATCTACAACAAAAATCGGTGAGTGAGGGGAGAACGTAACAACATCCCTGCCTTACGTTGAGGTTGTATTGGACAGAAGGTTCGGTTCCTGCGGTTCAGACGAGATATGGGTAATAAGGATAGAATTCATTTGCTAAGACAACTCAAGAAGTCGTAGGTTTATCCTCTTGTAAAGAAAGTTTTACGTGCTGATTTTTTAATCTAGAATGGCTTGAGCTCGAGGTCGTCGAGATTTAGAGCGTCGACTAGTGATGAAGATCATGGGACTTGTTTAGACTCGGACCATAGATTAGACAGATGCAATTGTGTCTGACCCTTTACGTTTAGGTTTCAACTGGTCTGACTCAGAGTCATGTCTGATACACTAGACCACTAGGCAGGTTTCGGATAATCATGCCAGGTCTGTCATTATATTTTCTGGGTCTGTGCCAGTCTGCACTTCCCTTCATCTTCTTAAAGTCAGAGTTTGGACACGAATCAATGGCCATCAGCTTTAGGACTGCCCGAAGGTTCTCGATGGGTCGCTTTCTACTCCAGACATAACTGGACATCAAGTCTGACCATTTGTTTTTCAGGATTGATTGGGATGCTCTCTCTCGCATGCCTTGCGCTCTCCCTCTTTCTCTGGGGAGCCGGATACTCCAAGTCGAAGAACATCGGTGCTGTGATCGTCATCCCGACAGGTGCATTTATCGGCTCTATATGGACGTAAGCTCATTCTGTTATCAGTCTTTGCACATCAGAGCTTGTCAAAATCATGCAGAATATTTACCAAGGTGGTACATAAACCGCAGCTCGTTTCAGTAGAGGCCACATGGACGTTTGCCTTGTTACCTTTCGAAATATGTAGGTCATTTTATACGAGGGGAGACCAAGTATTTATTTTTTCACAGTACTAGGTCTTTTCTCCGTCAATCTCAATATCGCAAATATGCCTACTGCGCATACCGCCTACTTGTGCCTCGCAACACTTATATGGCTTAACGCAGCTCTGGGTATGTCGATGTCCTTTGATTACGTGGGGGCCGTGCGCTTAATATGACTGCAGTTGTCATATACGTGACAACCATCATTCTCCTTGCCATTCTTACTCAGGTTTTGCATGATCAGGATGTTTGGTCTCGTGACATTGATTCGAGTCCGTCTCCGTTCCCACTGCATATCATCGTCACATACGCCCTTTCGTCTCTAACTCGACCCTTTTCCTTGGTTACCCGTCAAAACCGACCGACATCCCCTGTATCAAAGGAACACTGTCTTCCTGGCTGTACTTGCTCCCGTAAACTTCCGAACTCCTCATCTCTCGCAGACTGGCGGACTCTCGGGCCAACCTTGGAGAATACTACCAGCGATGTATCAAGTAGTCCGCACTCCCTCATCAATATTCGTGTCCCAACAGCGATGGAAAGACCAAAACCAATTGCCGTCACACTTCGGTCACGATAAAACTTGTCAGACTCCTACTACATTATTACTAGATGCATAAATTCGCCTACAAAATACACTCAAATTCACTGTGTTCTCAATTGAGAAACCACGATATTAATTACAGCGACACACAAACCTAGTAAGATTGTACAACTAGGGATGTGAACAGAATAAAATATGATACGAAGGCCCCTCTCGTTCCTTCATTCCTAAGTCTGAAGTTCATTCTGGAGTTGTTTGAGCAAAGTGGGATCTGTCTTGTTTATATACTGATTGAAGATATGAATGCCTCCGCAGTTGCGCTCAGCTTCCTGTAATGCTGCAGCCACATAATTAGTGAGCTGCGTGATGCGAACAGGATCATTGTCTAGGAACTGCCGGGTACGTGTGGGTGAGTGAGGAACAACGAAAACTTTAAAATCACCGACCAATTTTCGACGATCAAACTCGACTGTGATTTCAGAACCTGCATAGTACGACTGCGGCACTTGATCAAGGTCCCAGTGGAGTGTCAAGGGGCTGTAATTAGTATGTTAGAGCATCAGGATGCATTGACAACATTCATCATTACAAACGTACCTGGCATCCTCATTTTCAGCCAAGCTCCGGCTCTCTTTGACCTCAAAGAACACGTCTGTCCAGAGGTTGAAGATCTCGTTCGGTAAGCGATCAAGCACTTCAGGACGACCGGTTGATACGAGAGACGCAATGCCAAGGGCAGCTAGTTTGCGATGGCGAGGCTCCGACATATGGTCAAACTGCCATGTGAGCAAAACATGTGAACAAGCTTAGCGCTTCGTGATAACAGAAGACAAACCTGCCGCCACCAATGGTCCAGCACTGCTTCCCAGATTTTAGCTTCAGAGAGACTCATAGTCTCTGCTGTTGCTGATACAAGCTGCAAAAACATCTGTCTGTCTGCTAGGGCAATCCTTGCGAGCAGATATATGCATTCGGTGAGCAGACTGGGAGAGCTCTATGAATTGTGAGCACATGCGCATTGTATTCAATCAGTACAGACAACTCACCTCGTCGTGATTCAAGAGTTCAACAACGTGACTAAACAAACCAGCAAAATGCATGGCTTGGCCCCAAAGCGTAGCGGGCGCCAGCTGAGTTAGGAACTGGAGACAAACTAGTATGTCTTTCTGATTGGTCATTATGGCCTGGCCTGTAAGTGCCTTTACAAAAGCATTCATTAGCGGTTGAGCAAAGCTCTAAACACTTAGCGGCGCCCTTAGGTGAGTGATAAAGAAAGTACCTGCAAGACGGCAGGAGCGTCGACAAACAAACACGACTCGACTATAGACACTATTTTGCCAAGTAGATCTAGATTGTCTGACAGCAGAGAGACTGCTAGAGGGACCAGGTCAATGAGACTGGGTCCACCAGCATAACCCAACGATGATGAGTTGCGAACGGCGGCAAGCCAGAGATTAAGCGCATCTTCATCGAGGTTGATAGCAACCTTTGCTCGCATTAGCATATAGCACGTCAAGCACATAGGAAGGCCTTACGCCTTGAGAAAGACCTTCTTGGACAAGAGGGACAATAAGACTGTTTAAAGACGACTGCTCCTTCATCGCCTATAGTGCATGAGTATGACTGGTATTGTGATGTCAAAAACTCACCGAGACCAGACTTGTCACGACAACCAAGAGTTGAGCTTTGAATAACCACTCCTCGCCCGCAGCAGTCCCTAAACTATGTTGAACAGACTGCGTGGCTAAGGAAGTGGTAATGGAGACTTACACAACTGAGGGATGCCTTCCGAAATCATTTGTGCGTGTGGTATAATCTAAAAAATGCGCATGATGAATGTGCTCCAGCGTTGCACGAAAAACTTACTCGAGGACCCGCGCGTTCGATCACCACGTTGAGACTCTTGGCTAGACGCTGTTTCGCTTCCATTGTGTCCGCTTCGCCCATAAGCTTTAGGAGTTCGGTAACCGCAGTAGGCAAGTAAGGTGCGAAGACATCGATGTCAAAATGGACAGTCTATATAGAATGTGGACATGGGATCGTGAATATGTAAAAAAATCGTACATCGACACACTCCCGCAAGGCTGTGGCGGCAGTCAAACGAACAACAGAATCCGTGCCGGGACCTCTGTCTCGCAGCAAGTGGAGCAGGATGTCCCAAATATTAGGATCGTTGGCTGGCGAACACATGTCGCTAATCCATTTTCCAATAAGCCATGCTATACGGCGCTTAATGATCGGGTAGCTGTGGTGCTATATGAGTGAATGGAATTGTGATGTAGAAAGACAAAGTAGACTTGCTATTGGTTCCTCTCCCTTGCTTCTGCGAGAAGGTTATGTTGCAACCACTGGCTGAAAGGAATTACCTCTTGTAGGTGAGTCGCACAACGTCCGATAGCACAGTAAAGAGCTTCTTTTTGTATGACACTTGCCGAATCAACCGTTGGTTGCGCTGGAAATGGGCTCGTCAATATAGAAAAACAGGAACAGGCTAACTGTATATTCACCAATTATCTGCTTCAAGGTTGTCTCGAGTAGTGGCGTGACATAAACCTTGTATTGCGATGACAGAGTCATCAAGACGCGTTCACCGCATGGCTAAAAAGATGAGTCTTGTGGCAAGTTGGATCTACATATGGAACGCACTCGCAATTCATACTCCCATTGATCGTTTTCTTTGTCTTCTAGATTGACCCATTCTTCTGGATCAGACATCCAACCCTCGAGGTCTGCCAGGTTCAAGGGGATGAAACGTGTCACGAGAAGCCGGACGGCATCCTCGACAAACTCTTGCGAAAGAGCTGGGCGACTCTCATCAGCACAAGACCACAACTCCCAAAGACAGTCAATACTAGTCTCGGTTTTTGGGCCACCTTTGCGAAACGGCGTCCATCTCGAGAGATTTTCCTTGAACAAGACCATGGCCTGGAGGAGAAAACGCACCGGGAAAACCGCCGTCGGAGCGTCTATGTGGTACGATGAGCAAAGCCAGCCTCAACATGGAAGTAAACTTAGAGACCTTGAATTAGCTCTGGCGGACCATTGGTGGCTTGCACAACTCTATCCCAATAGTAAAGGACGATTTCGTTACCTGTGGGAAGCTGAACAAATTTATCTGGTTTAAGTTGTTGTAGTCTGCGGAAGAATTTCCCAAAAACGCGGACATGACGGGTCAGTCTGTCAACGGACAAAAGGGTGAGACGATCTGCTGGTCCGGATGCTCTCAAGGCAAGGACGAGGTTGATTCGAAGTTCAGACAGTATCTTCAATTGTCCGGTTGAACTCTGGAAAAGTTGCAAGAACTGTATATTCGATAGTCGATTAGTCACGCTCGTGGATTCTCGCATAGACAAAACAAACCCAAGGCTCGAGTTTCGCAAAGCCGCCTTCAGGCTGAGCGAGTCTAGGCCAGAGCCACAGAGCCATTTTTACGAGACACTTATAAATGAAATGAGCCACGATGAGATTGTCAGCGGTGCGCTGATCACTGAGCGATAGCGGCACGAGTGCGGAAATCATTGACGACAGTTTGGAGTAGTAAGCGAACATCACTTCATGCAGTTGATCGATGATCTAATGGAGAATAAGGCTCTGCAGTAGTGATGAAATGAAGAGCGACGTGCATGAACCATTGTTTTCACGCCAGCCAGTAGCTTGACACCGCTGAACTCCTTCAGGACACTGTTGAGAAGTGCGAGACCCCTGCGAAGGGCAAGGGTTGACCGCGGGTCGCCGTTGGGAGTACCACAGAGGACTTCAAGATTTGTGCGAATAACATCCATGATGTCGGCTAGCAGGGAAGGCCTAATCGAGAGATTAACACTGCGAACCCAGTGAGATGACATCAGAGGTACCAGTGCATGGGGTAATCTTGGCGAGCAATTTTCGCAACGATTACTTCATTACACTCCACAATCTTATCACGTCAGTCGTAAATTAAACGAAAGCACATCGGGTGGCGATACTTGCCGTATCATCTTCCTCATCAAAAAAGGTCATACACCGTGACCGAATCCTAACTCGTTGCTCGTCTGATAAAAGTCTGCTTCATGTCAGCAAATAGATCATACATTGAAGCGAAACACGTACTTCCGTGATCTCCAGTGATTCAATGCCTTGTTTTTGAATTGAATAATGCTTTGCTTCCTCACAGGCAGCGGTACTGATCGGGTGGCGGCGATCTCATGTAAACCATCGAAAGTCCCAAAGTAGTCCAACAATTCCTCGACGCGTTTACTCGACGCGCGGACTTCGGCAGGGTTTTGGGACGACGCTTGACTGATGACTCGATATAGCTCTTGAGGATCAACGACTTTTGTAACGTGCTCAAGCTTGGAGGGTTTAGCCATGTTTCTTCAAGTTGCTATCGACAAAGGATCGGATAACTCGACCCTAAGAAGAACGCGGTGCCACTAGAAGTCCGAATTAGGTCACGTTTTAAGGAAGTAAGTAATTAAGAACCAAACAGACTCAAATAACGCGTCTCGAGCACAGTTTACTGGGTTCAAACTTCAATCAGTTTACTTCGTCCTCTATTTGCATGAAACATTACATGGGATCCAATCCACACCATGCCAGAAACTACTAAACGCAGGCTACTACATGATAACGAGCTCGTGGAAGACTCCGAACCCGAAAGGGAGGAAAAAAGGCAACAGATGAGGGAGCAAACAAGGAAGAAGAAACGTTTGCGGCTGGACCCATCATGGGCTGATGTAGAGCAAGATGTTATTGAGTTAACTGATACCGAACTTGATCCTTCCGGTCCATCAGCTACTGTAGGTGGCCAGAGCCAGGTCGACGAACTTAGTGGCGGTGAGCCTTTTTTGACCGCATCTTCAAAACTCTTGGTGCTCATGTCCTCTTAGCTTCCAGCTGTAGTCCACTGACAGAGCTGTCTTCTTCCCAGAAACTTGAAAATGCGGACCATTTTGCGATTCATAGACCTCGACTTTCGCTTGTTGCTGGTGAGGCCTACACTGATCAGCTATTAAATCTCTGATTACTGAAGGGGTATAGTAAGCGCTCCTGATCAACATAGTAATCGCGTCAATGTACCCAATACAACGAACGGGCTCTATAACGCCCAGAATATGTCCGGTATGAACCGCACTTCTACATACCCCACCCCGCCTCCTATTGCGACCCTGGAAGTGCCGCTGTCTAGCGACTCCGAGGGCGATTCCCGCCTGACACTGTCTCGCTTTGCTTTCCGAGCGCCTCTATCCAAACCTAAGATCACCGACCTCGGAGGTTTGTCGTGCTGGGGTAGTACTGTCGTAGCAGACAAACTTCCAGAATCAACCTCTGCTCCGAAAGCTAGACTGAAGCGCTCCAGTATCCATCGCTTCTCCAACGACTTCTCAGATGTGCAACTTGCATCTCTCACAACCTGCGTTAGCTGCAACTTGAAGTGGAACACGACAAAGACTGCAAGCCAAAAAGTGATCCATATCCAAAACTGCGCAAAAAAGAAGTTCCTTTCCGACGAAACAGTTCGCATGCTTATATACAAAGAGACTCAATCATCCTCGGACCAGAACGTTTCTCAACGGAGTGACCAAAAGGCTACAGAAGTCGGCCAAAAGTCGGCCACTTTCCTGGAAACGGTTGTCAATGAAAGCTCCCGGACGAAGAAAGGCAGACGCCCTCAAATCTTAGGGACCGTCAAGTCTCTCCCTGAAACACGCGGTAGTATACTAGGAAGGGCGCGGACCGTCCTTGATACTTCTATGCAGCACGGAGGCCCCGTCGTAGACGCTCAGGTGTCTAATTCCATCCATGAGGGTAGAAGCGATGTTCCCTGCACTCAAGCTTTTGGAACTAGCATGCTTGCTCGTCGAGGAAACTTGTATCCTCGTGCGCAGTCGGGACCAGCGCTGACCCAGGCTTTCGGTGAAAGCGCTCTCGGCCACTTGCAATCTAACTTGGGCCTCGTTGCGCGACATGCTCAAACTTCTGGTCTGTGATATAAGCATAGTGACGGCAGCGTGGATCGGGGGAACGACCTACTTCTAGCGCACTATGATCAGGTCGAGTTCACCCCAATTTGTTCTTTCAGATGCAGGTTCCACTTCAAACTACTTCTATACGCATTTAATTCGACGAACATCCATGATTGTTATTAAATATTCGGTAGACTTGCATCGCAGTCCATCTATGTATCAGCAGCTTCAACCTCATCATCAGAATGTCATGCCAGGTCATTCCCTGTCAGCATCTCTCACCATGACAACGAGCCGAGCCGGGATTGACCAATTTGTGATCAATGAGCGCCTTTCCTACCTCTTTATTCATTTCCGTGGTGCTATTTTGTAGCACAACAATTCTGACTATAATGTTGTACTATCGCCTTCCTCAATATATAACTCACAGCATCCCGACAAACGATAACTGATCGAAACAAGGCGCGAGGGTGGTTTTACGTAATGAGGCAACGAAATTCATGTTGTGGAGAGTCAGTCTCCAATGTTGGCAAGGACTAAAAAGGTTTTTTATCCCACCTACATATAAGTTACTCTCTCCGTTCGAACTTCGTTGCTTGCGTTTGATGAATTATTATGCCTGGACGTCGCTCTCCTGAAGACGACACCACTCTCCTCGAAGATTCCAAGTCCAAAGAATATGACAGCGCCCGGGATGAAAAGGGGAATCAGTCCGAAACACTGGATCAAATCCATATAGAAGATGGCGATTCCGATACAACCTCAACAAATTCTTCGGATGAATTTGACTGGGACGAAGAAGAAGTCGCTAGTCAAGTAGAGAATCCAGAAACTGGCAAAAAAGCGAGGAGGGGCAGGGCCCTTTGGCTCGGCTTCATGAAGCTCGCAAGACCAGTCAGGGCTCTGGTGTTCGGCATTCTTGGTGCTGCATTCTTCATAATTCCGTTGCTGGTAGTGGAGTTGAGGTTCAAAGACAAGGAAAGTGCTCGGCTGCAAGTCCGTGTTTGGTCCCTTTGGTTGTCGATTACCTGGGCAGCCTCCTGCGCAACATATTTGGTTGTGGATGCAATTCCACGCATTGTAATCTACATTATTTTCTTACTTGGTGGCCAAGTCGAGCGTTTGAAGACGCAGATTGAAGTATGTACTGCTCGGACTTCTCTTGGGCAGTCCGACTGAATCCATTGGTGCAGTTAACACTTGCTGTTTCGGCATGGCTAAAACTCGCACTCGGTATTTCATGGGCCTGGATAGCGCTATCTGCGATCACGGCCTTCTACAATCCTCCTGGCACGTACTGGGTTATTATCAACCGTGTGATGCAGGTAAAATGCTCTTCTCGTCTTTATCACATTGACTAAATGTCATTCCATTCAACAGGCTCTCTTTACTGCAAGTATCATCCTGTTTGTGGAAAAATTGTTTTTACGATTTGTCGCCATCAACTTCCACCAACGTGCACTCGCAGATCGTCTCGCGGAGAATCGGACGGGACTGAGGGCACTGGACCATCTATCAAATGCACAACCCGCTCCCGTCAAGAAAGGTCCAAACGTCAAGAAAGGTCGCAAAAATACTTTGAGTTCTTTTGGGACTGCATTTGACCTTTCCGCGTTCCACGGTAAGGGTCACCGCAGAGATGATACAGATGGAACAGCCAGTGGGCAGGTCAGTACAGCTGCTACACCTGTTCTCGAGAAAAACGAACACGAAGCACATCATCATCGGTCGGACAAAAAGCGCCATACTAGACGTGCAGAGATGAAAAGACAGCGCAAGAGGTATATGCCAACTGTTGTTGTCGACCAGCTGACCGGCGCTATTGGGCAAGTTGCGCTTAAGAATTCCAATTTTAACCGAGGTGGCGACTTCTATGCCCTGGATTCTGCACGGAAGCTCGCAAGGAAGCTTTTTCATGCTCTCAGTGTCACCAGTCCTGGACGCTCTCATCTTGTCGTTGAAGGTATGGTAAATCTATGATAAAGAAAAAGGCCTCACATGGTTTCTTGACAGATTTCTACCCTTATTTCCGTTCGACTGCTGAGGCGGTAGGTCACGGCATCTCTATGAGTTCATCCGTCTCACGGTTTCAGTAGCATACTGCTTTTGCTATTTTTGATAAAGACGGCAATGGCGACATCAGTAAGCGAGAAATGAGGGAAGCTGTACAGAGGATTTATCGAGAGCGTAAGGCCCTGACTGCCAGTCTGAAAGTGAGTTCATGTTTTCATTTGAGAAATACTGCTCATTGCTTCATGTAGGACGTTGGTTCAGCCGTGGCGAAGCTAGATGCAGTCCTTGTCTGCGTTGCAATGCTCGGGATTCTCTTTACATGTCTCCTTATTTTTAACAGGAGCGACACGCTAGCCTCGCTTGTTCCTCTTGCAACAATCATTCTTGGATTTTCGTTCATCTTTGGACACTCTGCGCAGACGCTGTTTGAGTCGGTAAGCTGGAGCAATTCGCTCGTCTATCATGCATGTCAAGTTCACTTGTGCTTAAACAGATGATCTTCATATTTTCTACACATGTCTTCGATGTCGGCGATTTGGTTATGATTGACGACCAGGCGAGGAGTTTTTCTTACGCGAACAACTTGCATCGAACTAACGAGTATCCCTTCAGTACCTCATTGTCAAAGAATTTGGTCTATTTTCCACTACTTTTCGTCGAGTCGATGGCCAAGAAATCATCGCACCGAATTCACTGCTGTCAAGCACAAAGCTTGTCCATAATTTGCGGCGGTCAAACAGCATGTGGGAGAGCACGACACTAATGATAGCATACAACACACCTCTCGAGCTCGTTGAGCAGCTCAAGGCACGCATTCAAGCCTACATCACAGCAAATAACAGGGAATGGAGCGGATCTGCGGTGAACATCGACAAAATGGAGTTCCAGAACGCGATTCATCTGACGGTGGGCGTTGAACGTAAGTGTCTGCGTACCAGCTCGACTATGGGGTCTGATACCTGCTTCAGATCGCCCGAACTGGCAGGACTGGGGAGGACGCTGGACGCGGAGAACTGCATTTATGAAACATCTAAAGAGCATTTTGGAGGATCTGGATCTCAAGTATACGATGCCCGTACAGCCTGTGCTACTACCCAATTCTCCACGCCCGACGAGCGGATTCCGCAGTGTGGGTGTGGAGGTGAACACCCGTGGTGGCGAAGAGAATCTCACTGCATGGAAGTAAGATAGGATTGTGAAGTTGCATTGCGCTGTAGTCCCTTGTACTCTATATCTCAAATCTTTTTATAGTTTAGCGAACTGGAACAGACTTAGAGATCTAGCTAGAATCCTGTTGAAGGGTGGTAATATGGCTACAGTTAGATATAAACAAGTCAGTACCGCAATAGGATAAACCAATAATTCTAAAGGTCGACGTGTTGAAAGTCGGGAATCGACAAATTCGAAAAAACAAGCTCGAGACAGAACCATGCTAAGTTGGATAGCTATATGAGGGCCAGTGCAGATGATGATGAAATCACAAATATTATCATGCTTTCGGGCTCAAGGCTCTGTCTGCCAAGCCTGCGACCTCGATGACGCCGCCTACAAGGTGCAAGCTGCCCGTGACGAGCACGCTAACGTTGAGTGTCTTGCGCGCTTCTTCCACAGCGTCCTCAATAGACGGCAGAACGTGCACTGTGCCAGAGTATGTTAGGACAAGCTTGTTCCAGGCTGCCTCAATCTCTCTCTGAGTCTTGAGATTGAGGTTGTCAGTTGTAGATATTGCGGCGGAGGTAAGGTCTGTCGGATGTACATATAAGCTTGCATTTAATACGAGTGACAGCACTTACCGCCTTTGAAATTCCCGCTGGCATAGGTCACATTACTACAGAAAATGACCTTGGCGAAAAAGTCTTCCTTCTTCTCCAGGCTGCCATGGATCGCCAGTTGCTCCTCTACTTTTTCCAAGATGGCTGTCAGGAAAGCATCTCCTGAACGTCCACTGGTGCAATTGAAGATTAGCACTCGGGGTGGGTGATCGTCAGAAACGGGGGAACTGGAATCTGATATCAACGGGATGACACTGAAACCAATGCAGATAGCAAGCGTACACGGGAAGCCCGACTGCTGGGCTTACAAACCATTCCAGACAGCACGCAAGGCTCTCTTGTGTATGTGCCCCATCGAGGAACCATGTCATAGCCTCAAGCTTCGAATCAGGTATTGTCTGGCAACGGCCAGGCCAGTGAGCATTTTTGAGGCCGTCCATAAAAGATGTAGGGAGGAATCTCAATGGTTCTATCTCTGATCCGCTCCATGTTGCACTAGCAGTACCACTGGTGTTGGGATCCGAAATAGGAGAGTATGACTGATCCTTGATGCTGAGGAATGTATGCACCAATTGTACCGCGAGACCCGCGTTCGATCTCTGGTGAGCACCTGCAAGACCTGTCACAACGAGTTAATTGTGTTGATAATCGGCAAGATATATATAAAAAACTTGCCTAATGGGATAGTGGAAGGGAGAGCGTCAATAACTGTGAACTGAGATGCCTGCGGTGCAAACACGTATGAGCTACAGGTAGGTGAAAGACTTAAAGAGGGTGCAAATTACCCTCTGCTCTACTGCACAAACACCAAGCTCCAATATGCCTTCCTCAGGTTGTTGAACAGTAAGGGCCGGAACCCCTTCCTATTCTATCAGTCAAATACTTATGACGTAGACCTGAAAAAGAAACGCGCCTTGTATATTCCACCCTTCTGATTTGCAATCTGACTGAGCTTTTCCCCAAGAAGCCTTGTGTGGTCATACCCGAGGGCGGTAACGCCTGTAACAACTGGCTTGGGGACGATATTTGTGCTGTCAGAGCGTCCACCAATGCCTACCTCAAGAATTGTCGCATCAACCTGAAGATTAAATTAGACAGATAAATGGTCAGGATTGCTGGCGCACCTTGAGTTGGTAGAAAGTATAAAAGGCCATGAGCGTTAGGTAGCGAAAGTAGTTTGGCATGAAGGGTGTGGTGGCAGCTTCGCACTGAACGGGTTGTTTGTCTAGTACGGATGACTATTACTGCAAGAAACGGAAACAAAATACCTTCGTATTCTGGAGCAGATTCCACACTTCGAAAAAGTTACGAGCAAACTCCTCCTCCGAAAGTGGCTCGCCATTTATGCGAATACGCTCACGGACAGCGACCAGGTGAGGAGAGGTATATAGGCCTGTGTTACTTGTCAAGGGAAGCTCTCGTAAAGCCGGGAAAGTAAGGCACACCAGTTTTCCAGCCTGGCCTAGCTGCCCGCAATATTGAATCTGTGAATGCGCTTGTAGAGCCTTTTCCTTTTGTTCCCGTGATATGTATGACATTCAAATTATTTAACTGAGATGGCTGTAATGGTACTTCTTCATAAATAAGACAGTAAGGTTGGCATATGACGTACCTTAAGGCCCACCCTACGTAGATAATCAATCATTTCAGGTATAGCATTAGGATTGAGCTTCGATCCTGCAGCACGCACGGCCTCCAGGATAGCAGCATTAGTTTGAAGGCTGTTCAGTGCATCTATGGCGTCCCTGTAAGTCCGAGTTGGAATGGGTGTGGTAGACATCCTGCGTCCGTGAAAACGAAAGAGTTTTAGTTTCTTGTTATGAATAACAATAGTGAAACGATAAGGAATGCGCATCAGCGGACATGAAAAGATAGTGGCACAAGATCTGTGGCAGTGGGCACTGTGGGTAGGTAGTCACTCAGACATCACATGACCGGGTACGCGTGATAAATATAGAACAACACCTCCTGAAACACAAACCAATACCGTATGTACCAACAACCACCATGGACAAGTTTGTAACTGTACTCAAGCCTGCGCGCTCCTCTCTCAAGGAGAAGAAGAAATGTACAAACTCATCACGATTTACCCCATACCCTACTTCAAAACCAAAGATCGATATCCTCCCAAATAAAATGTCGAAGTCAAACTACCCAGAGGCTGTGGCACAAGATAAGGCGCGCTTGCGCCAGTACGTATCTGTTAAATATTCTTGCATTTTTACTGACAGTAGCACCCGATAGACTCATGGCCCCTCTCAAAAAAGACGGTACCTCCAAACCCTCTGCTGGGGAAATCACGAGGCATCTACTGAACACTCTTGCCGACGAGTCAAATCCAATTACTCATTCTAATATATATGAACGTTCAGGTGCGTTTACATCCAACCCCTCTTCTGCTTTCGCTTTTCATTAATAAATTGTCTCCAGATTATGTTGTTTCGGCCGCATCAGGCCACCAGCGCTCCGACAGACGTGGTTGCGGGCACAACCGGGGGTACATTGACGACCGCTCTGAGAAGCTAGAAGTTCAGAAGCATGAGAATGCAAGCGACTTATACCCAGTAAAAAGAGACGAAACAGAAGGGAAAAGGGGTGTGCTGAGTGGTGTACGTGTCTATATCGGTGGCTACCTTGCGGGAACAACCGACATCGAGATGAAGCGGATAGTTTCTGGCGCTGGCGGTGTCACGTTGTAAGCGCAGTCTCTCTTGTGATCTCCCAAGTCTTAATCTCGCATTAATCGTTCACAGGCTTTCCCCTAGCGGCGCTACGCATATTCTCACGTCACAACAACTCTCAGGTTCAAAGACTCATAAACACCTCGTGTCAAAGCGCGTACCTGCACATGTAGTGCGGCCTGAGTGGGTATTAGAGAGTGTGAGGGCAGGCCGCAGAATGCGCGAGTGGGAGTTTACGGCCATTAAGCCCGGGAACACTATGGATTTGGAAAAGATGTTCGGGAAGGGGCTGTGACTGGGAATATTTTCAAGGCTGGTCCTCACTGTGTGCTGATCTAGAGAATGTACCGATACCAATGATTTATTGTTATTTTTATTCCAATTGCTATCTAACGCCAATAAAGATATAGATATACAAAGATAATAAACACTACAAGCCTACGTAGTAATCCTGAATGCAGTGATCAAAAATAGATCTACGTAGCTGAATTGTTTTTCTACTGACACCACCTGAACGTAGGCAAGCATCAGGTCATTGATTCGATTTGTCTCAATGAATTTCGGTCCTTGTCGATTAGTGGTTAAATCATCGCATTGTGGAAACACAATTCTGCGAAGCCGGAAGTTCGAATCCTCCCTGGGACATACCACAGACATTCTTTTTTCCTTTTCATTTTAAATACCCCCAAGATGCATGTGCTATATGCTCCATCACCTTGCGACAAGCGGCCTTGATTACATGTAAGATGAGCACTTCAAGCCTCACTCCCCGTAAAAGCATAGCTCCCTAAGCTACCTGTCCCACTCCCGAACTCGCTTCCAAAATCAAATTCACTTCCCTCGTCACCCTGACTGCTTTCTGCATCACTTCTCTCTTTATCTCCATCACCCACGTTTTCGATTTCAGCCCCACCCAACGTGGAACGCCTAAGGTTTCCGCCTTCGCTCTCCAACCTGTATCGATCTGCACTCCTCACTTCCTCCGCGCATCGCAGACATGTCCATCCGCATGAGCCATCATCTGCGGCGCGGAGCATGCGCTCAGCAAGACAAGTATAACAATACACATGTCCACAAGAAGCAAGATACGGCGTTGTTATTGGATATGGAGGTTCTCCATCTCCCTCAGAATTATTATCGCCAGCATCACTGTTTGATGATGCAGGGAATGCCGGAGTGTACGATGCCAGCGCGCCAGCAGCATCACCAAGGTTCACATTTAGGGAAGCATTCTCAGCACAAATTGCGCACTGGTCTGACGGGAGGGAATAATACTTTCCGCGTTTTGGTGCGCGTATCTTTTGTGTAGGGGAGGGAGTAGGGAAAATGGATGAAAAGGTTGATGTGAGCCGTCGTGCCACGGAGCGAGGATTGATGAGCGGGAGGAGGAAAAGGAGAAATTCCTATGGCAGAATGAGTCTCCGATGAAAGCAAAGAAAGGAGAGCGTACTGTAAATGCGTGCCAGACCATCTGGCGATTCATAAATTCATAACTAACATCACGTTTGATGAGAGCTTGTGAAGGTTCAAGCCTCATCGCTAGGAATCTATCAATAATTGTTCTGTACCTGCAATAAGCCATGTCAAAAATTCCCCAACAATGACACGCACTGTGAGAACGTACCTCCCATTCCATAAAAATGCAACGAAGTTGAGCAGACTGAATGCACCATGTGCGGTCTCGAGACTCGTCAAGGCAGCCCAAGCGCGGCGACGGATATCAGAGGCAGGGGCATCTGGCCATGCATGGGAAAGCGCACGTGCATGGAGTCGGTTGCGGAAATAGGGCACGAGGATAGTGAGAGCACCATGGATAATTAGTAGTCGTCGTGAGGGCCTGGCTGCAGTATATCATTCAGACGTTGAATATTTGCAAGAGATATGTTCACTCACAGTTCAAGCCGGAGCTTGGAATGGAATACCGCAGGCCCTGCAGCATTGCGCCATAGCTTGCACCGGAACTCCAGACAGAGAAACGATAAAGTACAAGCTGGACGAGCAGTGCTAGCTCAGGCTCAAACCGTGATTTCATAGATGCCTGTTCCCGCCTCAGTATATAACATACTGACACGTAGAAAGCGTACGTTGACGGTCGCAAGGGCCTTCGAAACCGGTTCTATGAGTATGTGAACAAGTTCAGCATCGAGGAGCTCGGCATCTAGTTGTCCGACGCGAATAATGCGAGGGTTCGGTCGAGGAAACGTTGGGGACGCAAGAACATCTCGTATGGAGTGAAGGCGGGGCTGGGCAGCGTCCCATGCTTGCTGCCATACACGGCTGCTCATAGCGCTCATCGATGATTGAAGCGGGGATACTAAGTGGGAGTAGGCACGTGATTACATATTGAATTGACTCGATAGATACTAGATTTGATCTAATAACTAACGGCGAACGTCGACGATGGCAGAACAACTACAGCAGTTAATACTGGATACTCTTGATACCCAATCGACTTTACCAGATTCCCGTGCACTAAAAATCCCTGGCCAATCCAGCCCAGCGTCCAGTCATGATGCACAGATCACCATTCTCGGTGCCCTGAACTCGCTACTCAGCCGGGAGGCTAGTTTTTCCTTTCCTTTCTCTCATGATCTTGTATTGAGTGAACATGCAGATGATAACGTATGAAACACATGAAGTTTCATCGCATGTGCTTACGCCCGAGGGCGTCCAGATCGTGCGTGAGGGCTCGCATGAGGCTCGTGTCTGGGCCGCCCTCCCCGAACGTGGTAGTGCCCCACTCAGCGCGCAGGATCTCAAGAGAGCAGTAGGAGATGAGGCTGCGAAAGTTGGACAGGGACGCGCGTTTAAGAGTGGATGGATCGCGAAGGAGGGGAATGGTTTCGTCAAAGCCGTGCGTATTTCGTGCTGATATTTTTATGACTGCGATTAATGAGCCGGTAGGTTTCCAATATTACAGATACGACACAGACAGAGCTGCGCGAGTTAGAGTCGTCAGGGACACTGGTGGCCGGTGAAAAAGCGCTCGCTGAATTACGAAAACGCAAGCTTATCATACAAAGGTTCTACTTATTCCTCCAACGTAAATTATCAAGTCTGACTGTTGCAAAGAAAGGGCCAATGGTTCACCGTGCATAAGGGCGCAAATTTTAGTACTTCGATTGCAAAACCGGAGACCGATTTGACCGTTGATATGCTCACTTCGTGAGTTTAGTGTTCTAATGCAGCAGCGTTGAAACTCATACTGCTCTAACCCTAGCGGCTCTTGGAAAAAATCCACATTCAAAAAATATAACTTTGACGCAGACGGAATACCCACATCAGGCGGCGCTCTCCACCCTATCCTTAAAGTCCGCGAGGAGATCCGTA
The DNA here is from genome assembly GCF_016647785.1 of Suillus fuscotomentosus. Taxonomy (NCBI): domain Eukaryota; kingdom Fungi; phylum Basidiomycota; class Agaricomycetes; order Boletales; family Suillaceae; genus Suillus; species Suillus fuscotomentosus. The sequence goes on from NW_024539515.1 coordinate 610,255, forward strand.
GCATTTTCTTAGAAATGGGGTGCGTGATCATCTCATAGTGCAATTATTGCAGAATTCTGAGACACCTTGGTTGCGGATATTACAGTTTTGAAGAAATGCCCACAGGCACTTTCGTTGAATCCGGATTCTGGTGCTTCGATGCACTTTTTGTTCCCCAGCTACATCCTGCACGCGAACTCCAAGATACCTTCTATCTCTCTGGTATGTGCTTGCCTCCCTTGCCTTTGTCAACTTCTCGAAATTTTATAGATCCCTCGACATCCCTCCCTCCGCCATCCGATTACTACGAACGCGTCGCACGTGTGCATGAGCACGGTGGGTATGATAGTATCGGTTACCGCACGCCCTGGTCACACGAGGAATCGCATAAGCTCCTCTTGCGTACGCACACGACTGCCTCGTCCGCTGCCATGCTATACAAACTCGCAGCCAAGTGTCGAGGCGAAAATATCGACGGTGACCTGTCTGCGAAATCGCAACCTGGAGCTGCAAATCTGAGTGATGATGGGTTCAGACCAGCAAAACTCTTCAGCATTGACCGCGTGTTCCGTAATGAGACAATGGATGCTACTCATCTTGCAGAATTCCACCAAGTTGAGGGTGTTGTTGCAGATCGGAATCTAACACTTGCAGATTTGATTGGTGCGTTGCGGATCCTTCCTCTATCCATTTTTCCTCCATATGGACATTTGCTAATAACCTTGCATCTGCACAGGTTTCATGCGGACTTTCTTCCGGAAGATGGGAATGAAGAATCTGAGGTTCAAACCTGCGTATAACCCGTACACGGAGGTGTGTCTTGACCCTCCTCTCCATTTCAGGTACTAATTGAAACACGATAGCCTTCTCTTGAGATCTTCGCTTGGCACCCGCTCCTTGAAAAATGGGTCGAGATTGGGAACAGTGGCATGTTCCGCCCTGAAATGCTTGCACCTATGGGATTCCCGCCTGATGTGCGTGTGCACGGATGGGGAATCGGGCTCGAACGACCAACTATGATTCGGTGAGTAGTCTTTCCTTCGCCTAGCTGTATTGTCCCACTCCTTCCTGCATTCTATTATCGGGGCGTGATACTGAAGCTCTTGACACAGGTATGGTGTTAACAACATCAGAACGCTTGTCGGGCACAAGACGTCCATCGAGAATGTGGAGAACTCGCCAGCCGTCATGTTCTAGATGCGTTTGAAGGGGTGTACGCCGATTTAGAAGATACCGACAATGTATCGTATAATTTTAAGTGCACAGTTAAAGAGTGTCACACAAAATAAAATAAACTGAGGCAATAATAATTTTTGCAAACAATACCAGTGCAGCTCAGAACAGCACCGTAAGGTAAGCTCAGAATGAGCCAATGGTTCATAATTATTAACGACTAGTTATACAGAAGCATATGGCATGCACCGTCTGCATCGGGCATTGCCCCAAGACAATAAATAGGATTGACAAAGCTTAGAATGAGAATACAGCAGCATTCTTCCTCGAGCCGAACATGTACACGAGCGCTTGGGACATGAACAGCCCAACCGTGATACCGATCGTGACGGCTATCATGGCACTTCCAATGTCCACACCGCTTCCATCTGCTGTGATGCCTCCCGCCTGCGACAGACCCGACTACAAAACGTTCGTCATCAGCAAGCCCCAAGAAACACAGTAAGAGATAGCACCCACTGGTACAAGGAACAGTACACCCGTAACCATACTCGTAAACGCCGTCCCGCCCATCTTCCTCGAATAAACATTCCCTAGCAATCCCACAGTGAAAGCCCCGATAGCGCTCACGATATCGCTCCGATTGAAGATATAGTGATTAGCGACTTTGTTGCTCGCGTAACTCGCGCACGAGATGACCACCATCACTGGAAGTTGTCTGCTCCGCCACGGTTGCAGATTCGCGAGGGACGATAGGATACTGAACAATGGGACAATGACGAACTGCGTCCAGAAGGGGAAGGGCTGGAGGTACCAGCCAAAGTGTTTTGGGCGGTAACATCCATCGATGATGTCTGTCTGCATCACGTTCGTATTGTTCGTGAAGGTGAAAGTACCGTAGACGGGTCCTAACCCCGAGGAGAGCGATGAGTTGCCACTTGTGGAGTTGTCCGCTGCGAACGTGCCGACGATGGTGGCGCTCGTGGAGATGTCGGCGGCAAGTGTGGTGAGGTGGTGTCGTGCAGTTGGATCGAACAGGAGGTATAGATCTGACCCGATCTGCAGACCGAAACCCAAGAAAAGCGTATAGATAAGGGCATACACCATTTTAACGCTACCGCAGACGATATTTTTAGAGGCCAGCTCCAAGGAACTACTCACTGGAAATAGGTCAGCGAGAGAAATGACTCTAGAAGAAGTACTTACGGATCAAATAACCGGGAAGAATACCGATGATTGCAGAGGACGAGACAGCCGTATAACAGAAGATCTCGCTTCTGATACTACTGAGCCCTCGTGCCGTGAAGGACACCAACATCGCTGTTGTAATCCTAGCAGACCATAAATATCACGATAAAAGTGCGAACATCGAGAGATCTTACTCAAAGACGTTCGCATACATAGCGCTCTTCGCAGCAACCCTGAGTTGTAGGAAACACAACACAAAAGCGCCACAGCCGGCGATCCACATATCGATAAACGAGCCTCCAAACGCCAGCGGACAGATTAAGACAGATAACCAGAAACTCAGGATACACCTGAACCACCACGGGTACAGCGGTTTCGCCAACAACAGCTCGTCAAGTTGCTCCGTCGCCTTTCGCGCACTGATTTCGTCGTGGACCACAGCGCGATAAATGATGTGGACCTTGTGTAGGCTGCCCAATGAAAGACCTCCGCCGGACTTGATGAAGTGGGTTTCCGAAGTCATTGTGTCGTTGTCGCCGAAGGAACAGATGATGACGCTCGGTAGATGGATGAACTCGGCGTCGACTTCGAGGATGCGCGCTGCTGCAAGAAGTTGGGATTCGATACGGTGAGAAGGCGCACCGAAGGTCATCAACGCTTTTGCAAGCTTGAGTAGGAAGTTGTGGCGATGGATGATGGCTGGAACCCTGCAATGAGCTCCAGCTGCGTGGGCAGAAAAGAAGACTTACAAGTAACGTTAAACTCGATCTTGATCTTTTGCTTCTCCTTTCTACGCTTGCGATAGTCCATCTGCCTCAGTGCCGTCCGCTTTTCGTCGTCATAGTCATCAAGACACCTCTTTCTCACACCAGTAATAGTAGGGTCATCCGGGTCCAGCAGCTGCGAGTACTGGGAATTATCCGTATTCGATCTTCGCATAGGTGCACCGCCCATTTCTTCGTCGTACTCATCGTGAAGCTGAGCAAAACGACGGCGTTGGAAAGGGACGTTCTCGCCCTCGGCATCAACTCCATACAGGTCGATGAGGTTAGAGAACAGGCCACGTCTTCTTCCGTCCGTGTCGTTGGCGTCGCAATGATCAAAGTCATTGTCATCGTCCGCGTCCTTGTCGTCATCATCCAGCCTGACATCGTCGTACTCCTTATACTTATCTTTGCCGTTCGACGTCTGCGCCTCGATATCTGTTAAAGTCCCCTCACTATTCCGAAAGTCAACATGCCGCTCATCATCGTTCCACATGTACACATTTCGCGGTGGAGGGATATCATAGGGGTGCTGATAGGACGACATTGAGTATCTGGAGTCCTCGCCTTCGTATAGCGTAGACTCTGAATCATTGTGAGCACGACCACGAAACCTTTGGTCTGGAGCAACTGGAGCCTCCGACGCGTAACCTGGGAGCGTCGGTCGCCTGCTTCGTGACGCTCGGAGATGGGCCTGAGCTGAGAAGGGATCTGTGAAGTCTGGTACTGACGCACGAGGCCCCCTGGTCGGAGGTCTTATAGATTCAGGGGTTTGGGGTTCAGGAATTTGGGACTCAGGAAAAATATGCTCAACAAAGCGCGGACTCGGGTTGGATGAAGGAGGCCTTGGAATACGTGAAATGTGACTAGTGCTGATAGAGGGTCGCGCTTGTCGCTGCTGCTGTTCGAAAGAAGAATTTAGCGATTGCCTTTGTGCTTGGCGTCGCTGGAGAGTGTTTGTAGAGGACAGTGGTGGGTGACGGCCTGAGTCTCCATTGAGATATGGGTTACTATGTGACATGACTTGCTGGATAACAACGAAAGTCCAGCTTTCGAGGCAAGAACTGCGAAAAAGCTGATAGCGTCACTGAGGAGGATGCCGATGAAGGCGTATGGTTCGGTGGGGTGGTAGGAGAGAAAGGTAGACGGTCGATATAGGCTCGAACTGGAACATACGAAGGAAAGTAGTATCTGGGTCATTTCAATTTAGACCAATAGAGTCACCAAGAGTGAAACAGTGTCCAGCCAAATTCTAAATTGAGCCGATAGCATATTGAACAGAAGTACGGACGATACGAATAGTTGGGTGTGGGCAGTGATTTCGTGCATAAGTCGCCAAGGTGATCTGTAGGCCAAAGGTGCTCTCGTCAAATGAGTATGCAGGAGATACACTTACGTCCCTCAAATAACTACACAAAGCACGGGGACTCGTCACGATCAAGTCCATGACTTGCTATTGGATGGGTAGGTCACAGATTTGCGCACATAATGCTGAGGCTCATTTCTTAGATCAACTTGTCACTGACGGGACGCAATCAGCGCTGCCTTTAAGTGGATAGCATCTAGCTTACCACATCTCGGATATTTAGCTCCACAATTGAAATGTTCACTAAGAGTGCCCAGTATCAGCGTCATCAAGAACCGTCACGTATTCGCAGTTGAACCTTAAACAGTATGCTCCTCCCACTCATGCACTGTGATACCCATAATGCCCTCCTCTGCGCCCTCGAACTTCCTGAAACCCAATCGGGAATAAAACGCAGCCGCCTCTGTATTCTTTGGATCCATGCCCAACCAAACGCTCTTTACATCATTTTCTTTCAAATTCTCCATCGCGCGTGCGATCAACTTCCGCCCCCATCCCTGCCGCTGATGGCTTGGCAGAATATCGATGTGCAGATGGGCAGGTGCGAACGCCATCATTGCATCGCTTGCTCTTGGGAAGGTGATTATGGTGTTGATATAAGCTTTATCTGCAGGCGTGAGGGCTGCGTCAGAGTCTTGCAGCAGGGGTGTATAACGGGCTCTGAGCGAGGGCCACCAGCCCGCTTCTGCACTCTCCTCGAATTTGCGGGTGTCGAAGGCGCCGAGAGTGTACCCTACGACTTCTCCATCATTTTCAAGTACAAAGCCCCATGTTGATTCAAGGCTGAGGTAGGGGAGAGCGTAGATAAGGCCTGGGAGGGCAGGATGGGAATGCAAGTGCTCGGATGATGTGCCCGCGTTTGCGGTGAGCAAGCAAATGTTGGAGAGGGCAGACAGGTCAGCTTTTGTGGCTGGTCGGATGATGGGGGCCATGATGATGGAGGTAGAACCTGAGGAAGGGGCATGACTTGAGCGCTGGAAATCACAAGGTGTGTCGTGTGATATTAGTGCATGGGTGACTCATATGGGTGCATCACCGAGGCGATGCTAAAAGAAGTCTATGGAGATGGGCTGGAAGCTCAAAGCTGAGGGTAGACCTTTACTTGATTTTTGGGAGAGGGCTGCTGCAACTACGACCGTTGGCAGACAAGTTCACAAGCCCCCCACGCCAATGATATTGATGTCGATCTGTTGAACCCGATGAGGTTAACATGACATTATATAATATTGTAACCCCGCATGTAACCCCGCAGTAAATTGGGGTGCATGGTGCCGAATTGTGATTGGTTGCGGGCCGAATAAAGAATAGTCTAGGCCGAGGGGCCAGCCCAAATCATGCGAGTTTATAACTAGGGCACTTTCGACTTTTTTCCCTTACCGCCTCTAGTCTCGTGTCTTATCATCTTGGATTCTCGAGTACAACATCTAGACTATTCTATACGATGCTCTCGTCAGGGTATGTCGAGCAGCAGTCTTACGCCCAACAACAAGCGACTATGGCTATGAATACACTACTACCCACACCGCCCTCCTCACCACCACGGGTCGGATTACATCCTGTCGAATCGACAATTACGCTTCTCGAGAATTTAGTCGCGTTCTATCATCAGGAACGGATGTGGGTGTATCGCACACGTGCACAACTAGAGATGACACTACAAGAACGAGACGTTAGCACAGTAGCAACGGTAGATGAAGAAGGAGAGATGGAGAAGGAGGAACCAGACTCTACTGAAGAAACATCTGAAACAAGCAAGTGGGTGAAGAGAAAGAAGGCGTTTGGATTAAAGCTAGAGGGAATTGCAACGACGAGAGGAATGCCTAGAGGTGGAATCGTGAAACAGCGTGCACCACCACCGATGTTACCGGCGTTTGCTCACAGCAACCAGACTGGAGGACAACCTGTACTTGGATCTAGTGGAAGGGAGCCTGGAGTGGAAATCTTAGAGATGTTTGAGAGGATGATGCAAGCTAGGATGGAGAGCTGCGAGCGGGTTACTAGGATGGTTAGAAATGCCAGTGGAGCTGGTTCACCAGGGTGCTCACCGCCTAACGGTCCGGTTTACGGTCAAAGTAGTTTCTTTATAGGTGCTTAGCTAAGGGCTTAGCTGATGGTGTTGGTTGTTTTTATTTATTTATTATTGATGTAATCCCTCCTTCGTCTCATACCATGTCTAATCGTTATGCTCCACTCCCTAATCCACGTACGGACCCAGATTCAGCAGAACTAGAAGCTGCTTTCGACGATCAAGACGACGACGATGACCACAGCGGTTATGACCTAGATGAATCGAGTCCTCTGACTTATCCAAATCCTTCGAATTCTTCATCTTATAATTTCGAGTCTCCGATTTGCGACTACGACCAACCTCCTCCTGGTTCTCCCCCGCAACCATCTTCTCATGCTGTACCCAATGAATTTGGAAATTCCAATGGCATAATACCTGTCTTTACACTAGACTCTTTGCCCCCGCCCCCAACAGGGCCATGGTGGAAGCGAACCGCAACTACTATCCTACCATCCCATTATGTCAACAGATGGGGGTTCACTTCTGAAGCTAGCTCTCGTACTCCCATTGGAGGAGGCACCAGAAATGACGGTGTATTCAGCAACGTAGCTGCCAAACCATCGCAAGGCGTACGTGTTCAGGAAGGTAACCATCAATCAATCATTTATCAAAGAACGTATTGACTCTTTCTCAGGAGACAACGTATACCTCGTTCCAGAAGAATCTTCCAACACAGCTCCCCCAACTTACGCAGCAGCTCAAGCTGACGCTGCTCCTCCTTACCACACTCATTCAATCTTCCTTCCCTCTTCCGTTCATGCATCCCTCACTCTCTCCCAAGGCTGTGTCGTCGTAGATGGCCTTCCCACAGGCACCCTTTTCTCCTTCCTGTGGAACGCCCTTATCAGCACTACCTTTCAATTCGTCGGCTTCGTTCTCACATGGGTCATGCACACAACCCACGCCGCTCGCTACGGCAGCAGGGCAGGTCTCGGAGTCACTTTAATCCAATGGGGCTTTGGCCTCCGCGCGCGATTAGACGACACAAATGGTACACCTCTGGGCTCTGACCCAGCCGATGCCTGGCCCACATTCGCAAGCGCCCAAGACGCCAACGAGTGGTTGGACGCCAACCTCGACCGTCTTAACAACACCACACTAGCTTCTACCGACCACATATCTTCCTGGTCCAACTCCGGAGAAGGAGAAGATGGGAACAATGGATTCCTCACAAACGCAGCAGCAAGTGAATGGCTTTCCTTCTTCCTCATGACAGCCGGCTGGTTCCTCCTTCTCACAAGCGTTTTCGGTTTCTGGCGCGTTAAGCGCTGGGAACGCGGCATCATCTCCTCCTCTTCCAATTCTACCGCGTCACAGCCAACAGCAGACGATGAGACAAGGAGGCAATCACTCTTTGAGCGTCTCGGAATGTTCCGTGTTCCTTCACGAACAGGATCTTCGGGTGCAGACGGATTGGAACGGGTGCCTTCCCATATTGGTGATGATATGGTTGGCAGAGATACAACGTTGGAAATGCAATCGCTCGTTCCAACCGATCCAGACCATGCACGTCGGATCAGGCGAGCAATTGAGCGCGAACGCAGGCTGTGCGAAGACTTGCGCGCTGCAGGCCTCTTGTAAAGTCGTTCGAGCTTCAGACTTCAAGGAGCGAATGTACCGTGTATTATGCTTTTCATCGACAGACGTGTTATCTATTTTTCTAGGATTAAAACGATAATGGTCACAATTGTTCATACAGTCGTATTTATTGCAAATCTGTTTCTTGGCGTCTTTTCGTCTCTCGAGATTAGATTTCATTTCAAGTACATCCTATATCCTTCTGCGCAATTTATTTTCCAGTCGTCAACTATGACCGCTTCAGGAACACTTCCATGTTGAATTCTAGGGCTGAGCAAGGGTATGTGATCTCGAACTTTTCGAGTACGGTGGGGTGTAACACGCCCAGCGTGCCGATCACGATGTCTCGGTCTTGATTGATGTGAAGCGTGTTCTTGAGCTCATCAGCAAGCTCACCTGTTTTTGAGGTCTTTGAGGGTGGCGGGCGGTAATAAATTGTCGCTGCGCGTCCAGGGAAGTACGCAGGATCTAAAACACATTAGCACTACGTCACGCAAAAAAAGAGCCAAAACATACCATCCCCCTCCTTGATGTAATATCCCACATCCTTCCCATCTCCCCTCCCAACCCTCGGAACTTCCAACATCTTCATAGCCCTATCCAACAACCCATGCACGACCTCAAACCCCGCACTCCTCGAACACCACACCGCACCGGCATGTCTCTCATTTCGAGCTTGTCTCTCCCGGGATGTATCTTTGAACACAACATCGCTGAGCTCGAAAACACGGACTGGGAGTGCATGAGAGCGGTTCTCGCGAATGGTTTTAAGGAGCCCTGGTAGGAGGGATGTGCGGACTACTTGGAATTCGAGGGTTTTGGGATTGGCAATTTTTACTGCTAGGGAGCCGGGGTCGGGGCGGTTCATGAAGGAAAAGTTTTCTTCGTGTGAGCACTATCGGATTTTGTTCAGTGTGTTTTAAGTGCGCTAAGGTGGAGGAGGGGAAGGGAGGGAGGGAAGAGACATACGAGAATGAAAGGTAACGCTTCAACCCATCCTGCCATCGCCCATTCCCTCCGGATGACATCCGCGAGCTTGCTGATCGGTAAAGGCTGTGCGACTGTGCTGGTCTGGGGGAAGATATCTGGGAGGTTGTTGAACCCGTACGCGACTGCTGCGTCTTCCATTATGTCGACCTCGTGGAAGATGTCCGGACGCGTGCATGGAAGTGAGACGATTAGAGCATCGGGGTCATCGGGTGAGAGGGTGGGTGAGAGGGTCATGCGCGTTAAAAGGGACTGGATTGTGGAGGGCGTTAGGGAAAGAGAGGTGCAGGAGTTGATATACGAGGCGCGTGCAGTCACTGTACGTGGCGTGATATCAGGAGATATGCGCGTCGAACCGTCAGGAAAGACGATCTTGCAAGGCTCGATCCTAACAACAGATCCTCAGCTCCCCGAATCAAACTACAGGCCCAAAACGACGCACGTGAAAGGCTCAGCACAATACTCCGAAAACATACTCGCAACCATATTGATCACGATCTGCAACTTTGTATCATCCGTGGCAGTTGTATCAATGAATACATTCTTGGTCTCCAACGTGATCTTACTGTGCTCCGAATTGATGATGGGGGGCATACTCAACACGTGGTCCTTTGCATCATAAATGATTGGGTAGACATCAGAATCTCGGATGATGTGCAAGTACCGGGAGAGGTGTTTGTCCGACTCGTAAATCTGCATGAGCTCTGCGGCGGTGTGCGCTGTTTCCCGACCGAGAGGCGCGAAAGAGATGTTAGTGGGTGTACGGGCTTCGTATCGGAACGGAGGGGTGAGGGTGTCGAGGTCATGTGTTCCGATGGCAACGAGGCTTCGCCTGCGCCCGATGTTTTGGTGTAGTTTGTCTTGGAGGTCAATGAAGGACGCGTAGCTCATGGGCGTAAATTTGATGTTGCGAAGCACTGCACACGCGAAGAAAGGACGGATGCGTTGGGTCTGGGAGTGGTAATGTTTATTAATGCGGACAATGTGAGGGGTAAGCGTACCTCTTGGGAGACGGTTACGGTGATGAGATCTTTCTCACCGCCTGGGGGATATGCGAGTGTATACTGCGGTGGATCTTGTTTTCCTAGAAAAGCGCGTAAGGCGCGGGAGATACCTTCTAGACAGACCAGATCGTATCTGCGTGCTAGTCAGATGTGCATTGCGGTTGCGCTGACTGGCAGCACACCTGTTTGCGGGTACTTCGATTTTTAATTGCTAGAGCAAGGTATAAGCACGAGTGTAATTAGTTAATTAGAAATAGAGACGCACGGGACGTTCTGCGGGAAGTCCTTTCTTGATCGCAGCTTCTACCTCCGCTGTGGTCTTTTTATCGGTTCAGTAATTATTCCTGCGGTAGAAAAAATAAAGAATGGCGTACGTCTTCATCTAATTCCAGTCCATAGTCAAAGCACAAACTATCGAATTCCTCCGTGGCTGCGATGTGATCAGACGTATAGAAAACACAGTTGGACGAGGACGTACTATAGTGATGTCCGAGCCGCTCGAAAAGTTCAGCTTTGTCTACTGAGATGGTGGGCATGATGGGTTAATAGAGTATATGAAGCCAGCAGTGTGTAGCTGGACTTCAGGATTGCTTTCTAGATCACACTGGTTTCAGACTTGAAGAAACTATCACTGGCAAATGATCATATCGAGTCAAGTGAGAGACCCTAGGCACTCCATGTTGTGTCGGGGTCCTACCACAGTGCTAATATTAAGTCTTTCACATGTGCACTGACTAGTCTCGTTGAACATGTATACTCCAATATCCTTCGCGCTCCTAGTAACGTCATCCCTGTTCTGCCAGCTGGTTACCTCCCAAACCCATGAACCCACCGAGTTACATTTAATACACCGTGTTGTGCACCCTGACCTTCCTGTGACACCTTGGGCTGAGCTCGGAACTATCACCGTCCCATCCTTCAAATCCATTTCACCCACTGGCTCAGCTGCCTCATTGTCACTGGCAGAGTCATTACGAGATGACCTTGCAGAGTTCTCAGAGGCAGTCGATCCTAATATGCAGGGTGCAATGTACCACGTCGCAATCGAGCGTCTGGAATCGGAGGGGCCAATATCGAGTATCAAAGCAGTCAGCCATATTTTATTCCGATTTGTGAGTGAAGTATTGATAGACTTCATATAGTGTCTACTCCCTTCCTCCACTTCCGCAAATGTAGTTATCCATTTCTCTGCGACGGGAGAACCATTTGCGATCGACTATTCCGTTTCGCCTGTACCTCAAGATGGAATATGCACTGTGACGAACATGGGGAGCTACCCGGCACATAATGCGAGCGTGGTACTCAAGTCACCACGGATGGCGCCTCTGTATGCATTCTCTCACGTTCTTGAACTTGCCTGACTTACACATCCGTGTCTGTAGACCTGAATTGCGGATCCCACCTCCGCTTACGCCTGAAGGCGAACCAGTAGCATCCGTCCCTGAGAAAAGTTTCGTGCAGAAGTATTGGATATATATGGTTGTAGTTCTTGGGGCATTGCGTGAGTTTTCGGTTTCTTTTGCGATGCGACATGAAGTCACTTTTATAAGTCTCGACTCGCTCGTCTGCTTTCCTTTGTTGCGAGCATATACTGACTGCGTTATTCGATCAGTGATTTCTGGGCCTGCCGAGGACTCTCCTAGCGGGGATGGGAAAGGAGGGAAGTAGATTCACATAACTTATCATGTTAACTTTCTGAAGAGGCACTGCCACTGTAAGCCGGCGCATGTCAACGCGAGGAATTAGTTCTGTTGTGAACGCGGTTACGACGATGATGCAGAAAAAGTTGCTTTTGATCAGTTGTGACAGTGCTCTTGAGCGGTCAATTGGAAAATATATATCATCGGCTTGCTTATCAAAGTAGCGGGCATTGGTCTGACAACTAGAAAAATTGTACAAGATGCAGGACACCCTTGATCACGCACTGGCTTGCATGTCTGTGATGAAGTCGAAAAATCAGTCCATCCAATGGACATGGTGGCCCATCTGAAATCTGGATTCCCCCCCAATTGAATAAAGCACTGCATGTGCCCCAGGTAGACAGTGAATCAAACAGTGTCTCTTCGACATTTAGAAAGTCATTTGATAGCAATCTGACATCTTAGTACATGTACATGATGTGTTCGTTTGTTGCCTGCGTGTATCTATCCTAGGAAGCGCTATTTCACTGTGATCGTCAGCGACATATGTAAAGTGCCTTCACAGTCCACATATACAGGATCACTAAAGCAACACGGTCAGGTCCAGTCCAGCCCACAATACAGATCAAACTAAGGAAGAAAGCTTACTCTTCCATAGGCCAATCACCCAAGCGGTGACATATAAACGGACGATCGACGCGACTAAATCTACAGAATGGACAGCAAGTGAACAAGGGGGCGATGGTTAGTCACATAAGAAAAATGAGTGCCTTGAGTTGACAGCTGGAACAATAAACCTACCTAGGTGCCGATATCATTGAAAATTCTGAGGTAATGATTAGAGGTTTCGGGGTTGCACAGTCAGGCGACTTTCTGTGGGCTTCTATCCGAAGTTGATTGCTTCCTTCTACTGGCAAGCTGGGCTCTTCAAGTTGACAAGTAGCAACCCACTTTCGACCACTGCCCAAATAAACCCACAACGTCCATATACGGCCTGCATGCAGTGAATAGGACGTTCCTATCAGTACTTGAAAGAGAAGTGATATCGACCACATACCCCTGGCAAGATATTCTATGGGAATTGCATCTGCAGTACGAAGGCGTTTCTGGAACATCCTGACACAGAAAGAAGCAACGAAGCGACCACTGCTCAGCTCTTGTATCTGAACCTCGTCTGGAGGACAACCCAAAAACTGTCTTAAGGACTTATACTGAGCTGATAGTGCATGATCAACTAATCCTCTCTAGGGGCATCGAGTACCATGCACTCACACTTAAACATTTCGTTCAATTCCAGCTGCGTGAACAATGTGTTGTCGCCAACCATCATGCACGCAAGATACAAATCAGAATAGAAAGCAAGCGATGGATCGGGAATGAAGTCCATAAACGCCCACAGGGCTTCTCGGCGGTCATTCACGATCGCCCAATACGGCGCCGTGTGACCCTCGATATTGAGTTGTTGCAAGAGTTTGGAGAACTCTGCTGCTGGAAGTGGCAACACAGGCGCTGACAGTTTGAGCGACAAAGGAAGGACTGTAATCGGGAGAGGAGACAATTGCACGGATACATGATAGGCATTTTTCCTTGGATTGTAAAGAGGCTCGGGGAAATACCCAGCGACATAGCTTGGACCAGATGGAATCTGCCAATACGGTTGACGTAGAAATTGCATCGTACGAGGGGGGTGCCAGAGAGTTGCAAGGGACGGTCACGCTGACATCGGACTTGGAAGTCATTGTCGTAGGAGCAAATAATAGGGGCCTGCCAAGTCCACAACGATCTTATCCACCCGCGTGCGTCTCACATGCCAGGGACAAGTGCAAAAATCCAAAGACAAATTTCAAATGTCTATAGGTCGATCTCGGCCTCAACCTAGCTAGCTATTAACAGATGAATGACTACCAAGCGACTTTCCACGGAACACCACATACCAGTACCATGCGCCATTATCGATACAGCATGCCTGAACGTTAAAGACTTGAGTCGTGTGTTGGATGATGATGATTGGGAGTGGCATCTGTTGGGAGTAGAGTCATTGAGGAGGCGAGGGGAGCGAATATCTGAGGCATGCTGACGAGTGAGTGATTTCCACTATGACAATGACGACGAGTAATAAGATTTAGCATAAGATACTCAAGTGTACCTCTGAAAGGTGCTTGGCACCCGTCCAGGACTAAAAGCAGTCACACTCGCGGCAGGAAGGTGATGTGCTAGCGGTATCGGTAAGGGGAGCTGATGCAATAAGACAATTCCTTAGTACACCCAACGACCCAATGGCATAAATATTTGAATACCACGACGAAACAATACAAACGAATTCCCCTGCACTCTGCAGACTAATGCCCGGCAAGCGTAAATCATATCAAGCATCTCCCATGCTACGCACGCTCCTGGAAAGCAATTGAAGTCATAGCGGTTGCTGTATCGGAGTCCAGTTTAGCGTTATATTCTCGAATGCTGAACGCTATTGGATAAGGCGTGATCCTAGCACAGACAGCTGCACCAATTTGAAAAATTCGAGGGAAACTCAGATAGATCTCAACGTCCAAGGGGAATAAAATTGATTGGACGTACAGGATCAGCATACCGGTGATTTCTGAGAATTCCTGACATAAGAACACGTGATGAATGTTTACGAAATAGAAAAATGTTGAGTAGGGCATGAAAAGATGGCTTGTGTTGGTGCGCAATCATGAGACGCCTACAAAGGCCACCGCCCAGTCCCACTGTTCATCACTCCTCCAAGTGCCAATATATCGGCAGGGGATGAAAGTGGTTGCAGGCATATTGTCTCCGAACAGGACGCGCGAGACTGACGACCCTGTTCGAAAACCGATTATCAGCACAAACATCTCGGAGTCTGATATCCAACGTACAACTAGGTGAAAAATCAGCTTCCACTCTGTGGAACAATCTTGCTGAGAGTGCTGTTGCCCAAAATGCACCGAGCAACGGTATTTTTTCGAGTTCAATTGCATCCTCCCGCGATGGATGTCCACGAGCGCAGATAACCACGCACTGCGGCGAGGTTCCCGACACGTCAAATCGAGAAACTTGCCAGTTCAATATGGGCGGCCTGGTCGAATTGAGGATCACTTCGCTCGACACTTTCGTGCTGCACTCGGGATCAACATCCCCTGAAATGCGTGAGCACAGGAGGTCAATTCCTATTTGTCCTACACACCAGATAGTAACTCTGCAGTGCGCAATATCTGGGTGCGTTCGGCATGGATATCCCCTGGAAATACGTGAGTACATTAGGATGATGCAAATAGGCATGCACCTACCAGACACAAACTCCGGAGTGTGAGATACTTGTATGAACGTGTCTTCGTCTAGGACCGTGAATTTGCCTGTATGCACCAATACCTGTTTCTCGATGCGTGCACCGCGCGGGAGGGACGCGACTACCAAGAACAACGTTGGGGTTTCCTACAAAATTAATATTGATTGCAAGTTTTTAATCTCTTGGCTCACCTCGCAAAACGTTTCACAAGCCCGTCGAGTGTGTATGGTATCAGCATAGTCAACAAGCCAATAAAGCGAAAGCAGCACATGACCCCCTGCAGTGTTGGCGGCGCGAATGACGCGTTCCGTGTGCTGGAACACCAACGCAGTTTCAAGTGCCAACGAGGATGGAGAAGGGAGCGTTAAAGACGCAGGGAGTAGACCGATCTGGCCGGATACGAAAACATACGGCTCCACCTGATCTAGATATTAGAAAGGCCTCTCACGTCGCAAAAGGCTGGACACACGGTGACAGCTTGTGAATAAGGACCAATATTAGCAGGCGCCCAGTAGCTCAAACTCTGTACATGGAGCGCTCTCCTTGTGTTATCCTTGCGCGCGACGCATTCAAGAATCACCCTCACCCCCTCGGGAAGATCCACACCCACACAAGCTCTCGAAGGAGGTGAGACACCAAAGAACTCGGCGTATGCCTTGTTTGCAGCTGCAAATATCTTGGGAGCAAGGGAAGGCAGTAAGAGCGTGATATTAGCTACATCTTCTATGCACAGATCGTGCGATTGAAGAATTCCTGTAGGCCGATTGGGACTGGATATGAAAATGATGCAAATGGTAGATTGATACCTTGTAATTGAATAAAGCAGTCGCGGACTTGTTCTTCTAGGGGTATTTCTGAGTCTAGAGACGAGTCTGGGTGGATGTTTCCGATCGCGAGCCATGATCCGATAGCGTGTGTTGATGGATGGCCTGGGATGTGGTGTAGTTTGTTGATCGGTTCATATGTCCCGCTAGAACCCTTTTCGTATCGCTCTAGGACTGAAGTTTCGACCACGTTCTTCAATTCACCGAATCTATCATCCAAGAGTGGCGGAATTTCGACCTTGCCATCTGTATATGACTCCTTGGGATGAAGCGAAGCTTGTTTAATACGCAAATATGCAACAGGCGCAAAATCATTGTCTGTATGCATCACGACTTCTGTTCCATCCAGCGCAATACGATGTTTGAACGACGGGCTGTCAAGAGTAAGAGTTTCATATTCTCCGCCTTCACCACAGATATGCAAACCATAAAGGTTGTTCTGCGACAAAATGAATCATGATGTTTGTGTAGAAGCAATGGACGCACCAATCGCGTGAGGGTGTCCTGCATTTCGTTTAATGTTTTTCCTAGGTGTTTCACTGTCAGACCGATGCCTGCTACTTTTATGAGCACGCTTTTAACCCCGGCTGCAATCATCTCGGACAGCAATTCGGCTTGATCGCGCTGCCAGAGGTATGCTAAGGGCGTGAGGGAAAGACGACGACACCTGTTGGGCGTGAACATTACGAACTGAATTATACGTGGCCAATACGCACACATGTTCGACGCGAACGCGTTGGTAATTTGAGAGAATAGCGCCGACTGCGACACCTTGCACATCCGGGTGGTGAACCTGGTTGGTTTACTACTATGAGACCAGGGTGAGATAAGTTGGCGAGAGTTAGATCTGACCTTGACACGCTTTAATAGAGTATAGAGATCCTCCGTTTCATCTCCTAACACGCCAGCTCCCCCAGCACTACGCGAACCATACTCTGCATTTTGCTCGATAGCATCACCTTGTATGACGTGTCGATAGAGCGGAACTTCAAGAGCGCGAGCTACAAATTCGATCGCGTCTTGGCCCACTGTCTGGTACATATACGAGTCGATCTCATCTATGGAGATGAGGCGCTTTCGTGAAACAAAAATAAAGTCAGACCTTTTCCTGATTGCGGGGAGAGTGTCGCTGCAGCTACAAGTTGGTAACCATTGGCGTTGCAGTGGGATAAGTTGTAACAGCTGTCTTTCCCTCCACTAAGGAGTGCGACGTACTTCATTGTTTGTGGCAGTAAACGATAAATGATGTTAAATTGGCCAACTACCCTACAGAGCGCGCCGGCGTTATGTAAGCTGGTGTCTAGACTCTACATCTGCAAAACGACTGAAATGAACGCTTAACTTACGCGCGTTACGAACACTTACGAACGCTTACGACTTCAGTAGCGAAGCCATGCGATTGGTGGAGATCTGACAACTCACTTAGTCGTGTCAAAATCACGAAATCGAGTCTTAGATTTAGTCTTAAATTATTTAGCGAATCTTATCTTTGCAAGATAGTCCAATCAATCAATCTAACATTGCGATGCACACCACAGGACGTCTAGACTCGAGGGAAACTACATGAAATCTGTGTGTAGCGTGTGGTACCATTCTTTGTCTGAAAAATTGTTAAGGTAGAAGGTATCATAGCTTTCCAAACACGTCGAGGAGTCAACAGCACGATTAGCTCTGTCCCTGTAAACAGGAATGAGCTCGATTGCATGGGTAACATCGAGCAGAGGAATGATCATGCCAACCCGCACTTGTGTGCCATCAGGACCGGTCACAAAACGGCGCTTAACGCGGAACATCATGACTCCAACATCATCTTGAGGACGTGCGACGACTTCGAAGAGCTGTACATAGAGGAATATTTGGTCAAGTTCAGCAGGCAACGGTGGGCCTTTCTTTGACAAGCCAAACACCATGCGAACTTGAGCTACAATGGCGTCTAGTGAAGAAATGCGTGAATACAAAGATACTGACCGTAACTTCAAAACTCACCAAGATTTTCACCTTCTTCACCTTCACTGTGCATCTGCAGCAGGACAGCATCACAATTTCCACGAGGATAATTGGTAGATGGCGGATATGCTTGTACCTGCTGGCTCGGCATGACGAGACGTGGACGCAACATCGAATGCAGCTGAATACGAAACTTGTTCCAGACGTTGAGCAGTTGGTTCTGGAAACGAGTTGCGAGCGTAGGGTTGACACTTTCAATGAAGGAGCGAAGCGTCAGAGGAAAGTCAGGAAGCTGGTATAATCGCGCCAAAAAAGGTGCTGTCTTGTTGGTGTGGTCACTGGATACAGTGATATGAAAGGCGACCCTGCTGTCTTCAGACAGCAGGCCTTTGAGGAAATGGTTGCAAATGGGACGTGGGCCTTGAAACCGAGACAGTTCTTCGGGAGCGACGCGCATGATCCAACCCAACATCGGGTCCATGTCAACGACTTCGTCGAATTCGTTGACGATGAGGTTGTTGAGGGACATGTCGTTTGAGCGGAGGAGGGCATAGAGGTCGAACTGGCGTGCAGTCTCTTCCCGGTCCAGGAGACGGACGACTTGCTGAGTGAACGTTGCACGTTGGTGGCTGGTGCGCTCAAATGGATTCTTGCACTGTGTGATGAGCA
The DNA here is from genome assembly GCF_016647785.1 of Suillus fuscotomentosus. Lineage (NCBI taxonomy): Eukaryota > Fungi > Basidiomycota > Agaricomycetes > Boletales > Suillaceae > Suillus > Suillus fuscotomentosus. The sequence goes on from NW_024539515.1 coordinate 628,731, forward strand.
TGCGCTCACTGACATCAGCAGTAAATTGTATAATGGAGCCAAGCTGGGGGATGGCTCGAGCGAATGATGCTAAGAGCTCAAGTTTTGGAATTTCAAAATGCTCAATAGGACCCGATGTTCCTCGGCGAGCCTCGGCACGGAGAATTGTGTGTTTGAATTCGTGAAACTCTTGGAGGGAGGAGGTCATGTCAGCGATCGATGTTGGAGTGAAAGTTGGAGCCTGTGCTTTGTAGATGAAATCGACCATCGCGCGAACAGCGCGGACGAAATCAGGATCGACGACACCTGCAATTGTAGGTACGATTGTGCGTTGGATGTCCCGATGTTCCCGACCGGTCATCTGCGAGACATGGGAGACACCTTGCCCAAAGTGACGGGTTCCGATGCGTTTATGTTGCGAACGAAAGCGAGTATCGAGTTCATCAGCCCCAACAACTTCCTTACACCACTTGAGGATGTGATCAAAGAAAAATTTATGGCATGTGTGGAGAAGTTCAGGTGCAAGGAAAATAGCTGGATCAGCGAAGCGCCAGTCACGCCAGAAGGGAAGCTGCACCCCGCTGAGATGTGATGCTTTGGCTGCTTCTTGAAATTCCTGGACCTTCCAGGGATCGATACGCTGACCAAGTTCTTCAAGTGTCCTGAGTGTGCCCTGGCCGTCGCGAGGTTCATACAACTTTCCGTCCCCGAACTGTGACTGGATGGCTAGAGTGACTGGTGATGTATTCTTACTTACACATGAAACCATCTGTTGTTCGGGGAGGTCGGCGGTATATGCGACAAGGGGGGTAAATCCATAGCGTAAGAGACCCAATGGGTCCACCATACTTGCGCCTACAGCGGCTGCCTCCTTGAGATTCATGCAGACTATATCCATGCACCGATGCCACACACGGGCTTGCAAGAGTGAAGAGAACTCAGGGTTGCAAATGAACTGAGGAATGGGCATATACGCGATGCATGACCATGCGTGAGCCGTAGCCTTCATGCGAATGTCAGATTGGATGTTAGCGATAGTAAGGAACGTGGGATGCATCTCGAGACCTCCTGTGTGTCGAGTGACAGGAGTTTTGTCTGATGCAAGAACGATGGGCACAATGGTAGCACCTCGTGGAAGCTCGTCCTATGCATAAAAACTATCGTCAGAATTCGTATTCGAACATAAAAAATAATACAAGCCTGGATATCATGCGCACGCGAACTCGACATCCATTCACCATATTCCCGTTCTCCATCAACAAATATCTCATATGGATCGAATTCCATGTCATTGGCAAAAATCGGATTGCCAAATATGTGCTTCGTTACCTCCAAAGCATCACGCCAGATAAGATGCACAGGATGCGTTGTAACATAACCATCTGTCTCGATTGTTGTGCAGCGCCACTGCGGTCCCTTTGGCAGGGCGTCCATAAAGGTTAGCAGTTGGGGCGCAGTTTTGAATGTGGGCTGTTGCCGTGTTTCTGACTTCACCTAATAGCAAGCTGTTAAAATTTAAAAGTTAATGTAAAGTTCACTGACCCATAATAACTTCAAAAAGCGACTTATTTGCCCCTGATTCAGATTCTTGATGAGAAATTTGGCGAGTTCCCATTCCTCCCTCCCAGAAAATGGGTAGTACACATTATGTTCGCGAGCGGACTCATAGTCATGAGCCTTCATGTGCTCGAACGTATTTGGCCGTTGAAACCCGTAAATAGAGCCGGATTTCGTGTGATAGCGACCCATGCGTTCTTCACCTGGACCAGCAGGTTGGCGAAGTGCATGAGGGATGGGTACAGCATTGCATTGTGGATCATCTGTAAGGTGAGTGCAAAGTTCTTCCACCTTCACAAATGGCGTGGAACAGGTGGGACAAGGATACTGGCTAGTACCACTATATGATAGCCAGCTTGATCAGGACCATCGTGTAAGTTTGATATCAAAAACGTACTCTCTGGCCCTAAAAAACATCTCGTCAGAGGTAAAGCCCTCTTCTACATTGGATGCCATCGGAGCGTTCAACTTGAAGAACTTATTGATATCGCAGCCTTAAGAATCACCTTGACTGACCATCCACCGCCGTGTATTTGGAATTCTGTTAAGTCCTTCAAACTCCGAAACTCGCTGACAAGTCTGTTGACAGCACCGCAGCGAGAGGCTGAGTGAGAAAACATTCAGGTCAAATCCTCCAAGTCCATTGTTCATATCATGCTGGACACTTGTATTGCTACTATGCGCCCTACTAGCCCAACCAGCTCTGCAACTTTCGTCGAACATTCCTCTCCTGCTTATAGAGCAAGTCCCAAGGCTAAGCGTAAGTCTCGGTCTCTACGCAGGTCTCGGTCTCCCCTGGGGAACTACTCCTTACACTCTCCCCGGGGGAACTACACCTTACGGTCTCCCAAGGGGAGCTGCTCCTCATTTAACTCTGCTTTGTTTGACTCTGAGTCAGAGGGACATGATATCCCTATTGCAAGTTTTGTGTCCCTTGTAAGTCTTTTCCACATTTTTGCTGGTACTGATTGTATTGAACTCGATTAAACAGGCCCCAGAGATTCTGGGCGACACAAACATGCCGCCTGAGGATCTCAAAGTGGCTGTTGCTGCTCAGTATGCCACTTGTGAGAAGCTTCGCCACCTTATCATGACCAGGATCTGGCAGGTAGAAGAGGCGAGCAGGTGGACTAGTTTCTTGAACCAATCCATCAACAAGTTGAAGAAAGAACATGAAGCTGCAGAAGATGGGCTTCGACTCTGGATTGAAAACGCGCAGAAAGAGTGCACAGAGGTTTCTGAACCATCCTCCAGCGTTACTACAAACCTCCTCAAAGCAAAGGAGTCCCTCAAGTTTGTGCAAGGTAAATACAACGATATGGAAGGACTACTTATCGCACACGGGGTCACCAACACAGACTTGATCATGGCTAACGACGGTGGCGAAGACTCCGAAAGCGGTCGGGACTAGGCAATCAGTTAAGTTCATTTCTTATCTTGGTCAAAAATGTCACTGATTCGTCGATTACCACTCTAGATCAACGGTGTACCAGTTTTATGTATTCAAGAGTTTTGTAGTAATGTTCGATGTAGCCTCGTGACTGATTTCTCTTCTTCTTGTCACTATCGATACTATCTTGTCACCATCGATATCATTCCGCACTATCACATCTTTTTGCCTATTCTGTCCTTACCCCGCGTGAAACTGCGTCAAACATACTGATCATCATGCCACGAGGTTCACAGCATGCAGATTTCGGTGCGTCTAATACATAAATGTCTGCATTCGTGATTACTGATTGATCTTTCTATTGAATTGGCTGCGCCATGAGGCCGATAGAACCCTGGGGCCAATTAAATAACCCCGGCTGTTAAGCACCTGGACTCAAGCGTACGTTTTTCTCATACGTTTTCCACCCACCCATCATCATGCCCCCAAAGGCCAGTGCAACTCGCAAGCACACGAAGATCACGAAAAAGCGTCCCTCGCGCAAGAATGCGAAGGTAAGTCTTACGGTACTACTACCTATGCATGCTACTAATATAATATTATTAGGCAATAAAAAAACCAGGGAAAAATTCGGGTTTAAACCCGTCTTTGAATTCAGATGCAAGCCAGATCGGTGTCCGTGTCGAACAACCTCAAGGTCCGGCATCATACCAGCAACTAATTTTGTTAATCGAATCCGAAGGCATGGACGAGGATGAGGACGATGAGGACGAGGATGATGAGATGGAGGAGGAAGATGATATGGAGGAAGTCAATATGGAGGAAGCCGATGAACATCTCGCACAACCAGGTCCGTCACACGACTACTACTCATCGTCCATGCAGCCAGCTCCACCGCCGGACTCCCGGCAGCTCCCTCGACAACATCTTGGGCAACCAGGCCCGTCGCACGACTACCACCCACCGTTCATGCAGCCAGCTCCACCGCCGGACTCCCGGCAGCTCCCTCAGCAACATCTTGGGCAACCAGGCCCGTCGCACGACTACCGCCCACCATTCATGCAGCCAGCTCCACCGCCGGACCCCCGGCAGATCCCTCGACAACATCTTGGGCAACCAGGCCCGTCGCACGACTACCGCCCACCGTTCATGCAGCCAGCTCCACCTCCGGACCCCCGGCAGATCCCTCGGCAACATCTTGGGCGACCAGGCCCGTCGCACGACTACCGCCCACCATTCATGCAGCCAGCTCCACCTCCGGACCCCCGGCAGCTCCCTCGGCAACATCTTGGGCAACCAGGCCCGTCGCACGACTACCGCCCACCGTTCATGCAGCCAGCTCCACCGCCGGACCCCCGGCAGATCCCTCGACAACATCTTGGGCAACCAGGCCCGTCGCACGACTACCGCCCACCGTTCATGCAGCCAGCTCCACCGCCAGACTCCCGGCAGCTCCAACAGCAACCAGCCCCTCATGCTCACACTTACGGGCTCCCACAGATGCCATTCGCACCACCGGAACTCGTGTCTCGTGAGGCACATCAATTTGATGTGCCCACACCGACAACCTTCAGGAATATCGGACACATGCAAGAGCCGCAGAGGGAGGAAGAACGGACACGTTATCTGGGACGCTTACCCATCGACCTGCCCGGAATTCGGAAGGTATTCGTATACGATCCTCGCCGCCCACCCGAAGGCCACCGGGGACAACTGTTCCCAACCGGAGTTATCAGAGTGCGTCGCTCACTTGTATCATGATCGTGACTGACTCTCTTCTACAGGCTACAGGAGACATCACTGTTACTGCACCACTCCCGTCTCGCAGAGAGCTGCCTCCGGTGTCTACTCCTCCCTCGCCTATCACTAATTTGCCTGTGGCTGGCTCCGGGCCTGTGGCCAACAGTCCTGCACGCTCCCATCCCTATGCTCCCCAACGTCCGACTAATGAGCAGTTCAAGAAATTGATGGAAGCCGCGAAGTCTAATATGCGCCGCAAGGTGTTACTAGAGAACGCTATGCCCGAAACGGGCGTCAACACAGCGATGGCGGAGGCAGCGCTGTCGGCAGCTCGCCAGGACTTCATGCCTGACGCGGAGGTTCCCAACTACGAAACCTGTCTTAAGAGCCTCCGAACCCTCACAACGACCATACGAACGGCCTTCAAAACGAGGGCGCGCCGCGAAGTCCCAGTCCATTATGATCTTAACCGTCCGTTGGACGCAAATGCGGAGATCGCGCACAGGAAACAACGTGTACCGATACTCGTTGAGAATCACGCGTACTTGTTTTTGGTGAGTTTTCTTTTTGTATTCTTCTTCTAATGACTTATCCTTTTTTTTCTCTAGCACGAAATGAATGATCTGGACTCGCTGGCCCCAGTCAATCATCCTGGCGTACACGCCGTCATCGTTGCAGCTGTGTGGGAAACCGGCTTCCACACAGAGCTTGACATAGACGACGTGGACGCTCTCGACAATCTGATTTCACTCGGCGGCGCTGCAACACATTCAGTCCTCATGGAGCATCTCAACGGGAGACGTCAGACGGTGGAGTTTTCAGCATCTTCGTCATCTGGAGCAGAGTATCGTTTCATTCAACAACACAATCTCACCATTCGTAACGTTCCTGCAGTATATCACGCTTCCATTTCTTTAAAGAAAGATTTAGTTGAACGAGGTATATCTACTATCAGTACGGCTAGTATGTCTGATGATCTGTAGATATGTAGATAAGATTTGATTCCTTTGTGATAATCTTGCACTTTCATAAGATTCACTCAATATATATTGTTTTGGAAATATTTGGGTTGCTCGCTCGCGCAGAAACTTAAAAGACGCTAAGCGGTCGCCTAAAATCAAACACCGCTCATCGAGCACTCATCGAGCGCATCCGACTTTTAGATGTAGAGCTACCGTACCAAAACAGAATATAAACGAAAATTAAGCCACCATGAAATATGGAAAAAAACAAACGTAAACCTAATGAAGAATGCCAAGCAGAAATGAAAATATAAATAATCATTAAAATGCAGGCAAAGGCGGTAACAATGTTAATAAAACTGAGAAGGCACCAATGCAGTCTAGATGCAGCTATTTTCTGTAATTATGAAATAAATATAAATAGCTATGACAAGGATAACATGAATACTTACTTTGATTTGCGTTTCCTTCAGGTTGCGCAGGCGCACCAGGTTGTGTCATGAGGTGATTACACCTGGCAGGATATCAGTATTATGTAGTAAAAAAAATTAGCTAAATTTGGACGTACCTAGTGCGGCAAGCATCTGACAATTGCTTAAAATTACATAAGCGATGGGAGCCAATGGGACACCTTGGCCGGCGATGCCGCAGATGACGAGGATGCCGAAAGAGGTATACCTTGCATATTTTAGGGGTTTGGATACCACCCGTTCGGCATAGTCAGTCGACTCGGAGTTTCCGATACCTTCTAAAAATGCATCATGGCTGGTTCCGGCTAACCTCATGAGGACTGGCACAGCCACACATCAATTAAGGACTCATTACGAAAATTTGAATTTTACTCACCACATATGAGCGTGCTCATTGGAGGAGGAGCGGGTGTAGTAACATTTGACTGGGTTCCCGGCATATTTGGGGGTGGGGGTAGGGGCTGTTGGGACACGGACACGGTTGTGGTTGTGATTGAGAAAGATAGGGAACTTGAGTTTCGATATACATTTATATACTACATTTCGTGTTCACTTCTTTTGTAGTTACAGATTGGCATGAAATTATATGTACCGGCGCACTGTGCTCCGAAGCTAATTAATTCGATCGATCGATCTCACTTCTTCCTGCGGAAGCAATTCGCGTTCATCTATATCTACATATTGTTGTCGACGCCGAATGATGCAATGCACAGCGTGTGCGCGATACGATGCGAAGCTTTGAAAGATCGGAAGAAACGATGCAAAATGAGAAATTGTGATGGAACGATCAAAGGTACGACGCAAAAACGATACAACGACTTCGGCACGTCAGTCCGCAGGCGAGCGGACGGCTTGTTTATTGTACCTATCTCATTTGTTTTATACCGACCTCTATTTGCTTGTTTTCACCGCGCGTACGCGTGAGGCCTTGAGTAGTAAACGGGAGATAGAACAAGTGATTGATAGACATGAATACGGAAAACTTATATACGAGATACAGCTGTTGAAAATGTAATGTATGATACAACGATTTGTCCACCCTAGATCACATCAGGGCTCCTCTTCAGCCCTGAGCTCCTCCAGCACAGCAAGCCCACTCCTCATCTGACGCTCTGTCTTGGTGGGTGGCACCATACGACAGGCAGCAGCGCCGATCAGCGTGCACAAACCTCCGAACCGCAGGACCCATGCTACGCCATTCTTACCCAGGTATGTGTTGTGATCGGGCTCGAGATCGGGAGAGGGAGTGACGACGTCGGCGGTTTCGTCTACGATACGGAATATCAGAGATGAGACGAGGGCGATCTAAACGGGAGGAGCTGAGTGAGGTTTCAAGGGAACAGATCGACGAGACTTACGATAAATTGTGGCATCACGATGGCAAGGTTATGGATGCCGAGGATCGTGCCTCCTGCTGGCCTGGTCTCACTATCGCTGACCTCAGCATCAGCATCAGAATTTGATTCGACCTCCGTGGAGCGACCAAGTAAAGGATCTTGCTCGGAGGCCTCAGTTGTCGCTTCAGGTAGATGTGGAATCTTTGCATGTATCTCTTTCAACAGCTACAATTCACGACAATTCAACTCAAATCCAGTTGGAAAAGAACATAACTGACCTCCATGATAATGGCGAACGGCACCCAACATGCAACAGCCCAACATATCCCAATCAAACTAATCGCGACCGTAGCTTGCTTGACGGTGCTTATCCAGAATGTAGAGAACGTTAGCAAAGTGAACAAAATCATCGCCGCTGTCCATATGTCCCGGAGGAGCCATGGCATCTTGGGAAGTTTTATAGTACCTTCTTGACGCCACATGTGAAGTCTACCGCGGAAGCGTTCAATCTGAGCATCTTCATCATCACCTTCTACAGGGAGAAGACGATGGTCACGTCGTGCAAAAAGGGGGAGTACGCTGCCGGCAATAACAGCCACTACGTTGATGTGAGGTTTTGCTTTAAATGGTATATATCAAGACATACCTATGCTGTATAGCAACATTGCGAATTCACCAGTACGAGTGGCTAAATCGTTGTCTGGCTCCTCACCTGTCTCGTAGGCCATGACTTGACCCACATATGTGGTACTAGTGCGTAAAATCAATTAGAAAATGAGATATGGATTAAATTTGAGATTTCTCACGAGTAGAACAAAAATGGGAACCTGATTCGACGCGTCAGCACACCCGGTCAAAGAAGCACCCATACCACGCACCATCCCATGAAAGCAAAGATCTGCACAAAACATACCCTTCTGATAGGTCTCGGAAGCGTCGTTATCGCATTGTATATATTCTCCAAGATTTCACCGAACTTGCCGCGCCTAGAAGTTCGTTCAACTAACAAGTCGGTTCCATATCAATCCACCAACCTCTGATTATTCTTCCTTACTACGGAAGCTTTCTCCTCATGACAGAAGCAAGTGATCCACACAGTGGCAACAAGGATAGTCATGCTGACAACACAGAACTTTCGGAACTGATCGCCACCCAGGAAGCTCAGGAAGGGCAGCTTCGCAAGAGGGATGAAGCCTTGACATTGCGTCAGCACGGCGTCGGTAAACGAACATGAACAACAACATACCAAACCCGTAGCCAACGATGTTACCTGCTTGGCACATACGGCTATGCCAGGCATTGCCGGCATTGAGCTGATCAGGGGGAGTGATATCCAGGAGAAGATTTCGCAAAGATGCTTGGAGAGCGTTAAGAGCAAAATCAAGAATGTAGAACGCGAAGACAGCTATGCCGATCGCAACGTTTGCAGCCTGGTAGTATAAGAGACATGAATGGGGAATGATGAACAATAACATACCTGCTTCGTGCGTTCTGGATCCCAGTCACCAGCACCTCCACCAAAGATGTCAACAAAGAAACCAGCGATGTTCTGACAATACGCCAACGCTAGCGTTGAGACGACAAGTGCACCGGTCGATAAGACTACCCAGTATCTCCGCCGATACTTCGACGTAGACGAATCAGATATTGCACCTTGTGAACTGTTCAATCGACTGTCCAGAACCTATATCAGAGAACATACCTATGAGAGGTTGTGCAACAAGACCGCTGATAGGCCCAGCTAGCCAGACCAGGCTGGTAACCTGTTCTGATATCCCTAATGACAAGAGAAACGGAGTTCCGTATCTAGCGGGCGTACTGTATTAATATTTTAGGCGAACCAGTAGTATTGGAAACTTACCCTAGTTCCACCGTCCACGCGATTTGGGCGCCAGCCATGGATATACTGAGAGTAATGAGATTCCATGTGGTCAAGCGTGTTCGCCCGGGTTCGCTTGCGTGTTGCTTGCCAGACCTGTCTGTCTGCTTTCCGTTTCCATCTACCTCCTGGTGTGATTCTTGTTCGACAGACTGCGTTTCTTGTTGAGAATAAGATGTTGTGCGCGACCTGTGGCTAGCTGGCCATGCTATCTGGGTGGTTGGGTCGGGGTCCGCGTCAGGATTGTATGCAATGGTCATTTTTCTGCTCAAGATGGTGACAAGGAGGAAACCAAGGGTATAAAAAACAGCGAAGTAGAACTGCCAAGCTGATCAGGTTCAGCAGTCTTGACGCAAAGAGGCGCAAACCTCCTTAGCAGAGCAGGCGAGGCAAGTGCTATAATAACATTCGTAATCGGCATTCTCCGAACAAAGGTAGCGAATATCGGTCTTACCCTTGGCAAATCTGAAGGCTTAAGATCTGGGGTCTGATGTATGAGTGAGGACGTGCAATCGCTACAGATAAATTGTGCTACAGTACTAGTGCAAACAGACAATGCTGGGTGTATAAAAATGTCCAGACGAAAACTAATCCCACTACGAAAATTGAACAGTGTGACATACAACCAGGTGTATGTAGTACAGATGAAAATAGTACAACAAAAATACTATCCTCCCAGCTATCCGCGACTAGAAGCTGCTGAAGAGCCTCTCCGATGGCTATGATCACCTTGGGGTGGGTCATTGACAGGTATGGGAGTAGGAGGGGGCTGAGCAGGTGAGGACTTGGACGAAAAGATACTGGGTAGTCTCCGGCTTATGGCTGCGGCAGTGGCTGATGATGCAATGCGGACCCCTTTTTTAGGTGGTTCTGGGAACTGCGCATATAGCATGGGGGGTCCGGTAAATGTCTCAGATCCCTCCAACTTCTCTTCGTGTTGAGAGGTATCTGAGGAAGATGCGCGTGTGAGAATGGGAATTGGTGAAACCGCAGCTTGTGCTGGACGCGCGCTGGATGGATTTGTTCCGGACCGATTTCTCAGAGCGTCTGCTTGGCTGTTCTGGGTTTGTGCGGCAAGAGGAGATGGAGTTGTGCGGAGCTGTGCAGCAGAAAATGAAGGTCTGAGAGATTTTCGAGGTGCCGTCGATCCGGTGATGGTTAAGGAAGCCAGTGCGGTGATATCATCACCGTTTGCCGAAGGACCAGCTGAAGTGAAGTTGTTTCCATTCTGAGATTTATTGTCCGTCGACGCTGTTCCCGCACTTCCGCTACGATTTCTCCTCATGTACTTCTCTATCTCGTCCGCATCTCGCTCACGCATGCGGTTCACGATGGGTGACAGTGAATTTGGTTGCGCAAGAGGTGGATTGAGTGTAAGCCCCTGCGAAGGCCCCGGGGAGGAGGGGAAAGTTCCTGTACTGCTGGCCGAGGACATATTATCAGATCGCTGCGAATGAGTATGGGTATATTGACATGAGGGTAACCTCGATGGCTGTGACGTTGTCGAAGACGCTGAGAGAGATGAAAGGCTGGTTCCTTGCCCTTGCCCAGCACTGTCTACATCGCCGCTGTCAGACGTCGTGGTGGTGCGACTTCCACCTGAGCTGCTTCGCATTCGAGACGCGTTCCTTCCGACGCTGGGTGGCTTTAATGGGATAGGCGGCGGTCTGGCAATGGGCCATTCGTTGCCTCGAGCAGCGGCTTGTGCAAACACCATGCGTCTAGATTTCTTATTAGTTTCAAATTGCATACGAGCAGAGTCCTGCAAAGTGTCCCGTGTGCTGAAACTTTGTTACCGTCAACAACCTAGCAATGGTTACGAAAAAGTGCTAGGCTCACGAATATGCGTAATCGGACGCAGTAAACCCGTCATTGTTTCGAGCAGCAAATTGACAACCTCGTTCAATTAAAAGCTGAACAATCTGGGGTTGAAAAGTAAGCGAGAAAGAACGTCGCAATGGATCAGATGTGCTCCACGTACCGGTATATGACCCCAAGAACTTGCACTGATAGGGATTAGTCAAATTCCAAGACCCGATGACTGGAAGAAACTTACTAATGTAGAGGAGTGTTGCCTTTATTATCCGACAGATCGAAGTCGGCACCCAAATCACACAGCATCTTAAGAAGGGCATCAAGATAAAATAAGCTCAAGCTCATGGTATAATCGAGGTTCCGAGTAACTCACGCGAACGAGTTCCTCGTTCCCTTTGAGAGCGGCCATGTGCAGTGCCGTTTTCCCTTGTACGTTGGACCAATCAAGAATCCATGGGTAACGTTCGTAGTAAAGTCTTGCCATGCGAAGCGCAGCACCCATGAGATCAACCTGCGAGGGACCTGGCGCGTAAGGGTTAGGTGGTGGAGACTTGAAATCGGCCAATAGCATGAGAATGGTGTTGTTCTCGGATTCCTGATAGATGACGTGGTCAAAACCTCTGAGGGACAACACTTGTGGCGAGCGCGTACCCTGCTGAGTTCTTCATCGTCATGCCCAGCTGTAAGTAAAAACTCGAACGTCTCCTCATGTCCCAAGACAGCGGCCCAAGCTAATGATGTATAGCGCTTTGGACCGGGGTCAGGATTTCGCATGTCAGTTCGTTGAATGAGTCTCTTGACGAGGAAGAGATTGTTCTCTGTAGATTTGGGGATCATTAAAAGCGACAGACTGATACCGGTAAAATGAAAAACCTTTGACCGCTCTACGGAGGCGTACGGTAGCATCTTTTTCTGCCATGTACAGAGCAGTTGACGGTCGGGTGAAAGAATGAGGGAGATGGAAACAATTGGAGTTAATTACTACGGCTGCCCCACGTGACCATATGACCCTTTGACTTTGTCGTTATCTTGTGCCTACCTAACATCTTGCCAACTCTCAGGATTTTGTTCTAACGAGATCCGAGACCAGTCTCGACCACATACGGCGTCTCTGTCTGAGCAGGATTTTCTGGTGAAACATTAATCATGCCAAAGGTTGTCTCTCGTTCAGCGGTATCCTCATCCACGGATGGTCAGTCACATCATTCCAATTATCTGGTGCATCATGATCAGTTGCTCATTTTGTTAGCACGACCAACGGCATCAGCCGCAGCTGCTCTCAGGGTGTACTGTGAGTACCGTACTACGCCAACGTTGGCCGCATTAGTTCACCTGCGTCCCTTGCACAGATTGTATCTGTGGCGAGTTCATCGTGCGCGTTTTCAGTCAGGCTCGGCACTGCTGTCACGAACTTACGCAAGATACATGACAGCTCGTAATCGAAAGAAGCCTTTCGGCGCTCCCAAAGCGCCAGACTGATGGTGCTACCATCATTCGCTGTCAGGATAGCGGTACAGAAAATGCAATCGTTCTCAAATTAAATGCTATATCGACCGATCCCGTTCTAGTCGAAAGGTACGAACAAATTGGATCCACGGTGGGCGGGACTGATTGGAAGGTGCAGGCCAGAGGGACATGAGCGCCAGTACAGATTCTCATGTCCGCGGTGCAACTTATTGGTCGGATATCAAACCACCCCGCCTCCTGTCAAATCTGGTCCATATCTGTATATCCTCAGGGGAGCCCTTACGCAGATGCAAGGCCAAGTTCCCAAGGACGCTTTTGATGGCGAAGCTACCCTGGACCCTTCAGAAGAATAGCGTGGCCGCGCCGCCGAATTGAATATCACCTCAGTACACGCATAGATAACAATAGCAATATCTTTCGAACAGTAATAATACAGCATGGGTATATAGGGTCTACGGACATGGCCATTAAATGCGGTGCAGAGCTGTTAGTAGCGAGTGGCATTTATGACAGCCGATCACTGATGTTTGATATCGTGAGCAATCGAAAAGGTACCTGAGAATTATTGTTAGTGATACGTCTTGATAGAGTAAATTGGACGGAGTAAAAGCGGCTCAGCTACCGTTGTAGAAAAAACTCACAATCCATGCATCCAATGGACGCACAGATTCATACAGTGTGAATAAATATGTCATCACCACCGCAGAAACAAGAGAAAAGCAATACATGTAACTGTAAACTCACCATTGGCGCCAGTTGCATCTTCCGCCATAGACACTGTGGGTTGATCGATATGCGGAGGAAAGAGAATTTTCAAAATTTATCTAGGACGTGTTTGCTCGTGTTTGCTCGTGTATGTTCCAGAAGCAAATAGTGACTTCGTTGATGCATTCTATCCCAAGTATTGCGTTGTTGAAACAAGCTACTCAGTTTTGGCGACGTCACCCTGATAGAGCCCAGAGATTTAACCTCAAAGTCCTCAGCGCATGCAAAGATATCTCCCTCCGTTCTGTCACCAGTGCTTCAAGTATACGGTCTGTAGTATTGACAATCAATGTAGCAAACTGGTTCATCCCGTATTATTGGGAAGTCAACCTGGACCAGGCTCACCTCTTCTACCAACTTCCACTCAGCGAACCCATCTTCCGGAGGAGATAATTTAAGCCCAACAAATGCGGTAGACCTGGGTTCACAGACGGATACGTATCAGGTTCTCGGTGTAGAATGAAACTGACCGGCTTGCTTCGGATTCCTGACACATGGCTGACGAGTGAATAATTGACGGTCTCGAGCGCATACTGATCAATAGAGTCAAGTTTGTGACTGGTATCGATACCAATCTTGATGCTTGGACACAATGGACAGTCGAGTGTAATACTGTACCCATATCCAGCGAATGGACGCTATCACCAGAAGATCAACCATTCCGTACGTATCACTTTTAATGATATGTTAGAGAATATAATGTATTGACCACAGATTGTCGCTGTTTGTTGGGCGTCTCTCCATTAAAGTTACATCGAAGATAAATAACGCGCAATCGATGGATTCATCAGTTGGTTATCACAACACCATCTCGAATTCCACCTCAGCGTTGAGTGTGTATATTCCGCTACTTCGTACTTACGTGGACTAACTCATAGCATAACCCTAGTATTCTCAGATCCATCCGAAAACATGATAGTGAAACCCACCTTTAACAATGAATTACAACGTCTAAGAAGCGACGTTGAAAGACTCTCCCTCGAGGCTCAGCGAAAGGAACGCGAAGTAACTCTGTTGACTGGTGTTATATGCCGGCTAGAAACAGAGCTAGCTCGGAGTTCCAACACGATACCCGCACAAGCAACCATCGGTGGTGCAAACCTGCGCGACTTACTCCAACTCTCACCGCCAGATTTATTGGCTCTGGATGACGACATTCGGTTGATGAGGAGGAAGGTGCTGGATAGAGCCCCTACGGATTATGCTGAGGGCGTGCAGGAGTATCTGACAAAGGCTATGAGGGAGGCCATGATCAGGAGAGGTGTTGGGTATGATGACGGCGCGGACGCCGATTGGTTGAGTCCGTGGATTAATGTCTATCAAAAGCCGGAATTGGAGGATGATGTTAGGTTATTGGGGTTGAGGGATAGCAGGAGGGGCGTGCCGGGTAGGGTTGATGGTGGGAGGTACGACATAACCGTTGCTTGCGATACGCTGATCGGTTTATCGCGATGGAGAGGTATTCATTGAGGACCTTGTTTCCATTACTTTCCGAGCGGTTGTTAGGCAGATCAAACACTCGCTGACAGTGACAGTTGTTTCAACGTTTCCTGCTAAAGACAACTGATCTATTCAAATATGTCGGAGAGAGCCTAATAATAGGTCTCCGATAAATCATATGCGTAGAAGCGCACCGGCATTAGAATCTTGGGGCCGGCGAACCAGTCAACTGAGGATTTCAGTCAGCAGTAGGCGACAAGCTACGCGTGGACACATACCGCGTGCTGCGCGCAAGCAAATATTGACAATAGAGTGTTCCAGTTCAAGGTATGTTCGTAGGTCCCAGCACTAAAAAAGGCAATTATTGGCGCCGCATCTGATTGCTTGCTTTCTTCCTCGTCCTTGTCCGAGTCTCACCCGGTCGTCAGAGCAGCAGCAGCCGACAAGGCAAGGTTTCGAGTCGACGTACTTAAGCAGCCCGAACTTTCGACATGATTCCCCCCGAGCAACATACCTCACTCGCACCGTTCTCTCCCGTACGCATTAACTCGAACGGGATATTAAAATGGCTTCCAACAAAAACACTCAGTGCCACTTCTCCGTCTTCCCTTCTGGTCCTGCTTCTACCAACGTATTTGTCCTCTTTGGTCATGCGCAGTCGCCCCGTGATGGGCACGTCATGTGCGAAGACCTTCGAAAGGTCTTCGGTTCCACCAACTTGAATGGGCGCACCACCGCCCAGAGCTCCGGCTCCTTCAAAGGGTTGAAGAAGATTTTAAGCGCCATATAAATTTGGCCAGCGGCATTTGCTTATCGCCGGTCCGTCGCGGTAGAGTCGCGCGCGTTGGTGGCCCTCATATGCGTCTATCGCATTCATTTTGCGCACCGGGAAACACCACTTCCAGTTCCCCTCCAATCGGTGCCGTGCATATTATAATCGCTATCGGAGACGATAATCACGCTCTCGTACTCAGCGCTACCGCTCTCTCAATGACCACCGGGGTGAAAGTTCGCGCTAGTATAACCAAGGGACTCATCCGTTACCGTATCATATCGTATACACCTATAATTCCCCCATACGGAAATTCATCGTTTCATTTCCCCATTCTCAACTTCTGGCTGATTACGAGTCAAGAAAGAATCAGATGCCATCGATATAAATGGCTCTGTCAACTTAATAATACTTCACCACTAGAACGTGTCACTTGTTGGGCGATATGAAAAAAAGGTACCATCTTCATTGATTGACAATGTGAACCCCAAGCCAAGCACGGCAGCGCCCGATTCCTCCTAGAAACCCAATCGCACGCACAGCATCGCATGCCCACATCAAAAGGTACCCGCAGTCAACCGCTGCCAGTCATCCCAAGGGTCCACCCAGCGCTTGCTGATTCCCGGGAATTGATGGCGCAGGCGGCGAACCCGAGGAAGGTGTCAAAGCTGAAACAGGTTCAGATGCCGCACTAGATGGTGCACCAAAAAGAGCGTTCCGCGTCGCCGTAATAAGATCCCACTGGTCGGTTTCCCCGTGCACATCAAACATGTTGACTCCAAGCATACCCGTCTTCTTGGCGAACGCGCCTTTCATGGCGAGAGATTCGGGATCGTCGTACGGAATAGTCTGCGCGTCTGAATGCAAGAACGGCGTCGCGGAGCACTGGTCCCAGGAACGTTGGAAGCCGCTTGAAGGCACGGCGGCGTACGTTCCGTCATTATTACGCTGCAGGACGCCCTTGGCCACGAGATCTCGAAACTGTATTTGATGGTCGTCGTCAGAATTAACAGTGGTGCGCCTAGCGAGGCGGTGGAGACGCGGGGCTTCAGGAGAGCGGCGTTGTCGGAGGTGGTCTACACCTACGTTGCTGACGTAGCCGTATGCTGGAATGCCGAGAACCAATTTGTTCGCAGGGAAACCTGCTGCTGTCCAGGCGTTGTACCCGGCTACTGCGTTCTGGGATGGCTGAGTAGAATTTCCACACCCATCGTACAAGGGGGCGTTGGGACCAGGGGGGGTTACAGCTATAATTTTACTATGCATCAGTACTTTCCTGTCGTTCGTTTCAAATGAAAATGGACCTTGAAAATCGTCGTAATTCATGAGCAAGATCCAATCAACTATCTTCCCAAAACCAGACGCGTCCTTGATAGGTTGACCGTCGGGGCCAGCGAAGGGAGTGTCCTGAACAGCGCACGATATTTTCGCTCCCAGGGGGAGCTTCTGCCTAAGAAGTTTCAGGAACTCGAGCATGTTCTCTTCGTCGCTTGGACTTTCGGTGTTGCCTTGTTTGCCTGCTTGTCCGGGGTACTCCCAATCGATGTCGACGCCATCGAGGTTGTATTCGGTGTAGGTGTCGAGGATGTTACTGACGAAGGTGTTCCTGTTGGCTGGTGTGGACACCGCTTGCGAGAAATAGCTTAAATTCTATGAGTGACTCGGAGGAAAAAAGTTAAGGGTACTACATACTGACTGCCTGTCCATCCCCCAATACTAAGCTTGACCGACGTCGACGCAGCATGTGCATTCGACACGAGGTCGCGGAGTAAGGTAGACGCATCAGGGGAATCAAATACGAGTTTGAAATCTGCGTCTGGGAGAGCAAACGCAAAGTCGATAAAGTCGAATAGGCCAATAGTTCATGTTGGCGCGGGGTGCCCAGTCAACAAAGTAGGTCATGACGAGGGTCCCTGGAACGTTGCGTCCGACTTGGGAATGGGTTTCCAGGTTCGTTGATTTTCCATAGCTAGAAGATAACTGGACTGAAGGAGCGGAAAGGGTAAGGAGTGGAAGGAGAGACAACGTTGCGAACATGCAGGATAACATGGTGAAAACGTAGAGAAGACGAATGTCAATCATGAGAGAGCATGCAAGGTAGATATACTCGTTATTGGGTTGGTGTCAACCACCGGGGCTGACGTGACTGCAGCGGCGCACAAGAACAGAGTGCACGATTTGAAGTGGGGCTGACACCTAGACTGCATCACAAGTGAACGTGGACGTACTACTGCGTCGCACATAGTGTTCTGGATCGCGTTTATTGGCTGAAGATTCTATCATCCAGCAAGTCAGGCGCAAGGACTCCACCGAAAGTCCTGGATTACTGCGCCACATAATCAGCATCGAAGGTGAAATACAAAAGGGTTGACGTGGACGTACTACTTCACGAGATCACCCGGCGGCAAAGGGTGGACCTGCAGGGTTATTGCTAAATTTGAAACCGCGGAATAAGAGGAGCGGGAGGTGCTAGTTACTATGGACGCGAATCAGTGACAATTCGTGGTCGGTTAGCTGGCGACCAAGGATATACAGATGATAAGTAAGCTGAAAGGAAGGCGTGCACACTTCGGACGAGGCATCGAGTGGCATGCGGTTCAATAGTATATTTGTCACGGCATGGCGGCGGTAGAGTTTATGTTCCGAGGGTCGACACCGGTAACGTTGTGTATAAAGGTACAAGTTTCAGGATAAACTTCCGAGGAGTTAAATCAGAGTGTTATTGACCGGATTGAGGGGACAATGATAACATGGATAATGGACAAGAGGAGTCCTGATTTGGACGGAAGGCTTCTGGTTCTTCTTAACAGTTAATTTGATGCTGACAATGATGATCATTGGTGTCGACGACGAGCACAATATGCGAATCGAAGAAGTGCGTCTTAATTAGAGAACCACTTAAGAGTGTGAGGATCAAAGAGTACATGAATCGGATTATCCATAGGAGGAGAGGCAGTGTACACGTCAGACAATTGTTTTTAATATTGACGTATTTAACTCCTGTTGGTGGCTTACCCTGGTTTCCAAGTCCCCACGCGTCCATATACGCCATTGCTGTACCATACTCCGACTTGCTTTGTAGTAGTTCGGCGTGGCGTACACCTGCATTGTCCATTGAAAATAAATATGACTAGTGCACGTCAAAGGCAACTCGCTTTCGAAAACACGTTGGACGGTTACCGTGACTCAGTATATTCGGCAATAAGTGATTCGGAGTACCATATCCCCACTTGGGCATGTCACACCGGCTCAATGGTAAACCAATTACGTCGTGACTCGGACTGCATTTTCGAATCTTTCGGAACAACATGTAAACACCTTCTTATATAAAAACCACCTCAATAAAATGTACGCCCATCCACCATCATCATCATCACCATGTCCTTTTCTCGTCGTTCTCAATCTCCTCCTCCTCCAATGCCTTCCCCGGAGCTCGTACCAACTCCTTTACCCTCACCACCCCCCATTCATCGAATCTCTCGTTTGACCATTCCCGCAAACAATTCACCTCCAATCCCCCCTCGCCTTATAGGCTCGCCACTTTTGCAGAACACTCTAAACGCGTCCAGGTCATATGACCGCTTAGACAGAAAGGCAAAGGAGGGTCTCTTTGGTGAAGACGATGATTTCGGCGCTCGTAAACGCGCTTTGGGACGGAGAAGTAACTCATCAATATCATCACTCCCTATTTCTTCCAACTCTCCTTCTCCAACTCGCACTACAAGGCGCAGCTTCGGTCATTCATCAACCCGTTATCGCTCCCCGCCACCTAGCCCTACCATCGCGTCTCCACCACCGCCGGTTCCTCCTATCCCAGCATTCATGCTCAGCCCGACAGACAAGAGGTCTATCGTGCGGTCAATACCTGATAAACGAGCCACTGCTCCCGCACACCTCCCTGTCTTTGACCTCTCGAGGTCACGCTGCGAATCATCACCTCAGACTGCTGGCGCAGTCACCTGCATGCAGTTCTTTACCATGCACAATACTCGCAGAGACTGCCGAGTCTGACCGTGCACGACGCATGACTGCATGACCGAGCTTCTATCTTGATGAACCTTAAATAAGGCTGCACCAGCTGCGTCTTGTGCCATCATTGTACACACAACTTAACATCATTGGGACGACATCGCTTGCCAACGACCTTCCTTGCACATATCCATATATTCTTTCTTTAATATTTATTCCTCTTTTATGCTCACCACCCGCGCCTTAATGCGCCCGATGCACGACATCTGTGCCTTTTCGTTCCTTCTAGTATACAGCCCCACGCTCACTTTTGTAATACTCACAAAACGTACTTACTATACGCGCCTCAGTACCATAATATGTTCTCGACCGTGTTCTAACACTCGTAATGATATCAAACTGTGTTTGAAGTTCAATTAACCCCCTAATATTCCGAAGGTCTCGGGAAATGTAGTTGAAATTTTTTATGATCGAACGCGCTGTACGACAATTCGGTTCAAGACTGCCACCGTATCGATCACACGACCCTCCACCCGGCGCGCATCACTCCGCCACAGCAAATATAAAGGTTTTAGCGTCCCCTTACGGACCTGCTGACCAGTGCCTTACTCGGAAGGAACACGATAACGTTGTCTTATGACGTCCCAAGACTTTTCCACAGAAAGTAGAAGCCGCCACCAAAGCGGGCGTCATCGACGCGGACGTGCAACGAGGCAAGACGAATTTTTCTTTTAGATATCCTTACGGAACCGCCATCCATGGGCTATGCGGGTCTTCGTGGTTTTAGTGTGCGGCGAAAGCGTCGGGCACGGATATACAGGCACGATCAGAATACCGCTGTGCGCTGATTGTGAGGAAATGAAGGGTATGTATCATGAGGCCGATAACAGCGTCCAGTGCAAATGTAAATTACACGTCACTCGTAAAGTCACCTCGATGACGATACCCCCTTTCATTAGTAATCAATCAATGGCAAGAAAAATGATATTTATCCGAAGCAACCGTGATGACGAGCGACTAAGCTCAATGTGTAAGCGGCCCCAAACCGAAGTACATGACGCCTATGCACCGCAAAATACACCCTGGAAACGAAACGAAACGAAAAGTTTAAATAATACCAATCATCATCTGCGCATAGTCATGCAACAACAGAGATTGGAACATGTAGGGATACAGCAGCCAGCTACAGCTGTAGCGAACAAGGGGAAAAAAAAAAAAAGAGTCAAGTCAGCTATCGATACAATTCTTTTCGATTTGATTGAGAACCGCACCAAATACACTATGGTGAACCAAGACAAAAACATGTTTTTCAAGGTTCAAAGATGCAGTGGTCATGAATGTCAATGTTTGGTCAAAGTCCCATTCTTTCCGCCAACGTCCGATCTCCAAATGCGTACGCATGACCTGCAAACCCTCGAGCCCTCCGTCCCCCTCCGCCACCACTACCACCACCATTGCGCCGCGCAAAACGGTCCCGGTCCCTATCTCTACCATGCTCTCCCTCGTGGTCGCGTGCCCAGTCTTTGTCCCGGCGGTGGCTCTCCCGGTCCCTATTATCATTTGGAGAGCGTGGGCGTGTCCGCGCATCTTCATCAACCTCCATCTTCACATTGCTTACTTTGGCACGGGGCTCTGTAGGGGATAGGCGAGGCGAGCGAGGGGCCTCGTAGTCTCTGGGAATACTCTGGCGTGCATTGCCAATGTGGGGTTTTGTGGGTGGAAGAGAAATGTTAGAACGTGCGGGTGACACTTTAGGCTCAGAGAGACGTGGCTTCTTGTGTGCTCTCGGTCCGGTTGGAGGGAGTTTGATTACCCCATTACTCGTGGATGCGGGGTGATATAATTCGCGAGGGGCAGGCGCGTATGAATGATGGTTAGCGTTCATTTGACGCAGAGAAGTCTGGAAGCTTTCATAGGACTTGTCTAGTTCTGACCTGTGGTGTCTAGGCGTCAGTGAAGATACACCTAGCCTATGAGGTCACTCACGACAGTGAAGCGATTACTTGATGAGATTCTAATAAAACATGCTGCACGTAAGGGACAGTTGAAAGAAAAATAGACAATAAAACGCATGCCTCGCAAAGCTCCTTCTAATCTCTCCACAACTCGTCGGAGTCCGCGAACTTCCTCCTTAAGCTTCCCAGTCTCCCCGGACTTGAGCATTTCATACAGTTCATCGTTCTCCTCTTGCAGTATGCGCACCCTCTGCGTTAGCGCGGTGTTAACTGTACTCGACGAAGAAGCCACTCCTGTTCCTTCACTAGAAGCCGCCTTGTTGATATGCGGTAACAATACAGAGACTAGCGCAGGGGGCAACGTAACCAGGTCCGTGGTTGGTGCGCCACTCTGGGCAGCAAGATGTTCACGAAGACGTGTAACTTCATCCTAGACAAGACAAGACCGAGTCTATCAATACAACAAACAGTGCGTGACAATCGGCGCCTGGCAACCTTACCGTAAGTTCAGCGACCTGAGCATCCCGTTTTCTGAGCTCGGTTTCAAGGTCTAGTTCCCTGGGTGTAGGGAGGTCCATTGACAGTGCTTCAGTGCACGGACAAGTTAACCAGCCTGCGGAAGGTTCGCTATGAGAAGGGTGCCGTGTGCAAGACCGTTTGCGCGCCTCTTTGGGTTTGTGGTCACATGACGTAGATGGCGGTGGCTGGGCTACGCTGCAAGTCTGCATCTCACGCTCATCATCTATGCGGTGGCATTCTGCGCCGGTCCAGCTATCGGTTGATTATCGATTGCACGAGGTATGCTACGAGAGCCCAGCTGGACAGGTCTGTGCTGCTTCTAACTAGGTTGCGCAACCCTGATCGGTTTATCATCTTGGAGAAGATATATCCACCTGCGGTTCTTCCTGTGCGTTTCTCATCCGGTAAATTGTCATCGGGTGAGAATACACAAGAATGAATCGCAGGGACCGTCGTTATGGCTTTTGTTCGCAGGATGCTCCGGAAAACGAAGTTGACGTTGACTTCTTCGTACTTAGCATTGCAGATATGAACTACCCACGGCGATGTTACTCTACCTCTCTGGAGAGCGCAACTAATGGAGTACAGTGTAGAAGACTAATATGAGTCAGACTCGTGACTACTCTAAAGTATGGATTTTGACGTAAGGCCCTTATGGAGCGGCAGAACACATGCATGACCGTCGGTGCCGCATGCTGTGCGCTGGCTCGGGGATCGTTGAGTAGAGATGGTCTGTTTTTAGTAAGTCATGATGATTCGAAGCAACCATCGCTTACATTGAATTTAGGGTCGCGCTGGATATAAGATCGTGGATTGCGATCAGGCGGAGACCTTGATGACGATCTCTACCATCTCATTTGTATACCCATTACTTATCATGGGCGCAAACTTTCTTTCATTAGCCACATCAGCGACCGCTTCTTCTGTCTCTTGGAATGCAACTCCTTTCAATCCCGCATCCATCCCACTTGCAGTTCGGACACCTTACCTGTCTGCATGGTTACCACAAGCTGCTGGTACAGCGCTGAACGGTGCCTGGCCCCAGTTTTGGACTGGATCGGTGAGCTTTTTTCATTATACACATTTGAACATCGACGAAGACATTGTCGTGCAGACTCTTGGATGGGCTGGTTATATCAGAGTTGATGGTGCCACGTATACCTTTCTGGGTGATCCCGTTGTTCCAGGGGCTAAATATGCCGTCCAAAAAAGTCTGGAGGTGATTGTGGTTTGATCGTATACATGAGAGCACACTTATACATGATGCAGTTCACTTCAACGCAAAGTATTTTCGTGATGACTGCCGGGCCGGTGGACATCAATGTGAACTTCCTTAGCCCTGTAGAGGTATATATGGTGTCTTTGCCTTTACATTACAACAAGTTATCGTTAGCCCACAGACTTCCTTAAGCAGTCCATCCCCTTCTCGTACCTGGCACTGTCCGCAGTGTCTAATGATGGAGGGTCACATACCGTCAGTGTATACACCGACATAAGCGCAGAATGGGTATCTGGAGATGATTCTCTGACGGTCAACTGGACCACTACTACCGGCAACATCTTGACTCATCAGGTCATGCTTGAGAATCAGGAGTTGTATACGGAACATAATGATCATATTCAACGTGAGTGACGAGTACAGCTTACTGGCTGGCTGACTCAGATCGTTCTTTATAGATGGTGCAGCCTATTACTCTACCCAGAATGTATGTATCTTTGTCGCTCAGTTTCCATTCTCATGCTGATTTCTTCTTCAGTCTTCCTCTGTGACATACCAAACTGGCCAAGACGCCATTGTTCGAGCTCAATTCATCAACAACGGTGTTCTTGCCAACACTAAGGACATCAACTTTCGTGCCGTCAGCAACGATTGGCCAGTCTTTGCATTCGCTCACAACCTTGGCACCGTGTCGACCACTGCAACTGTCCCTGTCATCTACACTGTGGGTCATGTAAGAGATCCGGCAATCCAGTACATCGTCGCGAACGATGTCTACCAACCCCGAAGTATCTACTTCTGGAGCGCTTACTCAAGCGTCGCGGACTTGGTGCGTCTCTAGTCTTTTCTCATTAGCACTAGTTTTGGAAGTCATGTTCCAGATTTCTGACTTCGTTGGGGACTACTTTGCTGCTCTGGGACGCGCGCAAGCGTTCGACCGGAAGGTCCAGAGCGACGCCTCGGCCATTTCAAGTAATTATGCTGCTGTCGTTGCGCTGTCGGTTCGTCAGGCCTTCGGAGCCCTGGAGTTCACGCTGTCGAAGAAAAGTGATGGAAGTTGGAACGCAGATGATATCCTGATATTCTTGAAGGGTAATATATGGTTGCTTCCAACCAAAATAGTTGTCTGACGTCAAAACCCCAGAGATCTCTAGTGATGGCGTAGGTGATACGCTTTGGAGCTGTGGGTTGCTCACCTTCGCAACTCCAGAACGTGAACACTGTGGATGTCATGATGCCTGCGTGGCCTATTTTCTTGTACGCCAATCCTCCACTTGGAAAATATCTACTGCTCGGCCTCCTTGAGTACCAAGCTACCGGTCAATATCCAAACGCTTGGGCTGCTCACGATCTTGGTTTGTCTTCTACGAAGAATCGCTGAGATTCCCTAATTCCTCTTATTATGAATTAGGTAAATCGTACCCCAACGCTACGGGCCACAATGCTGGTAACGATGAAGCCATGCCTCTCGAAGGTGATTTCCTTTTCTATGTACATAACTCGATTTCTCAGCGCCTGTGCTTTCAGAGTGCGGCAATATGCTTATTATGGTCTTGAGTTACACCCAGAAATCTTATGACACTTCCTTGATCACCCAATATGTCAGTGCTCACCATGACCGCGTCCCCCATACGTTCACCACTTTCTACAGACGGACCTTCTCAACCAATGGACCGGATACCTCATCGCAGAAGCCCTCATTCCCGCAAATCAGATCAGCACAGATGATTTTGCGGGGGCTCTTGCCAATCAAACCAATCTAGCCATCAAGGGTGTGAT
Source organism: Suillus fuscotomentosus (assembly GCF_016647785.1). NCBI lineage: Eukaryota > Fungi > Basidiomycota > Agaricomycetes > Boletales > Suillaceae > Suillus > Suillus fuscotomentosus. Next base: position 653,745 of record NW_024539515.1, read on the forward strand.
AGGCATCCAGGCTATGTCTATAATTTCGGGCATATTAGGCGATACTGTCAATCAACAGAATTACACCGTACGTTATCGTTGATGTTCTAGATTGACATGAACTTACTCTTCGAACGTTCAGTCAATCGTACAGCGCTATGTTCCGCAATTACTTGACTATGCCACATCGAGCGACGGGTTGCACCTCACCTTGAATTACGGAAATGAAAGCTCGTAAGTCTCTAGTATATACATCTGCGTTATCGCTGATGGTGTCAAGTTGGGGCTTATCGTACAACCTGTATGCGGATAAGTTACTTGGCGCCAATGTTTTCCCAGAGTCTGTTTACGACATGCGTAAGTCCGAGTGTCAATCGCTCTGAACAGTTTTGAACAGCTTCGCAGAGACCGCATGGTATGCCAGAGTTATCAGTGAGTGAATCGCATGCAATCAACATGGAATGATGATTCACGTATACAACTATCCCTTCAAGATACTTACGGCGTCCCTTTGGACACTCGGTGAGTTGTTTCTCGATCTAAGTGAACAACAAAACCAACAGACTCATAGCCACACATACACTAAATCCGACTGGGAGTTATGGACTGCTGCCATTATGACCAACACGGCGACGCGAGATATGTTCATTGATTCTGTCTACAAGTATGCTGCAGACGGTGAAAGTAACAAGCCGTTGGGGGACTGGTATGAGACGCTTGATGGTACTGTGTATGGATTTAGGGCCCGCCCCGTCGTTGGTGGTCATTTGGCTTTGGTGAGCGTTGCAAATAACGCACTTCGTCGATGTGCTGATTTGTTCGGAAGCTTGCTTTGTGAAGTGCTGGTTAATTGGATACCAATTCGAATCTTGGCTTGTTGTGATTCCGTGCAGCGTCAGGAATATGTAGTATTCGAGTTGTGCATGGAAAAGTGACATTCTTGTATGCAAGCAGGGATTTGGACTGGGGCCCATGATGCGGCAAGTCCGGCAGAGTCCAAGTGAGTTTAAACACCACTTGATGACAAAGCCTAGTTTCGCATCTGGGATGATGTCATGCGATCGAGCTAAGTTATCAAATCACGTCGATCCCAAGCAGAGAATTACGATGCAGACTACTAATCGCCTATATATTACAAAGGACTCAGACCAGCAGAAGTCCATATTCCTTCTTTCTTTACGACCATGATGAAGAGAACTCGTAGCCCGAGCCCACTTGCCATGTCAAAGAAAGGCAGGACCACTGACTCTCTCTTTGCACCCATAAAGATTGCAACACAAGAAGCTGCAGCTTCCGTTCAGACTCACCCACCGTTCCTGCGACTCCTGGACGCATTGCGCGATGTTGTCCAGAAGCCCTCGAAAGGACAATCGATAGTTTACTGGATGAGGATGGGAGACCTACGCAGTAAGTGTTGCTTCTTGGTTCAACATGCGTATCCATCTTGATCAACTCCCTATTCCAGTTTCCGATAATAAAGCTCTCGCCCTCGCATCAGCTCAGGCAGTTGAAGATCAAGTCCCGCTTGTAGTCTTGCATGTCTTGAGCCCCCAGGATTATATCGCGCACGACAGGAGCAAAACAAGGATCGATTTTGTTCTTCGTAACCTTTCACGAGTGAAGGTGAAACAGATTTGTGTTACCATCACTACAGAAGGCTAATTTATACTTTGGTAGGACGAGCTTGCAAGATTAAATATTCCCCTTTACACCATCACGCATACACCGCGAAAGTCAGTGCCAACTCGTGTCATCTCGGTCCTGCAGACTCTCCAGTCCACTCGGCTCTTTGCGAACTTCGAATACGAGGTTGATGAGCTTCGGCGTGATACTGAAGTCTGCTCTTTAGCCCAGAACGCGGGAATCAGGCCTACGTATGTGCACGATAGGTGTATCATCGAGCCGGGCGTCGTGAAAACGAAGGATGGGAGGACATACACGGTACATTCTCCCTACACTTACTTTCAAGTTGTTATTCTCAGCATGTGCCTTTCAGGTCTACTCACCGTATCAACGAAACTGGATCAGCATTCTAAATTCGAACCTCTCAGATTATCTGAAAGAGTCTCCATCTCCAACATCCAACCCCTCGACAATCAGGGAAGATCATGTCTTTGGCCCGCTATTCGAAGTCGATGTACCTGTGTCGGTGCATGGCTTCGAACTTGATCCTGAAGAGGCTGCCAATATGGCAAACATATGGCCAGCAGGAACATCTTATGCCAAAGAGGCGAGTGTTGCACTAGAAGAGGGGATCATAATTAAACCTTTATCAGATGCTCTCTCGGTTCTTGTACACCAAAGCGCGTGCGACGCAGCTTGGAGCTGTTGATCCTCTAGCTGATGGAGCCGAGGATTCCGACAAAAGCAGCCGAGTCCTCTTGTATGACGAGGCCCGTGACAGAGGGGACAAGGATACTACATCGCGGTTGAGCCCCTACCTATCTGCTGGGGTCATTTCTGTCAGGGAATGCGTTCGTCAAACTATGAAGCTTCTCAGAATTCAAAAAGTGGAGGCTGGACGGTCATCGGGCGTAGGTCGCTGGGTGCAGGAACTCGGTCTGTCTCTTTCAAGTGCATTGGACGCATAATTGATGTATGATGGAATAGCCTGGCGAGACTTTTACACCAACGTCCTCGCATACTATCCACGAGTATCCATGGGTAGACCCTTCCAAGAGAGGTTTGCTGACGTCAAGTGGGAAGTTAACGAGGAGCACCTGAAGGCTTGGAAAGAGGGGAAAACTGGCATCCCTATCGTCGATGCTGCGATGAGGCAGATAAACACCATGGGTATGTTTTGTATCGATCCTTTGGAATATTGATTCATCAGATTGTCAGGTTGGACTCATAATCGTATGCGCATGATTGTCGCTATGTTCCTGTCGAAGGATCTTATGTTGGATTGGCGGCTAGGAGAGCGCGTGAGCTCGTCTCTTCATTTTCATTTTTATGCGCTTTTCTGAAGAGCGCTCGCAGTACTTCATGGAAAAACTCATAGATGGTGATCTTGCAAGTAACAACGGCGGCTGGCAATGGAGTGCCTCCACTGGAGTAGACCCAGCACCCTACTTCCGGATCTTCAATCCTTATACGCAGTCCTCCAAGGCAGATCCAACAGGTGATTTTATAAGGACATTCGTACCAGAGTTGAAAAGTCTCTATGGATCTGGTAAGTGTAGGGTTAACTCGCTGCTCGGCGTTCAACCGATGTTTGTTTTACGAATGCAGATATCCACAACCCTCCGGCCAAGGTTGCTGATAAATTGGGGTATCCGAAACCCATCGTCAACCATGCTGAAGCGAGAGTGAGGGCTATTAGGAGGTATAAGACACCTGGTGAAGAGTGACCAGCACGATTTGCACGTAGCATCAGGAACACGAGGTGACAAGTAGAGACGATGGAGCAAACCGTCATAAATCAAACTCGTCGTCATCCTGATCTGTCTGTCCACCCTTTCGTAATTTACTTGCGTTTGAAGATGACGAGACGTTGTATGTGATACCAGATTCATAAGCATTTCGCGCTTTTTGAAGGACACCTGTCAAAGGACGATTAGACATAAGTGACGAGGTATAGGCGAGATCACTACCGCTGTTCGCTAGCCTAAGCTCGAGTACCGCAGTCTCAAACGCATCATTATTCCCGAGTTCTTCGAACCCAATAAGACTAAGAATAGATGAATGACTGAATGACATTGACAAGACCATAAGACATACCGGTCTTTTGACACCCCATCGACGAAGCACATCAAACATGGAAGGACTTTAATGGCAAGCTTCTCGACTAGCCATGGCATATTCTCCACGAAGACGCGAATGAAACGCGTAGCATAGTATTTTGGCGCAAGTTTCTTATACGAATCCATCAGTAATCTGCTTTCTTCGAGGCACGAACCATTACTCACTGCGAGGTGCTTGTCCATGATCTCACATCTCCTGAAATTGCTATGGTAAAAATGAATCACGCAGTGTGACTCGTTTCTAAAAGCACGATGATGTAGCAAAGAACGAGACGAACAGAGTGGGCGACTCACGCACTTATCCGGATGGCCTCTTTCTCGTTCGTGATCTCCATGTATCTTCCATGGGCATTTTCTCTCATTTCTTTGGCCCTTTGCATTCTGCAGACGTTTATGTCATTTGTCGGACAGAGAACACCAATGGAACGCACGACTCACTCGAGCCTGAGCTGCTCTAGGCCCCGATCTCGCACTGTTGCATCAGCGTCGTTCTCTATCTCTGCTTCGAGTTCTGCAAAGATAGCATCATCGTCTTCTTGATCTTCCTCCCGGGAATCATTGGAATCTACGAGACGCGATGCTAGAGAGTCAAACTTCGAATGTATTCTGGTCATGATGAGCTAGCAGAAGTTGCTGTGTGCTCATTCTGACTCACACATTGTTCATATTTGCACTACTAACTCTTGCAAGCTGTGAATAGCTGGAGAATTGTGAGGACAATAGCAAGCTCAGTGGACAGTGGATTGATGAGTGACTGAGAGCACGCGATTACTTGTTTAGGCCAACTCGGTGAGCTACATTTGATCTATCTCGAGTCGTTTGATGGTTACGAAATCGATCTCGACGATAGCAAGGCGGTTCATATGGACGGACAGAACGACGAGCTAACAGTACACTTAGTAACTCAAAACTGCGACGATACATGAGTAAATCAGATTCATTCAGCGGGACAGTGTGTGGCACTACTAGAGTACAGTAATTATTTCTAAGCTCCTTCGGTGCATCTGCCAGATGTTTCATAATTGTAGTACGCCCGGAGAGTTCTGTGGAGCAATAATTCAACGTCGCATAACCCCTACTTGTACTGAATAGCAGTTCAGAAATCTGCGTCAGAGATCAATGAATGTCAAACAATGGACGGAAATGTCGACTACCCAGCCGGGGTGCATCAGTAAACTACAATGTTCTGTATTAACGCAATTTTTACATTTTCAAGCTCGGTTAAGTGAAGTGTAGATTTGCTGATGCGTACACTGCGGCTGATGAGTCAACAGGACAGAAGCAACTCGCAGAACATCGAGCCACTCATAGCCTCGTTTACAGTGTGCATCAGATTTGCACAGCAAAAGTATGGTTCGAACATTCAATATTGATTCAAGTAGCCGAAAAGAGAAGGCCGCGAGGCTGCAGCTTGGAGAGCAGAGCATTCTACACCTTCACAAGGATTTGCATGTTGCGAAGCCTTGGGTTATTACCACCGTCAAATCATCAGGGAAACGCGACAAACGATGTTACATAATTGGCTGACTTTGGTTTAGGCCCCTTTTGGGTGCTGCTTCAACTGCAGAGTCGGACTTTACGTCAATCACTCTCCACGATGAAGCTCATCGGTAAATTTGTCGACAAAAACGGGACCGTGAGTCGTTCACGGTGTTCCTTGTCGAATGATTGATTAATTGATCTGAACAGGGCTATGTCAACCTCCGACCCGAGGATGATGAAGATATGTGGCATCTTTACAACATTATACAACAAGGTGACCTTGTGCGAGCACCAGCCATTCGGTAAGACATTTGCGCGATCAGCAGTTCTCTAACATGCTAAATATTTATAGTCGCATACAGAGTGTATCTGCTACTGGATCTACGGAATCTCATCGTGTCAAGTTGAACCTCACCATCCAAGTATCCCGAGTCGAATTCTCCTCATCAGGAGCACCTTCATCATCAGCGGATCAAACTTCATCCCCTGCAGGATCTTCATCTGCGGCACCCACAACCACTTCAGCGCTGCATATCTCTGGCCCTGTTGCATCTGAAAACCGACATGTGAAGATGGGCGCGTTTCATACGCTCGACATTGAGAGTAACCGCGATATACGCATCGAGAAGGTCGATGGATGGGACAGTGTGGCCCTTGCTCGTGTCGAGGAAGCTTGTGTGCCGGGACGCGGCGCGGAGGTAGGCGCAGTTGTATGCGGAGAAGGCACAGCCGCGTTCTGTCTCCTTTCACAACACATGACACTGGTCACCCATCGGATATCGGTTCCAATACCACGCAAGGCTTCTGCCCCTGGAACATCTCAATACGAGAAGGCGATGGCGAAATTTTATGCCATACTCTACGAGGCATTTGTGCGACACATACCTTATATGTCACCTAGTCTGCGAGCAATTGTGTTTGCAAGCCCAGGTTGGGTACGAGAAGGTGTTTTCAATGCTATGATAACAGAAGCCGGGAGGAGGGGGGACAAGACGTTGACCAAGGCTTTGCGAGAAAAGACTGTGAAAGTGCATGTCAGTAGCGCACACGTCCACAGTCTTGTCGAAGTTCTCAAGAGTCCAGAGGTAGGGTTTTTGGTATAAGACTTTGTCGCACAGGTGCATTTATTACACTTGCAGATTGTTGCACAGCTCAAGGAAACAAAATTTGCGCGCGAGGGAATAGTTCTTGATAAGTAGGCATGCACGTGGTGGCAGCTGTACTGTTAATGTTGATTACTTTTTTTGTCAGGTTCTTCAAGATGCTTGGTGTGGACGAGATGCGCGCGTGGTATGGTCCTGATCATGTCCGTTTAGCGGCAGACCGTGGAGCCATAGGGACACTCCTCATCTCCGACGAGCTTTTCCGGTGAGATGATTGTGTCACACACTGGCATACTGCAGCTCAAGCAATTTGGACAGTGCGAGTGACCCGAAGCTGCGAAAGACATATGTCGAACTCGTCGAAGGAGTGCAACAAAAGGGTGCAGAAGTTGTCATGTTCTCGAGCATGCACGAATCCGGTCAACGTATGTGTCCAACGTGCTTCTATTTATCGTACTCATGAGGACCCAGAGTTGAATCAACTAACGGGTATTGCTGCAATACTCACGTTTCCTCTCGATGTCGAAGTCGTAGAAGCAGAAGAAAGAGAAGCAAGAGAGGAGGAGAGAAGACAACAGGAAACAGAGACGCTGGATGGTGGTGGCGTCGGATAAAGGTGTGAGTCGCCATTAAGTAAAATGTGGTGGAAGTATTTCCAAGTAAGCTCATATGGTTATTTATACCCTGCTACTTATGTGCGCTGAACGCGCTTTTTGTATGCTTCCCAACCAGCAGCTTGATATCTCTGAGCTTGCTTAAGAACCTCCCGTGTATCCACATTTTCACCCTTGCCATAAATGCCTCTTCCAACAATGATAACGTCACAACCACTTTCAAAAACGACTTGCTCTGGAGTGCGGTATTGCTGACCCATGGCATCGCCTGTGGCATCTAAGCCTACTCCTGGCGCGAGAACCAAGAAATCTTCCCCCGCAATATTATCGGTATCGGATGCACCAATACCTTCCATGCGATGTTGAGCAATGAAGCCGATGACAAAATCCCTGCGAGCTCGAGCCATACGAACTGCATCTTCTGTATATGACCCAGTGGTTAGTGCACCCTTGGAGCTCATTTCTGCCAGGAGTATGAGCCCCCGATCTTTGGGAATGCCAACCGAGGCTAGGCCAGTGATAATCGATGGCCCCGGAACAGCGTGAGCGTTGGTAATATGAGCCCAGTCCTGCGATCTTGTAGATCCCTTTTGAATACTGCAATGCCACGGTACTTCCTAAGAGTTGTGATATCATTAAGCTGTCATCCGAAATCTGCAACACCTTACCTATGTCAGCGAATTTACGATCCTCAAATATCAAAAACTTGTGTTTTTCGCTAAGCTCCCGGAGGCGGTCAATCACAGTCGGATCAAAATCTTCGAGTATATCGATGTGGGTCTTTCGGTAGCGCCATGAGCATTAATTGAGAGTTCGGAAGAAGTGACAGATGCCTTTATAAGACAAACATGAGGACCAACTGCCTCGATGATGTCAAAGAAGTCTTTGGATTTAGTCACGTCGACGCTAACAGAGAGATTTGACTGTTTTTCCTCCATGACTCTGAGCAGAGCCCTCGCAGCTTTGTTGGCATGTCTCTGTGCTCGCTCGTTGTATGTCTGGAGATGAGGAGACGACATGATGGTCACTGGCAAGACGAGCTTGATTTCATCTAGGATAAATTTGGTTTTGCTATCTTATCTATTCTCAGGCTTTTGACTGTTCTCGATCAACCATTAAAATGTCGTCTTCAGCTATCCGGGAACGTGAAGATGATGAAGAGCTTGCTCGTTCACCCAAACGCGCCAAAGTCGACGAGCTGACGGATGATGGGCCCATCGTCGCAGACACCTCCCCGCTCATGAGTGCGGCTATTGCTGCTGGAGACTCAAAAGAGAGCACTTCAGCAATTGCAGCTGAAAGTGTCCTTCCTCCTAGCCATGCTCTCCTAGGCATAGCGCCTACGTTCTCATCGAATGGCCTTCGTCAGGTCCTTCAGACCGATGTTGGGATCTCCGAGTATATAAGCCGGGACGTCCCTCCCATCAGTGGTATCATAAAACAGCGGTAAGTGTTCGTGTTTATAATGGAACTACAATCAGACATGAATTTGCCATAGGTTCACAGACTTCTTAGTGTTCGAAGTGAATCAAGATCACCAGGTCATTCATCTCAAGTCGTTGGACATGCCAGAGTCATCTTCGAAGAAGGGAAAAGGTACCAACGAGGGAAGTTCCAGCACCACCGATGCTGGGGCCTCAATAGCCCAACCCCAGGAGCCCGTCACCAGCGCTGAGTCGAATACTGTAGAGGAACTGTCTACTAGCACTGAAGCAAAGGACAAAGATGATTCCACTCCCGCGGACATACCCTGGAATGACCAATTCACGGAAAAACTAGCCCCGTATCTTAGCGAGGCTTCTATCGATCAGTTGAAAACAATGTTCCTTGAAGGACGCGAGCCTCCGAGAGTGACCGACAGCGGTTGGGGAAGCCGGCTTATCAAAACTACTGAGGACAGTACTGAAACCAGAGATGCGGCGAAGCCTTCAGAAGAAGTGGATGCGTTGCAGAGCGATGACACGGCGAAAAGAGGAAAGAACCGTAGCGGTCGCGATGACCGTGGTGGTCGTGGTGGCCGCGGTGGTCGCGGACGAGGTCGTGGTGGCCGGCAGGGAGGAGAAGAGAAGATCACAGAAAAGTCCTCAGCGAGGTGAGACGAGATACTAAGTTCTCTTACCATGTGCCCTTACCCCTTGGCAGCCAATTTCCTCCAAAACTGACCGGACGGTTCTGCATCAAGTTGTTCGAGAGTTATTCGGTGGGAAGCTTGACAGCGAGACTGATATGTCGACACCTGCTGGAGACGATGGATCTCGCATAGTTATAAAATGGTCACGCCATGGTGGTGGTCGCGGTGGTGGTCGCGGAAGCCGTGGAGGTATGTTTCACCATTTGTTTCAAGGGATTCTTATCACTCTTCTGATATCTTCGTAGGTCGGGGCGACCGCTCGGACAGGGGGAACCATCCTCCTTATATTCATTTTACTCTCCAGAAAACCAACCGTGATACCCAAGACGCTCTCGGCTACTTATCACGTACTCTCCATGTAAACATAAAAGACTTGGCTGTTGCGGGGACAAAAGACAAACGCGGCGTTACCGTCCAGCGCGTGTCGTTGCGACGCGGGAACAAAACTGTGGAGGATATATGGAAATCTGCGAATCAATTCAACAGGCGATCCGTGCAAGACATATTGTCCCAGCGTGGTGACCGTGGAGTCAGAATAGCGGATTTCAATTATCGCAAGGCTGGTTTAGAGCTTGGTATGCTGAAAGGAAATGCCTTCGTTATCACACTTCGGTATGTTTCAAGTGGTACTGTTCTGAAACTTCGTTGACAAAGTTATGAAGTAACGTTCAGGTAGAAAATGTAGAAACTCTTGACCGTGCCATGAACTCGATCAAGCACAAAGGGTTCATCAATTACTACGGTGTGTTCGATATCCAGCAAACTACTGATTCGTCTGAAGTACAACTCTAGGGAATGCAGCGCTTTGGGACGGCCGCAGTGCCAACTCACTCCATTGGCTTGGCGATTCTGAAATCTGATTGGCACAAAGCTGTTTCCCTCATCCTCCAGAACCGGCCTGGAGAACACCCTGAAGTTGTCGCAGCCCGTGACGCGTGGTTAGTGGATGGTGATTTGGATCGTGCCCTGGCTTTAATGCCCAGACGGGTGGTTGCGGAGCGCTGCATTCTCGAGAGCTACAAAAAGCAAGGTGGAGAAACCAGGAACGCAATGGGTGCCTTGTCTACGGTATGTCAAGATTCTAGTAACATTGCTGTTATTCATAAAGTTCAATCTAGATTCCTCGAAACTTGCGGCTCATGTATGTCCATGCATACCAATCCTACGTGTGGAATGCCATCGTCTCGGAACGAATTCGTATACATGGTCCTGACAAAGCGGTACCTGGTGATATTGTTTTCGAGAGCGAGCCAGCCACTAAGGGAGGGAGTGGAGAGAATGATGGGATGGAAGTGGACGATGATGCGGGTAATGATAATGAGAAGCAAGCCACCACAGAGGAAAAGGGTCAGTTTCTTTTCTATTTGTTATGTTGTTCTGATTGAAATTTTGTCATTTGAGGCATGAGCTCTCGTGAGCGCAAGAAAGCTGCCAAGGCTGCTTATGTTGCACCCAGTATCAAGATACTCACTGAAGAGAATGCCCACCAGTATTCGATATTTGACGTAATCATGCCACTCCCGGGTAGAGATGTTGATTACCCAGGTGGTACGCTCGGGGAGCGCTATCGGGAATTCCTGCGCTTGGATGGACTCGACCCGGATAACTTCATCCGCAAACAAAAGTACGCTAGATCCGTCATACCATAAGCGAAACTGACAGGACATCTCCAGAGAGTACACTCTTAATGGCTCCTACCGGAAAATCCTCCAGGTTCCAAAAGATCTCTCGTGGTCTATACTCAGGTACACAGACCCAGACGTCCCACTTGCACAAGCAGACGAAGACAAGCTCCTTGGGTTTGACCCACCAGCTGTCGTCGACGATGGGAAATTTCGCGCGCTCCAGATAAACTTAACACTCGGGACGGCCGCATACGCTACGATGGCATTGCGAGAGATTACCAAGACTGAGACAAGTTCGCATTTCCAGACTGGTCTTACTCAGGCTTCTGAAGACCAGCAGTTCCGAGGTGTAGTAGCAGGAGATGTTGCAGAATTGGATGACGGTGACACAGAGATGGAAGTATCAAATACGTTGGATTCATAGTAGTAGAATGTCTTGTGTAGTAGGTCCGGGTATTTATTGTATGTCCAGTCCACCTTTCGGGGGAAAGTACCCACAGTCCACACAGCCGATAACGCAGTGCATATGTGATGAACCGCTACATATGTACCGCCTCTGTGTAATTCATCCAAACAACTAGCACTCTGGTGTGCTCGCAACTGGTTTGCGAGTCACTTTTCCCATTAGCTGAACTTCCGTTATTTAGATCGCCAAACTTTTGACGTGGCCTGAATCGTATTCACTTGCGCAGTTCGAACGCGGGTCGTGAATATCATCCTCTAAGCTTGCGCCTCTGAAAGAGAACATGGGAAAAGTAGAACGTATAGTCTTTCTGTCGCTCGTTCTTGATCTCTTTGGTGAGTGCCAATGCCATGCTCAGTTTTGAAATGAGTCTGAAGCCTCGGCAAAGCATTTACAATCCCTCTACCCTTGTTTCCTCGTATAATCGAGTGGTATACGGTGGTAAGTACCCCATGTTACGTGTCTCCAGTTCCTTCATTGATTATGTAGAGAGAAATTTCCGACCCCAATGGCCTCCTTTCCAGAACACTGCGGTTTGTTTCGGCGGTGCGAGGCATCTTCTACAAGCCACTACAAAACTCCCAGAGATGGGATGTAGTTTTCCTTGGTTGGTCTAGTTTCAATCATAAGACGTGGTTTATACTGATCTGATAATTATTCAAAGGTGGTCTGATGGGTTCCGCTTTCTCGTATGTCTTCGAGTCGCGTTCCCAGTTTATTTAAGGTCATATTCACTTAGTATTTGCAGCACTCTACAGTTCTTGGTATCGCCGCATATAGGATCTCTCTCCGACACTTATGGGCGCAGGAATGTGCTCTTGATCACTATGATAGGAAATATATTGTCCGCGCTCGTGTGAGCACTGAAGTCATTCTTATCATCGAGTTCCTGAACCGATTCTCCGCCAGTTGGATCCAGTCCACCACTTTTGCTTCTTACATGCTTTCCCGCATCATAGGGGGTCTTAGTGAAGGCAATGTGCAACTTGCTACGTCAGTTCTCTGTCATAATCCAAGGACTGGAACTGACTCACATCGTCAACAGTGCCATCCTCTCTGATATTTCAACGCCTAGGAACCGATCTAAAGCCCTTGCCCATGTTGGAATTGCGTTTGCTATCTGTTTTTGTATTGGGCCCCCGATCGGAGCCTATTTTGCCTCGAGGCCAGTTCCCCTATTTGTAGGGGCTCTACAAATGGAATTGAACGTCTACGCGGTCCCGGCATTATTGACGCTCGTACTGCTTATCGCAGAGACCTTGTTCCTAACAGTTGCTCTTCCCGAAACCCGAAACACCCAACCCGACAAGCCAGCAGTCCATGTCAACGAGAAGTCGAATGCTGCTCCTGCGGTACGGAGTGTGCAAGAGAGGACTGAAATTTTGCGGGTCTTGCGCAAGCTCCATTTCCTTTTCTTAGGAATCTTCTCAGGCGTGGAATTCACCCTCACTTTCCTCACCTTCGATCGTGCGTCATTGTTAACATGCTCCTGAAATTATGCCTTAAAAACTCCGATGACAGTATTTGATTGGAATAACAAACAGAACGGAGCATTAATTGGCTCCATTGGCATCATCAGTGCTCTTTTACAGGGAGGATACGTCCGTCGTGTCATCTCCAAAGTAGGAGAGGGGAAAATGGCACAACGAGGGGTCTCGAGCTGCGCACTGGGCCTCGTGTTCCTAACTATCCTTCCTCACTTCGTGTCCACTCAACCGAAAATCGCTGTCGGACTGCTGCGAGCCGCAGCGGTCTGTCTGGCTTTCACTTCCGCGACAGTTGTAAGTTCGCTTACTGCACATGCCTCCCTCCAGTGCGACGAGGGCTTCGACAAAGATACAGGCAAACCTGCGGCTGTATATCCTGAGTTGGCCAAGGGCAAGGCACTAGGTGAATTCCGGTCATCAGGTCAGCTGGGTCGCGCAATAGGGCCGTTGCTTGGTAAGTTTTATGTCATGTCCGAAAGGTAAGGCTGGCTGACTTGATTTGCACTCGTCAGCATGCGCGTCATATTGGACCTTCGGGCCGTCTGTTACTTATGGTGTAAGCGCAATAGCTATGCTGACTTTGTCAGCGTCCATGAAAACCGTCGCCGTTCTACCGGGAAAATCATCATGATGCCGATCAGTAAGTTCTAGTGACTTTGCGCAGAACCTAAATTCTGATTCAAACCTTAAAAGTCGGAGTGGCGTCTCACCTAGTCGCAATCTAGAAATGCTTTACGGACTTGCAAAGCATCTGAGGGTGGCGTACTTCTTTAGAGCGATGTTCTAACCACTGCAGGAAGTCAATGGAAAATTAGATTTCGCACGCGAATCAGTCCAATTGTTATCAATATCAATATTCTATAGGAACACTAATAGATATGAATAGAACTTGGTGGATGGATGACTGTGAATTGCAGAACTCCAATGTTGCAAACCGCCACCTGAGAAGACAGCCGTGTAGGTATTATCAGGTCATGTCCCATGCAATATATCAAAGAAATATACGTAGAAATCATCATTCAAAAGCAGAATTTGGTATCTAAACGCGTTCCACAGCCATAGGTGAAGCAGGGTTCAATAGCGTTTTTACTAGAGTAGTGTGAGTAGCATCAAATAAAGTCAAGTGTTTCATCGCAATGCTATGAATTTTGCTGTTCGAGATCAATAAGCGGACTTGAAGACGAATGCGGAAGACGATTCTCCAACGGTGGCCGAGGTGATTGAGAGCAGCCCTGATGAAACTCGGCTGATTCATCTCCAACTCTACTCTCAGCCCCTCGCCAAAGCTTCTCAAGGGGTAACTGAGAAGAAGGGGGCAAATTCCGTCCAGAAGATGGTTGTGGAGGCGGGCTGCGCGTGAGAATGTCCATATTCTGGGATTGAGTAAAGATAGCCGGGAGGAAGAACATGACTCCTCTGGACCGTTGCCTCCGACCGCGAGATGGGGCGCGTGGCAACGCAGGCGGCTCTCGAGATAGATTCAAATAACCCGTGGCACGGTCTCGCACGCGACGCACAACATCAAGAATAGATGATGGCGCGCGATAACTTGACGTCGGAAATATGTCCACAGAAGATGAAATGTCGGAGGGTACGGGTGAGTCCGGTCTCAACTCAAAGGGAAGGGGCAGTAATGAAACATGTTCGTCCAACGGCGACTGGGGAGCGGAATTGATGGGAGATGATGGTTGCGTAGAAGCACCAGACGCTGGAAGGAAAGACCACCGCATGTCGATATGCCAGCGCCCATTGCGCTGAGTCCACCTAGGCAAAAGGACATCATATCCTCCAATTCTCCTGAGGCTATACTTTCGTTGCTTGCTAGGGACCGTGAGCTTGTAGATCCCATAGACTAGTATGGCCAAACCCAACCACAACAATCCTTTCCCCCACGTATTCAAGAAGCTGATTAATGCAGCATCGTTGGCATGCCAGCTGCTACCGTAATAATGGGCGAAGAATGAATGGGGAGCTTCTTCTGGTTTGGCGTTCTTGCCGTAGAGAGATTTGGGGAGGATTCGAACATCTCCTGGTTCGTACGGCGTGATAGGATGTGACGCCGTGTAAAGGCTGTACTGAAAAGAGAGGAACATGGGTCCTGTGGAGAACATGACGGTGGGATAGTTTAATATCCAAGAATGATCAAACGTGACAAGGTTGTGGATAGTCTGGGAGAGGAAAGGATGACCCTTTTCAGCAAACATGAGGTCATTGGAAACGCCGACAGGAATGGTCTTGGGTAAAATGACGGGATATATCAATAAGGGATCCAGAGGTCGCAGGCATCCAACGTCAAGGTCGAGATATATTCCCCCATAGTGATAAAGGATGAAATAACGAATAGCATCAACTCGTTGAATCGCAAACTCGTAGTCGTCGAACGTATCAAGAAACCAGGGGTAGTACTCTGCGATAAACTCGCGGGAGCTGGCGTCAGTCCAGAGCATGTAGTCGCTGTTAGAATAATGATGAGGACTTTGAGTGGCGGAGATGAGACGGATACGGACTAGTCGGACATCATGTTTCGACATGCCTCAGAGAGGAGTTTCCAATCAGCTGGAAGCGTCTCCGACTTCCAAGTCTGGTGGATAATACGAGGTATCCTCTCAAGCTTTCCATGTTCCGTTGCATTCCAGCGTGTTGTGTTGCTTAACACTGGGACCTCCCTGTCTGGAATATATGCTGCGGCATTGATGTAGAGGTAGTAAGAGATGGAAGACAAGACGACGACGGTGCCGGATAGAACAAGAGCAAGGAGAATAAGGAGAATATAAAGTGTACGTCGTTTTGCCATGAGGGAGACAGGAAGAAGAAGGAAAAATAGAGTAAAGAGGAGAAACTTGCCAAACAAGAACGCAACCGAGAACAGAAGGTTCATTTCACCCTTGCCAAATTTGGACCATGATTGAAACATTGTGTCAAGTCAACATTTACACATTCTGATTCTACCATAGCCTCATGCCTACGGTCTGCTTATCTCATGATGCATTAGTCTTACGGGGCGATTCATGGGAGACTTCGGTCACAGCCCCGTTGGCCGCATCGGCATCGCAAATACACGGCTGATGTGAAGTTCGGCGGCAGGCACTGACTCACGAATAGATCCTTCTTGCCAGTCATTGCCTATTTCCCTCAACCCCTTTAACGCCGTCTCCCAATCCCGTCGGGACCAGTCTTGACCTCTCCGTGCCCCCACACCTTCGTATGGCCGTGTCATGAAGGTGTCCACCCGTGGACTAGTCCTTGGCAGCCTTTTCTTCGCGCCTAGGTAGTCCAAACAATCTACAGCACCCCACGTTGCAAAATTCTTTCTTGAATAGGAAGGCGCGTGTTTCGATGCTGAGTTGCTGCAGCCAAAACTCCGCACGTCAGGGCCTGCTACACGAGCAACTAGTTCCAGAAGCAACCCCGTGAAATAATCGATCACTTGCACGTGGAGGAGATCTAGCGAGTGGCTTGGCTGTAGAAGCTGAGGTACAGAAGAGGCATCATCGTCGACATCCATTACGTCATCGTCTTGCTCTGGTGCAGGTGTCACTTGTATCAAATTCTCCAATGAATTTTGATAAGTTGCATGATATTTGCTGAACTTGAAGCGAGCAGCAGCCTCAGCCCCAAAGAGAGCTTCAGCAATATCCTGGCTAGAAAATGTGTTCCGACTGGGTGATATTGTCAACACAACTTCCCGCGTCGGTTACGTATGAGAACTTTGCACATGACAGATCATATTCATATACCTACATTCACTTTCGGCTTCCACGATTAAAAGCTTGTCTTTGCTACACAAAAATGTTCGCCGTTGTCGTAGGAAATATTTGCAGCAATCGATGATCAAACTGTCGTTGCTACGCTCTGAACCAAATTCCTACCATCCAAATCATCATCAAAGATGGAGCAAGGACTTATAACAAGACTTACCAGTACGGCATCCAGGTCCCTCTTTTTCCAATTTCCTGAGGCTTTGCACGTCTCGTTCAAGGCCTGGCCTTTGACCGACCTTCGTTCCTTCACCTTTTTCAGCAACCATGATGATGCTCTACGGGCAAACCAAGAGAGCCTCTCGCGATTCTTCTGCCTAGCAACCGATCATCAGGTGAGCGCTCTTCATACAGATTTATGCGATTTACCACCACACTCACCCATCAAGCTCGTAAATCACAACGCCCGGGATAATGATCAATACAGGCAATCCCCGCTCTTCAACCTCCGTGACGAATACTTGTATTACATCAAGATATTCCAGTAGTATGTTCGTGTCAAGGACGACGACGGTCAGTTCCTCCGATAGAGGAGCCTAGAGGTGGCGTGCAAACAATCAATACGAGGTCTGTTGGGACAGACCAAGCAGGCGTGATAGCGTACCTGCATTTCGACATCTCTTAGAGTTAGGCTGTTTGAGAATTCGTCGATACTCTTCAGCGTTTCAAATAGATGAGTACTCGGGGGAGACGGGGCTGCGATTTCGCGTAGTAAGGGACATTGGAACTTGAATGAGTGATGAGCGATAGGGTCCTCACTGTGCTTGAAATCTCCATCCCCAAAACCAGGTTGCTGTAGTGACAAAAGGTTAGAAAATGACATCGGATAGAACGTACTGGTCGTTGATTGAGTTGTTCATGCAGTCAAGAGTGACAAAACCGAGTTTTCTTGGGGAATGCGGAAAACGCGTGGAACAAAGACTATGTGCTAACCGGCTTTTGCAACTAATTTATAACAATGACAATACAATGACATTCTGTTGGAGTGGTTGTTTGGAAAACTCGGGCACTTCGCAATTATAGTCAATTCAATCATGATGTATATGATATGCGTTTGTTTAATACATGTGATGATGCTCAATAAGTACTCCAATAAAGATGTGGAAATCTATAATGCAACTCTCAGGGTGCAAGCGCCATCTTCTTCATAGGCGGTGTTCCATTACTCTCCATTTTGACAGAGGATTGACTGCAATCATCGATACTCGCCTTGCGCTTGAGTGTAGCGCGTTTAGAGTCGGGTGACCGAGACTGGGAAGACCGTACACTTGAGTTGCCCTTTTGGGGAGTAGCTCTAGAAGCATCTGGCGTGCCAGACCTGCTCCGACTGGTTGTATCTTGGCGTAATCTTGAAGCCAGAGTATGCATCGAACCCATAGCTTCAGCATAACATGTTGCGTGATATATCTAGGCCAATACGTTATTAAGATACTCATCATGGACGAGCCGATACGCACCTTATCATCCTTTCTGACAGCATTCTTCCAGACCCACTCCTCGTCATCCTCTAGGAACTCTGTCTTCAGAGTCTCTTTACATATGGGACAAGACAAGGACTTCGCTTCGTCGCCCGATGGCACAACAACGAACTGCGTGCGCAGCTCAGCATCACGCCGTGCTGCATCTACTGCAAGCGCAGCCTTATTGGTCGTAGGCCGAGGGCCGTCAGCACGGCCTTTACCCTTCACATCTACACGACCCTCGTGAACCCAATCCTGCAAAAGACGGTTAGCATGCTTGGGGTCCAACAAAAAGGGAAATCGTACATCAAGGTCGACAAACCAACTGCGACTATGTCCACGACCAAGGCTCTGATTTGCTTTACGATTTTGTCTGAAGTGCATGTCAAGATGATCCTCCATCTCTTTCTTTCCTAGTGTATCATCCGAAAATCTGACACCACACTGCTTACACTGGGCGGGTAATCGATCATACAACAAACGGTCAATATTAGGACGTTTTCTGCATTACTAGATTAACACTGATCAGCAGCGAAAGGGTATCAACCATACCTTGTGATATCAGCGTTCGTTAGCCTGATGTTCTGCGATAACACTGATTGGCGATATGCTCTTGCAGCATCCCGACTCATGTTTTCAGATGACGATGTAACAGTGTCCTCAGAAGTGGCGGTCGCTCCGGCACCAACGGGCGTACCAGTGCCAGCCACAATGCCGGCCTTTAAAAGAGCACTGTAAAGTCCAGCGATGTCAGTTGAGGGGACAGCTGCAGATTTCACGCTCGATAAAAGAGATGCAGAGTCGACCGGTTCAGATTTAGGTTGATTAATGGACGGCAAGGCGTAAGACGTATAAGTAGTAGAGGAAGAGTGTTGTGATACTGGTGGTGAGAATGCAGATTGCGTAGTTTGGCGAGGGTATGCAGGCTGAGCTTGGTATTGATATGATGTAGTTGTTGTTGGAGGAGCGGGCGCGGCAGGTTGAGGGGCTTGTGATAGAGATCTCAGCTGGGTCAGGATTTGACGGAGCTCATCTTGAGAAACACCTGCTTCAACAAGCTTGCGCAACTGAATTGCTCTAAATAAGCGTACAGACAATGACGACGCAAAGTGTTAATTACCTGTTGCAAAATTTGTACATGCCTCTGTGCAGTGGTATCCCAAGCATTCGATTGAAGGGCGCGTTCCTTTTGGCTCAGGGTAAATTCAAGTTCGCTCAGGACCTGTGCTCTCGATATCTGGCCAGACGTTGCCTAAGAAAGTATATTCAGTCCGCTGAAGCAGCGGGATCGTCGAAGTTAACTCACCCCTGTTGGATTCGAATCGCCGCCCCATATTCCACGCTCAATGGCAAGTTGTGGAATGACGCCGAACAATTCCTTGCCAGTCGGAGAGGCTGTTCGCCAGGTTAAAAGCATTTCTTCCATCTTGCTACGAGTCGCCTGATCAACCTGCTGATAAGTTTCCAGGAATAAACCAATGACGAAGGGAGTAAAATGGCGCGTATACGGGTCGTAGACATTCTTCGATATCGCGTCCAGTAAGTAGAAGCCTGGGAGCTTAATCCACGGAGGAACCTAGCGATGCGAGAAAACCACACCAAAAAGGCAAGCATGAGTCAGCTTCATGTCCATAACACAACCCATCAAAAAGAAAAGCGCTGAACTGCCACGTTGAGAAGAGCGACATAATTCTCTTAGTACGATGTCCTCCATCCGCCATGCAGCGGGGCCACCAGGCCTTGCGAGGATATCTTTCAAACTACTACGAGACTAATGACTAAGTACATGGTAACCGCAAAGCAGCGCAGTAAAGTAACAGATATAGCCATGTGTCAACTACCAACTGACAGCAACATGCCATAAAAACGATATCAACGACGACTCACCCTTCGAATGTGGGCTTCCAAACATTGAGCGACAATCTCAGCCCATTTTGAATACTCTTGAGCAATCATCGATAAGGTCTGAATGATAGGTCTGGAGTTAATGGTAAGTTCTGCCAGTCGCGCTGCATAATCACGGCGAAAAGAATTGGGATCCACAAAGTAGACAGGCGCAGGAGGTGGGGGCGGTTGCTGGTAAGAGTAAGCAGAAGGTCCAGGCTGATGATAGCTTGGTGGTGCTGCATAAGCCACCTGCCCGTACATGTGGGGCTGAGAGTACATGACAGTCGTTTTTTAAAAATTCTCAACGAAGTGCGAGACAGTCACCGCAAATGCAGTACGATCTCACCCAGAAAGTGAGGAGAAGTAAAGATCTTGATAAAAACACAAAACTCTTGAACGATCGACTGGCGCTAGAAACCCGTTTTTTCCAATGGCGGTCTTACTCAGCTGTCAATGACACGACCACGAAGCCCAACGGAAACGATGATGGTGGTTTGAGTGGAAGAAGCGGCTGACAATAGCCGTCTCTATTTAGACTTTAAACTCCGCTCGCAATTGTCCGCCACTTCCGTCCACCCCCCGAACATACACAGCCGCCCACCGACCTCAAGAAAACCAACGATCGCAAGGTGAGTTCGTCCTGAATTCAGATGCGACTGGGTCAACTTCCAGGGTGTTGGTATCTATGTTCCTGGAAGAAATTTGGCGAGGATTGGACCCCTGGATGGTGATGGATTGACTACCCGCATCGAGGATGTCTCAATATCGAATGAAGTAACTGACTTCGCACGTAGATGCGGGACGTCCTCCAAACTGAAGAACTCGAGGTCCCTGAGGGTATTACCATTGAAATCAAGTCACGCGTTATCAAAGTCACTGGCCCACGGGGTACCCTTACGAAGAATGTCCGTCACGTCGATATGGATATTCGGGTGTTGAAGACCAAGAAGAGCAGCAAGGTCACTCTCGCGGTGTGGCAAGGTGGGCGCAAGCATGTCGCATGTCTACGGACAATCCGAAGCTTGATTAACAATATGGTCATTGGTGTGACTAAGGTTTGTGCATTCACATGCAGGGCGTTTTTCATTGCTTACTCAGGACTCAGGGCTTCCTCTACAAAATGCGTGCTGTATACGCCCATTTTCCGATCAATGCTATCATCCAAGATAGTGGAAACGCCATCGAGATCCGTAACTTCCTGGGAGAGAAAGTAAGTCGTTATCCACGGCGTTACTTCAGTTTTTGCTCAAGGGAAATAGACTGTACGACACGTAAAGATGCTCGGCGGAGTTAATATTTCAGAGTCCAAGGCTCAAAAAGACGAGCTTATCCTCGAGGGTAATGATATTGAGAATGTTTCGCAATCAGGTGCATAACATCCTTCCACTGCTGAGTAATTTTTGCCTAAACTGCTGCCTTAGCCGCCTCCATTCAGGGTGCTTGCCGCGTACGGAACAAGGATATCCGTAAATTCTTGGATGGTATCTACGTATCCGACCGCACGACCATCACTCAGGAGTAGACGGGTTGTGGTTTGTAAGGGAAGCTGGGCATTATACAAAATTCCATGTCACGTATGCATTAATCTCCATCAACCCTATGTTCTACGCAAGACATTCTACTACTGATCGAGACCTTTGCAAGAGTCGAAGACCATCGATAGGGTACAGAACAAACTCTGATTTTTCAAACTACATGAGAATCCGAGGTGTCCTCTCGATGAGCCACTCTACCTATATATTCTACGAAGTCGACCATGTATCAAAAGATAAGGAAGTGGCTTGGACCTACCTATGACATAGGAACACCCTGGAAGTATTGGCCCCAGTCGTCAGACGAAAATATGTTTGATTGAATGCTCTTAAGTCTATCGTATGAATGGAATGTTGGTGTTGACTCTTCGCCTGTAGTTATCATATTCCTCTCCAAAGAAATTCACTAATGCCCTCTCTTCAACTGCTCCGAAATCAGTCAATGCATCCACGACTAATATAATAAATATGTACCTTTGATACGACGCGAGAAAAATCTCCACAAGACTAGTACGAATCCAATGGAGCTGATAGGGTTTTGCAAAACGAGCTGGGTCCCTAACGCCCAGTAAAAAAATCCTGCGTATGATGGATGGCGGAACGCCCTGTGGAGTTACTCAACTGTATGTAATGGTATGATCAAGAAGATGTTTCACTCACGAGTATACACCATCAGTTATCAATCGGTGCGAAGGCAGCTTGCGGAGAGCTACGATATGAGAGAAGTTAGTCGAAGCCTGTATCATTGCCGATGCACGCAGTGTCTGTCCGATGACAGCCATGATTATACCTAGCGAAGATTCATCAGCTTCATTCTTGCTAGCCAATCACAGCTAACCAATCGTTGAGATATAGTGGTAAGCCTTGAGCGATGGTTTGAAGTATAACGTGATTAGGTATTCCACAAGAGCGGTCCCATTGGCGACGTGATACATAGCGCCATTATCAAGTAAGAACGCTGTCACATCATTTAGTAGATATATTTCAGAGGTACAAAGACAAACGGACAGTCAACGCTGCATTTGTCACGGTTCCAGCCTGCTGTGACCGCGAATTCTCCCCAGTGGAAGCCAGACCAGGCGGCAAGGAAGAAGCCCAGCTGGTATGTGGCCCACCAGTGATCAGAGATGCCTCCAGTGAGAAAGAGTGCCAAACCAAGAGAAAAGATACATCCTAATACAAATGATATCGTGGATGCTGCAAGCGGTGTATTCGGGATATTTTCATGAGGTTGATGGTTCACGGGTATAGTTTCGAGCGTGTTCGTGTTCCTAGTGGTAGAAGCGCGTTGTCGCAATCGGTCCTCAAAATTGTTGGGAACATCAGAAGACATGAGCGTTTATGAAGATAAAGTACTGAATATAAAATGATTGAAATTCTGATGCAGGATAAACTATTTGGTCTTGTTGAATTCACAAGGCCACGATCGAATCACTCTTCGGATTATTCCGCGTACAGGTCATGCTTCGTAGGGTCTTATGGCTACCGGTGAGGGATCGCCAGCTGAAGTTCCTGAATCAACGCTTCTTGGCTACTGAGGCTCACCATGAGACTTCTCTTATCAGAAACATGGCGCTGGTAGCCCACATTGGTACGTCTGCCAGAACGAGTCTCATGAACCAATCTGAAAAAACACAGACTCCGGGAAAACTACGCTTACGGAGTCCATACTACACAAGTCGGCCTACCTGGCAGCCCCTGGATCAGTTGACACTGGCAGCACTACGACAGACTTCTTGCCTGCAGAACGAGAGCGTGGCATCACAATTCAATCCGCGAGCATTCCGGTCAAGTGGGATAAATGGACTTTTAATCTCATTGATACACCAGGTCATGCTGATTTTGGTATGGAGGTGGAGAGTGCAAGTCGTGTTGTTGACGGGGCTGTCGTCCTCATTGATTCAGTGGAAGGAGTCGAAGCACAGACTAAGGGCGTTTGGCGACAACTGGATCGGTAAGTGCATATCTTATTTCGACCACCTATGTTTCTGAAGTCGTTTTTAGATATGGTGTCCCTACTAGGCTCATGTTTCTGAATAAACTTGACCGACCGGGTGCTTCTTTCAGGTCGTCATTGGTCTCGCTACTTACCCATAGGCTGCACCCAAACCCCGTGGCTTTAGTATTGCCAATTGCTTCCTTCCGTACTGAAGATTACATGCGAGCCGAACCAGGTATTCAAGGGTTGGTCGATCTGGTAAAATGGGAAATTTGGAAATGGACGGAAGACGGCCACTCTACCATACAGTCCCTTCCTAGAACAGTCGAAGAACTCGAGACAAGCGGTGTCCTTCCGGCAAACCATCCCATGATACCGCACCTTGTGGCCGCTCGGGCAACTCTTTTGGAAAACCTCTCGATGTACTCTGATGAATTGATGGAACACCTACTCGCCCTGCCGCCAGGACCTTCATCGTATCTTGATGTCGAGATGTCTGCAATCATTCCACATCTTCGTAAAGCTACCTTAAGCAATGATATTCTGCCTGTTCTTTGCGGTTCTGCGATGAAAAGTATTGGTACAGAATTGGTAATGAACTACGTTGGCGAGCTCCTGGCAAGCCCAATGGACGTTCGATTAGACGCAGAGTCAGCTAACGGACCACTGCGCCTCTTAGCGTGGAAAGTGAGCTGGGATAAACGCAAAGGATGGATGACGTTCGTTCGCGTGTATTCCGGTAAGTTCAGCACGATTTATGTAGAGTATTGTTCATCGAACGTGCTAGGAACCCTCAAGCGTCAGAGTTCTGTATTCAACGTTACCAGTGGTCAGAAAGAGAAAATTTCAAAGGTTCTTCTCCTATACGCTGCGGAAGCACAGGAAGTCGAGTCCCTGCCGTACGGCTCCGTCGGAGTCATCTTAGGCTTGAAGTTCACTCGCACAGGCGACACTCTCGTCGATGCTCGTCATTCGTCTAATTCATCGCAAACATCTCTTCGAGGAGTAGTTCCACCACCCGCGGTTATGTCAGCCTCCGTCATACCCAAGTCTCATTCTGATCTCGACCCTGTACAAGAGGCTTTGCATGCTCTCTCTCGCACAGACCCTTCTGTTCGGGTCGATATGCAGGAGGGCCAATTACTTGTCCACGGATTAGGTGCCCTGCATCTCGAGATTGTCGAGGGGAGACTACGGGACGAATGGGATGTTAATTTTGAATTGGGTAGCCGCCGCGTCAGCTATCGTGAATCTATGGGACCTGGGCTTAGCTCCAATGTAAACAATTGGACCACTGAGGTTGCAGGAAAACCAGTCACGATCAAAATCTTAATGACGATGGAACCTCTTGCTGATGACGAGCAGGGGGATCCGGTCTGGGATGGCAACCTTGTCTTAGGCCCAAGTGGAAAGCCTCTGTTGTCTCCAGATGCCTTCCGGGATCAGTTGGACCCTATGGCCAATATCGCTCGAGGCTTGTCCAGCTCTCTATCGAATTCACCACATACGTCCCTACCGCTCTCTCACATTAAGATTCATGTCACGGAGTACAACCTTCCCCGCGACATCCCAACCTCCATTCTTGCCGGTGCTAGTTCCTCCATTCTACGAACCCGAATACAAGAAGCGGGAATGGGTCCCGTGTTAGAGCCATTCATCAAGCTCAAGATATCTCTTCATGAGGACACCATGGGAAAAGTTGTCAAAGATCTCACTGAAAACGGTGGCGAAGTTTTGGACCTTGCTTCCGACACGCCAGCTATGGATGGAGACGAAGTAGTTGCATACTCCACGGATGGATTGTACATCCCTCCAGAAGAACTATCACCCTCATCCGCTGCCTCTACGTCATACAAGTTTTCAAATGATGTTCCACGGCTTAAACGCACAATTCATGCAGTCGCACCGCTTAGCCGCATGCTAGATTATTCAACCCGTCTTCGTGCATTGTCTGGGGGACATGGTCTCTTCGATATGCTAAACGCAGGATTCAGACAAGTCTCTGAAGCACGTAGGATGGAGATATTAAGAGAGATAGGACGTGCATAAAATTACGGATCGAGTTTAGATATCTAATAGACTATGTAGCCTTACTACGAAAACTCCCTCACCTCATCTGCATCCCCGAATAATACCGCTCCATCCATCTCATCATCGTCATCTGCAGCCGCAACGTGCATGCCACCAGCTGCATTAAGTGCTTGGCTAAATATCATAAGATCATCACTACCGTAACCATCAGAATCAGAATCAGGGGCAGGGTCATTGAAGAGGGGAACTGGAGGCAAGGTCTTTGCTCGAGGAAAAGGAGTCGGGGTCAGGCTTCTACCTCTGTCAAACTCTGGCAGGAAGAGAGGCGTGCGGGCTCTTTGGCTGTTATTGCTAGGCACGAAATCAGGAGGTGCGATTGTCGAGCCTCTTAATGCCTCGTTTGTTAAGGGTATTACGGATGGCGCTCGTGTGGCAGATCGAATTGGAGGCCATGGCTCCACGACTACGCAAAGACAGCGTCCAAAGATGTTGAAACCTTGGTACTTGAGCTTCAATGCTAGCTTGTCTTTCTTGTCGTCTTCGTCGTCGATCTCCATGAACGGTCGACTTGGCCCAGGAGTAATTACGACGGCTTCCGAATCAAGAGTATGTTCCATAGTAGATTCCAGGGACTTCTCTGTGTCTTCTTGTTTAACGGTGGTTGATATTTCAGCGCTGTGATCCATCACAAGGACATCGTGGTCACTAAGTTCCTCTTCAGGGACCTCGTTTTGCTGGGTAGTCTCGGTTGGGCCAGCCATCTCCACATCTAGAGATTCGTCAGAACTAATTTCCACAGGGTCCTCGACGTCTTCACGATAGCCCCCGACAGGAATCTTTTTTATTCTCTGCGAACGTCGAGTCGTAGCAGGAGTCTCTCGAGAAACTCCCTGTGTCCTATCCATTTCACTGCTGTCATCTGAAAGGCTTATGACTTCCTCTTCTTCTTCCTCGTCCTCCTCATCACTATGAGCTCGAGATCTGCCTGCCGTCTTCCTTCTCTTGCGGCCAGAAGCTGTCTGAGTATCCTTATTCTCTGATGCTCTGTTTTTTCTCTTCCCACTTCTGCTCTTGGACTTTTCCGGTCGTGGTGGGGGTATATTAACCTTGGAAGAAGGTGGGGGTGCTGGAACAAATGAACGCGTCTGGAGGGTGTCAGGATGCGTTTGGAAGAGATACATTCGAGTTAGCTTGCACGCACCTTAATGATTACATTATGAGGTTCCGTCTTCTGGAAGAAAAAGGCAGCCTGATAAGTCTCTGCGAGTGGATTATATATTGAATTCGCAGTTTCGTATACATAAGGACCGTACCTCCCCGATGAACATCCACCGCTCCCTTCCTCCCACTCGAAGCCCCAGGACCAAAGTGGATGTCTTTCTCAGCTTGTAACTTTGGCAAAACCCTGGAAAGATCTGAGAAACATTCACGAGAGCTACGAAAAAAACAGACTGACAGTGGTCGCAGATCAGCCAGGACATGCTGTAGCACTGTGTCTGACATCCAATCTACGTGTCTTTCATCGAGGTAGAGCTGATTACGGTGGTCATTAGAACAGGTCGCGTAGTAGGCACGGAGGTGAGCTTACATACAGAGGTATCACTGAACTTGCTGATACGCGAAGGTAGTATGCATTCCGTACGCTGAACCCAGCCATAGGTAGATCATCAGTGAACCCGTGAGGAAAGTAGATAGCAATAAATAACAATATATAGTACATAATCGCAAGAACTAGCATAATTTTGCTATCGACAATCACATTGTTATGTTTGACCTTATAGAGGAAAGACGCGTCCCTGATTATCGTATAAAATGTTATGAAATGCCATAACGAAAGGGAGGTTCACAACTCCGAAGCATCAAATAATTGACGTGAAAATATAAAGCTTTACAATGCTTTATCTAATTGCAAAATTTACATGATATCTGCGAGAATGATACTACCTGGAGTAAGTTAGACAGAACTACCAAAAGCGCCAGCATGACAGATTGCCTACAACAACCTGCCATTTTGTCACCAGTATCAAATTATTCTCATCCTCAGCACTCGTTTTGTGAAGCAAATTAATTTTATTTATATTTAAATACTACATATGTAGTTACAGGACAAAAAGAAAAGAGGAAAAGATAGCGGAGAGATGAATGAAAGGAGGGACCAAGGTCAGCAAGGAACCATGAAAAAAGGCCAGCAAGGAGCCACGAGGAAAGGAAAGGAAAGGACCACCATGAACGGCCAGAGGAAGGAACCATGAGGGAAGGACGGACCACCACGAATGGCCAGGAAGGAACCACGAGGAAAGGAAGGGCCACAAGGAAAGGAAGGGCCACCACAAACGGCCAGGAAGGAACCATGAGGAAAGGCCAGGGAGGAACCACCACAAACGGCCAGGGAGGAACCACCACAAACGGCCAGGCAGGAACCACCATGAACGGCCAAGGAGGTACCACAGGGAAAAGGCCAGGGAGGGACCACCACAAATGGGAGGAATGAAGATGCTGAGTCGAGAGGTGGTGGTAGTAGCGGTGAAAGAAGGATTGAAAGGAACTTGCGTGTAAATTTCCGTCCTGCGCAAACAATGACAAATCAATTTCAACCACTTGCGCTGGTCACATGATTTGAGGTTGTCCGAAAATTCTAAGGTAAAATTTGAGGCTGAGGTGATAGTCACGTGCATGATTTTGGATGACATTGTAATTCACGCAATATTTGAACCGATCTATATAGTTTTGTAAGTCAAAAATAAATGAGGTAATATGATGTTGCTCAACAAACGGTACCTAATTACACTATCATACCTCGCTGGTTGAAGCTCTCATAAGAATATAAATTAGGTTACAAGTGCTAACGGTTCTTTCCACGATAAAGTCTTATATCACTTGGTAGTTTAAAACATAAATGAGGGAACATGGCATGAGTCAACAAATATAACTTAACCATGCTATTGCATATTGATTGCTGCAATGGCGCAATGTTGTAATCTTGTTGCGAACTCCTCATGGTAAAATGAATTTTCAGAGATTCATGGCTATGTACCGATAACTAATATTTATTGCTGTATACATAGGTATATTCAGCCGTAGCAAAATGATATCATCTTATACTTCCCATGGCTACAAAATCAAGGACTCATGAATTCACTGATGCGCCATACTACAGGCTAGGAGTCAACGGACGAACTCAAGTTTGAGACAGCACTGGGCTGCTGTGTCCAACCTATTTTCTAGCACTAGAGCCAAATGCAGTCGTGAAGTACCTGAGTCCTGAGTCCCCGAGCTCGGGAGTCCTTAGTGCTTCCAGGATTTCCTTGCGACACTATAGTGCGGATAATGACCTAAAGTAGAGGAAAAAGCATATATTGATGACGTAACTTGTCTTGTAGCGTAGTCAGCCGATTAAAATTGTTGATTGACCCCGCGGAACAAGGCCGCTGCAGCCATTTGATGCGGCGGTCCGAATGTGATCACTCAAATCGGTGAATGGTCAGATGGTAGGGGTACCAGTAATCGTTAACATAAAGACAACTTGAAGCACATATCTATAAAGTATACAAGCACGCACGACCGCCGGCATGTTATCCACTGTGGAGCGCATTATATTGTTGAGACGGGGAACTTGGCAGCATGTTGTAAAAGATGGAGCGAGATGGAGAAAAGTTGTTCCAAAAATAAAATATAGCAATCGGTTTCCAGCAAGCGGATCGGAGCGGTGGGCTTGAAGTTTGCGCCCTGGCACGCGAGACGCACACGGGTGGACGACGCTTCAAAGTCATCATAAGATTATATATTGTGGATGGATGGATGTATAATACTAATGGTAATACAAATGAATTGGTTAGTTGGATACATAGAGTATAAAGTGATCAATGAGACCGAGAAACCAATTAGAGTTGTCAGATGAGTTAAACATAATGCCAAGGATAAAGAACGAGGGATTCATGTCGTGAAGCTAGCGTAGAATGGCCACAAGAGGACCATGTGATGAGTTGAATAAAGTGAATAGTAATATAGAATGAAGGAGAGGCAGTGAAGCTGAAGTAGACCGGCTACAACAGGTCAATTTTCAACGCCGAAAAAAGACTGAAGCTCATTGCATCCTGGCCTTGGTAGACGTGACCCGGGGCATCGCTGACCTCTGCCCAAACTGGACCTCGCTCAGGGAGCGGTGCTGAGGAACGGGGGGCGAGTATGTCTCGTCGGGAATTGGTGACAAGAAAGTAAGGATGGCTTCACCGCGGGAGGATCTAAAGTCGGGATCGAAAGTGAGATAGATACCTCCATCATTCATGTCAATTCCTGGTGCCTGCGACGCCTCATCGAGCTCATCACCCGGAGCATCGATTGAATGAGTGGGTGCGGAGGTAAAAGCGAGCTGATTAACAGGAGCATAAGCGGGCCGCGTGGGCGTGGTAAAAGCAGTGGCCTCGTATGGAGCGAATTTCTGGGAGCAGAAAGGCATTGATGTTTTCGGCCTTTTCTCTTCAAACTTTTGCGCATCTACTGGCCGTTCCCTGTGCATAATGTGTATCAATCAATGACTTGAATATCAGGTCGAGGTTGCGCATACCCGGTGAATAATCCCCGTTGTTTCTGGGGTGTAGTGTTGTCATTTTCACATGAAGTCCTTAGTGTAGCCTTCTCCGCTTCAGACATTGGCGGTGGAAAAGAACGCAGACAATCATCAGGCGTTGACTTGCGCTGAAAGCGAACTTGCCGCTGGAAGAGAAGAGTGAGTCAACACTGTCCATCTAATAGTATATATGCCACACACAGCTGAGGTGGCATCATGCCAGGAACTAATAAGTGCAAGCTCTGCAGATGATGGGAAACGTTCGAGCACGAGCGTTGGGTACGGGGGTTCCATATTAACTCGGTCACCAGTGGACGAAGGTGCCAAGGGCGTTGACCTTGCGCCAGTGGGTGTGCTCAAGTATCTGGGCAACAAAGGAAGCTCTTTGTCTACGTTGAGATACATGTTAAAGATGCAGATCAGGATGGTGAAGATATAGATTATCGAAAGCAAACCCAGTGGGATAGTATAAATACCAGAACAATTTCAAAGCGTTTGAGGCGATGTGGACTATAGGGCGGAAGGTGCCATTTGTGGTGTTGTGGAAGGAATACGGAGACAAAGAATAAGATTGTGGACGGAGCATGTGCACACAGTGCCATGGACGCCAGGCTCACCTTGACCAAGGTTTGAGCCTGCCAGTAGCAAGTTGGACTGGAGAGCGTGCCATGGCTGTCCTTTTCATGCTATGGAAGCATCAAATTTCGGGGAGAAAGTTTTATAAGCTTCAACCAACACCTATTTTTGCGACTCACCTCCGTAGAGTTGAGTCGCGCGCGCTCGCGATCAACGAGCGCGTCACTATGACGTGCAGGAAGAGCAACTGCAACTGCTGTCAGACATACCCGCGGGGCAGGAAGCAATATAATAACTCCTGGACCGCTTCGAGGTCTCAATTTGAAGACGACTAAAATTCATAGCCATGAACTTTTAGTATGAATGGATTTTCATTGATTCATCCATTGATATTGTCAGAGGTTTGCTGGACAAGCCGACAGTAGCTTCAAGAAGTTCAACCTCTGTTTGGTCTTGTATTGCTCATCATGATGTACTACTATACACAGGTGACAGAACGTACGTTCTTTCTTCATCTCTCTACTAGGCTGGCGAGCCATCAGATCTCAGATGCCCATCATATCTCCTTGAACAGCAACAATTCGCGTACAATATACAAATGACAGAATGATAATCGAAATACATGATCATGAATGACGTTCGTGCTATGTTTTCCCTGCAAATGCATAATATTTCATGTGGTTTTTCAAGCCTCGTTGATGTCGACATCAGGTCCGGATATGATGGCCTTGATGACCCCCTTGCCATCGGGGCTCTTGCCATTGCGAGTAGTTTCAAATGCCTCACGCGCCTGAGTGAACGGGAAGCTATGAGAGCACTTAGCACGACAAACATTGGATAGTTGTTCCGACAGCTAGCATACCGGTGCGACACAAGGGGCTTGACGTCAACCTTGCCTGACGTAGCGAGGGCGATGGCGAGAGGGTAGTCGCCGGGCTTCATTCAACAAGGGTCAAACAATGCTTCCGAGAGTGAAAAAAGAGCTTACGCCATATCGGAAAGAACCCTTGAGGACGAGTTCCTTGCAAATGACAACAAACATGTCGATGTTGACATTGGGGTTACCCATGCCAACCTATTCATAATCAATCAGATAGCCCCCTCAGTGCTGTCAATTTCAACCTACCTGAACGTAGGTGCCACCACTCTTGACGATTCGGATCCCAGTCTGAATAGAAACCTCCGCACCCGAAGCATCCAAAACCAGGTCAATTGCCTGAGGTCCCCGATCAGCGATTCCGAGCTTCTCCTTCATCGCCTGGGCATTGCGCATCGAGAATTCAACTCTCGATTCATCCTTCTCCATAGGAGGAGGTAGGAAAATGTCAGTTGCAGCATATGCTTTGGCAAATTCGAGACGGCTAGGAACGATATCAACAGCGATAACACGGGAAGCGCCAAGAGCTTTTGCGACGGCCATACATAGAAGTCCAACAGGTCCACAGCCAAAGACGGCGACGGACTGGTTCGACCGCAAAGCCCCGAGGTTCGAGACGGCATGGACTGCCACGGAAAGAGGTTCCATCTAGAACAGAGTCAAATTTCAGTGAAATGTGATGTGGCCAACCGCTTACCATTGCTCCATCCTCGAGACTAAGGTTTGGTGGAAGCGGGTAAGCGAGATCAGATGGTAGGCGGTAGTAACGAGCGAGGGTGCCATCCGTAGGAGGGGTAGCAGCAAAGATGACATCGGGGCAAAGCTGCTCGGGGCCGTCAGGAAACAAAATTGGGGCGAAAATCATACTTACCTGATAGCGACCCTCCTTGCAAGCTTCGCACCTGCGACATGTTGCGCCAGGCTCCATAGCGACTCTGTCACCCACTTTGACATTGGTCACTCTGGAACCAACTATAGTTGAAGGTTAAGATAACAATATCAGAATAGGAGGCAAGTTATGGACGTACCTTTTGAGACCACGCCCGCTGCCTCGTGACCCAGCACCTAATAGCTAACGATGAGGCTCAGCCGTGGATCCTATCGAACTTAACCCACCATGGGCTTCTCTACAACAAAATCTCCGATCCTTCCGTGGACAAGGAAGTGTACCTGGAGAAGATAACTTGGTATCCTGGTTCAGAACAATAGATAGGGGCGTACATCTGAGCCGCAGATTCCTTGTTGTCATGCCGAATGAGCCTTGGGAGAAAAAGAGGCTCTGAAAACACACCTGTCTTCTTCACTTCCACGAGGACTTCATTGGGGTCAACTTCGCAAGGTATGGCGATTTAGCGAGCGTGGAGGAACCATCCAAGGATAGACTCACTCTCTGGAATTGGCTTTTGCTGGATCTCAACATCCAGGATGCCTTTAAGTACGAATGATGGATTATCGGACATGATGAGAAAAACAAAGTGAGGACAGTGGGAAGATGATTCACTTAAGAACGAGCCACTGTGGGGATCCGGACTCCCGCAGGCTTTTGGGCCGTACTAGACCCGTGACGACTAGACCAACCAAACCTCACTCGTGACCACTGCTCAATGACTTGTGCTATTGTGATTTGGACTAATCAGGTATGTCGTCAGAGGAATACCTTTTCGGGTAATTTATGGCTGACATGGAGTTGCAAGTGAGACCAACCGAAAGTATAAAATCATGTACGATCCCTTCGTTATCCCTTGACACTAACCTCAACGTCGACCCATCAACCAAGAAGTACTGACGCTCAGCAAGTTCAACAATCGACTTCGAATTCGCATCTCGTTTGGAACAACTTCGTTACTTTCAACATACTGATCAGCATCATGAATTATAGCGAAGCCCTCCCAAACTTCTCAGGTCAGATCGTCGGCAACGGTCGCTTCGAGCTCGTCGACATGATTGGTTCTGGTTCCTACGGAAACGTCTATCGCGCTCTCGATGCTCAATCAGACCCATGCGAACCTGTCTACTATGCAATCAAGTGCTTGCCAAAAACGGAACTCTCCCCTGAGCGCCTCGTATGCCAGAGACGTGAGATCTTATTGCACTCCTTAGTATCCAGCTCGTCGCCACATATCTGCACCCTTCATGAGATCATCGAGGAAGAACTTTACATCTACTTCGTGCTCGACTACTGCCCAGGTGGGGACCTCTACACCGCCATCATCGAGAACCGTATCTACCAGAACAATGTCCCGCTCATCAAGAGGGCATTCGTCGAGCTTCTCGACGGCGTACATGCCTGTCATCAGTTGGGCGTGTACCACCGTGACCTGAAACCAGAGAACATTCTCTGTCGCCAGAGCGGGTTGGATATTCGTGTCGCAGATTTCGGGCTAGCGACCAAAAGTCGTATTAGCCAGGAATTTGGCGTAGGCAGCTCATACTATATGAGTCCTGGTATGTTCCGATTTCAAATTGCATAGTGGACTATCTAATAAACTACATCCCAGAATGTATTAGTCGTGAGATGAAGTACCCTCATTACTCACCGCTTCACACGGATATCTGGTCATTGGGAGTTATTCTTGTGAACATGGTCTCAGGTCGCAATCCTTGGCGATTTGCGACACCCTCGGACAAGGGCTTCCTCGGATATCTCTACAACGTGGACTTCCTTCGCGAGATCCTTCCCATCTCGAAATCTTTCAACGACATACTCAAGCGCATCTTTCGCCTACAACCGTTCACGCGAATCAGCCTTCCAGAGCTCAGAGAAGAGATCCTCAACCTTGATACCTTCTATATGAGCGATGCCGAGCTCCGCGACGCGTCGGACAACGCGCAAGAAGCTGCTCGCGACGACTACCACAGGCGCGCTGCACCGTTGACTGATTTGGTGTTCAATCAAGTCATAGCCGACACAACCCTCGTCAACTGCTCATCGACGAAATCCAACTTCCACTCCGACGGCGGTCCTCCTTATCCCAAGTGGGCTTATCGCGGCTCCGCGCCTACATCTCGGCGACCTAGCGACCTACCGCCTGCGAGCGTCAACAGGACGCCCTCACAACTCTATATTCGAACCTTTGAGTCACAAGACTATCGACTTTACGAGTCACGGGATAGCCTATCGGGCTGTTCTACGCGTTCTGTTTCTTCAGGGGTAGAGAGTGAGGGACCCATTACTCCGGAAACGCATGCCCATGAGCCTGCCATTGACGTGGCAGACTTATCTGAGGGGCAGACACTTGATGAACCGATACTTGCTCGCATGCCTGTCAAGATGGGGGCAAAGCGACCCCGTCGGTTCTCGTTTCGCAATGTAGTTTCACGGTTTAAGATCTTCTGATTTGTACCTGTGCGTAGATACTAGTACAGTAGTCATGCTCCTAGCGCAAGTTAGTCTAGTGACTTGTAATAAAGCCGATCCGATACGCTAGGCAATCTACTGAGTGAGCGTTCAAGATAAGCTAAATAATCTAAGCGAGTGAGTGTTCAGCCTTGATAGAATGAGAGAGTATTTAGGCGTGTGCGAAATAGTAGACGACGAAGAAGGTTTATGCGATGAACTCTCATGTTCATGGGAGAGAGCTCTCGCCTCATAGTGGTCACGAGTTTCTGAGGAATGCTGGCAGATAATGGCGTTTGTCACATGCCGTGGCAATTGATTGCATCTTCAATTGCTCAGGGCAGGCGCGAACTCAGATAACTTATAATTCAAAATCACCCAACTCGATCGATCATAGCCTCTCCATCCCCTTCTTCCTACTTCTATAACTCATTCAGAATGGTCTTGTCAAGTGTTCTTGGTTTCCCTCGCATCGGTACATAGATTTCTTCATCACAAGCCAGACTTATCTGATCCCGATTGACCAGGTGCAAACCGTGAGGTGAAAAAGGCCGTTGAAGCTTACTGGGCTGGCAAACTCTCCGCAGAGGATTTGATCAAGGCTGCTGCTGATGTCAAAAAGTCCAGCTGGACTAGCCTCAAAGAACGAGGTGTTGATTTGATCCCCAGGTCAGTACTCTCTTCGAGCTCAAAGATATTTATTAATCTGATCAATCTATTCATAGCGGAGAATTCTCCCTCTATGATCACGTTCTTGACCACTCTGCGGCATTCAACGCCATCCCGAAGCGTTACCAGGGTCTTGGACTCTCTGCCCTCGATGTTTTCTTCGCTATGGGCCGTGGTCGCCAGGCTGACGGCGTTGATGTCCCCGCCTGTGAAATGAAGAAGTGGCACGTGTCTTAGTTTCACTATCCTTAAATGGTGTTGTTGTTCTAATTTGATGTTTCAGGTTCGACTCCAACTACCACTTTGTTGTCCCAGAGTTGTCCGAGGAGACCGACTTCAAGCTCCTCTACAACAAGGTCCTTGCCGAGTACAAGGAGGCCAAGGAGATCGGCGTTGTCACTCGCCCAGTCGT
Organism: Suillus fuscotomentosus; assembly: GCF_016647785.1. Taxonomy (NCBI): domain Eukaryota; kingdom Fungi; phylum Basidiomycota; class Agaricomycetes; order Boletales; family Suillaceae; genus Suillus; species Suillus fuscotomentosus. The sequence goes on from NW_024539515.1 coordinate 689,417, forward strand.
TCTCGGTCCCATCTCCTACCTTGTTCTTGGCAAGGCCGCCAAGGAGGCATCTCCTGACTTCCAGCCTATCTCGTTGCTCCCCAAGATCCTGCCTGTTTACAAGCAACTTTTGTCTGAGCTCAAGGCTGCTGGTGCCGAATCTGTCCAGATCGATGAGCCCATCCTTGTTCTCGACAAGGGTGCCGAGCTAGACAAGCAGTATGCGTTTGCTTACGCCGAGCTTGCCCCTGTCTCTCCCAAGATCATACTTACCACTTACTTCAACCGCTTGGACTCCAACATCAACTTCATCGCCAAGCTCCCCGTTGCTGGCCTCCACATTGATCTCGTCCGTGCACCCCAGCAGCTCGGCGAGGTTCTTGCTGCCATCAAGTCCACTCCCATCGTGATCTCTCTTGGTGTTGTTTCTGGACGTAACATTTGGAAAGCAGACTTTGCAGTTGCCATCAAGTTTGCGCAGACTGCCATCGCTGCTCTCGGCGCTGACCGTGTTATCGTTGCCACATCTTCCTCTCTCTTGCACACCCCTGTCACTCTTGCTTCCGAGAAGAAGCTCACCCAGCAGCAAAGGGACTGGTTCTCATTCGCCCTTGAGAAGGCGGCTGAGGTTGCCACCATCGCAGCTGTTCTCTCTGGCTCTCAAGACCCCAAGGTCTCTGCTGCCCTTGAGGCCAACAAGGTCTCCATTGCCAAGCGTCGCGAGTTTGAGTCCACTTCAGACGACGCTGTTCGCAAGCGCGTTGCTGCCATTACCCCTGACATGTACGACCGCAAGAGTCCCTTCGCCGTTCGCAAGGAAGTCCAGGCCAAGCACCTCAACCTGCCCAGATTCCCCACCACTACCATCGGTTCCTTCCCTCAGACCAAAGAGATCCGTACTGCCCGTGCCAAGCTCGGAAAGGGCGAGATCTCTGAGGCTGAATACGATGAGTTCATCAAGAAGGAGATCGAGCTGGTCGTCAAGTTCCAGGAGAAAGTCGGCCTTGACCTCCTCGTCCACGGCGAGCCTGAACGTAACGACATGGTTCAATACTTCGGCGAGCAACTGACCGGCTTTGTCTTCACTCAAAACGCCTGGGTGCAAAGCTACGGATCTCGGTCAGTATTGTATTGGAAAGTTGAATGATCGAGCCTCATTGTTTTGCCAACAGTTATGTCCGTCCCCCCATCATCGTGTCCGACGTTAGCCGTCCCACGCCGATGACCGTCAAGTGGAGCAGTTACGCACAGAGTGTCTCCAGCAAGCCCATGAAGGGTATGCTTTCTGGCCCTGTCACCATCTTGAACTGGTCCTTCCCTCGTGACGATGTTCCACGTAAGCTGCAGTCGCAGCAGCTTGCTCTTGCGCTCCGTGATGAGGTCCTTGATCTCGAAAAGGCTGGCATCAGTGCCATCCAGGTCGACGAGCCTGCCATTCGCGAGGGTGTAAGTGTTTTCATGTGATCAGATAAATTCGCTGCTAATCAAGCCTCAGCTTCCTCTTCGTCGTTCTGACTGGGATGAGTACTTGCAATGGGCTGTGGACACCTTCAAGCTCTCCACCGCTGGTGTGACCGATGCCACTCAAACCCACTCTCACTTCTGCTACTCCGACTTCGGTGACATCTTCCCCTCCATCCAGCGTCTCGATGCCGATGTCATCTCTATCGAGTTCTCGAAGAGTGACATGAAGCTCCTCCACACCTTCAAGCAATACGGCTACTCCAACCAGATTGGTCCTGGTGTCTACGACATCCACTCGCCTCGTATCCCCAGTGAGGCAGAGATCATTGAGCGTCTCAAGACCACTTTGGCCATCATTCCCGACCACCTCATGTTCATCAACCCTGTAAGTGGAATATCAAGTGTTCGCTCTAAAGCCACCGCTCATATCTTTTTACAGGACTGTGGTCTGAAGACTCGTGGCTGGAAGGAAACCGAAGCTTCCTTGGCCAACTTGGTTGCTGCCGCACGCTGGGCCAGAGCTAACGCCTAATTTTCTACACATTGCGCTTCAACAGCGCCCACAAAGTGGTTAAATTATCATGGCCCTTTTATCGGGGAATTGGCCTACACTTGACCTCGGGTAGTTGTCGCAAGAAAAAGAAAACAATGTCCGGCGATGGTTGTCGTCAACAGGGACAGGGCAACAGATAGTTGCTGCTTTGTGGGCCCGCAAAGTGTCTCGGCAATGAGGCAGGAGCTTAGCGCGTCTATGTTCGTAGTAGTCGGATTTCAACAATCCTTAATGTACCGTATCGCGTTCCATGGAATGAATATGATATTAGCATGCAATATCTATTGGTCTCATAGATCTAATATGTGCTTGAATATGAGAGTGAAGGTATAACAATAGTAGGCCCATGTGTTGTCAATCGTCTATTTCATCATAGGTATCGTCATTTCTTCTACAATGGCAGGCGACGCTGCTGGAGGAGCAGTGATCGCACTACAATCATCATGCTTTTCCGATGACGCGTTTAAGTCAGCTGTGCCAGCGGTACTGGTCTGCTCAGGGAGGTCATTAGGAGAATTTGTCGAAAGATTTATGGTTGGCGCGTGTAAAAGACCATCGTAGTTGTCTTTCGCAAGTGCTGTTCGTAGGGTATTTTCAATTTTCTCCGTGCGCCTGGTCCGTTGGCCACCTCGCCAAATCAATATTGCCGAAATTATCCCGCACAGAAACGATGCGGGAATGAGACTACCTGTGGTCCATGCCGGTCGTTCAAATCTGGCGCGGAAAGATATTTAGCTCGATACAAATTTAGCCTCAGAACAGAGCTTACCGGTTCATAGACCACATGCAACTCGACAGCATGACCTGAACACTAGTGAATAAGCGTAGTTTCGCCTTTCATGACATTTACCTGAAAAGCAGAATTTCCATCGATAAAGAGACATATCCAGAGTGCCGTACTGTGATGCACATTGCGGATCTGAGCAGAGATATAACCTGAGCCAGAAAAACGCACTTGATTGGAAATGCCTTCCGAATGGTGTTAACAATGCATTGTCATGCAATGGAATGAAAGAACTTACTCGGTGGGTCACAGTACCATGTGGGCGGTACCATGTCTGACTCTCGTGAAACTTAACTTGCTCTGCGTCAAAGTGAGCCACGCTTATCGTGAGCCACCACAAATTTGGGTACGTACGATGATGCAAATCCCGTTGTTCTCGTTCAGTGAGAACATGGACAAAGGTAGGGTCATAGACAGGGTCGGGCAAGTCATCGATGTCGAATAACTGAGGGAAACCAGCTTTATCTCGTAGCTTCGTTGTTTTGTGCTTGTAGTGCCAAATTTTGCAGATTCCTGCTTCAAAAGTTAGTTATTGCGACGAGACTAAAGATCACAGGGCCCACTATAGGTGTCAAGAGCACGCGTAGGGATCAGGCCAATCCCGGTGATGGTGAACAAACCTGATGAAAAATGGTTATGGAAGTTTTGGGGAAATATACAACAACGAACCACACACGACCTGAGAGCATACCTCAACCCAAAAACCCTGGGTATTTGCGTTGTGTAAATTGATCCACTTTAGCAAAAATAACACCAGCGCAGCTCCCCAGAACACTGCAAAAGGTCAGCACCCAAGAATAGAGCACGATAGATTTCCGTACCAACAAGAAACCCGTATATGCCCGTTATGATCTATAATCCGTAAGTAACCACAAATAAATCATACTACTATACAGCAAACGTACGCCTATCGCTGCGAAGAGCGTGAGAAAACATCAAAAAACAAATGACTGAAGATACACTGACGAGTTTTCAAGAACGACCAAACGCCCTGGAGTGTACGTTTGACCTTGGATCGACCAGTCAGAACGTCCTCGACATGTCTGTCTAATGATTCATGCATGTCATCAAATTGAGCATGCCCAGCGGATTCCATGACCAAGCCTTGTCGTCCACTCGGATAAAACAACGCAATTACTGGTTTTCGAGAGTAGAAGCTCGATGGAGGGCTGATATAATCATCGTTAAACTGGAGTGAAACATGAAGAAAATGAAGAACACTCGCATTAAAATAGAATTAGCGGCGTTGGCCAGGCTGGATACAGTAGCGACCTGAGGATCTGGAGGTATAAGAACAGTGTAACCTAATACTTAAAGAAAATCAGTGATACCAATTGCATCCAAATGATCCACAATATCATCATGATGGACAACACTTTCGTCGAGCTGCTGGATCTGCTGCAGTTCGAGTGTGCTTTCTATGATACCGGGTGTCCTGACGTCGGCTTGGCTGTGGGTCGAAACGTCGGTCTGAGAAACCTGCAGCCTATCCCTGATGGTCCCATAGCCGTCTACAGGAGGAGAACCGTGACGTGACAGCGACGGAGGCGATATGGGTGGCCTGCGAGAAGCTAGGACGTGCTCAGCGACCTTAGACCCGGACTGTTGACGGTTAATGGGAGGGCGGGAGACAGACTCGAACGCCCCACTTGTCGTGTGGCTTCTCAAACGTTGCTTGTTCTCCGGAGCAGAATCAATTTGCGCGTTATGAGCATTAGTAAGTCTGGGAATAAGGCTGCCCATGCTACGCTGTCCGCGTACAGTGATGGACCGCGATGGTAATGACGCCTCGATATCATCGTCGAATCTGGCGGGGAGGAGAGGATATGTAGATGGAGTCTTCTTTATCCTGACTGAAGGCATGGAAAGTTTGTACGTCTCTTTCTTGAAGAGGAGAACTTATAGAAGGAAGCTCCTGGTCTGCAGATCTAGGTCTGGAGTAAGTAGCACCGGAGCAGAAAATGTATTAATAGCAACACGTTCGTTAACCTTTACGTCACGGGCCCATGGGGCCTGGCCCTGACACGTACATGCATTGCAAACGAAGATAATAGTAGATGTAAAGTATGTAGGTGAAATAAATTAAGAGAAAGCAGTAAGATATATCCTTCTGAGCACTCATCAAGGACCTTCCTTGGACACTGGAGATTCAGTATCGCGACGATCCACAGACTGACATTCCGACTACACAAACAAGTCAATAGCCTGTAACAAGTCAAGTAGAATCACTTGCGTCGGGGTTATTGTCTAGGCTCTTTCTGCTGCGACTGAAAACACTGAGTAGCCGAGCGCGGCTTGATGGACGATTAATATCTGGCACAGGAGGGGCGGGAGTCGATTCATCCATGTCGGTGGGCTCGTCCGTGAGAGACATTCCAATAAATCTACTAGGGTTGGTACCACATGAGGATGACGTTCTTGGTCTTGCTGGTGCAGCAGTCGAGTTGGTGTCTGTTCGCCTTGGTTTTAGCTTCAGTATTTTCCGGGGAGCTCGAGGATCTAGCTGCGAGACACTTTTGGAGGCTGTTAGCTTCGTCTTTGAGAATAACTCTCGAGCCACAGGGAAGACTGGAACCAATGGTTGATGCAAAGCTATCTTGACCCAGCCTTTCCACGTGAGATCCGATGGGATAAACTGATCAACCAGCTCTTCAAACTGCAGCGTCGAACTTAGTCGACAATATTGAGAGTATAGATCATGAAACGTACACTCCAGGTCTGGTTTCTAATCTCCAACGCGTGCGTCCGAATGCGTGCATCACGGCATTCAAAAGATGAAGCCTTCATGATGCTTAACAGCAACTCTAAACTGAGAAATCTGTGTGAGAATCCTTGTATGCCATCGTTCATTTCTTGTGAACTAACCTGGAGATCTTAACAAGCACGAAGTTTTTTTGTGAGGAGCGCGTTTTCATCTCATCGAAATCAGTCTTGTGCTCGGACGATACCTGTCGTATTATCATGTGCCTATGTCGACGAGATTCATCCAGCGCGTCGGTTGTCAAAGAATGCTGATTGGATTGTGTGGCAGGATACGACGTGATCATGGCGTTTGCCGCCGTACTCCGAAGATCTGTGAATGACCTTGAGGAGCCTAACTTACGTAAAGGAGGAGTGAGACTGGTGCAGTCCAGCGATGAGCGTGGCTGGTTGAGCTTAGAAGAATCCAACGACGCTCGGGGTTTGGGGTGGTGCGTATCGTACGAAGATACAGTATCGGTGCCCCTGTTCCTACTTCTCCGCGCCGGCCAGACGTATTCCATGATTCGTTGACCAAGACTGGCGTCTAGCTGAAGTCTGATTGGATGAAAATCAAGCTGGAATTTTTCATAGATGGTAATCCCCCCTACAGGGGCAAGCACTGCCCAATCAGCATCAAGAAATACTCCTCTCTGAAATATGTTGTGTCAAAGAGAGAGGCTGGTGAGGTCAGAGGGCGCACCTTGCACATGGGGTGATTAGATGGGTCCTCAAATTTGGACACAATCTCAGCCCAAGGAGCATGAGGAGAACCGTCAAATGCCTGAAGGTCTCCCACCACAAGATTTGTCATCGTCGAACTGTCTTGTTTACTGAGCCAAGAGAAATCGATGTCGCGGACTGCGAGCTTTGCAAGAAGTTCTTGATGATCATCTAGCATTTGCCACGAAATTTCCGAGGAAGAAGCAAGAAGCAGAAGCGCTGACTTCTGGTCTGAGCGCTCATCGGCTCGATCCTGGGCTAACTTGATGGCGTCGAATATCAGATTAAGTTCCTCAGTCAGAAGGAAGATATGGGCCTTGAGCTTAATTATTTCTAGCCTGGTCTCCGAGACGGCCGATAACGCATGATTTTCAGCATCCCTCCGCGTCTCGAGGGCGTTTCTAAGGCGACTTTGTAAATCCGAGACAACATTTGCCGCAGATGTGAAATCTGTAAAGTCATAAGCAAAGAGTAAAGCCTCAATCTTCTCCAACCGAGTTTTGTGAGCGGCATCGGAGAAAAGTATGAGATTTGTGATAATGTTAGATATGGATTGGAAATGACGGTCGCTGGCAGAAACAGAGAACCGAGGGATACGGACTTGGACCAGATCCTGTCAGTTTGTCAATAAAATGCAGAAAAGTCATACACGCTAGTCTCACTGTCTCATTCTGTAAATGAGCATATTTGCCTCGACGGTGCTCATTGTCCGGCACAGACCGAGTGACTGATGTTACATTGTTACGTAGACGAAGGCGATTAAACCGATCGTACTGGCACGTAGCATTTGTCTGGGGGACTATTCGGTCGAAGGCGTCACTTTCACAACGGTAGTCGATGAGAACTTCCAGTGGCACACATCCATCGCCACAAGATTCCAAGTCTACAGGACAGAATGTCTGGAGACCGTCCACAGACATGTAACTCCTGTCAAGAAGTGAGGCTCCTGATATAACTAACTCAAAGTTCGAACATTACCTAGTCATGATGGTACCGCTGACCGGATCCTCCAGGTTAGACTTGTCCATAATCGTGAACGATTGCAGCTTAGCCTGAACAGCAGCCAAGACAGAAACGGAATCACTAGTTCCTTCACTGCGTAAAACGATCTGAGGCTTCAAAAGCAGGCAGAAATGGCATTTTTGTAATGCCACTCCTTCATCCCAGCCGACCAGAGGATTGACGGCACCATCTCCATCTGGGACGTCATCGTCATCGTCAACCTCGATCGAGACGTCATTACGATCCCGACTCAAGATTCTTTTTAGAACAGTTGCAGCAGTCTGAGCTGTATTCACGGGGCCCTTGAACTTCTGACGATCGGTCGGGGGCCCAGTTGACAGGACAGTTTCAGCCTGGTCCCTGATGAACTTGACAGCGCTAGAAGCCGTGAACGATCAAGGGGAAGCTAAGAGCATATGACAACAATTCACGAACCGCGTTGCCATATGATACTCAAATCCCTGTCGCGCCTTTGAACAGTTATAGTACTGTAGCATGACCTGTAGATTGTGATGAGTGCTAAGATCGGAGAAGCATACCAAGAATGCCGGACATCACGGATCGAATCGTTCATGAAAACCTTGGGAGCATGAAATTGGTAGACGTTCTCAAACTCTGCCCATTCGTCAGCCTCGACAGTCTCAGAAGGCATATAGTAGTTTTCAATGTTGCTGCTCCGAGAACCCGTGTGAGGAATTTCGGTCATTCGTAAATGATTCGCGTAGTCTTGTAACAAGGCTGTCATTCTGTGCAGAGAAGTTGAAGTCTGATGTTTTACTCAGTACATTATTGCTTCACAGATAAAGATTTGGATATACCCCTTCGTTGACGTGAGGGTTAAGGGTGGCAAGGTCCCGGAGTTGCGCGATTCGATGATTCGCGAGGTCAACTTCAATCTGCGGAACAGCTACATCCGGGTTATCAGACACAAGAGACGAGTAAGCAAAGCACTTCAAATAGCTTACAAGGCTCGCTTCCAAGGAGACACGTGTGCGTATCCTCTACGCCAAATTTGCTACCCTCCATAGCTCCAGAAGTGGCATTTTTCTTGAAATAAGTCAATCTGGAACAAAGCAACAATGGAAGGAGCTGTATATCTGGTTCAAGTTTGGAAGACCAATCTGTTTCCACGAAATCGTCGGCATCAATCCAGTCCGAGGGAGTGATTCTTGGTAACGGCTTTGTGCAGTTATTGGTGTCCCGATCACCTTCGAACGACAGAGGAATGGCTTGCTTCAGAGGCTCAGAAAAGGTGGCCAGCATGGCGCGAAGGTCCATGTCTTTCATGACCACCTCCGCCGCATAGAAGGGCTTATGTCGCACAACCTTGATGCTGTCCTGACCGTCGCCTGGAGCAATAGATTCTTGGTCCCTCTGGTGCATATCTGCTTGAAAATGGCCAACGTTAGCCTTGGTGCCCACAAACGAAGTGATTCCAGAAATCCAGGAGTCTCTCGTGTCATCAATGTAGACGTGAGATATGAATAAGCGAGGCACCACTATTCGGTACTTCACAGTTGCAAGGTGACGAGCAAACTTGGGGGACACTGTTTTGGAGGGATAATACGAGCCCTGTCTGACAGGCAAGGACAAATTGCCGTCAAAGAGTGCCCACCAGGACCAGAAATGAGCAAATGCGTGTGGTGTTAAATGGAAACTACTCGGGCTGGATAGATCGGTGCAGGTATGCGAATGCAGAGAAGATGTTAAAGACACGGAAAGGTGAATGAAGTCAGATCGGAAGCCCTTATAAGAGTCATGAAGTGTCTGAAGAAACAATCAGCGGGGGAAAGGCAATCGAAAGAACAGCCTAACCTGGGAGTGTTTGTCCGTTTTCGTAGTCGTAAGCTGCACTTCATGATGAGGCCGGAAGGCGAAAAAACGGCAATGACGGTCGAAAGAGGAACCGAGGCAGCAAGATGTACAATCTTCAGTGCTGCAAGACCGCTCTAGTATGACACCAACTCCAAAACGTACACCGGAGCCGAGTTTGGCACAGGTCTTGAGGCAACCAGGCGCGGCGCTGTGCGCTTCACTGGCGTCCAGCTTGTTTTGGGTGACGTCCCACTCACAATGGAACCTACTCTTGGTTTTCAGTCTCTCTGGTAATGTGAATTGAGACGACATTACTTTGGAATGATGATAGACATGGTATCACTTGACACCTGAATAAGTTCATTGACGTCGTTCGGAAATCCAATGAGTAATTTGGGATTGCCTTTCCAGCAGAGTCCGAAGCCAGCACCTTCATCGTGAAGGGTGTATGGATCACGTGTACCTAGTGTAGTGACATAAATTAAAACATATGACACATGACAGCACCTCAAGCCGCACCTTTCATGTAGAGTCTGACCTCGTTAACGAATGACACTTCGATAGTCCAGTGAAAAATGAGCCTCAGCTAAAACCACAATCAGATCCATAAACAGCAGAGGATAAATATGGGACGTGCCTTGTCCCAAAACCCAATGCTGGGAGACGGATCACGCGTTTCTGATGTCAAGCTCTCCAAGATCCGAACGAGATCTTGAGTAGTTGCGCTGTAGCTTGCACCCCAACCAAAAATTGTTACCCCATCCGTCATAACTTTGACAGTGGGATTAGCGTATGTCTTGACGGGCATGATGGTTTTGGGAATTTCAATAATGAGAGGGCTACTCGGGACAAAACCGCCTTGAGCCCCACCGATGGTACAGGGAATCCACTCGACAGATTGTGATGGTCCCATGTCCTCGGCAATGACCAAGTCAGAAATGAACCTCAGGACAGGCAGGTCTTTGCCTTCAGAATGAAACGGGATATGCAGGAGTGGCAACGGATAGTCTCGAAGTGTGACTTGAAGAGATCTCAAGGAGATATCGAGATGCATGGGAAGAAGGAGCGTGTAGAACGTGTCCTTAGGGACGCCCTGGCCTTGAACATATAAGAAGTCGGGTAGTTGCTCCGTTGGAAATGATGGCTGGGAGAGCTGTAACTGGAATCCATAGATAACGGCGCGGAATAGGGGTGGTGTACGGTGGCTACCGGTGACGTTCACGAGATTTGGAACACTGGTCGGGCGCTTCAATGGATTTGCTCCTCGGAAATCTCGGTGGAAGTCGTCTTCTTTGGCCGCCCGTTTTTGCCTCCGTTGTTTATGTCGCAGAAGCCAATCAAGGGAATGAAGCATGTGTAGTCTTTCCCGGGCCTCACGAACAGAAATAGAATGACCCGCATCAAACTGGTAGTCTGAGCTGAATGCAGTGTTATGTGACGGTGAAGCGTCAGCTCCTTCTGCAGCCAATATTGCAACGACTTTTGCGTCAAACGCGTCTTCCCGCTGAATGCGCTCTTTGGCAGCGTCGAGGCCGGTTCTCCAAAGCAACCCCAGCTGAGATTCGAAAGGGTCATCTGCTGCCTCCAAGCATATGGCACGGATGGACACCGAGATATTCGGTAAAACCATCGGACCTTCAGCCTCTGGGGGAGGGAAAGGAAAGTATGTGCCTGTGGCGACCATACGATGTATGTGGCGCGAAGCCTTAATTGTCAGGGTAATGGCAAGGAGCAATTCCGCGAGTACATATCCTGAAGGGACTGCGAAGCGGATACTGTCCCCTTCAATCAGGATAGCATCGTCAGGTTTACCTCCATAACTAACTGTGCACCTATGCAAACGCCCAAGCTCCTCCCATCGACCTTCCTCTATCTCCCTCCACCGATGCGGCTTTGCAGGCATCGGAACCCAGAACACGAATGAATTGAAGCAGCACTCGATATTCCCGGAGCTGACAGTCGCCTCCAGGTAGTTGATCCGCGTGACAGGCTGCTGCCCTGGTAGATTCCATCGGATCTGCAGTGCCTTGACCATCCCCCGGAAGCTCAAGCTCAGGGCGCGTGAGCCACTGGACATTTTTGCAGGTCGGAACTTGGGTATTATGTTCCGCAATACTTGAAGTGCAAGGAGGGAGGCAGTGACATGGCACAAGTCAAAGGAAACCCGGATTTCATCGACGGTCGCAGATATGGCGTGTGCACTGCACTGCAAAATTCCTGAGTTTTGTAACCTGATCCCTCGGGAAGTGACGTCGACCTCCGTTCTGTGTAAGAACACGAACTGTTTTCCTGTGAATACGTGATCGTCTTTTTCAAAGATATACGGGTCGTCCATCGAATACGTGTCAGCAGCAGCTGAACGCAGAGACGTCTTCCACAGAACCAATTTCCCATAAGCAGCACTTTCAGTGGACGCCGCAGAAGCCCTTGCAGAGACTAATGCTTCTGCGAGGTGGTCTGCAGGAAGATATAGCTTATGTCTGTTCTGCGCACGTGCCCTCGCATGCTCTACAGACTGAACTTGATCTGGATGCATAGAACAGTACCGCATTGCTATGCCTGTGTTAAACGCAATACCACGTGTGACATCGCTTTCTGCATTGGGATTGATATCTTGACCTGTGATGAAAAGGACCAGCCGAGCGACAGATAGAGACACGGCGTAACCAAGAGGTAGCATGAGGGGCTTATCAGATGGTGTAGGCGTACTTTCTTTCACCAAGAGTAAGGGAATAATGGCAATTACAGCAGCAACAGACTGCGGATGCCACAATTCCAATATGATCCCTTCTGTGTAGCAGTGTAGGTCGAGGAAAAGAGACTTGGTGCACAGCAAATTGAATGCGGTTTGTCCATCATCGATAAACTCCCCTACAGCAGTTAATTCTCCTCTGGCTTCAATTGCTTCGAGGGAAAGCAAGCTGTCAAACCCTTCCGAATTCGGATTATGTATGGAAAACCGTCTTGACGCTCTCCGCGGAAGAGAAGCTGTGTTCATATTCAAGAAGACAGGTTCCATATGAAAGTCCCACTGCAGTATCATGTGCAATCCAGTCTGATCAGAGAACACATGACCAGAATTGTATGTGATGGACGGCTTCACGCGGAACGTCGATATGAAATGGGCGTTAAGACCTTTGGACTCCAAGACTAGGGAAAATGGCGTCTGAGAGCCCATTGCATCCGCACAGATCAGACGTGCAGAAAGGCGGCCAACCTCAATATTGGCGATAATTCGAGGGATAGGTGATAAGGTCTCAGGGAGTGCGAGGGACGCGCGGGGAGGAGATGATATTTTTTGGCTGCTTAGTAGTTGATGTATCACATCCAAGCGATCCGTAACAGCAAATTCAGCGAGTGAGAGATCCATCATCAACAAAAGCCGATTTGGATCACCCGGTGGAATATGTTGCAAAGACGAAGGCCATTCCGATGTCGTGAAGGATGCATCTAGGGTACCGACAAGAAGCACCTGGAGGCTACTAGTGAAGACATTACTGAGCCTACTGAGAGCACTTTCCCGGATTTTGAGTCGCAAAACGTAAACGGAAAAAGTGGGCTGATGGTAAGATCCGAGCCAAGTGCGATGCGAAGAGTTGTGATCAGGGTCGCTTGGACTACAAACGCAAGATACGTCCTGCACAGAAGCCTTGTAAACGTCTCCTCCGAATGTTTTGGTGACGTTGATTGAACATATGTCCACTTGAATTTTGGATAACAAGGACAATGACTATGTTGCGTAGTGGGATGATGAACCTTTATCTCTCATCAAGATTTATATTCGCTCACCGTGTGAGACCTTCTCTGGCAAGAACGAGCGGGCGGCGATGAAAAGTGGGGACGATTAAAGGACTAAAATGAGGCGTTAAAATATTGAGCATCGACGGAGCCAGAGACACACACTGCAGAACTGCTTTCACTCGAAAGTATAGGACTTTGAAACGAAACTGGCGATGACAGTATGGGTGAAGCAGAAGATTCCGTGTTCTTGGTTTTCAGGTTGTCAATTATCGCAAGGATGGATTGCCAACGGTCGATGGAGACATGGACATTCGGAACGCACAAAGAAACCTCGACGCTACCCGCTTCTATCTTCCCGTCTTTTGGACTGAATCGAGCAGCCCCGCTGAGAGTTACTGTCTTAGACAGATATATGATTGGTTCGCTGCCTGGATGACCTGATAATGAGAGCATCAATATCATCCATTGATTCCAACCATGGATACTCACTATGAATAGGGGTGTCACCAATGACTTTATTGACCATTAAATTGAACGTTAAAGAAGCCTTTGTTTGGCCCAGTGTGCTATCCCAAGCACGTCTCCACGTACGCTTGAAACCCATCGCAAGCCGAGACTTCCATGCTCCCATGGCCAACGCTGCAGCAGACGGTCTGTGGTCCCCTTGACCGTTGATTTTGTCGGAATGAGGAACTGGGACCTGAAGATGGCTGAACGTAAGATGTGCGTCTAATTCTGCTCCTTCAACGACGAGTTGGGTATCTGGGATAGCTGTGTATGTGATGACAGCCGATTCGATTTCCAGGCGAAGGGCTTGAGTTAGAGTAGGGATGCGGTGAATCACCTGATTCAAAATAGACGTGACAGAAATGCGGATGATCGGGCGGATGATCGGGTCGAACATCCAATATACGGTTGACATGATGGACCATAGATGCAAAGCCAGAGGGGAGGGCGACAAGTCCACCAGAGTGATTCTACGCCTATGCTTAGTCCGAACGGGCAGCTCGCGTGATAGCTGCTCGAACTCAATTCTGAGACCCTGAATCTTGAGTAGAATTCCTCTAGGCTTGTCTTCCCCAGACGAACGGTAGGAATACCCAATGCGTTCAATATGCCACGTACGATTTCCCCGACGGAAGTATAGACCACGAATCGAGCGAAGACTGATGCTTCGCACACGTAGATGATTGGAAAAACGCATGACAACGTAAGGAGCGATATACGCCCTCGAAACAAACAGGAACACGACCACTGCCGCGAGGGAAGACACAAGCGTGAACCATGACCACAAAGTCAGGCCAAACTCATAGAACCAGAGCGCGAGACAGCTCATCCCAAAAACAGCACTAAGGCGATGCCGCAGAAATATTCGAGTCATTGATACGCTGTGTAGGTAGGGCGCTTGTGATAGAGTAGAGAGCCGGGAGCGGCGGCCAGGAATGAAACGTTGGAAGGAATGTTGGAAAGGAGAGGAAGAGTCAACGACAACAATTATGTACTAGCAGTGCAATAGCAGAATGTTGTGAACGCGTGAACCTCGAGTTGATGGTGTAGTCCTGGTCGTCCAGCTGCAGATGCCTTTCCCGAGTCGAAACGCGTACGAATTGCGTAAGTCAAGAAACAGCATGGCAATGAAACGGCACAGCCACAATCATCGTTTATGCAACATGTCACTCAGGAATTTATGCAAACTGAGAGCGCTGATAGTACAGATTCATGAAGGCCTACTTGCATAAAGAAAGCAATGAAAAGAGTAATGGAAATGTTGCAGTATGGCATATCATATATCTGATGTCGTCAACCCACCCAGCTCCATGATCCTAGCGTCCTCCACAATTAGAACACCATCTGATGAGGGAACTGGCCCTTCGACAGGCCGAAGGTGGCTTTAAGGTATTTTGCAAGGTTCTCCTGCTTCTGCACGGCAGCAATAACAGTCTTATCGACCTCCTTCTGGTCGGCGGATTTGGCTTCTGGGAAGGCCTCCTTTGCCTTCGGCTTGCCCTCCTCGAAGAACTCAGCCTCTGCAGAGCTTGATTTGGTTGCAGGTTTTGCAAAGTAAGCATCGTTGATCTTGGCATCGACCTGATACATGTACTAAGTTTGGCAATAATTCAGACTTGCTCTGACGCCATCCACGTACCTTGAATTCACCAAGATCAACCTTGGTGGATGTGGCAATAACATATGCTTGGTTCACCCGTCTGAGGGGAACGCCGTTGATCTTGTAAGGTCCAGTCACTAACAACAACCCGCTCTCAAGCTGCTTCAAGAAAACCACCCTCTTCCCTCTGAAACGACCAGCGAGTAAGATCAAGACGGTACCAGGGACGATTGTGGAACGAAGTTTGGCGGGCTTTGGTGACTTCCGGCTCTTCTTTGGTTGACGCACATCTTCTGCAGGGTAGAATCGGGGTGCTTTGGAGGTGGGTACGAGACGCGTGCCGCTGTTTTTGTCGCCGCCCACTGTCACTTCCTTGAAGGCGGGAGTTTCTGTGGGTGCGGGTTTGTCGGATTTTTTGAGACCCTTGTAAAGACCACGGCGTGAAGCAGCCTGTGAGCGCGAGAAGCGCCCAACGCCGGGTGCGAGTTGTCTGCTACGGGCCATCTAGAACGATTTCAGTCAGTTACTGCCTAAGAGTCATCCACAAGGCAGGATAGCCATCCAACTCTGATCTCCACCAAAATCGACGATCGATGGGACAGATATGTCCCAAGACCTTACAGCATTCTCCCTGAGGTCATAAAATGCAAAAATTCGTGCTCACAGTGTCAGTCTTGAGGATACTGTCTGTTGAGGCGTCCGTGTCTATCAATATTACCAGTACACAGACGAGTGGTATCGGAGTTCACAGCGTGAGAATGGAATTCCAAATAAGGTAAGTCACCGAAGTTGAAGATAGCGGTCTAGTTTTGCCAGTTTAACCAGTTGCATGCCCGGTCCTTGACGAAATTTAGCACAACTCCAGACTCACGGAGATGTAACTTAGAATCTATATGACAACATATAGTTTGGATTCGATAGATCATAAAAACCAACATCCCTAAAGCAAGACGGCACATGCTGGAGGATGCCCCCTTACGTTACTGATCAACAACAATTTCGAGCGCCTGGAACGAGTCGAGTAAAGAACAAAATAACCTAGCAAATGTTTTAATGCATGCAAGCTCCTCCGGTGTACATGTCATCTCCGGTTTTGAAAGTCAAATCTAATTGAAACTAGCTTTTTCATCCATGCCAATATTTCCTTCCGTGTTGGTAACGATGTGTTTTTCCACGTGGTGAGTTCGCCAATGATGCAGATGACCTCCTTCATGGTCGAGACTCGAGAGAGTATCGTTGTTGAGGTGGTTGATCATTACAACGGCGAGAATGATGAGGCGACATTTGAATGATATCTTCATTAGGAATGTCCGACAATGCACCTACATACATATAGCCTAGAGCAATTGGCCTAGAGTTCTGCCGGTTACAACCGGATATGTAGTTTTGGCCCCTACATTAACCCTCGGAACTAGCGGTCTTTGCCACGTCAGCCGGCCCCAGATTGCTTTTAAAGAAAACACAATCTGATTCATACCACAATATTAATCTACATACCCTCACTGACGATGTCTCCAGATGCCACACCTAAAGAAGGTCGGGTTTTTCCGCATTGCATCGTGCACTCTGACTCGTGTCAAAGATCCTAGATTGATCGTTTGGTTTGACATCGACAATACACTATATTCCGCCAGCACCAAGATTTCCCAAGCCATGGGTCAGCGCATCCATGGTTCGTCAGTGTTGAACTCTTTCAAATACTCTGAATGATAAACATGGAAAGAGCAGCATACTTTGTCGCTCTTGGGCTCGACGAGGACGAAGCCTCCGAGTTGCATCACTCATACTACACTCAGTACGGACTTGCACTTCGCGGGCTAACACGTTATCATAACATAGGTAGAACCTACGCTGCGACCGCCAACTGCTGAATAAACATAAGGTTCTAGATCCCATGGATTTCGATCGGAAATGTGATGGAACACTTCCTCTCGATGACCTCATTAAACCAGACCCGAGGCTACGAAAGCTCTTTCAAGATTTGGACAGAACCAAGGTGCGCGTATGGGCGTTGACAAATGCGTACAAAACCGTAAGCGCCGATTCGCATACTCGTGAATATATGACGCAGAATAACCGACCCTTCAGCACGCACAACGAGTGCTCAAGATATTAGACCTAGAAGATCAAATCGAGGGCCTTGTTTACTGCGATTACCAGCAAATCGGCTTTACTTGCAAACCGGAACCAGATTATTATCACAATGTCAGTTCTCCATACATGTTCAATCATGGCTGTCGACTCAATATTCTTGCACAGGCTATGAAACAAGCGGATGTTTCAGACCCATGTAAATGTTACTTCGTCGACGATAGTCAGCTCAATGTCAGAAGCGCTAAAGAACTTGGCTGGGGTCATTGTGTACACTTTTGCGAGGCCGGTTTGGAAATTATGGATGGCGGAAAGACGAAGAAACTTGTTCTGGACACCAATACTAATGACCCCCAGAGCATCAGGCAGATCAGTGATCTAGAAGAACTCAGGACTCTCTGGCCCGAGATCTTTATATAACAAACTTTTACACGAAACAATCTAGAGTGCTTGCGGTACGACAGTCACGTTTTCGCAAATCGGCAAAGACTGGTATGTTGTCATTCCCGGATGACGTCCAGTTTGGCGTCGAAAGATAAGACAGAAGGAAATCGGGGATCGATCAATCATCAAGGACATCTCCAACTTGTGGACCTTAAACACCTCGGCGTCGATCGAGCAGCGTCTGCATATCTGATATCAATGCGATGTAATTTTACTGGCTGTAGCACGAGCTACAAGCTTCAAGGCTCCATCACTTTTCCGATAGGATGCATCAAAAGGGCCGAATGAACACGATTGGAACTGTCATCTCTGGGAGGCATCAAAATGCTTCTCTGCTCGCAGCAGTCTCTGGTGACAATCTTGAAGGTCCCAGGACCCGAATCGATGTCACTCGATGAGATTGATACCGAGTTTGCTTGACTGGAAGATATTTGCAACACGGATAAGATGATGGACACGGAGTTTGCTTCGGACTGGGATGCGGATGGAAATTAAGTCTTGAACATTTGACTTGCGGAACTGCAACATGATGGGATTATCATGGTCGTGGACCGCCGTGATGCCGACGATGATGAGATTTGGAATGACCTGATGCTTACTGGTATTTAGTTACAGTGGTTCTACATCCACTTCTAATACCATCAAAACAAAATCTGCAATCTGCCACGCTTGCTGGACATTTCTGCCAGCAGAACTACTTCTACCCACTACTAGTATGTGTATAAAAGCAATGTGGTAGCTATGATTTCGATAACAACTTCCACTAGCCTTTAATGTCGTATACTCTGACATTAATCAATATGGTTTACTTATAGCGCTCGCTGCATCAAATGAGTCTATACGGTTCACTCGCCTCACGAACAAGCTGCCACGGACTAAGGTGAAAGTCAGCAGGGCCGAACCCTACTAGTACTAGTCACGTATAGTAGAGGTGGGCGTTATGCTGTGTCGCTGTGCGTTGATGGCGGTCTCTCTCCCATCTCCTCTTATGAAAGAAGGGCCAGTGTCGTCGCGTATAGATAGTATGGATCTAGGTAGATAACTTATAATTCCTGAGTACAAGGTTGATATATAATTCAAAACAACATCACAGTCACGACTTGTGATGCTTCATTCACCTCCAAAATCACACCGTCATAACCATACAAACCTGTAGAATAGTCAGTCTGAGAGGTATATCGAAAGGACTGAAAACTGACGGGTTGACGAGTTAGGCAGTGTGATAGTATCATATTCATCCGTGCGATCTAGTAACATGGAGGGTAGCATCTCTCCAGGACTGAGAAAACGCCTGATTGTCTCAAACTAAACTTTTGGATCAGCACCGCATCAATACAGTAAAACTGAGAACCGGAAACCTTTTCATGAAAGTGCTTGCGGGGAGGTGAATCTAAATCATGCTCTGATGAACGCAGGTAAGAAAAATGAAAGTGAGGCAAGTCACCGTCTTCGTCATCTTCGGGTTTGCCCTCCAACTGCCAAGGGCATCGTTTATATCGCTGAAAGAGCGGGGAGCCAGGCTATACGGGTTTGCAAAAAGTTCACAGAGAGGCTATACGTGTCGTACCATATTTGAATGTATGATAATCTTTCGCACAACATGAGTCTGGCCGGATATTAGGAAGTCCACACCGTGATGGAAGTAATTATAGAAATCTAGATCATTAACGCTGAGCGGCAATGCTTTTGAGGAGTTCAGATTCATTTACAGTCGGTGCTACCATCATCTTCAGATACTTGTAGGTTCGGTGAGTGAATGGTCATTCGTTCGTCCTCCTTGTGATGAACTCGAGAAGGAGGTCCAAGATCAATTGTCAGGTCTTGTGCTGTAGTTTCTCCGATGCGAACCTGGAGAAGCAAGGGAGAAGAGAAAAAATTAAAGTGCACGCCATCATGTATCTGATTTGATTGAAGTATTAGTTTGGTTACACAAAAAATATAAGCAGGGATGACCTTGATAACTGCGCTGGAAATGTCACCGTGCATGATTGGACATGGTAATACCTCGTCCAAAGCATCGCGCTCCTCTCCATCTACACTTTTTTGTCTGATAAAGATACGCTTTACTTCTTGTGTTCGTTGCTCTAGGTGCGTGATGCCCCCTTTGAATCCTTCGTTGACACCATCGTCATCGAAGCTGAACCATATGCCAGGGTACTTTAGTTCATCTCCTGGATATGTTGGACCAAAGGTGCGGCTGACATGTACTCTAACCAAAGGTTCTGCAGACGACGATATGACTGTATCTTTGTAGCGAAGTATCACCGGTGGATGAGGTTCCCTGAGTTTCCGTACGCAGATAGTATGGAGGCGTTGATGGTATCCTGAAAACAAGAGGTCCAGGTGGGGACGAAGGTGAAGAATTACCGGTGTCGTGGCAGAGTCCTCTGGATCAAACTTGACCTCAACCTGAGGAAATAGATGTTGAAGTCCGCGCAAGATGTCGATGACTGCCCAAAGGGAAGTACCTGATACAGATTCAAACGGCATGAGTCTCGTACTCATTCGGAGAGCCTTTGCAAACACACCTAACTCAAACATTCCGATCCCAGATCCAGGTCTGATGTCGAGGTCTAATGTTGCGAACATATTGAGGCTCACCGCAGATACGCCTGAGTGGAGCACGAAACAGTTACATACCTAAGGTAGTAACTTCATCAACCACGTGACTACGCCAGAAGCTGCGTACTATGGCCAAACAAAAATTCATATTGATATTGTTGCCGAAGCGCGGTGTTTGAGGTCAATCTCTTCCGTCATAGTACTTACTTCGGTTCTGCTCGACGAGTTTCATCGCGGCCGCATCTCACATAACGTTGTGTATCTTGCATTTTAGACTGCCGAGACTGTCCGGACAACTCAAGGAACCTAGCGTGAGTAGCAAGTCCTCTGAACGCGTCCGAGTCTTTGGATAGTGGACACGTCACGTCGATTCTCTACAGTCTTGAACTTGAAGTCGCCATCCTTTTTTTTCTTGTCACACACGCGCAGGAATGGCTGATGGTCGACAACTCACAATAATCAAGGTTCAAACCTCTGTCATAACAATTGATACTCGCAGCTGATTGTATTCACGACAAAAGGTCTTTCGAAAATACAGCCATTCGCTAGGTCCAGATGCTCTACAATTCCTGGAAGAAATCCTTGAAAAGCATGATATAGCGGACAATGACGTGGAGTTCTCAATCGAGACCATTGCGAGGGAGTATAACAAACAAGATGGTGACGCGTTTGTTGGGTCAGGGGTGTTTAGCAAGGCTAACCCTTACAGAAGATGCTGCCATGAAAGTTTCATTAGACATCTTGCGGAGAGTCTACGACGCGTTACAGGACCAAGGCAATCCGGGGGAAGCAGAAGAATTACTAGACCCTGATAGCCATCTCTACTTCGTAGACGCATTTGAAATGCCATCATGGCACTGGTCTCAGGAAAGAGGAACATTCGAGAAGTGTGTTCGTATCATACCTTGCTTTTAGCTTTGGATCTCATTTCAATCAAGATCTTCTAGCCCTCTCACTGTTGCGGGTAGCGCAGACTCGCGAATAGCGGCGGTACGCAACCGACTACACATAATCAAGCAGAGCATCTTACGAAACGAACACTTCTCACCATCTACTCTTCCATCTCGAGACCGAGAACATCTTGTCACGGTACTCAGTAATCTGATATCGAGGGCCCAACGCTGATCCATGACTCGATCAGCTCAAATCCACAAAGCAGCTGCTTGGTAGAGCCGGCGAACGCTTCTTGCTCTTAGGAATGCTTGCGCACAACAAAGAAGGGAAATTGTGTGTCGAGGACTCGGACGGAAGCGTCGAGCTTGATCTGTCCAAAATGGCAAGAATCTTGAGATCTCGAAATGACGTTGCTCTTACGACTTTGTTAGGACGAACCAGGCGAAGGGTTGTATACGGAGGGCTGCTTCGCCCTTGTAGAAGGGGAATACAATGAAGATGGCATCCTCGAGGTCGTGGCTATGGGACAACCTCCTTGCGAGGATCGGGAGACTGCTAGGCATGTTCTTTCGATTTTGTCACTATGGTTGCTCACGGAGAATAGGTCAATCTACGGTCACATCGACTTCTTGGGGCAAGGTTCAACTTCCCTGCTCGAAGATGTGAGCTATCCTCACTTTTGTGTGCAGGACATCGGCTAACCATGCTGCAGTCACAGTTCGCCCGTCGGATTCATGAAGAACTCTCCGACCTCTATTTCTTCTTCCTTTCAGATGTTTGGCTAGATCACCCTCAAACTCTCGTTGGACTTCAGAAGATGTTCGACAATTGCATCGAGAACAGCTTCATACCTAAGGTCATCGTTATGTGTGGTAATTTCACGAGCAAATCAATAATGCAGGGGGGCGGTAGAGACATCCAGCATTATCAGGGTTCGTGCAGGTTGATTCATGAACGCACTCGATGCTCACTCAATTTAACTGAACAGAAAATTTCGATTCCCTGGCCGATTTAATAGCATCATACCCTCAAATTACTCGAGAAACACACTTCGTCTTTGTTCCAGGGCCTCTAGATATCACGGGCAGCAGTGCCCTTCCCCGCAGACCAATTCTATCTACATTTACGTCCCATCTCCGCAGCAAGATTCCAAAAGTCCACTTCACCAGCAATCCTTGCCGCTTGAAGTTTTTCGGTCAGGAGGTTGTTATATTTAGGGAGGATACCATGGCACGAATGTTGAGAAACACGATTGGCATAAAACCAAATGTCACTGGTGAAGATTTGAGACGATATGTACGTACGAAATTTGTATTAGCATGCAAACGTTACTGACCTGAGGCTCAGTTGGTCCAGTCGATATTAGACCAAAGTCATCTTACCCCACTGACTACACATATCCAACCTGTATTGCCAGACTTCGACCATGCACTCCGACTATACCCTCTCCCGACCGCCGTGAGTAGTTGTCTCATTTTCATGCGTCCAAATCATAATGCCATCCTAGGTGATTCTGGCTGACAAGTATGAGAAATACAAGTTGACATACTCGGGATGTCACGTATTCAATCCTGGAGGTTTTGTTGGCAATTCTTTTTCTTTTTCGACATATTGCCCTGCCGAGAGGAGTTCTGAAGAGGGGTACGTGATATAACTGGCTTGTCTAAGATCGCACCTGATGTTACTGGTATTAGTGTGCTCGACATTGAGCAGGAAGACTAACTCGAAATTGGTGGTCAGTGTCGCAAGAATGTTCATCTATACTAAGATCTGTTCAATGCAATCGGTCGGTACACCAGAGAAGCTGGACGTCGATGTCTATCACCACTTACACACAAAAGCTAATCTTATGTAGCGATCAAACTTGTCGATGAAGACAAAGCGATATGAGTTCACTTGTGGCAATTGGAAAAACCGAGCACCACGAAGACTGTTGTGTACGTCTGAGTTTCATGGTTTCACATATCGATGCCGCCGCACACGGTACCATTGGTTCGTGCGCGTGAAGTTGTATTCAACGCAGACAGATATCCATCAAAAAATATTCGCCTGAATTCCGAATGGCACCACAGGAATAGTTGTTGCTGGCACTTTACTGTAACGCTCGTCAAAAGCCATCGTCGAATATTGGCGATGGCAACCAATATTCTCGTTGTTACCTTTCTACTGACTCATCTCTTCTCTCACATTCTTTAGTGTTCCTCACTCTACAGTATTTAAGCCGCCTGTTAACTACTGGTAGAGTACTTGATCTTCCCCAGTCTTTCCCCACTGAATACATTTATGTAGTTCGGACGGTTCTATCGCCTGAAACCCAAGTCTATTCATCTTCAACTCTCTTGTGTGAATGTTTTCCAAACGTCACATAAATTGAACTGCCTTGAAATCTAAATCCCATTCCACTACGGCCGCCATCGACGAGGACTGATCACCCTCGTACGTCGACGACCCTTTCTATCTTCCCCCTCCTCTCCTCGTATGATATCTTCGACTATGTCAATGAATGAAAACGTACCTGGTACCTTCCCGTTGAACTCTCCAATCCCTATGGGCGGATTGAGCATTTATCCGGGCGCACTCAACCTGGGTGTCGAAAGTGCATGGACTCGCGGTGACGAAGTCATTGCTGGAGTCAAGCGGTCCTTGAGTCTGAGGGCTGAAGCCCCGACTAGTGATCAGCTATCCACAGGCTCGTGGTTGGGAGTTCTGGAAGCCCTGTCAAAAATTAGTTCCTCACCCACGGGTGATGGAGAGAACGCATCATCTAAAGTAAATGATGATGGCGAGGCATCTGCTGCTATGAGCATTAGCCCTATTCTGGGTAGTGTAGTTGGACTACATACCTCACAACTAGTGGTTTGCGACTCCGAGTCTAAAGGTGTTGACTTTGCAACTGGTTACTGCTAATGATAATATCAATGAGTTCCCATCAATCCATGAGTTGGCTTGACTCACCTGACGACAAGGAACTAGTAGGCGAAGTGCCTGAGTTCTCCGTTCTGGGTCCATCTGTCCGATCAACGATATCAGTTCAAAATATGTGGCGTTTGGAAAACGTTCACATGAGAGAGTTGAGGATGAATAGACTTGGGTTTCAGACGATAGAACCGTCCGAACTAAATGTATTCAGTGGGGAAAGATCAAGTACTCTACCAGTAGTTAACAGACGATTTATTAAATACTGTAGAGTGGGGAACACTAAAGAATATGAGAGACTAAAATGAGTCAGTAGAAAGCTAACAATGAGAATATTGGTTGCCGCATCACCAATATTCGACGATGGCTTTTGACGAGCGTTACATTTACGCCCCCTAAGGAATAAAAGCGGCAGCAATAAGCAATGCTCAGCGGTCTTAATTGCCTGGTCGAGTCGGCCATGTGCAATGTGCATCACATCTGATCTCCTTGAAGCGCAGTGAGTTATGAGACTCGGGAGGTGTTATAACTAGATAGCATAGCTGTGTTGGACGATGGATGAAAAATGTAAGGTCTGACGCGCAGTAGCATGAACTTGAAGGGAGCGCGAGTGAAAAGTCCGAATTTAAATTTGTTCTAGTATTGACCATTATTTGACTTTGACAATCGCCATCCCTAGCTTGTGTTCTGCTTCAACTTTGTTCATGCTCGTTCATGCTCGCTCACTGCTCTGCACGACGAGCAGTCAACGTACTTCACCGACCATGCGGGAACGTTCAACCTCGTAGCTTTCAAAGACGAACGTTCGTTAGCATCGAGACATTTACAAATGGGTTTCTGGATCTAGCCACCGCTCTGCCTCTACCATCGTCCTTTCCTCCGTATTCTACGACTATTATCATCTGCACGGTCGTTTCGCGTCTCATCTG
Source organism: Suillus fuscotomentosus (assembly GCF_016647785.1). NCBI lineage: Eukaryota > Fungi > Basidiomycota > Agaricomycetes > Boletales > Suillaceae > Suillus > Suillus fuscotomentosus. The sequence continues at coordinate 714,160 of NW_024539515.1, forward strand.
GACCGTGCCATTTTCAATATGGGTGTGTCTTTCTTCCTGAGCCCCGTGTGTCGTCAAATCAATTTCTCCTCCTAGGCAAAGCAGAGACAGCGTCGCGCGGAGGAAGAGGTCCTGCCTATAGTCAACTCCTTAAAACCTGGTGTATCAAAACTAGTTCTCACCGAAATGCAGAAAATTGGTGTCCGTGGTACGAAGGAACAAATTCAAGCGGCCCATGGCAAACGCGTCAAGCAACTCGTGAGTTGTCGGGTGTTTCTCTCACCCTAGTCTAACACCATCCACAGTTGACCACGCGTCAAAAACAACTTTTTTCGGAGTACCGCTGTAGTCCTGGATTCACAATGGCAATACCTATAATTACACAGGTTCCGTTGTTCATGGGGTTCTCGATAGTGCTCAACCGATTATCACAAGCACCCACTCCGTTTGACTCCGAATCGTTCTTGACGCTTTCCACACTGGCGCACGCAGACCCTACAGCTACCCTACCAATTGCACTCGGTCTCATAACCCTAGCCAATGTCGAAAGTTCACGCTGGTTCATGACCGACGCGCAACGCGAGCGTCAGGAAAAAGTTCAGAAATGGAAAGAAGATCGTGTTGCTCGAGGAGAGACTGTGATTGAACCTCAGAAGATCATTAAGTCTGCGCTGAGATTGATATCTGTTGGTCGTATCGTTGTTGCGACCATGGTGCCAGGGGTAAGCATGTCTTCGGTGCATTTTGAATTTTGGATCTTAGCTCACCTCATCATTCAGGGTGTCATTCTTTACTGGATCACCTCAGCCACTTTTGGGTTGGTGCAGACATGGATCATGGACTATTTGGAACTGCAGAGAAAGCGGAAACTAGTACTAGCTCCCGCACTCTCTAAAAAGATACCGACAGCCAAGCAGTAATAACAACGGTTCTCATGCACTGTTGTGCGTGGATGTTGGTGAGTAGAAATATTTCATTCTGGTTGGGCGGGATGACTATAAACGTGGTTCGAGGGACCACCAAGTAACCCTTCCAAGGAAGTGGTCGGTGGATCCTATGAATGTTTCTTGATCTAATATGACCGCCCTCGATTCTCCCTCCATGCACTCAGGAAGCTGATAAAATCTGCCTTGACAGACCCGAAGTCGATTTGATCCGTGCTAAATGATAGAATCGAATGGATCATGGGCTTATAACGGCTGCAGTCGAGTATACAGGAGTCATTATCATCTCTCCTACTTAGAGAATACTACCAGGAACCAGTAATAGGGTTGTGCTAGGATATAGAATATTGAATACTTGTGGAATACATGTAGCGTTGCTACAAGACCTCAAAAGTAGCACAGCCACAAGGAAGCACATTTATGATCAACTACATCCTGCTAGTATCACGACAAGGCCCGTCACCTTCCTTCAACCCATCAAAGTGTTATTGACTTATCGGATAACCAGGCAAAGTACGCCTTGCGAAATGGTTTTCCACCATGCCGCCCAAGGCAAAAGCCAAGATTGTAAAGGACGTCACTCAGCTCGTCCTGGCTAGGCGCACGCGGATGTGTAATTTCCTGGAGTACAAGGGCGAGTTTCTTTCTGTAGTATGTAAGAAAGTAGGGAGTTGACGTTGATAACGCAGATACCAAGGTCGTATACCGCCGATATGCATCGTTGTTCTTCGTTTGTGGGATTGCCTCAGGGGATAACGAACTGATCACGCTTGAGATTATTCACCGTTACGTCGAGGTTTTGGACCGGTATTTTGGAAATGTGCGTTTCTATTCGCGTTGTTCTTGGATGATGATGTACTCATTGAAAGGGTATCATATAGGTATGCGAGCTAGACCTGTACGTTTTGAAAGTGTCGTAGTATGCGAGACCTTTTTGTTCACTGATTTGTATCAATTAGCATCTTCAATTTCCAGAAAGCGTATGCGGTGCGCTGTCAACTTTTATTGATCATGTAGTTTTCACATATCACTTGGCAGATTCTGGACGAGCTCATAATCGCAGGAGAGATGCAAGAATCCTCCAAGAAGTCGGTGCTGCGCGTGGTCAGTGCTTCGTTGCTATAGCGCCGAGACAAGTTGAACGGATGCACATCACAGGTCACGCAATCGGATAGCGTCGAAGAGCAAGAGTCCTCCGAGGACATCATAGGTCGTTTGGGAGCTGCACGCGGTTAGACTCATTTTCTTTCCTGTGGTGCTAGCTGTATCTATAGGATTTCAAGGCCCCTTGATCCGCTGAAAGTCAACTCAACCGCTTTGGATTTAATTGTTGTACTGAGAGGCATGACACGGGTAGTGTATGACGGATGTCGATGTCTCATACTTGAGAGGTATGCCTAGACGATACCCAGAAGTAACGGTAGTGGCAGTGACAGTACTACTCTACGTCTTTGCAGTCGGCTTTAGCTTGTTCAGGACATACCATCTCACAAGATCAAGTGTTGCTACAGAGTCCTCGACTGAAGAATGACCGCTTGTTCCTCCACCAGCCTGGATTGTGAGACCGAGATGTTCTTTCGCTCTGATATAATTTCGTAAATAGGTGGTATGGAATCATATTTGGAATGACGTACAGATCCCTCAAAGAACGTCGATATGGAGGACCTGCACGATGAGGAAAGATGATAGCTGTATCGACGCACTGGTGGTGGATCATCCGAAGTGTGTTAAGATCGTTGTGAAGGGCGTGGCCGATGATGATGGTATGGTGATTAATGAATGCATCGAGGGATTTGCGTATAGAAGATAATGAGAGCGTAGCTTGCGCATGCTCTTCCTGGGTAATGCCTGAAAATCGTGTATTATAATCTCTGTAAAAAAAAAAGGTCAGGTTCACGATCGCAGGAACCGATAATGGGGGGAACAACTAACATGGCTTCAACCCCATCATCCATTCTTGCTAGCTCATCAAAAACTTGTTTCCCGGAGCCATCGACAACCGAAACACGGGCGACACGCATACCTCCAGTCGTGTAAATCATCTCGCAATCTAAAGCCACGACATCTAAAGCTGTATCCGTCTTCGTATCAGCAACTGATGGACGTGTAAATGAGAATGCATGGCGTGAGTGCAAGTCTTCTGCTTTAGACTCGTAAAAGACGTGGTGGCCTCTGGTACATCCTCCTTCCTCAGCTGGCTTCTGGCAGCAAGAATAACAACGCATACGCTCGCCTTCAAAGAGTGTCAAAGAATGTCTGCCGCGCTATGAGAATTGATTACCATTGACTTTGTGCGTGAAGAGCTTTCCCCAGTGATATTGACATTCTTCCGCTGTGGGATTATTTTTGACCATGTATGACTGGGTACATCGTTCGCATTGAATGATTTTTCCTTCAGCACTCGGTTGATCGCCTCCAAGCCCTTCAGGCATGTCGGTAATAAAGCCCCACGTCTGCATGGCCTCCAAAGACATAACGATTGGTTTGAGAAGGAGTCGAGTTACCTGGAGGTCATTCAGTTTTTTCTTGGATTCCGCACGAGCTGCCAGATCTTCCTCAGTTCCTACTGAAGGATGTGATATAGACGTAGGTATTGGACGTCGCTTCAAGGCTGCTATTGAATTTATGACAGCCTAAATGATAGTTTGAGATGTGCGAGCTGGCAACGGATGGAGCGCACGTTGCGATAAGTCAACTTGGTAGACTTGCTGTAAACTTGTTCCTCTTGCCGAAGGGCATGTTCAGAGGCAAGGGTCGGGTTTGAGGGTAGTATAGTCTCGTAAAGGACGACAAAGTGCTCATACAGTGACTTTAGCAATGTTTGACGAACTGGGAGGGCGACTTGAGATTGAGCAGGATTGATTCTAATAATCGGTATGCCAGTCTATATAACACGATCAATGAATTTCAGTATTGAAATTGTCGGTGCATGCGCATGCGTACACTAGTGTGCGATGCGGCAGGGACGGCAACTGGCTTCTGTGCGGTGCCGACTCTGAGACGTTGTGTCGGGGGACCGCTTGGAGCCCCATTGCTATTGGAAGACGGTCCCTGTGCTAGGTTATGAAAGGGCCGCTTTGAGGGCACTGCGCGCTGTACGACATTGGCAGATGGCGTCTGTGGGAGGGGTCGCACCTTCTGTACGGGAATGTCAAGAGAATGGTGAGAAGGGAGATCTAAGTTATGCGAGAATATACATGATGGACGATTACAATTATTTCTCTGTGGACATGATAGTGATTGAAAGAGACCTAGAGATGAAAACATAGTATGTGTATGTAGCAGATAAAAGAGTGGATGACATAATCAAGTACTTGTTTCATTTCGGAGTTGGATCCTCGTCAATTCAAACAATATATTTCCACACAGTCTCAAGTATATTTAGAGCCAGGCCATGTCTACGCACGGCTCCCCTGGCAATGAGAAGCTTCTCAAAAGACGACCTCGAGCTTCTTCTTTGCATCGCATAGAGTATGTATCTTTCAACTTTTTTTTAGTCGTACCACATGTTCTCACATTTATCCAGGACTGACAAAGGGCATCATCTAACAGGCCCCTTCATGGTCCAAACGTGAGTCTTCATTCCATCTCTCATCTTCTCTGTCTTCAAAATCACCGGATAGACCTTTGGGGTCTACTACGCCAGAGTCTTGTGACTCCCCCGTCTCCAGCGGTAGCTTCCGCATGGCCAAACAGAAAGGGGGCTTTGTCGCAGACCTTCTCAGCGCTAGATGGGTTGTAAATCCGGGTCGGTCCATTTTTCTTCCTATGCCATTTCCATATTTAACCCTCTTTGCAGTCTCATCTTTCAAGTTGCTTATGATACCCGTCTTATTGTACATCAACTGGGAATTATTGGCCCCTTACATTGCTCCACAACTCTCCAATCCAGTCGCCCCTCTTCTTCTCATATCTTATCGAATTCCTGATTCCTCTCCCGACGACCCGCGCTATGCTAAAGGCTATTTAGATCTGGCTTTTCTTGCATTCCACATCGTTTTCTACTCCTTCGTACGCCAATTCGTCACTATTGTCATTTGTCACCCCATCGCTCGCTACTTCGGCATAAAAAAGGCCGCAAAACTCGACCGGTTTGGTGAACAAGGTTATGCTCTACTGTACTTTGCGGTTATGGGTGCATGGGGCTACGTAAGTTCATTAATCATCTTGCACTATACCTTTTTTGAACCTGGCCTAAGCGCATCATGGGTCAACTTCCAACATGGTGGTATCGTACGGAATATTTTTGGATTGGTACACAACTTTCTTGCAAATATGTTCTTGTTTGACTCTCTTTCCAGATTACCCTCACTGGCAGATGAAACCCGAACTTAAACGTTACTTCCTAATGCACGCATCTTATTGGTGTCAGCAGCTTATCGTACTGCTCCTACGTCTTGAGAAACCACGCAAGGACTACAACGAACTCATCATACATCACTTCGTCACCCTATGGTTAATTGGGTAAGTTTCGAAACATTACAATGTTTGATTTCTGGTCTGATTATGAACAGATGGGGCTACCTGACCAATTTGACATTGATCGGACATGCTATCTACATGAGTATGGATATACCGGATGCTTTCCTGGCTGTTCGTTTCCGATCCGAATGCATTTTTCACGACCTGACCTACGCTGTTGACAGTTCTCCAAGTTGCTTAATTACATGGGATGGCATAGACTCAAAGTGGGCTCCCTTGCAGTTTTCCTCGTCGCATGGACGTGAGTGCTTTTCACGCATTTATTTTCCGTCACCGACCCCTTCAGTTACTTCCGGCATTGGTTGAACCTCGTTATCCTCTGGTCTATATGGTTTGAGTTTGATCTTATCGAGTACGTGTTCTTTTACCTACCGGATTATTGATTTACCGGTTGCATGCAGTGAGAGTAATCGTGTATGGGCCCCCGAAACTGGCGCTTGGCTCGTTTGGTGGATGAAATATCAACTACTCTTTCCCATCTCCCTCCTCCAGCTGCTCAATCTTTTCTGGTACTATCTTATCTTGCGCATTGTCATAAGGTCATACGTTCGGTCTCTATACCTTTTTGTCACTCATTTTTGCATATCGCAGATCATTAAGGGATGTTGAAGTTACGGATGTCCGATCTGACGACGAGGATGGTGATGACGATGACGATGACACAGAAGATGTCAAGGAAGACTAGCCAAAAATTTACTCATGCTTACGTAATGACCTGTTGGGCCCTTCTATCTGTGCGAGTCTCCAGGACAGCACACATTGCTATCATGTAATTTGAGTACTGTTACGGACACATTGCACGAACCATGATGCGTTTTCGGAAAGTACAATCGTAGTACATCAGTTAAAAGAATTGATTTCATCGTGAAGACATTCCGGCCCGAATTTCATGCTGCAACTTGCTCCTCAGGCTTAGTTTTGTTGATAACGGGCCCGACACCTTCCATGTCTGAATAATCACTATCTTCCTCCCAGGGCTCGAATTTGACCTTCACTCCAGCTCCGGTTTGAGGAGCAGCGGGGTGAGAGGTGTTACCTGTCCGGTTGGGCCACCTCTTCTCCCTCTGCATATCTAGAGGGTCGCCGGAGGCCATTTCCTTTATGGCCAGCAAAGTGTACTGAAGATATTGTTAGTCAAACTTGTCTTGAGTCAAACAGATCTAAACGTACATGCGCATCATTACCTGCATTGTGCAGGAATGAAGTAGGGATTTGCAGATGCCTGCATACTCGCTCTAGCGAACGTCTGTTGTGACCTCCTTCGCCTTCCAGTGCAGCAAATAAGTCGGACGTATCTAATACAAAGACGCCACTGTCTGGCTTTGCATCGGGAAGCAGGAAACTGAGGTTGGGCAGGTCTGCATTAACGGTAGGAGACTTGAGGTACCTGCCAAAGTATTAGCGGTCAGACGCGTGAACTCTCAACCATCCTCTCACTTGATGTCTTGGTTATTATCGTGAAATATCAAGAAAAGTGGGCCATCCTTTTGCAGGTCAGCCACCAGATTCTGGATGCGGGTCCTGAAAGCAGATCGATTGACAAGTTCACTGTCCCCAAATGAAAAGTGCTAAATCATTCGCGCTAAGGTCAGTCACAAGCAGCAACATCTCGACTTTCCTACCTCGCGATTGTTCTGAACGAATGTATTGGTATAATGGCGATATTCCTTCACGATGAGATGTCCTTGTTCTTCAACTTGCTGGCCATCGATCCACCGGACAAAGCTCCATCCAAACTCAGTGAGCATGGTGTGGTCCCTGTCCCATGCTTCGAAGTCCAGAGCACACCAAACACCGACTTTCTCCACCCAGAGAGTGCGGACGCGTTCAAAAATCTCACGACGCGTTTTCAACATCGGATCTGCTCCCTTCAAACGCTTGTTGTTCTTTTCTATTTGCTAGATATTCCTGCAGTCAGAAACGACACGCTGAGGTGTTTGGCGTAACATACCTTGAGAGCACCCTTGAGATCGTCTTTGGTCTTGAATGTGACGGGCGAGACGTGGCGCAGGCTAGATTCAGTTAGAAGACAATCGGAATAAGGAAGAGATATAAGGTTTTTTGTGAGGCCCATGGCATGCAGCCAGTATCTCAGGTATTCCACCTGCGCTGAGGAGAAGAGCAATCGCGTCTCAAAATTCTGGAGCGTCCCTAGATAGAGATAAGACACACTATGCTGCGCAGCGCAGCGATTTCAATTACCCAAGAAGAGTTCGGCTCCATCGATGCCCTCTTTGTGGAGGGGGTGATCTGGATGAATGAAAGCATCCTGCGCTAACGATGCCCTCAAAGGACTCCGATCTGCCTCTGGTAAGGCTTGGTGCCTGTGCAATCCACGATTTTCCGTCAGCAAGTTGTTATCCACTAGATCTATCATACCATTCAAAGAAAATATCAGTATAACGATAATACCCTGTGATGACTGGGGACACCATGATTGATAAAGGTAAAGACAACGTGCGGCGCTTAGATCGCGCTGTTTCATTTATTGTTTACCATAAATGGAAGGTATGTTCGAGTTTGTCGCCGAGTCGCCGACCACACATACACATCCACTCCTCCTAGCCATTTATCACATTATAAACCAAAGCCTATCCCTTCTCATCTATTCCATTTCGCGCTTATTCTTGAATCGAATGGCACAAACCGTACAGAAGCGCAAGAGACCGACCGGTGCCACACAAGAGGATAGTTCAGAAGAACCCGGGCCCTCCAAGCGGCCCAAACACCCAACAGCGCGTAAGAGCACTGGTAGGGAAAAACCAGCTCCTGCTTCTGCAAGGGGTGGAAAAATACGAGGTATGTACGCGTCCAGTCGCGTCTATACACGTGTTAACCTCACCCGTACAGCCTCGAACGCAGGCGCAGAGGACGAGCGGGATCAACAGCGGAAGAAACGTCGTTATCGTCCTGGTACTCTCGCATTACGCGAAATTCGGAAGTATCAACGGAGCACAGACTTGCTGTTGCGCAGGCTTCCTTTCTCGCGTGTGGTATGTTTTTCATTGTGTTTCAGCCTAGGTGTGCTGAATGAGAGCTCCAGGTACGTGAAATCGCGATGGATATGATGACAGACACAAATTACGAGAGAGGGGAGACTGGACTAAGGTGGCAGAGCTCAGCAATCATGGCTTTACAAGAAGCTACTGAGGCATTCTTAGTTCATTTGTTCGAGGATGCGTACGTCCCACTCTTGTGTCTATTGAGTCTATCCTAACAGTGGTACAGCAATTTGTGTGCAATACACGCCAAACGCGTAACAATCATGCAGCGCGACATTCAGCTTGCTCGAAGAATAAGGGGGCCGTGGGGTGGTTTAGGGTAGGGGTTGATTGTGGATATTTATACAATTATTTGCGTCCACTACGAAGGCATTCAAGTTTATATATCGCACTCATTATAATGACAAGCATTTCCTACTGAGAACGATGTGCATTGTACATGAAATTAGATGAAGTGAAAGCATGAAGTTGGACTCGGCCAAGAGCATATCGAGAACATATGCCCGCAGTACCGCGTAAAATGAATGCTAGAAGATTAATAATGATACGATGCGCTCGTATAGTGGGCATAAGAGTACGATTGAACCTAAACAATAGAACTGTGTTGCGATGATTTCCGATGTAAGATGAGTATTCATGCCGTTATGTAAATGAGCGTGACGCCAAAGATAGGGTCCTGATGCGGTATTAACAGGTTTGTGATTAAATGTCCTGCATGTGCTATGGGTATACACTTTGATGCCGAATTGGCGTCGAGCGGGTTTGGGGTGTCGAAACTGGCCTTCCAGGTGCAGTGTGAGCGTGCACTAATGCAGGTGGCTGATGGGAACGATGAAGGTCACTGCTATGGGAAGAGTGTGCAGCTTGGGAAAACCTTTTGTCCCGCAGATCTGTTTGGCTTCCGTACTTCCGATCAGCTGTAGCGTTACTGCTACTCGGGTGCCCGCGTGTATCATCGCTGGCACGCCGCTGGTGGTTAGAAAAGTGCCCGCGAGAATTAGGAGCAGCGCGAGATTTATGGTGGACGCCTTCTACGCTGTGGGTCGAAAAGCTGTTTTGTCGTGGAGACGAGGGAACTTGACCATGGGAAGGGTACGGTTGCAAGTGCGGCTGCGGTCCGAACTGATTCATCATGCCAAACTGGTTCATCATGAAAGCAGGGGAAGGGGGAAGTAAAGGGTCCAAGGAATAGAATGGCATGGCCATCATGGGAGAGATGGGAACCGGCGGAATTGGCTGAACGGCAAAAGGCGAAAACCGGCATGTTGCCCCAAGGGTTGTATGGTAGAAGTGACGCGCGTGGATTCGACAACGGCAACGAATATTGCTTTGACGGGTCAAATGCAACAGAGGTACGTTTGCTAATGTGTCGCCCATCCCGACCTCGTGCATCTTCTGATGAGGTGGTGTGAGTTGAGTAGACGGATGGAGGCCCCGAGAAGCTATGCTGGCTCCCCGGGGTAGCTGGCATCGAGCTGGCAGGAGAACCATCGCCAGGCGAGAGATTTGAAGAAGAGACCTTGAGATCCGTTGTCCGTTGGCGCATTGACGGTGACCCAGATGGGTGAGCACCACGGGATGCAGATCTATCACGTTCTATGTCCCGAACCAGGGAGGACGAAGAGGAGATATGGCCAGCTCTAGAGGCTTCTCGGCGGGTCCGCGAAGCCTGCAACTCCGAGGCGTAATTCTGGTGTCGTCTTTCTTCTTCTATTTTCTTCTTGTGGAGTTCACGAGCCTTGTGCTCCTCTTCCTGCTCTCTCATTTGCGCTTCCCACAACCGGCGTTCTTCCTCCCGCAAACGGTGTTCTTCCTCACGCGCGCGCCTGACATCCTGCGCACGCCGTCCCGCTTCCAATTCTCGCTTCTCACGCTCTTCACGAAGAAACCTGGCTTTCTCTTCGCGCCTTTTCTTGATACGTAGGACATAACCCAAGGGAATTTGGTCGTCCTTGCCTTCTTCCGCGAACCTGACACCTCGTTTGACAGCGGGTCTAGGGGTAGGCTCTGCTGCGTTGAGATTGCAAGTTTCCTTTTTAGATTCGTCCGGTGAGTCAACTGCAAGCGTAAGGGGCGAGAATTCAAAGTCTGCGACGGCAACGGAAAGGGTGGGTTTTTCCGTCGATGGCAATGCGACTGCGGCAGCCCCTGCAATAATGATGAACTAAAGGCACGAACAGTAAATTATTAAAGCTTACCAGAGGTAGGTAGGAACGGCTTAGGCTCTGCAGACGGATCGAAGCCATCATCAATGTCGGATAGTAAACCCGCCAGTATTTGTAACGGCTCCGATAATTCGAGAGCCGCGACACCAAGCTGTGACCCAGAGATGCCAGAGGTGACAATTTCACCGGAACGTTCCTGGCGAGTCCAGACAAGAACTCGGTCTTCGTAACAAGGGCGAGCCACCCAATTGCCGAGACCTTCGCTGTTTCTCCTTAAGAATTGTGCCTTCGGCCAAGTGTCGACATCGGGATTGTATGCCGGTGCTTCTTTCAGAGCCACGGACCGACTGCCAAGGGGTGCCAGACAGCGCTCCTCTGCGGGGGAGAGGGACTCCAGCCTGCTCAAGAGTAGTGCTTTGTGCATCTTGGATTCCAGGGTGTCTCGGCAACGAACATGTCCCACACGAAGACAAGAACGGGGGAAGGGTGTATTGTGGGGAATATCCAAAAGAGGAGGGCAAGGAAGGACGATCACAGTCAGCCGAGCTGTTGAGAATAATTACTCTCATACTCTTTCGTGCCTGGGTAATAGATTGTGAAAAGTTCTGAATGGGAGAATCCTGAAGATGATCTGCTTCAGATTCAGATTCAGATGACGTATCATCCGTTTCATTCGATGTCGGTTTCGGTGGAGGACGTAATGTGATCCCTGTCGTCGGGAAAGGCGGTAGCCAAGCTGATTTCGTGTCTGCTTCAACTCTGTCCAGGTTTTTCGCCCCTAACCATGATTTCCAGCTACCTTTCTGGCTGGGCATGCGTATGCGGGGCAACTCTTCATCGTCAGGAGTACGCAACTCCGCAGAGCCGGATGATGTTGAGGAGGAAGAACCGCTAGTGACGAGCTGTGTGGGTACTGCTTTTCGAGAAAGCGAGTTAAACATTCTAGTCTTCCGTTTCGTAGCTTCTTGTGGGGGAGGGTCGATGTTGTTGGATGACGGTGCATCAGGCTTGTCAGCACGTCTCGCAAAGAAGACAGAGGACATGCGACGCATGCTGGTCGTGGTTGGAAATGTAAAGAGCGAGGATATGCAAAAGAAGGCGACGCTAAACGCTTTAGAGCATTACAAATGGGACTGGAAGTTAATGATGTGATTCAATGTGGTTGAATTACTGCAGATGGAATAACCCGAATTAGCACGTTTAGCGGCGTCTCTCACCCTAGTCGGCTACTTATAGTTTGGACTTGAGAAATCACTGGTTTGCCAATGTGAACCGAGAAGTGCGCTACAGCTGTGGACACTGGATTTGCAAGGATTCCGTATGTAAACACATGCAGCTTTATATACTTCCCTCACACGAAGATCAAAGGTGCCTGACAATTCCGTCGGGTTCGTGTGAATCGACCCTGGATGCAGAGAAGCCTGAGTATTGATCATCGTTAATTACCCTGCTGACGACAGAATAGTTGGTGCCACGAGGCGTGCAAGTTAAAGCAAACCTGATCACGTATATGACGCCCACTATTTTTAGTGACGGCTCAGCGTCTGCCCTCAATCCTTCATGCCATCGAACAGCCTCTCTCCTTCTGACTCTTTCTCTTCCTTCTCTCGTCTTCGCTCCTTGTAATACCATCGCCGGAGTCGCCGCTCAAAGCGCTCAACTACCTCACACAAATAATCATCACTAACACCAACCCATTTAGCTGATCTCGTTATGATGAGCGCCTGCTCTTCTGGGAGGTTTCCCAGGACATCGCGAGAATGGTAGATGGTATATGATTCTCCGGGTTGTAGAACAGTCGTCTCGCCTATGTTAATTTTTGTGGCTGAGAGTCCTTCGACGATGCTGTGAGGGGCAATTGCTTCCGGTCGAGCGTCTCCGCTTTCAGTCGACAGTGGGAAGTAATTGTCCAGGATTTGTTGGTCTATTCGGCATCGTATTATTAACCACGACGTGATCCGGCAAAGAAGAATGCCTAACCTGATTCACCCCTTTGCGATTGTATCAACACCCGTTCGCAAAAGTCAAGGAATTCGTCTATAGTCGCAAGATCCATATCGCCGGTTGGCCTGGCGCCCTCTAGTTAGTTAGCCCGTGACGGAACCTTGGTGCCTGCTTCCTCACATAGAAACCTTGGAGCTAAATCGCTTTTCATTATGCCGGTCATCCGCTTCGCCCATTATCCTGAATGCCGATAGGTAACCACGAACATCTGGAAGGGCAGATGCGGGATCCTTTACATCACGTGGAAGCCTGACCTGTGTCAACCCCACTGCGTGTCTCACCAAAGCGAAACAATCACCTCAGTTTTCCGTCGAGGCCGTACACAAGTTTCAGTACAACTATTGCTGTAGCCACTAGTGCTAGCTCGGGCGGAATATTATCATAAATGTGGATGTCGGGATCGTCCGGTGTGATGCGACGTAACGTAGGTGACAGACTGTGATGAAGTGTTAACGGCAGCGACAGAATATAACCGAGTCTCTTTGCGAGCCCATACAATGTGGCTGAGGAAGAGTATTCATTACAAGTACAATTCAAAACTTCGGGGGAACATACGAGTGCCTCCAAGACATTGCTGCACAACCCGCCACAAGACGGGCGACGCGTTGAGCTCTGGCGTGAACACGCCATAATTCGCGTATATGAGCTTTGCCAAGCGAGAGGCGAAGCGGTGGATGTAAAGTGTGCTTGGGGCAAACTGTAAACGTGCTTGCGATTAGTTCGGTTGCGTAGAAAATCCGATTGTAATTACGTGAGGAGAGAGCGCGCGAACAGCGTGCTTGGTCAAATGACAGGTCATATCGGACGAGAGGAGGCGAAGAAAATCCAAATAAGGAAGTTCGTAAGATTCAATGACACTAAATTATGGGTCATTGTAAGACAAAAGGGCATACGAGCCACGACTTACTCAATGAAATCCTTGTACATCACAGGTAAGCGCATGGTCCAACATGCGACCACGAGAACAGCGATACAATTGACAGGGCGGTCATATGCACTGACAAATCGGTAATTCGACTGGACTCCTTGTTTTGGAGAAGTATGGTCCTTTTCTTCGTCAGAGGAACTTAGTTCGGAATTTTCACGCAGAAGCTCTGCAAGCTCTGGGTCTTCCTCTTCACTGCTAGAGGATGACGACTGGGGATCGTCGTCACCGGACCTAGATTCTTTGGGGTTATCTAATGACAGTTTTGTGTCACCGGTGTCGGAGTCACTGCCCTTCTGCTCCCGCATGTGGTGGTATGGTTCCGCAGGGGGTGGTCTCGGCAGAAGAGTCAAATGCAATCCCCATATATCTCTGCATACAGTCTGGGTCAATGAAGTGACGTCCTCCGAACGACTGAAAGAACACTAACCTCAAACTCGGGGGGTAGATCCCAAAGTGCGATCAATGCTGCGATCTGCCTCCGCAGCACTAGCTGCAAACATTGATAATAGTGAAAGCGAGCACGTTCGCCGTGATAGACTATTTTAGATTCGCTGAACGTTCGCATTACGAGGGTCTTTGAATCACTCACGCTTAGGATCGGCTCTGCTCTGCCTTGCGCTCTTCTTACGACCCGACTTGAGAATGCGCTTCCTCATGGTGTAATTACCTAGATCCTGTGTTTCGCCTGATTCATTTCTGAAGTTCTATCGAATGTGTTAACTTCTGGTGCACTCGTGCTAAATACAAGAAGTCGCACTCGCCTGTATGACATGCCCTTCGCTGCAGGCAACAAGGCCGCTCGAAGAGTCCTTGTGCCATTGCTTCGACCCACAGAGGGGACATTTGCGTCGTGGTGCCATGACTCATGGAAATGTTACGCTACAAAGAAGCAAACGCCCACGTGACAGGTATGTCCGGACACGTTTGGGATTACTTCTGTCTTCTTCGTTCCAACTTTTCAAGTTCGCCCTACACATTTAGTCTTTCTGCGCGCTCGCGACCGCAGTAAGACGTGGCCGTAACAGGTCGCAGATGAAGCTTTTCGTCTTTGTCGCATTTCTTGCCGTGCTGGTCACCGTAGTTTCAGCGTGAGTATCATCTTCTGCGTGTACACGACTACATTCTCTGACTCGAAACGCGTTTTATACTTTTTTTATCTTTGCCGCAAGCAGATGGACCAAAGTAAGATAGATCATTACACATCTCAATACAAGATCTCATGCAGACAGGAAGGAAGACCATGAAATATTTGATCTTGTCACTGCTCTTGAAGTATCTGAGGGTGTGTCCTAATTACTGCCTAGTGCTTAATCACAGAAAGTTGAGGCTCTACCCCCGTAGGCAGGGGCACCACGTTCTACTCTTGGCTGGACGTACCTTCAACAGCGACCCTTATGGAGATCAATAAGGCGTACAGGAAAAAAAGCATACAGCTCCAGTTGAGTACCAGTCCGGTGTTATATGCCATTGGTTGCTAAGTGTATATTTAGTCCTGACAAAAACCCTGGTGTGAAAGGCATCCATGAAAGGTTTGCGCGTCTGGGAGTTATTGCGACCATTTTGAAAAATCCCGAGGAACGTAAGCGGTAGGTAGACTCCACTCAGACTTCCTTCGAGTTCCGAATGTTTATTTGATTGCCCACAGATACGACTTTTTCTACAAAAATGGTGTACCGAAGTGGAGAGGGTCGGGCTATTACTATGCACGGTTCAGGCCAGGCCTAGGGGTATTTCATCATTTTTTGCCTGGATGCGAGATCCGGAATTCATTTTTGAATTCTAGACTGTCCTGGTATTCCTCACCATCCTTACGTCTGGACTTCAATATCTCGTGCAGACATTGAATTACAAACGGGACCTGATGCGCATTGAGCTGGCAATACGGGATGCCCGACTTGCGGCTTGGGGCCCAAAGATGGAACCATTGCAAGGAAAACGGAAGGTAGGATTGTTTTCTGAACGGGTGATTTAGAAATCTGGACATAGTTTTGCCTACAGGTGAAGGTCAACCTTGGCGGTGGCGCTCGTCAAGACGGAGCTGGTAATATTGTTCCCGGAAAAATGCTTGATATGGTCGTGGAACAAGACAACGTATTCATTGTACGTGAAGTACCGATATTACTCTGCGAAGAATGATACTAACTTATCAATTGAATAGCTGGATCCCTCGGGTAATCTGCACATCCTGGATACAAGTTCGGCTACTCCTGCGGCTATTTCAAGAACATGGTTCATTGAGCTATTGATCAGCAGTATTCGTAAATTCTCCTACTCCAAAGAAAACTCCGGAAACGACGTGGATAACGAGCCAAGCGTGCCCACTGTTGACAGGCCTGACTCTCCTGTGAGTGGAGCAAGCGAGGGTGAAGAACCTCGGCAGGCAGAGTATGCTGCAGCAGTAAAAGCTGGTGGGAGAAGAAGAAAGGCAGCGAGGAAGCGGTGACCATATGTCGTGCAGTTCTTCGGTACACTGGAGATTTAGGCTGACAGTTGTGGTATATGGTACTTACCTTGCTAATTACAGATTAGATGGGATGTTTTCATTGACCCCGTGGTCAAACAAGATCATGTGGGCCTTGGTTGGACATGTAGCTCCATAGTTACTGTTGATTCTTTGCGCCACCACTGTTGGCAGGTGACCATTACATCCTTGCAGGGTGGCGTAGCAGATGGTGATCGACAGTCGTTCACGGAAGGTGAATGATGAGATTTGAAACGCGAAGGTTTACGGGTCGACTCTCCGACAACGTCTGGAACATCAAACTTCGAAATTCGAACTTTCATAACAAACGAGCTCCGATATTAGCAGACCAGTAATACTTGGCTACATGACGAGCAGAACTCGGTAGGACACCGAAAAACATGCAAACCAAAACGAGGTTCCAGCAGATCGCCACAATATTAGTGTTGTTAAGCAGGTCTTTGGCTGCTTTTGGTCGGCTGAAGATACAAGCATTGATGCAGGGTGGGGAAGACACTACTCCGGGTTGAACACAAGGCAAGGCGGAAGCTGAACGCCGCTGCCATACACAGCAAGTTCTATTTGGGCCCAATTGGAGGACCGTGTCGGCCGATGAGGAGAAGCTCACATGTTCCTGTGGAGCTGCGAAAAGCCTTGGCCATTGGGACATGTGAGGTCTAGTGAGAGAAACGGGCCGATTCGTGAACATCGGACGCAGAGGGGGCAGTACGAGTACATCCAGGACCATCGATGACATGCGTAGATCCGAAATCATACTGCAGGGTTGAAATAATACTTTTAATGATTTCTTTCAAATAACGAAGCAGTGCAGATGACTACATGTAATTTCTTATCATCCAATCAGTACCAGGTGCCTCGGTAAACAATTGTCAACAAATGGGATACTGACCTCTCCATTTAAAGCGCCCTTGACTCCTCTCGTTCAGACCGTCATCACAAATCATATTCTTTGAAATGGCATATCAGTACCACAACGACCTCCTTGCCCCTTACCTTGCTTTGCCCCAGGGCGACAAGGTCCAAGCTGAGTGTGAGCTGCTTTTGCTCTCTTATCGATTTCAAAAGAAGTTTTCTGATCCAAATCTCAATCTACAGACGTTTGGATTGATGGCGATGGCGGTCTTCGTTCAAAGACCACGGTCGGTCATCGCGAATCATTGTCGATCTAGTAATATATATTGATCTTCCAATTCCAGACTGTGAGCAAGAAGGTCACTGATATTGGCCAGCTGCGCATCTGGGATTTCGATGGTTCATCCACAAACCAAGCCCCAGGCAGTGACTCAGACGTCTATCTCCGTCCCGCCGCTATTTTCAAGGATCCTTTCCGAGGTGGTGACAACATTCTTGTTCTTGCCGAGACCTACAATAATGACGGCACCCCCAATCGAACCAACTACCGCCACCACACTAAGAAGGTCATGGATCTCGCAAAGGACGCTGCTCCCTGGTTTGGTCTCGAGCAGGAATATACCCTTTTCGATGCAGATGGCACGCCATTCGGCTGGCCGAAGGGTGGTTTCCCCGGACCCCAAGGCCCGTACTACTGCGGTGCAGGTACGCTTCTTTTAGCCGCCCAGATGTCCTCATCGTTAATTTCGCTTCGTTTTTAAGGAACTGGCAAAGTTATTGCTCGTGACCTCATCGAGGCTCACTACCGTGCCTGCCTATACTCCGGCGTGAACATCAGCGGTATCAACGCTGAAGTCATGCCCTCCCAATGGGAGTTCCAAGTTGGCCCTTGCGAGGGTATCTCCATGGGTGATCATCTCTGGATGGCTCGTTACCTGCTCGTCCGCATTGCCGAACAGTGGGGCGTCAAGGTTTCCTTCCACCCTAAGCCTCTTGCAGGGGACTGGAACGGCGCTGGTTGCCACAGCAACTACAGCACCAAGGCCATGCGTGAGCCTGGAGGTATGAAGTACATTGATGAGGCCATCGAGAAACTTTCAAAGAGACATGCTGAGCACATCGCTGTCTACGGCGAGGACAATGACCTCCGTCTCACTGGCCGTCATGAGACTGGCCACATCGGAGACTTCAGTTCTGGTGTTGCTAACCGTGGTGCTTCCATCCGGGTGCCAAGGCACGTTGCTGCCCAGGGTTACGGATACCTAGAGGACCGTCGCCCTGCTTCCAACGTTGGTCAGTATATCATCTTTCTGCTCGTTTGTCCCGTTATTAACTTGTATTTTTCTGAATTAGACCCATACCGCGTGACTGGCATTATCGTAGAGACCACTCTTCTTGACAAGTAGAAGTTTTTTTTCGCTGTACTTTACTACATCTGTTTTTGTTGGGACGCAGTCGAACCAAAAAGGCCTGTATGAAATCAGTAATAATTTGTTCCGGTGCTTATGCGATGTGCACTATCAGTGACTGCTTTTTACACTCGGGAATACCGCAACTTAGGTGCGTTACTAATGGAATGACTTCGCTCCGTGGAAACAAACAGCTGTTTGTTAGTAAGACTACCACTAGTCAACCCTTGCAGATCTCACGCTATAAATATTATCCAACCAAGGATCATTGGAGTGTTAATGTGCCCCCATTCTTAGGTACTTGTGGCATGCTGGAGCTTGGAAGGGTAAAGCGTGCATAACAACAACAGTCCATTTTACATCAAATATTTATAGTCTTGTTACAGAATAGCTATAGGCACGAGCTGAATTTATTTATTTCGTTTGTTTGGTGTTGTTAGGATCGAAAGGCCTTGATTGCTTAAATCGGTCAGTCCCAAACGCTATCGCACTCTTAAGAAGTTAGCAATGTTATGGATCCGCAAGACAGAAAATTAACTCTACCTGCCTTTCTCAAAGTCCTCACGAGCAACAATGTGCCTGTACCCAAAGCAATGGCGGTGGCCAGCAAAGTGTTCGTCTGTTCAATTAGCAAGTCTGTATGAATAACTGTGATCTCAGGTACAAGGAATCCAATACGGCTAGCCTCCTTGCGCAACTTACAGATCTGAAGCTAAAAGTCAGTGGCGTGGAAGACAAGGAAACGCGGAAACTCGTGCTAGCTGCGGTTCGCAAAGCCGGGTACATTGCGCAGCCCTTGCGGCCGGGTTCGGAACCGAAACCAAAAAGTGACAGATCCAAGCGTTTTGATGGACAGCCCGTAGTAGGTCCGTCTGAACCGAGGGTTGCGAATGCAGTGCAGGTCGTGGTGAGTCCACGTTCCGTTGCATAATTTGCGTGCTAAATTACATAGACCACGCCAGTCAAGCGGAAGCGGAAGCGGGACGACGACTTACTAAACGAGCTCCTTCCAGACGGACCTCCGGACGAAGCTGCTGCGTACGGCAGCTTGGAGTTTAATGAGGTATTAGATGAGACGGTACCGTTCAATTATCCACTCGTTCAATCAGATGTGTTCAGCACGTGTCTTTTTAGGTTCTCAACACGAAGTTTACGGTTGTGAATCGTGCGCCATTGATGACAGCCTGGGCAACTGTAGTTGCGGAGCGCTTAGGATTTGAGCGGGAGGAAGCGCTTAGCATTGGTACGTACCAGCCAGTTGGCATGGTGGATGCACTCAAACGTCACGAAGCTTCCGTTTATACTGAAATGAATGCAATATCAAAGGGCGTGTCCTTAGGTCTCTTTGACAAATCACGTGAGAAAGAGATAGAACCTATCAAGGATAGCACACAACCTTATGTCGACTTACTAGGAAGAAGGTACGCTTCTTGGCAGGTCTTGGCGTCTTTTACTGACAGCGTGATTGTTGATAGAATGTATGTCCATCTGTCTGTCTATGTACACGTTCTAACGTTCTGTGGCCATTCTGCCAGACCCCTGTATCGGACACAGAACGAGACATGGCGTGCTCTGGACAACACCTCGCCGGCTCTCCCCAGTACAGCATTTTCGTATATATCTCGTGCGTTTCGACAGACGACTCCGTACGTCATTGGCGCCCTTCGATTGTTGGCCGAAAGTTTCCCGCCCCCAGAGCTCAATAACAAAGGTTTTGGATTGTATGCCGAATTCAGACCTGATGTAGATGGGTGGGGTAAGCGTGGCGAAGTGCGTTGCGAACAAATTCTATCACTCCGGAAGAAGGACAGAAGCACTGTCGCTGAGACCGCTGTGAAAGGCGACGTTGTAAAGCTGGAAGCTAATCACGATTCGAGACCAGCTCAGGGTGCGGGTGGGATACAATCTGGTACGTCGGAAGGACCGGAACACAAGAAAGCACGAACGATGACCCTGGAGGAGTACGAAGCTGCATTGGATCAGGATGACACATTTGATGATGTAGACCTGAACTTTGAATTTTAATTCAGCAATGAATCTGATTCAATTCGGATTACCATAACGCCATGTTGTCGTTACAGAGCATCGGCAGAACACTTCTGTATTCAACAAGTCCCCTTCTTGGCGGTGTCCAAAACACCGGTGCCATCGACTGCGTCATTGGGTGTAGTGCGATGTTGATCGGCTTTCATCATGATTGCACTACCCTTACCATATTTTCGACATTACAGCCCAATGGCGGTGGTGAGGGTGCGTCTAGGAGGCGACTATTCCATGGACAGAGGACTTTGGAAGAGTAAAGCGACGCGTTATCTTCTGCGTTCAAGGGTGCGCAGTGGCAGCCTAGATGGCAGGGGTAAGGCATCTGTTTGTGGCATTTTCCAATTTTTTCTGTGCATTTCTGACTTTTCTGGTGGCGTGTCGATAAAATTTTATATTATTGACCTCGGATGAACTGTGATGCTCCCCTGGTCAGTCGTCTCTTGCAATCAAACATCCACATACTGGGTGTGTCGCCTCACACACATTGTACTTTCTTCTTCTGACCAGCTGCATACAACAAATGTCCCGGGAATATCAGTGATAGATGCAGTGAGTATTTTATTTTGATACCTGCGTTCCCGTCCAGTAAACTGTACTCTGATGTAGGGGACTCTTAAGCAGCCCATCAATTCACTATAATGACTGCCACAGCTGTGAGTTTGTTCGGAGTGTGTGATCCTCCGAGGTTGATCGCAAACCGTATTTGTTAGGCCATATTGTGTACGTCGTACTATATTGAGTATGGTCGTAGCTGTGATACTGAGCGGTGCCATGGTTCAGGCGGTGAGCTCATTAGCGAATACCAGGGGAGCTTTTTCTCCCCGACACCTATCTGTGTGCTGTGAAACAATAATTGTTGTTGGAATTCACGGGAAGTGCTTTACAGCAATCCAGACCGCGAGAGATGGTGCAAAGACTTTCCATACAGTCCCGAGCCATGGAATCTAGGAGTAAGATGTCCCCCTCAAAGTCACAGTGTTGATGAAAACTCACGCGGTCTACCGTCACTTTTCGAGGTAACAGGTTCGTTGGGTTATCTCCAGTGATATCGACGGTATGCAGACCTGTGACTATCCTTTACATGTCACCATGGTTTATGATTTCTATAGGACTTCTATTCGCTGAGCGTTCAGATTTATATTGTGTTAGTTGGATCTTTCGGCTCGTGCAGAAGTTTGTGCTGGGACCACGCCTGATGCTTAGCCTCCGAGGATGTGAACGTTAAGCTCGTAAGTCGACTCCGATGCAGAGACCGACATGACTTCAATTGTTTTCCAGGAGTAGGCCGCCGCCCGCCCGCCATGTGCACAATGCACATGTAATACTGTGTAGCACGAGAAATGTTCGATATGACGAACTTTTCTTGAGCACACCCTATATCAGGGGGCGGCCGGGAAAAGTTTTGTCGTGGTATGTGATATATATTAGTTATCCGGTGTCAAAGTCAACATGCATCAGGAAAGAAGTAATTGATTCCCGTTGCAACATTATGTGAACAAAACCCCCTCGTGCTCGAATATTTCTAT
Organism: Suillus fuscotomentosus; assembly: GCF_016647785.1. Lineage (NCBI taxonomy): Eukaryota > Fungi > Basidiomycota > Agaricomycetes > Boletales > Suillaceae > Suillus > Suillus fuscotomentosus. The sequence continues at coordinate 735,976 of NW_024539515.1, forward strand.
GGACGATGAGGTCGCTTCAAGCTGGCGTATCCGATATATAAATTTATTGGCAGAGCGAGGTATAATATTGCTAGGGGGATATACTGCTCGACGGTGCCAAGACATTACGATCTCTGGTCACCGGCTACCGTCATGGGGTAATACTCAGGCCTCAGGCCCAGGCTCGTCTGTTACTATATGGCCCTCGTGGTCCTGTCGAATGCCATGGGCAACACAAATTAACAAAAACAATTTTGGGCCCAACCGGGAATTGAACCCGGGACCACCCGCAGCTTCAACACCTTGTGTTGGGGATCGCTCCCGAAGCGGGTATCATACTACTAGACCATTGGGCCTTGGATTAGGGCCCGCCATTGATTCATATGACCACAAGGAGAGAATTCGGTTTATTCTCCGACGGTGCGCAATTTGACCCCCTCAGTCTTTCATCTCGAGTGAGGACGACATTATGGCATGCAGCTGGAACCATGCGGTCGCGAAGTCTGTTGTGCACTGTAACGGGACGGACTGCAAGGGAAACCAAGGCCAGCCCTCTATAGCGGGAGGCTACGGCTCTATCTATGCAGGACTGACTACGACACACCGCAGGACTACCAGCCAGGACCCCTGCTACTCCCGATCTAATCTGTCCTGTCAGAGCGCCCCGAGTATGCGAAGACCTATACCTGAATCTCGGTGTCTGGATATGGGCCGCCACTAAGGAACTACGGAACACATGGGAGGTAGTCCTGACTGGAGGTTCCGTGCAATTATCTGCGACAAGCCTACCGTCGCGACTCGAGGAGAAAGACATGGAATACGCCTTCATCACCGAGGTGCACATTGATATCGTTCAGCCACTGCTCATAAAGGTGCAGTCTACGGTGGAAGGCGCAAGTGGAATATGATCTAGTGTACAGAGGAAAGCGCAGACGAAGAGTATATATAAAGCGACTTGAACACTGGACTGGGACATAATGATATCACACTGATGAACTCAACATTGAATATTGAATACTATATAACAGCCATGAATATGATCCATTAATGCACCGTTCATAGCATAAATGAGTGTTCTGGAAATCGTACGTGACGGCTGCGAAGCCTATCTACATCTAGTGCCACATCTATACAGCATGTCAGTCAACCCCACATCCCGCACCTGTTGCGTAGTACAAAGACTACGAAGACAATTTAAAGTTTTTTGATGATAGCATTGGTGAATTCCGATGTCGTTGCCGCACCTGCAGATGAAGCAATGGGAAAACGAGTCTCGATAGATCACGGGGTATTACTCACCACCCATATCTGCGGTCCTGACCTCTCCGGCATTGATGACATCGAAGGTCGCGCTTGCAATACTGTTGGCAATGGAATCGAGACTGTGGGAGGAGAGTGTAAGAATTATGGGAACAAGGCCATACCGGAAAACATACCCAAGATGTCTGAGCATCATGGTGGCACTCAAAATCATAGCAGTAGGGTTGGCACGGTTGGTGCCCATAATATCTGATGCAACGTGTCTACATCCAGGCTCGAAGAGGGCATAGTCCTGAACAAATATTAGTACCAAGTGGAACCAAATCCAAGTGTGCGACATACACGGCCGATGTTGCATCCTGGAACAATACCAGGTCCGCCGACAAGTGCGGCGCCAATGTTGGAAATGATGGCACCGTACAAATTGGGCATGACCATGACATCGAACTGGCCAGGTTTGGCCACCAGTTGCATGGATCTAGGTGGTATTAGCCGACCGGAGCGGAAAGGGGAGAGAAGCCTTACGTGTTGTCGATAATCATATCATTAGACACGATGCCTAGAGATTTATACTCCTCCGCAATTCGACGGAAGGTGTTCAAGAAAAGACCATCACCAAGCTTCATGATGTTGGCCTTGTGCACACAAGTCACTTTCTACAAAAGAGTGCTTGTCAACACAGCTCAAACCGGAAATGAAGGTCACAACCAACCTTGCGGTTGTTCTTGAGGGCAAAGTCAAAAGCGAAGCGCGTGATACGCTCCGCCTTGGCCCTTGTGGAAACCTTCAGACTTTCCACTACACCAGGATAACTCTGGTGCTCCAAGCCAGAGTATTCACCCTCGGTGTTTTCACGAATAATAGCAAAGTCGACGTTGGAGTGGCGTGTGGGGAATCCAGGGAGAGACTTGCACATCACAACAGATGCATAAATATCGAGTTGTTGACGCATGGCAACGTTCCATGAGATATGACCGGTTTGAGAGATTGGCGTGAAGAGAATACCTATGACGACAAAGATGAATGTTGTTTCTTTGTGTCTGTGACTCAGTAGGAAGAATAACTTACCCTTGAGACCAACTCTGTTGCGCTTGAGACTTTCCATTGCCTGCTTGAAAAGATCCTCCCCTGCTGAAGATACACCGGAGACATCATACTGCTCCCACTCGATGGGCGCATTTACATGCTCGAAGATCTCCTTGACAGAGTCTGTGATTTCACCGCCAATACCGTCACCGGGTATGAGGGTAACCTGAATACGCTCGATACCAGCACTATATCCAAGGGTAGATCCACGCACCGTATATACGCCGCCGTACTTGGTCGGTAGCTGATGATAGCATCGATACGATAAGTTCGGTAACGCTATTCGGTTGGGCGCGGAACTTACTCTTTGCGTGACTTTTGGAAAACCAGCCGAAAGAGTGGTTATAGTTCGCTTGAAAAAAAAGTGAACATCACGCCATATCATAAATGCAATTACCTACCGACTGCTGAAGAGCAGGGCGGGCCACCGCCGACAGAGCGTTGCGGAACATTACTTACAGATGTTGTGGAATGAAGGAGAGAAACGGAGAGTTGTCGTACAGCTAGCGGGTCGGTTAGTTGTGGTTTTAGACATAAATTGTAGGAAAAATATGAAGAGAGGCGCCGCGCCGTGTAATCGGTTCACTTCATTTATTTCGATTCCGCGTTCGTCCGTGCCAAAATTGCTCCCATTTCACTCACTCTCTCTCCTTACAAGTCCTCCTCCCTCAGTTTCATTTCCAAAAGGCTCAATGGCTGCCGCCCGTACTGCTTTTTCTCGTGTTGCTCCTGCTATCGCAAATGTTCGTGCACGTCCTTCGTTGGCTCTAAAACGTGCTGCTTTCGCTCGCGGATATGCGACAGCAAGTGAAAACTCGGTAGGAGTTGCGCGTCATTCTCATGTATCATGGCAATTCTGAATCATTTCGTAGATGACAGTCCGTGACGCACTCAATGTTGCTATGGAGGAGGAGATGGTGCGCGACGAGAATGTCTTCATTCTCGGTGAAGAGGTAGCTCGCTACAATGGTGCCTACAAGGTCACCAAAGGTCTTCTTGACAAGTTCGGCGAGAAGCGTGTCGTTGATACTCCCATCACTGAGATGGGTTTCGCTGGTATTGCTGTCGGTGCTGCACTCTCAGGTCTACGACCAATGTAATACACTCTTTTCCTTCTGGCGTGTTTTTCTCATTGTCTTGCTTACAGATGCGAGTTCATGACCTTCAACTTCGCCATGCAAGCCATTGACCAGATTGTCAACTCTGCTGGAAAGACTTACTACATGTCCGGTGGAAACGTACCCTGTCCCGTTGTCTTCCGTGGCCCCAACGGTGCTGCCTCTGGTGTCGGTGCCCAGCACTCCCAAGACTACGCAGCTTGGTATGGTTCAATCCCTGGTCTCAAGGTTGTCAGCCCTTGGAGCGCCGAGGATTGCAAGGGTCTTCTCAAGGTTATTATTTTCTACAGTTCTCCGTTTGTGTGGCTAACAACTCTAATAGGCTGCCATTCGAGATCCTAACCCAGTCGTATTCCTCGAGAATGAGATGATGTACGGTGTTACCTTCCCCATGTCTTCAGAGGCCATGTCAGACAACTTCACCATTCCCATCGGCAAGGCAAAGGTCGAGCGTGAAGGAACCGATGTCACTATCGTGGCACATAGCAAGATGGTCACTCACAGTCTAGAGGCCGCTGACATTTTGGCAAAGGAGGGTGTCAAGGCTGAGGTTATCAACCTCCGTAGCATTCGTCCTCTGGATATTGACACCATCAAGGCATCAGTCAAGAAGACCAACCGGTCAGGCAGTCATTTAGCTTAATGGATTGTTACTCAACTATTGCGTTACAGTCTACTTATCGTCGAGGGTGGTTTCCCCGCCTTCGGTGTTGGTTCCGAAATCTGTGCACAGATCATCGAGAGCGAAGCCTTTGACTACCTTGATGCTCCAGTTGAGCGGGTAACTGGTGCTGATGTCCCTACACCTGTACGTGTCATACCCTAACATGACTACATATCAATACTAATACTTTTTATTAGTACGCCACCAACCTGGAGGCACTCGCATTCCCTGATACATCTGTCATCGTCAAGGTCGCCAAGCGGGCACTTTACAGGACCAACTAGGCACACTTATACTTTTGTCCACTGCATTTGCTTTCATAATTACACACTCATGGGCGTTAGTAGTCCCCTAGCCGCAATAGATATATCACCCGTCTAAATTGGACATGGTCAGACCGGCCTCCGTGGCCGGTCTGTACAAGTTGCTCTCTTGCCAAGTCGTGGGGTTAATTGCTCACACCATGTCACCTGTCAGTGTCATGAGTTACTGAAACGTTGAAGGTTTGTTTCAATTGCGCCATGTGATGAACCTCCGATTTCTCCCTCAAGTGAGAGTGTTCAGCTATAAGGTTTCCTAATAATTTCCCTATCGGGACCCGCGAGTCCTTGAAATTTATTGGACTCATGCTTCTCTTCGCCCCTGTGGGCATACGAGCATCAACAAGTGGTACTAGGCTACCGTCGCGGCATGTCCAGTAGACACCAGTGGCAGCAAGCAAGTGTTCATGAAAAATGATTCGATGTAAGCTGCAGCTGTGGACCATACAAATCCATATGGATATGATCGGTGCGAGTTGTTCAAGAGGACATGATATTTCTACAGTCACATTGTTAGGCCTTCCTCCACTTCATCCGATTCTCGTCCTAATTATGATTAATTTTCATCATGATTTGTTCGCTTATAAGTTGAAGTTTAATTTACATTCGCACCGGCCTAACTGGTCGTGTCATTTGTCTAGTCCGAATCGACCCGACCATCAAGAGCGTCCACGTAAGATCGACGGACCTCTGGTTTTCCATTCCCATCGGAAGGGATCCAGCCTGTGACAATGATCACGATCGAAGCGGTCAATGGAACGTATAAAGTTTGTACCTGACTTGATGTCATTGACAACAGCAGTATGACAGTACAAACACGACAGTTTTGCAGAAGACCTGATAGAAAACACACGTTATTTCATGTGATATACAACATCACCCGTTCGATACACACTTGTTACTAATCGCCACCTTCCACAATTTCTTGGGTATCACTACATGCCAAGTCGGATACGAACTGCGTTCGCATGGGCTTGCAGCCCTTCGCAGTCTGCCAAAGTCACTACGATAGGTCCCAACGTCTGTAGTCCTTCCATAGTGACCTCCTGCGACGTTATGTGCTTCTGGAAAGACTGTGTATTGACGCCGCTGAACTGACGTGCATATCCGTTTGTGGGAAGGGTGTGGTTCGTGCCCGAAGCATAGTCTCCGCAACTACAGTCATACGATCAACAGAAGGCGTGTGTCTCATGAATATAACTACTTGCCTTTCGGGAGAGTACGGCCCTACGAACACGCTGCCTGCATTTTTTACGTGATCGACCCAAGCTGGCGCGTCCCTCAAGTGTAAAATGAGATGCTCAGGAGCGTAATCATTTGAAAATTCCATGGCAATATCGGTCCCTTGTGTTTTCACGATCAAACTTTTTGCCACGCTTTCACGTACGATGTCGACACGACCTAAGGCGTGCGCTTGTTTATCCACCTCTTTTTCGACTTCTGCGAGCATGGTCTCCGAGAGAGATGAAGCGACCAAGACAACTTGAGAATCGATACCATGTTCAGCTTGTGAGAGTAGGTCGGCCGCGACAAAAGCAGGGTTACATGTGTCATCTGCTATCACCTTGAGGGGAAGTACCGTATTCGTTAGTCTTCCAAGGACAACGAACACGGTACGTCCGCAGTTGAAAAACCAGAGCTACTTACCAGTACCTCGGATGGCCCAGCAGGCATATCTATTGATACCAGTGCATCCGTATCATTTTGTACGAGCATCTTCGCAGCTGTAACCCATTGATTCCCTGGCCCGAAAATCTTGTCAACTTTTGGAACAGTCTCTGTGCCATACGCCAGAGCAGCAACTGCTTGAGCCCCACCGGCTCTGAGGATGGCATGTGCGCCCACTTTATGAGCAACATAAAGTACCTCCGGGGAGATACTTCCATCAGCCCTGGGCGGCGTAGCCATGACGATTTTTTCACAGCCAGCGACTTGAGCTGGGACACCCAGCATAAGTGCCGTGGAAGGGAGAACGGCAGTACCCCCTGGGACATAAAGTCCCACCCGCGCGATGGGACGGGCAAAGCGGGTGCATGTCACCCCTGGCATAGTCTCCACAACAAGTGGAGCGCCGTCAATTTGAGCGGCGTGGAATTTGTAAACGTTGCTGTAAGCAGCGTCAATAGCATCGCGTACAGCAGGATCGAGGTGCTGTGCTTCTGGTGCAAGAGGGTAAAAGGGTGGAAGGAGAAGTGGGGTATCCAATTGAGCCTTGTCAAATTTGGCGGTGAGCTCACGTAGAGCAGAGTCTCCGCGAGCGCGAACATCATCAACTATAGGCTTGACCTTGGCAATCATTTCATCAGATCTGAGGACAGGTCGCTTAAGAAGCTTGGCGCGGTCCTCGAGGGATACAGCAGATATATCAACTGTCTGCATTTGAATGGGCCCATTTCGGTCAAATGGCGGCTTGCTAGAGGGTGTCGATGAAGCTCTCGGCGCTTCCGCCTTGGGTAATTCTGCTTTGGGGGGCTCAGCCTTGGGCAGCCACTGTGGCTTCGCATTTCCTGGCCTTCGACTGATCTTCATCGCCTTCTTGTCTAGTGAGCGCTCAATATCCCTGATGCTCACACCAGCAGCAACACAGCGTGCTAGGGTAAAGTAGATGAGATCAGCAGCTTCAAACGCCACTTCCTCCTTTGTCTTTGCGCGACACAGTTCATCGGCTTCTTCCGTTATTTTTGCTTTCAGGAGCTCCTCGTCATTAAAAAGCTGGCGAGTATATGAACCCTGCGGCGCGTCAACTAAACGCAAGGCCAAAGTACGCTCGAGAGCGGCGAGTCCGTCTAAATCGCCGAAGCACGAGGCGCGGTTAAGGTGACAGAAACCAGCGCCATGCTGTACCACGCTAAACTCGAGCGCATCGGTATCGCAGTCTACGCGAATGCGCACTACGTCCTGCGTGGCCCCGGAGGTCTCGCCCTTGCGCCATAAACCGTGCTTTCTTGAGTGATATACCCCTTTGCCTGTGCGGATTGACTCAGCAACCGATTCACAAGACGAATAGACGAGGCCTAGAGAGCGTTTGCCCTGAGGATCAGAAGATACTACTGTTGGGAAAAGTCCGTCAGAGCGATCTGAAACAATTGGTGCAAGGAATGCATCTGCGATGCTAATCATTGTTTGGGAAGTAGAGCCGAGGGTGAGCTGGGAGAAAGGAATGACAACAGATGCGCCAACGGCTGCGAGTTTTCTAATGATTGAGGGTGTGGGGAGGTCAGGTGCTAAAATATGCACTGCTGCGCCGACGAAGAAGCGTGATACGGAGTGGACAAGGTCTACATCAAAGCCAAGGCCACTCGAAGAAGAAGTTTTAAGCAAGACGCCAGACACAGCGTTGCGAACGGAGTCGGAGACAGCGCTCACGTTAGCAACATCGAGGAGAAGGAGTAATCGATGAGGGGGCACCGTCCCAAGCAGACTTTTGGCAAGAGAAAGAGGCACAATGGCCTTGTCGGCGCTATTATCAAGGAGGGTGATGATTTCATTGACATCGGTAGATGTACTATCTTCCACAAGAAAATAACGGATTGTGCTTTCCGGGGTTGATCCAGATCTGGCGATAACTGGAGCAACACGCGAGACTGCGAGGAGGAGCTCCTCGTCGACAGGTTCGCTGTCGAGTAAAGCAAGAAATGGGAACATGACAAAACTTGACAAGAAGATTGACGCGGATAGATGGATAATCTTGACTTCTTTTAAGTCTTCATGTCATGTACATTACAAATGCCTGCTGTTCAACGGTCCAATAGTGTAGCGGTTATCACCCAAGATTCTGAAGCACGATTTCTTGTGACCCAGGTTCGATTCCTGGTTGGACCTACATTTTTTCCCGTTCTGATACTTAGGTAAGCGCTCTCGATTTCCTAATTTCCAAAGTTGGCTTGCCAAGACAGATCCTGCACACTCAGGTGATGCGGCTGATGCCACATTCTTCAGCCAGCAGAGAAGGAACTACAACTTCGGATAACTCGTTACAGACTCCAAAGATGTAGCATCAGAGTTATCACTGAATAAGGGGGCGTGCTGTCAATCACATGAGTTAGATACTTATGGAACGGAGCAGGTAATGTCTTTCTCACTTCAAGTTCACTTTCGCTATAATCTTTTCGTGCAGTGACATGTGAGGCCTGAGGCCTGAGGGGTCGGCACGGAGGCCGGAAGATAAGCTATTATATTGCCTGTTCTATTTATCAAATCTGAGTTCATGTGCAAGGAGAATATGTCGGATGTCATCTGCAATGGTGTGTCGGTGATGCCGATGTCACTACTGTCCCGTACATAGTTTTCAAACTTCTTGTGAGAGAGTAGGCACATCTTATGATGGCTCGCTTGTGCGTACGCTCACACAGCTTATCTGACTTGGAGGACTTCCATTCACCTTATCTGAAGACTTCTATCCACCTTATCTGAAGACTTTCATCCACCTAGCCCCCCCGCAAGATGTCTCCTCAGGTGAGGCTGCGTTACGACTGCAGGTCGACTCCATACTCACCTAGTCATTCTCAGAATATACGCATCGACGTTCACCATCATGTCTTTCTCGACGCTGAGAAAAAGCAAAGAAAGGCTTGGAAGTAGGCTTCCGAACACCAGAGGAAAATCTACCGTGGACACCACAGATTAGTTTGGCTGCAATGGACAGGCTGGGTGTTCAAACAACGATTCTCTCTCCCCCTCCAGTCTCATCCAGTGGAGCGGAACACCGCGCGGAAGTGAGAAAACAGAATATTTACTCATCGCAATTATGCGCCACATATCCTGGAAGATTCGGATTTTTCGCTTACCTCCCCTTCCTGGATGATGTTCAAGGTACATTTTCCTGTAAAGCTTCCTTCCGCGTTGTTGGTCTTACGTCCTTTGCGAAACACAGGTACGTTAGAGGAGATCGCCTTCTCCTTTGACGTTCTTGGTGCAGATGGAGTGGCCCTGATATCGAGCTATGGGAATGGCAGTTCTGCGAGTACGGCGTTTTGAATTGCAATGCGCTACAAACAATGACACAATGATGCCTTAGAATATGTCGCCGACGATTTATATGATCCCATCTGGGAGGAATTAGACCGAAGACATGCCGTCGTGTTTTTGCATGGCGCTCAGACGCCTTCCTCTACTCCTTACCCTCATCCGTGGCTTGGCGTGCCAATTTCTGAGGTGAGTTCGGTATAATCAAAATAAATGCTCTTGCTCACTCTAAGAAGGTCCCCAACGAGACGTACAAAGCTGCTGCCCACCTCGGTGGTCAGCGGAAAAAAGCGACGCTTTCATAACGTGAACATAATCCTCACTCATCTGGGCGGGAGCACGCCATTTCTTGCTCCACGTGTTGCTGCCCTTTCACATTACATGGGCTGCCCGTTGACGCCGGACGAGATCATAGAAGATTTCAAGAGCTTTTATTTCGAGACTGCTCTTAGCGCGCACGAAACGACGCTTACCGCAATGGCGACATTCGTACCGTCCGACCACCTCCTCTTCGGAACTGATTTCCCAGGTATTTAGCTGCGCGATGCATTACATAATTGATAGTGATCCTGTTTTTAGCCGTGAGTATCAAGACAGTCGAGTGGTACACACAGAACTTGGAGAATCATTTCGCCGGAAGACCATTGGACCTCGCTAATACCATGCATGAAAATGCTCTTAGGCTCTTTCCAAACCTAGGAAAAAGTAAAGACGTTTCCAACGGTGGACAGCAGATCAACGACGGGCCATAACACGCTGTAAATTTGTGAAAGGATGCATTGAAGGCCGTACAAAGTGATGAAGTATGCAAAGGATCATAAATTCGATCTAAGGTAGCAGAAATGTAAATGGATGTCTATACACCGAGCCTGTGCAAAACATCAACCCAGTCACGAATGAACGAGATCCAAAAAAACGTACCTTCGCTTGCTATGTTCATAGACAACATATGATATAGAGACTGAAGGAATGACCTATGACATTGATTAGCGTGGCAGCTACGCCGTAACTCACAATAGTATACCTTCGCTAATGTCGGGAATAGTCCGCGATAAAATCCTCTCCATCCATCCCGTTGATATGTCCTTGTCACTACGTCCCAAGGACCCTTATAGCGCTGTGGATGGCCTGACGAACCTGATGCCTGTAACCGCGTCCGTACCAAATTTAACGGATACACGCTCGTGGCACCTACACTCCCAGATATGCTTCCAAAGGCAAGAATAGCAAGCACACCAGGCTCGTCTCTCCCAGTCGATCGCAGATATGCCAACTTCAATGCCTCAAAGGTGCTCATATCAATCGCCGAGTATCTGTGGTTCGATTAATGGAATAACTTTGTTAAGCCATCAGAATATTTACGGGAAAACTCCAATGAGACCGATCTTGTCTCCTGTCAGATGGAAGGCAAGGTCACCAACAACGCAAGACGAACCGTCAAACCGCGGTAGAAGGCTCGGAAGCGGCCAAGTTGCCACACTCTCCGGGCAGCACCCACGAGGCTTCGTTTCTGGTCGCCTGTCGAACTCATCATTTGTGTCTGTAAGGCACATGTTTATTATATTGTCAATCTAGGAACTCCTTTGCTTCATACCTTCAGTGTCTCGATTGGATATATACCTTCATGGTGATGAGATGAAGGAACGAACAGAAGGAGGATCCATGTTTACTCACTAAGCTGGCTTGAAATTCCGCCAAGACCTCCGGAGAGGAAGCGACTTGTTCCGCTAATGTCCCTCGTGTCCTCCACACGATCCCAATATTGTGCGAAAGCTCGTTTCTGTAGATGTTAGGTCCAGATAGACCGCACGCCAGAACAAGGTACATACAGCCGATTCATACGTCAAGAATTTGATAGCCGATTCAGGGAATATCTTCAGCACGGAAAGGCCATTCCCCGTCCAGAACGCAAGTGCACCGCCTTCGGAATAGATGCGTGCAACTGCGCCTGCGATCGCTTTTAATCCTCCCATCCCTGGCTTAGGTTGGATCGCAGCGCCGCCCATCTCAGGAGGGCGAGTGATTAGGAAAATTTTCACACGATCAAAAGGCGCTGTACATGTTCGAGACACTTCGGCGAGTGTTAACTCACGGCGCAGTCAAGAGTCATAGTTGCGTACCAGCTCCTGCAAATCCACCAGCCATGAGAAACTTGAAAGCAGTGGGAGCTTGCAACCAATCATGGTGTTCCTCTACCTCGTCATCGAATTCGTCGAATTCATCATCTCCAATCACATCGGAACTGTCCCATAGTGATAGTAAAGGCTTGTCTTCCGCACTGAGACTGACGTCACCTGAAAATAATATTCATGCTTCGAATCATGGATGACGGGGATGAAATGTCAAACCTTCCATTGTGACCCGCGCCGCTCCCCTTCCATCATCTCCCATAAACCTCTTCACTTCGTAGTATTGGTATATCTCAGCAGCGGATGCCTTTCGAGGTAATAATAATAAGAAATCCCTGAACTCCCGAAAGTTGATCATATGTGAATGTGGCGACCAAGTCAGATACGTCATGAAGTCAGTCAGTGTGGACGGCGAAAGTGTTATCCCTGGAAAATGATAAGGGCGAGCCATGCAAGATCACACGAATCTCACCGGCTTTGTTCAATGCTAATGCCAATTCCTGCGCATCGAGGTGGCCATTGCCATCGAGATCCAGCTCATCGTGGAATATCGACCATAATTCTAAACCGCCTTTGTGAGATATACCCAGCACGCCGTAACACAAAGTACTCGCCAGCTTCCTTAATCTCGGCATACCGCCGAAACTCAGGCCACCTGATATGACTAGGTCGTTCATTCGTTATGTGACCTCCACACTTCCCAAGGAGCTCATCGTCATATACCTTCTTCATTTCCTCCGCTCTCTGTGCCGCCAGCGGGTCCCCAGCAGGAAGCATTCTTGATGCAGCTACTCCCGGTCCATGGTAGCTCGAATTAGGCAAATGCTTCCATAGTTCGTGCAAACGTCTCTCCCGCTCCTCCTTTCCCTCCTGCTTTCGAAACTCGAGAAGATTGTGTGGAACCGGATGAAAGGGAGGAGGGTCGGACCTCAGTCGCGGGATGAATGGCCGATCATGGGCACCGGTGAGACAGGACTCGTAAAGTTCACGGCTCGTGGGGTGTTTTTCTGGAGCGTCCGCCATGAACTCAAGCCGGGCGAGATAGATAGATTGTGATGCCCGATTACGATAGTCAGTGTAGAATTCATGAAGACATTCTACACGTTTTTGAAACGTTCAGTTGGCGTAGTATAGACCAATAGAAAACTGATGGAGTTCTGTTTACCACTGCTTGCCGAACCAAATTTAAACCGGTCATAGTACTCCCAGAGTCCCAGTCACTTGGCAGATTCTGTCAAACAACTGTTGCAAATCAGTCGTGAAAAATGTGCTGCATAGTCTTTACAAAGAAATGGTAGTGTAAGAATGCACAAATGAGAAGTACAGTAAAGTTACAGTAAAATAGTTTCATTATCCATCAGAGTCCCAATAAACATAGCAAATGCACAAAGAAGACCAAGTTCCCACTACATTACAGACAACATAGACCAGATATGAAACGCTTGAAGCCACTTGCAACCGACTGCCACCAACTGCGCTTTGCACGACCAGCGGCGTCTCGATCAAGGAGGGCAGCAGGGAACTCAGAGGCATCCCGAGTAATCTCTTTATTGATCAGGCCTTGAGCAGAGGGAGTAGCAGTACCCTCGGTCCATTTCTCAGAATTAAGAGTAAAATTAAGAGTCGAGTTGAGAGTAGAGGGACGCCTATCGTGACCAGGAGAGTACGTGGGAGGTTGAGAATACTTGTCATGCCCAGCATGATTAGAAGGAGAGGAGACATCGAAGTGAGCCAGCACACTTGCAGGGGGTGTCGGCAGCGATGGCTTGGGAGGTACAGGCGGAGGTCCTGACTTCTCAATCGAGATCAGCGGAGCCGCGTCATGGTCTTGTTCACGAGAAGCCAAGGGAAGTGTGGAGTGGGGTGCCTTGCGTCAGTTGTCAACCCAAAGTACTTATTCAAAGGTAAGGCACATTACACATACTAGTTGTGATATGATAGTAGGCGTTGGCGAGTCACATCCAGATCCAGCTGATCTGGGCCTCTTGCGTTGGTTGGGGATTGGGGGCGTCGGGGGGCGAAATTCCTACAGAGTATGAAGACTCGATCTGGAAATATTTGAAGTCTACACGCACCTCTTGATAAGACGGCTGCCGCGCCGTGGATCGCATTAGGTGTTCCCAAGGCGTGGGCGAATTGGGACGAGACACGAGTTCCTCGTCGTGGTAACTCTCAGTAGGTGTAGGAGGAGTAAAGTTCATAGTTCCTGATGTCCCCCAATCCTGTGATATATGAGTAAAGTTTGAATTCCTTGATCCAAGGATTAGCGTACAGGCGTTGAGGGTGACAGCCTTTCTGTGGAGGGTCCAGCATCGGTCCCATGAGCGTCGTGGCTCGATGGGCCCACGATTGTGATAATAGCAGGCAGGCCAGACGTCGCTCTGCCCTCTCTAGATACCGCCCGGTCAATTGCGGTACGCCAGTCGGGGGGCAGCTTGAATAAATGGGCGAATATTCAGCTCTTTTAACAAGGAACGTGTGTATGCACTTACAGGAGGAGCGTCCTGATTGATAGAAGTGTGTGAAAAAGAAAACCGTCTCGTGGAGCTCGTCGGCGAACCATGGGGAGAAGCCGGGGGCGAGGGAATGAATTTTGGGACGGGCTTCCTATAACTCGAAGTTCGGCTGGATAGCTTCGGTGCCGACATTGTGACAGAATAGACAAATGTGGTGGGAGACGGTGACTTATGTGCGGCGACCTCTTTAAGTCGAGACGTATGTGGCACCAATTATACCACAATTATAGCCTGTTGCTTTGCGTGGGCCTAGGATCAAAGTAGTCGTATAACAATTAAAGAAAATAATGATGAAAGAGAGAAAGGAACGGACTTCATATATAGAAACGCCTCGAGTTTATCCCGAGGCGGAAGTCATGAAGGCTTGGGAAATTCTCTCTCTTGTCAGCAGCCACGCTTTGGACGTACAGAAGGCTCACCTCATGTATACCGCACGTGTGGCTGCGTTTGACTGGCTACAGTCACAATGAGACAACCGATCGCGACGAGCGCGAATCCTGACAAACAGGTCAGAGGGGAGTCCCAAGTTGCAAAATTGTTTGCCACCGGCATTCATTGATTAGTCGAGGACAAAGAACGATTTCCGCAGCCGTAAAGTCTTAATAGCACGATTCATAAAGCATTGTGCTCACGTACCTGATCTCCAAGGATAACTCCGAGCTTGTAACTTGTTAGGCTGTGAGGAGTCTGGAGGGAGTGCACCCTGTACATTTCGGAGTCAGTTCACCCCAATTATGGCATATCCTCTATAATGAAACTTTCACTCTATTGAACTTTGACTCCGCACTTCCTAACTTTTCCCGATGTGCTTTACATCATACCCGATAAGCACAACGATATATATATCATGATGATCAGTGGAGCACAAGTTCCGTCAACATTTCCCGGCGCCCAAAATCCGCTGCGAAGTAACATAGAAAAAGTCGGCAAACAGTGACCACCCTAACAGTAAGACATAATGCCATTGGATCAAGAAGATGAATAACTATATGTCAGTGAATTGCGTAGCTTTGTATGCGATTGAATTGTACGAGGTACAAGTTAGGTCATTAAATGGCGTTACTCGATGAATAGACAGATGGAAGCAGTGCGTTAGTCGAAGTCGAAGGACATGTCGAGGGTGGGTAAAGTTGAATCAAGGGTATCAAGGTTATGCTTAATGGAGTCCAAGCCGGATGATAACGCATTCTCGTCGTGGGATTATGATTGTCGTTGCAGGCAAGACGGACGCAACCTCCCGGCTCCCGGATCCCGTCGTGAATAGATGAAGTCATAATCAATGTGATATGAAGCGCGGCAAATTCCTCAAGGAAGACTAGACTTCTCTTGGACGAGAGCTTCCAGCAGCTGCTGTTCCTCACGTTGCGTACGTGAGTGCGAAGATAACCGAACCTTCCATTCTTGTACCCATGTCCATCTTGAGACACGTTCCTCTTGACTGATGCTTGATCTATTAGATTGTGGTGAGGAAGATGCCGAGATCAAAGAACGCAGCCGCTCGCGTCCGAGGATGGGTGCTAGTGAGAGAAACGACAAAAACGCAAGTTTGACCAGAATGTCTGGTGAGGTCAGCAGTGACGAAACTGTTTGCTGGGATGGCGAGGTCGTGGATGCAACGGTTTGAAGGATATCACCGATCTGACGTCAATGGTTATTTGGGCACTCCAAGGTCAGTAAATCGAAATCCTACCTGACAAGTAACCGCCGTCCAAGGGAGGCACCCAATGAAGGCACCGAGGAGGCAATCGGAGATCGCAACACCACACACACCACAAGCGATGTTAATTCCCGACCAAGGCACCACGCCAACGAGGCGGAGGACGGACAACCGTGCCCAGGTCGGCGACTTTGATTTTTTACCAGGTTGACAAATTGGATTCTCCCTCCAAGGCGATACGGGTCATGTGGAGTGCACGAGGAAATAGGCGCGATAGGGCTGGTGCTAAAGGTACACACAAAAGAGTTGCAAAGATTGAACCCAGTGTAGTCAATGCAGAGAGGAGCAATGTAGCCAGAACAGGATGAAACAGAGCGCCCGCTAAAACATTCTATTTTTAAAAAAGGAGCCAGGTAAATCTATCAACCAAAAATAAGATAAGCTTCGATTTGCTCACCCAGATGACGCTGCCTGGGATCGACCAAGCATGCTTCCACACTGCAGTTACAGACAAGACGCCGATGACATGAGCTAAATGCAGCGGACCACTTTGCGAATATGCATGCAGCTCGCGGCCTAGCGCCGCAAGTTCGGGTAGCGTTCTCGGGAAAGCAACGGAAATGGGTAAGGAATAGAGGGACAACAGTACGGCCGCCGTTGTGAGCGGGAAAAGTAGCATCACCAGCAGTATAGGAGCGTGCACCTAAAATGGCCAAAGGATCAGATTGAGTAGGGTGGGAAGGGGTGTAGAACGAACCGACGGAGGGCGCCACCAGCGAGCATGCGTACGAGGTGCATCCTTGTCGTTAAAAATGTCACCAAATGTTGTCTGCTGCGAGGATGCAGATATTGGTAAAACCAATTCGTCCCTGCACGGTAGACTGCGGAGACGAAGGAGTAGACCAGTTTATAGAGTGAGTTGTGGGCACGTGCAAGAGATCTAAGAAACTGGATGCGATCACTGCGAACATGGAATGTTTCTGGTCCGGTTCAGGTGAGGCAAGTATTTGAGGAGAGGGTTCAAGATGTGACTTATCCACAGATGGTGTGGACGGTGTGGATGGTTCGGATTGCTGTATAGGGAGAATGAGTGAAGAAGAGCGACGTCTTCCCAACGTGTTTATGGTGAGTGCAGGACGTATGTTAGTTGAAGAAGCACGACTGCGATTAGGCGGTGGTACAGCCAAAGAGCCCATCAAAGTCACTGCAGTTAAGTAAAAGGGAAAAATGGGAAGGTTGAAAAAATAACAACTAAATATATAATACGTAAACTAGTCTGACGCAAACGCTCCGATCGGCACGTATGAGCAATCCCCGATATCGGTCGGCTATTGCAAGTTTTCACTCTAATATACACTACAATTGCAGTACTATCAGGTGCTATCGCGGACGTCGGCAGGTAACACGCAAGCACGCCGGACATACACAGCATCATGATCCGTCATCATCACTGTGTCCGACTTACTCAGACCTGTCGGACTACGTAATCCAACACCATCCGTGACAAGACTCTAGCTCCGTTGGTTCAAACGGTCGGCATCGGTGCATAGATGTCATAGCATAACATGGAAATTGTAGTAGGCACCTCTTCATAGTACACCGGAATGACCCCTCAATGCGCTCTCCTGCTCTCCTGGATAATGTTACCAAGCTCCTCCAATTTGCGCTTTGCACGAAGGAGTGTACCAAGCTAATCAATGTATCAGTCCGACATCCTAACGAGTACACTAGCACACCTACCCGTTTCTTCGTCAATTTTCTTGCCTTCTTATCCTGAATAGTCACATCAACGCATTTAAGAACTTGTTTAGCACACGATAAGATCAACGCACCTTGGCATTTCTCAACAACTCAAGTACTCGACGCTCATATGGCGCAAAGCCAGAAACTTCCCGCACGACAGACCGCACGAACTTGTTTTTTGTCGATTGAATGCCCTTGCGGTGGCTGGGGCGCGTGGTCTTAGGAATGGCGGTGGTAGGGTAGCCCTTGTTCAGGCCCTGGCGCAAGTCTATGTCGACATTTGCGATGAGCGGTACAAAACATTCAAGCAAGTCACTCACTGCTTCGTACCATTTTCTTCAGGTCTTGAGGATGTGCGGTTGTTATTGGCGTCCAAGTCTACCTTGCCTCTTTCCAGGAGTCACGTGTGCTGTATTGTGGCTGATGGTACTGTACAGTTTCTTTTCCAATATATTCCCACAACCTTTGACGGAGACATAAGGATTAGAACGTCGAAGACGTTGTATATGCAGTTTGTATGCAGCTGTACACTATTATGTGATCTATGCTGTGATTGCAGTCATGGATGCGCAAATAAGACATTCGAAACCTAGATAATCTGTGCAGCAAGTGTCATGAGCCCGCTCTGTCCCACAACACTCGTCTTAGTATTGCCGCACGACTTTCACCCTTCCTGTGGCACGCCCCGAGGTAACCACGTTGTCTTCTATATGAGGCACTGCAATGGACGTCGGCGATGTCCGCGCGGAAGAGGGGAGGTGGATGGGTGTGGGTGGCCGGGGTGAATCGGCGTATTGCTCACCTCGGATTAGGTGCCTCCGCGAGCCTCCTTCCTCTTCCTCTTCTTCTTCCTCCTCCTCCTCCTCTTCATCGTCTTCAATGGTTTCCTGTAGGAGGTAAAGCAGCTTGTATGAGTGAAAACGTCTCCGTGCCGAGATTATACCCTACCGCATCAAAGTCTTCCATTAGCCGATCGTCCTCATCAATGTCCTCCTCCTCATCATACTCATCGTCATCTATCCACCGACCCCTCCAGTCTACCATATCCAATTCATCTGGGCTCTCCGGTCTCACCCGTAACCATTGCATCCGGGGTCCAGTCTTGGCCCGTTCACTGACTTTGAAACCATATATTCGTGGTTGATAAAGATGGCCGGCAGGGCGTTTCTGCCCCCCATGCGGATTTGGATTGATAAAGGGTGAAGGTCGCGAAGAACTACTACCCGAGCCACTGTGTGGCGAGCGCCCGGGAGACATAGATGATCCGGGGGATGACGAAGGTTTGTAGAACGGCGCTGGGGCAAGTTCACGATAACTCTGGAAAAATAGGTGTGCAAATGTCGTTCCAAAGAAGGCCCCTACATCCCTCAAGATCTCGGTGAGAAGTACTAACGGTCAGTAGAGATACAGCTCACACACCATCGACCCCTTGGAAACGACTGCTCGGTGGTGCATAGATATCATTGCAATTTGGACAGAAAAGTTTGACTGTGTCAAGACCGGGAAGATCAGAACGACCGGAAGGAACTACATTGCAGCCCATGCAATATACACGCGGGCAGACGCCAAAGAGGGCATTTTCATACTTATCAACCTGTGAGAAAGGATGATCGACTCGATCAAGTGTGTTGGTGCACGATATGGTTGACTCACCATTGCTTGCAATCCAGCACGCGTCAGTATATAACGTTGATGTACTAGACCGTACAATAGTTCAGCTGATGCTTCGACGATTGACACGTCGGGTATTTTTGAGGAATCTTCGTCTCGGAGCGAATAAGATCGTTGCGCCACAGAATGAAAAAGGCGACGTACCAGGCTCCACGTCCAACACCATCTCCATTGCTTCCTTCCAGAATGGTACCATGGCATTCAAGCCGGTGAGGTTGAAATCATCCTCGATAAAATCTTCCGAGACTTCACAGAAGTACTCGTGGCCAGGCAGTGAGCAAAACCAGCTAATCCACGTAAGGGTAGATGTAGGAGTAGATGATGCTGAAAATGAACATGGAGTAAGTTAGCGAGCTGTCGATAGATTTCTCCAACTCCAAAAAAACGCGCAAAGAAAGTTACAACTTATGAAGTCCGGAATGAATGATAGGTTTGATACGCACTGTAACCTTCTTCAACTTCCTCCATAACCTCGTCGCCCTCACCAATACCACTAATTACCTCTTCCTCCTCAAGCTCGACCTGCTCCTCCTCAAGCTCGGGTGGACGGGACATAACGTTCACACTTTAAGTCAGACTGGCTGACGGGCTGTGGGTCTGCATTCTGTTTCTCCAGAAGTTCCAGATTAGTATTCAAACTCCGCTTTCGTGTTCACAGCTGCAACGCTTCGATCACGACAAACTTTAGCAAGATTTTGGGCCACAGGGAACAGTTACAAACCTCGGAGCATATCGAACACATGAACCCTTTTCCTAGCACATTTGTATGTAATACTTGGGTCTATTTGCAACTCACGACGTCTGGAAACTGCATGTCATCTGTTCTTTTACATGTCCACCCCAAAATGAAGATCCCATGATAAGCAGCAGCAATAATTGCCCAGCAGTCCAACTGATGATGGTATATGAAACAGCCTTCCATCCTTTCAATGCGCCAATCTCCGCAGCAAAGGTGCTGATTGTCGTTAGACAACCACAATACCCGTCTCCTAAACCCTGAAGCAACGAGCAAGCATTTTGGGAAACTGGAGATGGGAAGCCTTGAACTACATGGAAAAAACCAAGGAGAGCGGTCCCAAGTGAGTTTGCCATGAAAGTTCCAAGAGGTATAGTCTTCAAGCGGGGATTCAAATTTATCGACAGAAGGTACCGAGTTAATGTGCCAGGGAACGAAAATAGGAGAGCAGCTGTCGCTTGATGGCGGAAATTGCCTGGCAGGAAGAAGTACACAGGAAGGGTCGCTGCGTATGTGAGGATCGCAAGGAAGGTGAGCGTGTATCGGAGGTTCTTGCTTGGCGGTGGAGGTGCCGAGAAATACGGCTGAACTGCTCCACAGACGTATACTCCAAATTTTAATGACGCTAACGACAACACGAGGGTGACCCAAGTCTGGGTAAAACCATCCATGAACTGTTCAACGTAAAAGAAAACGGCGTCATGAATTGACCACAAAAAAAGGCAAGGGTCTGCTCACATCTCGAAGACCGCCTCTGAAGAACTGACCACTATTCACCCAGGAATCAAAGATGTTCACCTGCCACCCAGAGAATGTTGTTAATGATCCACAGAACCCTGTGGCAGGTTAATGGGTACTATGGTGTGATAGCAGGGGTACTGACCAGTGGTCAAGGCCGTGTATAACGGACCATAGCTGCGGAAAAGTATGAAAGGCTAGGCGGTGAAAGAGAGAAGGGACACATACAAATTACCAAATGGTACTTTCATTCTTAAGCCAACACCCATGATAAAGCACCCTGTGGCTTGGACGTAAGCCAATGGGAAAATACTTTGGCCGTCGTAGGTTGTAAGCGCTTGTAAGCCGAGCCGTGCGAGGACGCCGAACATTGACGCGGGCATGAGGAGGGCTAGCACATGGATTGACAGGGGGTGATATATCTTTGCAGGTGGAAGTTCTTCGACTTCTGATGGAGGGCGATCGATGCTAGCGAGAGTGTTTGCGTCGTCTGTTGTTTGATGACGAGCGAGAATGGACCCGACATCAAGATGCTGTTGCGATGGAAGGTCTAAAGACATTAGTGAGGTATCAGTGTGATGGACAATTTCAGTCTGGGAATATATATTTAATTGATTCGAATTCGACACTTGGAGGCAGCAACAAATTGCAAGAAGCGTCGTTCGAAATCGGGAGTTGATTGCGAACCAGTGGACCAGCCAATGAGAAGCCAGGGATAGAATCGAGCGCTGAGCGCTGAACGTTGAGCGACAATTATGTATTTATACAAACGACTAGCCTATAGTGACTACAAACACGGGCAGGCAAAAACTACTCATAACAATCAATCTTCCTTTTCATGAGCAGGTGATTAGTAGCGGCATGACTAGCTATAGCTCGTTGACTCGACTCAATTACTCTTGGAGTCACAGATCCGGATGCTGCATGTAAAATTGACCTCGACTGGATTGAGGTCTTGAGCTTCAGAACTTGTACTAGTGTTTCGAGTGTACTGTTGTCGGAGATAAGTTGCTGCACCGTAAGGTGCAGGTCTCTTCGCTGTAAAAATATCCACTCGGAAGAAGGTTGATCATGGGTAGAACAATTGTAGCGATGCGAGATAACGGGAAGCCGGGAATGAGGATTGGCACTAAGATGACTTGGATGAGATGATCACGGGCCACGGTGCTGCGGCAACGACACGGGGTCAGACATGTTGCTCGCAGCGGCAGCTCCGAACTACCATGCATGACAATTACTTCGATTGTTGAAGGACCTCAATTGGGGGCCCGCGAGGCTCCTCGGAGAATGACCGTCGCATCTAGGAGATTGATGATGAACGGGGGCAGCTACTGGCAGCTCTGAGCTCATGCTCATTGTAGTTGTGGGAAGTTCGAGAAAGATCGAAGGTCATTTCGATGCGAACCGAGAACGGCGTTTAGCTCGAGTCGGCACAAGTCAAGTAAGTCCGACCCACCGAACTTGATTACCAATTTCGAATTCTAACTTTATCATCCTGAATTTGATTTCCACAAGTGTATATATCTACCATCCTCAGCACACATGCTGTTCTGCCCGACATGCGCTAATCTCCTCGTCATATCCTCAGAAACAGGGTACAATAAATGGGCATGCAATTCCTGTCCATATGAGTTTCCCATCTCCAAGCAGGTCTGTACTCCAGTCATTTAAAAACTATATTATCGTCCTTGATATCAGTCCTTTCATGGCCGCGTCGTAGATGACTTCGCGTTCGCGTATGACGCGCAAGGAAGTAGACGACGTACTCGGGGGAGAGGAGACCTGGCGAGATGCTGATTCTACCGCAAGTTAGTCACTTCTTTTCTTTCGCGATGCAGTAAGTTGATACACAATCCATAGTCACTTGTGACAAGTGCAGTCATCCTCGCGCATATTTCTATCAGTTACAGATCCGATCTGCGGATGAGCCCATGACGACATGTATGTTATTCCTCTCAAATCAATTTACGACCCTTGGCGCTGATCCACTGCTTCCTGGGATCAGTCTACAGGTCAGTGTTACTGGCATCTATGATAGCCAGTTTGATGATCGAGCTCCAGATGCGCCGGCTGTGCCTATCAGTGGCGCGAAAATTGAATTTAAAAAAAAATGGGTGCCGAGATGCTTACTAGCACTTCATGATTCTGATGTGTACACCAAAATGTTGCTAAGCCTCTGGCATCCTCAGTCACGTCGGAGCCACCACCCACACTTCCATCTTTGATTCCATTCTTTGTTCACGGGTGTGTACTACCCATCTCACAGAGTTTCTATCTGCGTGGGGGCCGCATATATGAGCTTGCAAATATCACAGTGTGAGGATTTACACCCACCTCCAAATTATTGCGCCCCGGGACCTCAGTGCGGCTCGGTGCTCACTCCATCCCAGGCTGTGTATGCTTACAGTACCCTCGCCCCCATCGCCGTCCCTCCACGATTTCCCCCGAGCCTGCCACCTAAAGCCCAGGTGTCGTCATATTTCAAACTTTTGCTCTTCCGGAAGCTGGTAACTGTCATCATGCCAACTCAGCATATAACGGGCAGGGTGAACAAATACTACTGCGACCGTTGGAACGGGTTGAATCGGTGACAAACTTACATCATTAGCGCATAGCTTTCCAAGTTGGCGGCCGTGTGCGCGCGAATGACAGCGGCAAGCATTCCGCTTTGGCTGACAAAAAGGCTGTACGTCGGAGGCCGCCGTGTCCACTCATCTATGAATATCATAAATCGCCTTCATGGTCAAGTTGATGCTGGAAGTCGATGGACTAGTCGTTTTATACTTGTCTGAGAATCCAGAAAGCCTGCATAGTAGGTCAAATAGTAGTCACTGCCAGTCGAGTTGCAATCATGATGACACTTGCAATGCGCTAGTGGTTACTTCTCGCGAAGTGAGCTGAACCAAACAAAGTGCGACCACGGCCGACCAGCCCACCAAGTTAGACTTGAATTAGTGTGCTACAGTGTGCTTTCATGTGAAGGGCTTACGAATTTCGAAAGCCATGGCCCATGCATGCATATGTGAGCGCTCGTCCGGACTAGCCGGATTCATCCGGTATTTCCACTGTTCCCAGAATAGAACTTGTCTGTAAAGCCTCACAACTTTTTCATCCATACACACCTTCACTTTTCTCAAACAAACATGTTGGCTCACCGGTCGATTGTTGATGTTGCGCAGGGCGCATTCAGGTCTGCCCAGGTTGGCCGATCGGTCTTTTCTGGTTATTCGGGTTGGCACTTACGTTTACGTTTTAGCCATTGAGACGGTATGCTTCCGCCGCCCCAACTGCAGCTTTTGCTGGGCACAAGGGTAGTAACGTGAGTCTTGCAGCAATCTTCATGTTATAGCCCTTACCAACTTGGCAGGGTAAATACACCGTGACTTTGATTCCTGGAGACGGTCAGTTGCTTGTCCAGTGGAGATTCCGTTGTTTGACGCCGGAGTTTAGGTATTGGCCCAGAGATTAGCGAATCAGTCAAAAACATATACGCTGCTGCAAAAGTTCGTTTGCAGTCTCTCATTTGAGACGAACGTGACTTACAAGTTCAATAGGTCCCCATCGAATGGGAGGAAGTCAGCGTCACTCCCGTTCTGAAAGGTGGGAAAACGGTTATTCCGGACGCTGCCATAAATTCTGTAAAGAAGAACACTGTTGCTCTGAAAGGTGTGTCTGATTATGACTGAAAAGAAGCAAGACACTAAATCCTATTCTCAGGACCGTTGGCAACTCCAAGTGCGCCCCGTTTTCACTGTGATTCACATGTATGCTGAGCGTCCTCAAGTTGGAAAGGGTCACGTCTCTTTGAACTTGACTCTCCGTCGGACGTTCAACCTGTTCGCGAATGTTCGTCCGTGTGTTTCGATCAAGGGCTTTAAGACTCCTTATGACAACGTTGATACCGTGTTGATTCGGGAAAACACCGAGGGAGAGTACTCGGGTATCGAGCACGAGGTAGGGTTCACCCTATGATACATGAGTATTTCTTACGTGAATGTTCTAGATTGTGGATGGAGTGGTCCAATCTATCAAACTTATTACATGGGATGCCTCTGAACGCGTTGCTCGTTATGCCTTCCATTATGCACAGGCTAGCGGAAGGAAGCGAGTCACAGCTGTCCATAAGGCCAACATCATGTGAGTAGTATCTTAGCTAAGAATTACACATGAATACTGATCCAAGACAGGAAAATGTCGGATGGCATGTTTTTGTCCGCATGTCGGCAGGTTTCGAAGGACTTCCCGGGCATCGCCTACGATGAAGACCTTTTGGATCGTGTCTGTTTACAGGTAAATAAACACGAGGCCAATGTGGTGATGAGCACAGCTGAGGACATCTTGATAGATTGTGCAGAACCCCCAACCTTACTCCAATCGGGTCATGGTGATGCCCAATCTCTACGGGGATATTTTGTCGGACATGTGCGCTGGATTGATTGGAGGCCTTGGCTTAACACCGTCTGGTAACATTGGTCGTGTACGTCGCATTTTCCTTTAAGCGGCTCGAGCTGAAGCCTTATGTCCTCTTCCGTAGGATGCATCAATTTTCGAAGCCGTGCACGGATCGGCTCCCGATATTGCAGGTACAGCTCAACTTCACTTTGGGTGTATAACCAATACTGACGTGGTCAAATATAGGGAAGGGATTAGCTAATCCTACTGCTCTCCTTCTATCTTCTCTCATGATGCTGAGGTACGTGAACCCCAGGAACTGACGTGGGCTTCTAGGCTGATCCGGGATACCTTGTATAGACACATGAACTTGAATGAGCATGCTGCCAAGATCGAAGGGGCTGCTCTTAGTGTAAGGTGTTTTTTCCTATTACGCGTATGTTATGTGCTTACGGTGCGCACACTATAGACAATCGCGGAAGGTCAGACGATTACGGGGGATCTGGGTGGCAAGGCCTCGACTAAGGAGTACACGAATGCGATCATCGACAAACTCGCGAAGGCATGATCGTTCCTGTACGCGTAGAGGGGGCTGTGAGATTTATAGACAGATAGACCGTATTTCTTACCAATACTAGATAATTGGGATCGGCTCTAATCTTCGGTCCCTTGCTTCCGCTACCGACTTGGGCTGCGTGGGAAATAGTAGCCTGCGGATGTGATAGGAAAATGAACTCAGTCAATGTTGACTTACGACGACCAGCTTTAAGATCCCTTCCACGCGCCTACACACGGCATTCACTCTTCATAATCCCTCACTCGCCCTACAGGGCAAAGACGACAATAATACTTTCACATTCCTGTCCAACAAGGTTAGCTTGTCAGAACTGGCCTTGGGCAACTGATGAACTCTTGCATAGATAACTCTAGTCCACATTCTTCCACAAAACAGATAATCCAAAAAACATTGAACATTCTGTAATAGTTTCCTGCCTCCGCGCGATACGAACGAAATGACCGACGAATTCACTCAAACACACAACCTGCCGAAGAAGGACGAGAAGAAGCCTTCACCTGTTTTAAACAGAGGTTCAAGGAGAACTTCATCCAATGCTAGACCTTCTTCCGCAGCCGGAAACCTCCAAGGTGCCCCAAGGCCTTCCTCTAGGTCCGGTAACAAGAAACCTCAAACAGGGGCGTCTACTGCTGGCGGTACTGAGTCTGGCTCAGACACCAACAGGAAAGCTCCTGAACAGCCTAAGAAAGCCGAACCTCGTAGCAAGAGCCAGACCGGTGGTGCCACACGAAACGGTAATCACCGCAAAGGGCAACCTTCTGCGTCTCAGGGTACACGCGGCATGACTGGCCATTCCTCTTCGCCTGCACCCCCTTCCGCATCAGAATCGAGTGATGCCTTGTCATCTTTACAGAGAGTCATTGCAGACCTGAAGACAACTTCGCCTCCAAACCAATCTTCCTCACCTGGCATCAGCAATTCGCTCGCTGCTTCTATGCACGCCCCACAAGCACAACCTTCAAACCTTCCAGTCAATGCACCTGTGTTCCAGCCAGGTGCTTCTTCTTTCCCTGGGTCTAGCCTCGCAGATGCTGTCAGACACCGTAAAGCTGTATCGATGGGCACCGTCGGTGTTCCTGGTAACTACAACACCTTCTCGCCTCACCTGGGCGCGATGATGGAAGATGCCGAAGATGGTGCCGGAGCTCTGTTTGAAGATGGCGAAATCCCTGAGCAGTTTTACCAGCATCAACAAGGGCACCAGCCTCGCTCTCAGTCTCAAAGTTTCATGGCTCCTCGTTTCGCTGCTCTCGCAGCACAGGATCAGGATGTTCTTGGACCCACTGGTCGTCCGCAGCTCGCCCCTGGTTTCATGTTCGGAGCGCGCAGGAGAGCTAGCTCTAATGTTCCCGTTGGTCCGTCTATCAATGAGGAAGATGTCAGATTCCAATTCCCTCAGCAACAGGCTAATTTTCCTCCGGATGAACAACCTCATAGGAAACCTGAAGGTGACTTCACAGGGATCATGGCTGAACAGGTATGTGGTCAATCATGTTGTGTGCTTTGTGTCACTAAAATTATCCTAGATTGCCCTCCAAAACCAGATCGAGGCGCTTCAGCAACAACAACAGGCCTTGTATCAACAGCAGCTCGCCTCGAACCAGGTCCTTTCGCTGCAAACTCCGGGATTGGTCCCGAACAGGCACAGGCGTGTCCAAAGCACATTGCCGACCAACATGGGTGGAAATTTAGGTGTCAACGCTTTCAATTCTCCTATGGGCCAATTCAATAGCATGAGCAACCTTGGTCTTGGTCTCGATAATCAGCCAGCCGGTCTTCCACGCGGCCACGGTAGACGACATAGCGTCAATGTTGTCAACAAATCTAGTCCCGCTCAGGGGTCAATCAGCTTCCCTTACAATGGTCAGGACAATTTCGAGGATGGTTTTGCACCACCTCCTGGGTTTGGTGGTCACTCTCGCACCACTTCTCGAGTTGATTCTAGCTGGCGCATCAGTATGTTTATACTCGTTTGCCTGTGGATCCATCATTCATGATTGTTTAGATGGAGGTGTTGGCGCCATTCAAGGCAACAATGCATTCGCCGCTGACCTTGCTCAAGCACAAGCTCAGCTTCAGAGTTTGCAACAGTTCCGTGCTGCGGCTGGCGGCCACCATCATAAGATGCCATCTTTCTCGTTCCCCAACATGCTTCCGAACATGATGGCTGCGAACATGATGGGTCTGAACATGGGTGGTGTCAGCTTACTGCAGCAGCAGCAACAGCAGCAGCAGCAGTTCCAATCACAGCTTCAGCAACAATCCAACCAGCCTCAACGCAAATCTCTTTTCGCTCCTTACCTACCTCAGGCTTCGCTGCCGCCACTTCTTGCAGCAGGAAAACTAGTTGTTGGGATCTTACGAGTCAACAAACGTAATCGCTCGGACGCATACGTTGCTACTGAGGTTCTCGACGCTGACATTTATATTTGTGGATCCAAGGACCGTAATCGTGCTCTAGAGGGTGATATTGTCGCTGTCGAGCTTCTTGATGTTGATGAAGTATGGGGGACTAAGAAGGAGAAGGAAGAGAAGAAACGCAAGAAGGAAGAGAACTCTGCTTATGACTTGAAGTCGTCTTCAGTACGCCGGGACGACAAGAAAAAGGATGACGTTGAAGTCGAGGGCCAAGGTCTGATGCTATTCGAAGACGAGGAGTACGTTTGCATCGTGTTCCCTGTTAGATCATTGACTTAGTCGTTTGTTTCTGCCAGGGTTACCGATGATGTCAAACCTCAGTTTGCGGGGCATGTCGTTGCCGTTGTTGAGCGTATGCCTGGTCAACTCTTTTCTGGCACTCTTGGCCTGTTACGCCCTTCGTCCGCTGCGACTAAGGAGAAGCAGGAGGCTGAGCGCAGAGAACGTGAAGGCGACCGTGGCGACGAGCCCAGGCGCGGACCCATAGAACGTCCGAAGATCGTGTGGTTTAAGCCTACCGACAAGCGAGTACCGCTCATTGCCATTCCGACTGAACAGGCGCCTGCGGACTTCGTCCAGAACTCGGAGGCCTATGCAGACAAACTGTTCGTTGCTTGTATCAAACGTCATGTCAGTGTGTTTTGGCAGTTGTACGTCGACTACATTGACACTTCTTCCATAGCCCATTAGTTCGCTCCACCCATTCGGTACATTGGCTGAAGAGCTTGGCCCCATTGGAGACATCGAAGTTGAAACCAGTGCTCTGTTGAAGGACTGCAACTTCCCTACAGAGGAGTTCTCGGACAGCGTTCTTAAATGCCTGCCTCCTACACCCTGGACGTGAGTTCCTGGTTACCTCTCTCAAAATGTGAGCTGATGATACCATCTACAGTGTCCCAGAGAGGGAGTTTGAGGTCCGGAAAGATCTTCGTGAAGACCGCATATTCTCTATTGATCCTGAGACTGCAAAGGACCTTGATGACGCATTGTCCATTAAGGCCAACGACGATGGCACCTATGATGTGGGCGTGCACGTCGCTGATGTCTCTTACTTCGTCAAGCCTAACACTGCTCTTGACCGCGATGCTCGCAAGAGGGCAACCAGCGTGTATCTTGTGCAGCGCGCCGTCCCCATGCTCCCTCCCACCATTAGCGAAGAGGCGTGCAGTCTTAACCCAGGTGTTGAACGTCTGGCATTCTCAGCTATCTTTACCATGACTAAGGAGGGAAAAATCATCAACAAGTGGTTGGGCAAGACCGTTATTAAGTAAGTGTTATTTTTCCGTGCATTACATAATTGAATTCATTTAATGTTAGGTCTTGCGCGAAACTGTCATATACCGAGGCTCAGAATGCTATCGATGGTCACATTCTAGGTGATCTCGTGGTCGCTCCTGAACACAGTACACAAGCGATCGTGCATGACATCAAGGTCCTGAATGGTCTCGCGAAGCAACTTCGTGCTACGCGCTTCCAGGATGGTGCTGTCGGCCTAACGTCCAAGTATCTCAAGTTTACCCTAGACGAAAACGGCCGACCAGTAGACTGCGAGCAGACCGAGAACACCGATGCAAACAACATTGTTGAAGAGGTTTGTGTTTAGCTTATACCTGAGTTATATCGAAGACTGATTTGAACAATTGTAGTTTATGCTGCTGACCAATATCACCGTCGCGCAACGCATTGCTGTTCACCTTCCCGAGCAGGCCCTGCTTCGTAGACATGATACGCCGCTCGAGAGACGCCTCGTGAGTTGTAATCCCATCCGTAATCCCACTCCAGTTACAACTTTGTACAGAATCTTTTCGCCGAACGTGCCAATCGACTCAATATCGCAGTCGATATCTCCTCTAGCGGTACCATCATGAAGTCATTCGAGGCGATCGCAAACCCGACTGCCCGCATGGTGTTGGAGCTGATCTCCCACAAGGCTACTCAGCGAGCCAAATACTTCTGCGCCGGCATGCTCGACATCGCGAAATACAACCACTATGCCTTGAGCGTCCCCCTCTACACTCATTTCACCTCACCTATCCGTCGCTACGCCGATGTTCTTGTACACCGTCAACTCGAATCGGTTTTGCAGGGTGGACGTAAGTCACGCTTCGCAACCATGCCTGTTATGTTTCTGACAAAATCGCAGTGGAACCCAAATTTTCCATGGACCGTGACGCCGTTGCAAAGATTGCTCAACAGTGCAACATGTTTGTGTCATTTTATTAATAGCTAGTCTGGTGAACTGACGTCTATGAACAGCAAAAAGGACTCGGCGAAGTTAGCGCAGGAGCAGTCGACCCATCTCTACTTATGTGTTCTAATCTCGGATCTCACCCAGCGATATGGTCCTGTTATTCGTCCAGCTACGGTTGTTGGCGTCCTTGAAGCAGCGTTTGACGTCCTTGTTCCCGAATTTGGCATTGAGAAGCGGGTCCATGTGGATCAAATGCCTATAGACGTAAGTGTTTCAGAACTGACTCATGAGAGGAAATTCAATCATTTGAACTAGAACCATGTTTATGACGAGCATTCGCATACCTTGCAAATATATTGGTCGAACAGGGACGTCCTTAGCTGGTTGGCAGAGAACAGCGATGACGAGCACTTGAAGAAGGTTAAGCAAAACGCTGAAGCCCATGCTGTCAAAATGGAAGTTGCATCTCGCTCTGTGCATGACGAGAAGGCCCTCTTTGACGAGGATGATGCCGATGACGATGAAATTGTGTTAGGAAGGGACATGGAAGCTGAGAAGGCACCTGAGACCTCGAAGCAAAGGCTGTTGTCTGCCGCCAAAGTTCAGCCTGTGTTTGAGGGATTGAGGACCACACCAACTGGCCACAGGATTCAGGATATCAAGGAGCTCATGACTGTTCCTGTGCGTATTTCTTCTGAGTGATTCATATACATTTTGTTGACTCGTATACAAGGTTATCGTAACCGCTGATTTGACCAAGAGCCCGCCTGTCATCAAGGTGTATAGCGTCAATCCTTACGCGGAGCAGAAGAAGTGATACTCTGCATCCCCGAAGAGAACGGCGTTTTATGTGTACGATAACCGTTTGATATTCCATCATGCTCTCTTTTCCAATTCCATATGTTACTAACTCATGGTCTGTACTAGTATTCGGTCATCACACGATTTCCTTGTTACATTCTCTCCTTCGCTTCGCCATTATGCCGTTGTTGTCTACAGGCCCTATGTTCGATCGTGTCTTGCTATACTATAGCATTAGTTCTTTGTTAGTGGTATGAAATCTAATGTGTTGTCTTTTGTTCTGAAGTGGCTTGTGAATTGTGAATGTTCGATCAAAACGATTGAATAGATTGTGTATTCTACAATATCATAACAGTGAGTATCTTGTAGCACTATAGTAAATGAGCGTGAATAAGTATATGCATATGCAAGATGCCCGTGGATAAGTCAAATAAAAGAAAACAAAGTCAAGAAAATAAAGTCAGTCATATCAATCATCACACATATCATATCCAAGAAGTGATTGCAGGCTGTCGGGAGTTCGGGGTATTTGCTCGGTTCTCTGCTCCGCCCAGGTTCCGTTCACGAGGCGGAGGTGTCGCTCCCGTCGATTTTCTGCTGGAGCGAGAAGATGAACGGCCCATTTCGCAAGGTTCGCCACCTTCCTGGACGGTGTGTAGGGAGTGGAAGGAAGTAGAGCTACTCATGCTTCCAGCACGTGCATGGATTGCCGTACTGCACCTATTGCATATCTCGTCATTGCATAGCTTGAACAGCTCGTCCAGACCAAGATAATTGGCCTCGTCACGAAGCTCGAGTAATGCCACAAGTCTTGCCCGTGACGAGGACGCAAGTTGGATGGCTCTAGGAATAATGGCCGGGTGTTCTGAAATAAAAGGAGGAGTGCGGAGATACGACAAGATGTGCGCGTATCTAGAATGATAGCATTGAGGATTATACAGTCAGAAGCGGGAGGTACTTACGGAGCACCTGGCCTGTCGAGGAATACATGTATATTCATGGCTGACTGTGATATAGCCCCAGAAGACGCTAAATGATCATGAAACATGGCATTGAAGGAGTTGTGTGGAAGTTCAGAAAAATCGCTTGCATTAGAGTATAACGATGCCGCAACTGATTTTCGTGGCAAGAGGGAAGTGACATAATTTGAGAGGTAAGAAGGCCTTGAAATAAGAGTACCCAGTGTCGTGCGGTGCGTTGCTGAACTTGTCTCTATGGTCACGATAATCTTGGAAGGATCGATCGCACTGCTAGGGATAGGGGACAGCAGAATAGGTTCAAAAGGAGGTTGGGGAGGCGTAGTAGAGACATTAACAGGAAGTGGTGGTACGGGGGGCAGGGTCTCTGCCAAAGACGGGGAGGTCTTTGCTTTAATGACTGGACGAAGGATTATGGATGATGTCGTTGGCGCAGGGGGAGGAGGACGGGTTGGACATGGTGGTATGGATGTATCTTTCGCCGGAAGACTCGATGAACTACTATGTGTGGAGGTGGATATAGTTGAAATTGACGACTCAAGGGAAGCCTTCGACGGCACAGGTGGCGGACCACCCGAAAGTGGAGGTGAGTCCATTGCCTCCTCAGAGGGAGCCTCAAAAGCGGACCCCCGTTGACTGCCATTAACTTCATCACCAAACAGAGCGCTCGTACCAGACAGCGCCTCTTGTGGTGTCCTCACAACCATGGCGCCGCTTCCAAGAGGCCCACTACGTTTGACATTGAAGAAATCCAAGGAGCTGTCAAACCTAGGTTCTGATATGCGAACTGGTGCAGCTACGACACCATGTGGCGAAGCATTGGAAGAAGAACTCGTATTGCGAGTCAGCCAGATCATTGGCCTCGAGACTGAAAGTTTGTGACCTTTTTGAGGTGTAATTTGAGGTGATGCTGGTGCAGAAGATAGAGAGAAATGATGCAGAGCTAGCTCTGTTGTTTGTGAGCTGGATGGATGCTGAGGACGACTTGGAATAATCATGAAGGGAATTAGTGGAAGCCGAAGAAGGGCACTCGTGGACGACTAAGAGGAGATTAAGGCGGTCAAAGAGTACAAGCCCGTTAAGAAGTTAATGAACAAAAATATTAAACCAAATTGTTGTTTTCAGTTATCCGAAGAACAAAAAGATTAGAAAATGATCGGCGCTAATGTACAACACTTACCTCTTTGGGACAACAAGATTTAAAGCACTCGTGGGAATATTGACAATACTTGCTGGCATGACTTCTACAGTCACCACAAAATTCCAGACCGCTGTACCCTTCGCACTTCTTTCAATTTCACCCAGTCTTGCTTCCCTTCATGCTTCTCGAGCACGTTCTCTCTACCCAGAAGAGTCTGATTCTTCATTCGCCATGAATTGTCTGCGGTGTGGTTCATATCTGTTGGCCGCCGATGGCTCTGTAGAACTCCGCAGACCAAGAAAAAGGAGAAAGGTTGCTGACAATAAATCAAACGCCATAAAGACTACTTGTCATCGTTGTGGCTTCATTTCCTATACTTCATTTGATAAAAGAGAGACATTCCCTCGGTCAAAGCCTGCCACTGGAGCCGAACTATCATTACCATCGTCGGTGCTTTCAGCGCCCGTTTCATCTCAGTCAGAACGCAAACCGAAAAATGAATTGATACCGCCTTCGTCACGTTCTTCCGTGCCAGTTGGTTTATCCCCTGTGGCACATTTAACACGAGGAACTACACCTGACTTGTACACGAAACCCAAAAAGAAGACAACGGTATTGCAGGAGATGCTGGCTCGTAATCGAGAGAAAGAGGCTGTAAGAGCAAAATCCCAGCAAAAATCACCACCAAGTGGCCTTGCATCATTCCTGAGCTCACTACAATGATAAAAAGGTGCGCTATCAATCTTCCATATAACTACACCGTGTTCTCGAGACCTGACATCTTCAACAATAGTCCCCTGATGGATTTCAGCGGATGTGTATGTCCTTCCTCATGCTCGGGCTTGAGCGCACTTGGATGAAGCGGTTGGGTAATCAGGAAATTCAGAAGATCGCTCCTCCGATGATGGTAGACAACGTATTGGAAGCTCACGCTGAAACAATACGTGAACAGCGATTGTGCATGGTATTTGACCTTTTCAACTACTGTAGTGCCCGGTTCATTGATCTGAAGCGTGCGCACGGAGTACTTGTACAGCTCTGGCACGAACATACAGTAGCTTCCCTTGCAATGGAGAGAAATAGCTCAACGATATCAACAAATTCGCTCCGCGGCCTCTCTGAAAATCCACCATCCGTCAGTCAGCACTGACGCAATCAACTTCCGCTTTTTGTTGTGCTCCTATAAGTAACATTTTCTTCATCACTATGATGAAGTCTCAGATATTTTGGGAAATTTGTGCCGACGATCAGGATCCGAGGAGAAGGGGGGAGGATCACTGACGCAAGGCATGAATGCATATGTGACCGAATTGCTTGCATCTGTTCTGGAAGTCAGAATCGGCCTCTCACCCTCTGCATCACTGCTCACCTGTCTCTTTCTGCTGCCTCGTGCCCACGCTGTGTCACTCAGGCCGATTCTCAGCCAATCGAAACCACCGTGGTCGGCAAACCTCGATTCAAAAGCCTGGAGTGTTACTGCCAGTGGTCAGATTTCAACGCTGATCGAGACTTTTCTTGATCTGAAGACCAATGGTGGATGCAATCGTACCGGATCGTCAACATGATGCTGGTCAAAACTGGAGCAGAGATAAACGGGATTCAATTCAAGTCAATAAAATCGCTCTGGAAGTGCGATCTGGATACGAGATCAAATCTGACTCGGAGTGAAGAGCGATGGAATTTTTACTTTGGCAATGCTGGTTTGATGCCTGTGAGCATTTCTTTTAATCAAAGGCTGAGTCCATCAACATTCCTTGCTCAGGTGAAAGCAACGATCGGCAGCTCGGTGCCAATTGTATCCACTAGTCCATTTGATTCCACAGCATCTAATTCCGTTAACATGCCTCTATTCAAGATCGTTTCGAATGAAGACAAACAGTCGCGATTCGATTCTCAGAGTGACTCTGACTGAATTTTAACTCTTTTCATCTCATCTCATTCAGATAGTAGACTATGGAAAACCGGACACCGTGCTCTGTTTTTCGTCACGTGCGTCAAAAGACACCAGACACCTTGTTTTTGTTTGCTGTACATGCGATGACTAAAGGTCACGACCTGCGCTCGCATTTACACAGGTATTTGCAGTCTCAAATTCATTATCATCTCATGCCAACAATTCGTAACTACGGTTGATGCAACAGAAAATCAAAACATCCAGTTTGTGCCCTGTGCCACATACCGCCCGGGACCATCAATCGAATCTGTACGAGATGTCTTTGACCCAATCCCGTTCCGGTGTCCCGTAGTGACTTTCCACAAGCATTCTACAAGTGTAGATCTCGATGCGAGCCTATGCAATTAATATTTCCATGATCTATTTTTTTCATGAAAGGTTATCTCATCTACTACTTTTCAGGTCGCAGTAAACTGTTGTGAGATACCAATTTTGAAAATTTCCAGTCACCTAAACTTCAGGGCTCTCGAGCGGCATGGAAGATGCCACCATTCCTCGGAAAATAATACATTTATTGATGTAGGCTTCGAGGAGAGATGAAGAACGGTCCGTGTTGGTGCATCCGCTGCTGACAGTCTCACTGCACGCCGGTGAATGATAGACAGTGAGGGCATGAATGTTCACCTGAATGAAGTGCCGAGAAGAAGTCAATGAGTGCTGATTCTTCGGTATTAAGTCGTAGAAGGCATGTATCATAACATGGTGATGCTCGCTTCCGTACCACTGCGCTCAATATGGTCTAACTAACTTTAGGGAACTATTTCCGGGTCCTGTCTGCCAGTGGCCCCGGTGTCTCACGACGTCAACGCCTCCATAAATTTTGAATGAAGTGGAAACGCCATGGCCATTCTGTTATTCCCTATTTTGCCTGCGTCACGATCAGCTGCTTACGAGGAAAATCCCATGTTGAGGGTAACTGTTTGTACCTTTGTCTGAGTGACATCACGAGCGGTGTGCTCATCATCCGGGAGGAGCTTGATAGATTGATAGATTGCAACCAGAGGATATGTCCACAGGCTTGGAACATCCCCAAGCAACCTGCAGGCGTAACACACCCTTCTTGTTATTTCCAAGGCTTAGTGGGTGTACCTTACATTTTAAAGCTGCCGCAATTATTATTGGTTCTGGTAAAATCTTAAGCAATGCGCTCAACCTGTGACAGGAATTTTGATTTTTACGGACCGCTCATGCAGCTACGCGGACCAGACCTTATCGATGAAATAAATCTATGACCAGCTGAGAGCACATCTTTCTCAATCTTCAGGCATTTAACATGACTTGTCGCAGGCTCCAAAGGCTGCCCAGCAGAGCACCATGAGCCTCTTGAAGATCCCCTCCCTCGTAGCTTCAGCCGTTTGTGTCCATTTTTTATGTAGAAAAAGGAAAACCCCCACTTTTATTGCGAGTAGTCTTGCCACCGCGATCGGGGGCGCGTTGACGTTTTATTGCATATTGACGTTAGGGAAACTTTGGAGCTTCCAATTCAGCATCAGAAAGTGCGCAAACCTGTGACAAGCGGGCCGTACTTTGTGGTTCGGCACCCAAGGCTATACTGGTCTCATAAAATATGGGGACCATCGTCATGTACGAAAGCCAAGAGCCGTGGATGAGACAATCTGGGATTATTTTTAATTCCCTTTGCGAGAGTACTGATCAATGCATGCAGCTGACTCTCCTCGCCAGTACTCGCCGCTGAGTGTATGAACCAATGACAACACTACTATAGTTCGTAAAGTATCTATACAGTCCTATGTATAAGTTTCTTGAAATGAATGTAATGTACCAAAGAAATTAAATGAGCGTGGCTACCTCAAGAGTTACACTAGAGAAGGGCTAGAAATGGATGATTCCTTCTGTTCTTTAACGTAGGGGTGCGCTGGCTTGATGAACCTTCCGGGCCAGAACGGAACGTACACAACGATAGCCAAGCAAATGGGAATCGTATCACCCAGATAGAAGGCTGCCTCACTTGTGCTGAGATTGCCGCGGAAGCCCTGACTAGCCTCCACAACACGGTAGAAAGAACGAATCTATCAAATCATTAGTCAAAGACTTTGAGATTACTGTCTATATGCAACACGAACCAGAAGTCCTATGGAACTGACCGACAAGGCAGCGGCCAGTGTTCGCCAGTCGTTATACCAGGGTTGCTTTGAGTCTCGCATGCAGACATCCTGTTCCTCGGTGTAGACCCTGTAGAGGAATCGTGCATAAATGGCACAGAAGAAAACGAAAGAGACCAGTTGCATAATGAGGCCAATCAAAAAAATCTGATAGATATAGTTAGACCAGATTCCCACAGGCAAACGATAGGTGCAAGGACATACGTGAAGTCCCGTCGATGCCGAACTTTGAACCTTGGACGTGGTCAATGAAGCTCCTCCCGCCTTGACACCACATCATCAGAGAAGGTCATTAAAAAAATTCAATGCTCACCTGGATGACAAAGGTAGTCACGTCGGACAAGACGAATATAAGGGTGAGCCGCTTCACTGGAAGCAAGACGTGATGAGCGCAGTCAATTTCACCGGCAAGGCGACCAAGAAGAGTATAATTCGCGGCAATGAAGAAACAGGGCTTTTAAGGGTTAACACATGTTCATAGTCACAGTTTGGTGCTGACTCACAGACAACACGATCATCAAGTCCTCAGAGATGAAAATCCCCAATGAGTCAGGGCTATGATGCAAAGCGAAGCGAAACGCAAAGCCAAGAGCATAGACTATAACCAACATGAAGAAGAGCCAAAACAAGCGAAAAAAAACAGCCATGTACCGTATTCCCCGATGACCATGGACAGCATGAACTTTCCGCCATTATAGATTACCTGATAAGTCTGAATGAGAACAATCAACAGCACATAACCTTCACACCATAAGTTTCGTGTTTCCCTGGCTTAGTGGTCACTCACCAAAGGCGACAGCAGTGAGCGTATTGTTAGCGATATATCCGAGGGCATTGCATGGGTCGTTTCGTGGGTCTAGATAAGGATCGGAAGGACATGTCACAGAATTGGTGGCTGCCTGAGCCGAGGTGACAAGAAGAGCCAAGAGAAACAAAGTGCTCGCTAAGATTGGGCCAGCCATGAAGAAGGAAGACGAAAATAAGAAGATGAAGGATACCCTTCATAGGTCAACGAGCTTGGCTTTTATGCTTGAATGAGTCCAGCCAAAATATACACCACAACGCGGTGCCAAATGATATCCATGGGCACCGCGAGGCAGTGATTTTGACACCCCATGCACACATAGAACTCATCTGAGGTTTACGGTAACAACGAACAGCAAGAACATTTTGAAATCATACCTCTTAGATAGTCATGTACCTGTGGCATTGTGGTATCGCCACTGGAGGTTCTCAGGGTCCAGGCGCTCAAATGGTATATGACACTCTGTCTGCGAAGTCAAAGTAAGTATTCAATTAACCAGAGCTAGGACTGGATAAATAATAAATCTACGAGAATTGATTGGAACACTGTAGTCTAAAGCGTGGGTCAGAGGTTCGTCCATGCTAGAAAATGGCTCCAAGCTCTGATATAGTGGTTGAAGCGCTGAAGTCGGAGAGGTAGTCGTGTGTTACTTGCTGTACGGCAATCTAGACACCACTGTATGTGCGGACAGCTCGGAATGCTATAGTTGCTCAGTTGTGTGGCGGGTTGAAGCCGTCGTCTAGGTAATGTAGTAGAATTAAGCACAGGTCCAGGAGAGAATAAAAATGCGACATACTTCGAGACATTCTCGATGCAGGCAGGCTGTTGGGCCTAAAGCTATCCCGCAATGATTGATCAAGCTTTCAAATTTCAAATTTCGAGTCATGTGGTCATGTGCAATGTGCACTGCGGCCATATGACATCGACGCGTGATGCTACAGTGACACCTCGGCTAACGCTGAGCGCTGATGCGCAACTACTACTGCGCAATGGAAACTAACTTATTTCAACTGAAAGTAGCGTGGATCTACTTGTTTTCAATCATACTTCAATGCTTGTTGGTCAAAATTTCAAGAAACAAAAAATGTCGTCACAAAAAGTTGAAACCAAGTTCAAAACCGGCCCTTGGAGCCCCCAGGACAATGCCCCATGACCGGAAATGACATTATGAGGCTACGGGGAGGTTGCTTGGCACCGCCGCAGCATTGCTGATGCATGCGGGGACTTCAGTGGTCACCCCAATCCGTCGGTGGGACTTATGTCGGGCATTAGTGACATAAATCCTTTTCTAATTCCGATTCAATAAGTACGCTGTAGACCAGAAACAGTAGCAATAGCTATGGGGCAAACTATGATATATAAGTTCGATTTTTTTGTAAAAATTTGAAACATCCCCGCAAAAAACCTGAAAAAGTGTATTTTGGGCATGTTCCTTCCTAAAAATGTCTACGGAATCGTAGTAGAGTTTGAGCTTCTTACACTGTAGAAGTCACATGCCTGGTCACACCGGGACCCCCTGAGGCCTGAGGTTGCTCATGCAGCTTTGCC
Source organism: Suillus fuscotomentosus (assembly GCF_016647785.1). Classification (NCBI taxonomy): domain Eukaryota; kingdom Fungi; phylum Basidiomycota; class Agaricomycetes; order Boletales; family Suillaceae; genus Suillus; species Suillus fuscotomentosus. The sequence continues at coordinate 775,485 of NW_024539515.1, forward strand.
AGGCCAACAATACCTGCTGTTGAATCATAATGCACCCAAAATAAAAATCTTGCGTGAAATTCATTCAAGTTGCATAGATTTATTAATGCACGGCCGCTGGTAGCATTTGCGCCGTACTAGTATCCACACTGAATTAATAGAATGTGACCCCGTCAGTCAGAACGAACGGGAGGCATTCAAGTAGGCGGTAGTGAAATGATACACTGTAAACTCGGTGTGATACAATGCCGACCCTCGCGGATGGTAAATGGTTCATGATTCAGTGAAAATCAGTCTAGTACTCGTTCTCTCCCGGGCTACCAGGTATCTTCAAGTATGTACTCTGTGATACTCAGACCATATAGAAGGAAGATAGCCGCTCCTTCTATTATGATAATGAGTACTCTACTTGCGCATGGTAATTCAAGTGTCTTTTTGGTGGATAAGCGAGTCTATCACAATTATATAGTAACTGGCACCTCTACTTAAACGCTTAAGGCGGTACCTTGGCACCGTCCATGTCGATTGACAAGCACTCTCACCACTGAAACAACGTACGTGAACTAACACTACCCGAGCTGCAAGGTCCTTATATAGCACCTATTTGTGTGCTATGAATATCCTGACATAATAAGTAGACTGAGGAATAAATAAAGACAGAATATGTGTAATCAGTAGTCACTAAGCACCCCTGTGCGTACTTCACGATTGTGACCTAAATCACTGAGAGAAAAGGCCAACTCCTGACCATTTTGCGATTCGTTGGCGGAGGGCGCTAGCTTGGCCGCAATGAACCTTCCGGGCCAGAATAGAACATAGATCCCGATGGCTACAAGAAGGGGAAGTGTATCGCCTAGGTAGAAGGCTGTCTCGCTTAATCCGAGACTGCCGTGAAAGCCCTGAGCGGCCTCCGCAACACGGTAGCATGAACGAATCTGAAAAAGCGTTTGTTAAAGGCCACAAGGTTGCTGCATGGAAGACAAACCAGAATGCCGATACAACTGATCGTCATGGCAGCGGCGAGTGTTCGCCAGTCGTTATTCCAGTGTTGCTTTGAGTCTTGCATCCAAATAGCCCGCACTTCAGCGTGGACCTTGTAGAGGAATCGTGCGTAAATGATACAAAAGAAAAGGAATGAGGCCAGTTGCACAACGAGGCCAGCCAAAAAAACCTGATAGAGATGATGAGAGCTCACTCGGATTGAGACAAACGTGGATACAAGAAACATACATGAAGTCCTATCAAAGCAGAATTATAAACGGTGGACGTAGTCATTGAGGCTCCTGCTGCCTTTGACAAAACACCATCAGAGAAGCTCGCTGAAAAAACATGATACCCACCTGTACGACAAAGGTAGTCACGTCGGACAAGATGAAAATGAGGGTGAGCCATCTCACTGGAAGCAAGACCTGATAGGTGCAGCCGATGTCCCTGGCAAGGCGACCAAGGAGAACGTAATTTGCGGCAATGAAGAAACAGGGCTTCACAAAGGATCAGCAAGTGAGCATTATTGCTGTTTGACGCTAACTCACAGATAAAACGATCATCAAGTATTCGACGATGTAAATCGCCAGTGAATCAGGATTATAATGCAAAGCGAAACGAAACCCAAAGCCTATAGCATAAACTACAGCCAAATATCAGGAAGAACCAACACAAGCATGAGATTGAGACGTGCTGTATTCCCCGACGACCATGGGCCACATCCACCTCGCACCCTTATAGATAATTCGGTAAGTTTGGGTGAAAGCGATCAGTAGCACAAGACCTTGGAACATTGAGTTACGCGCGTCCCCAAGCTTACTGGATACTCACTAAAGGCGACGGCAGTTGGCGGAATGCTAGCGATATAGCCAAGGGCATTACATGGGTCGTTTTGCGGGTCTAGGTAAGGATCGGCAGGACATTGGGTAGAATTGCTGGCTGCCCGAGTCGAAGTGACATAAGTCAAAAGAAGAGTCAAGGAAAATAAAGTACTGGCTAAGATGGAGCGAGCCATGAAGAAGAAGAAGATGATGATGATGATGAATGCCCTCTATCGAACAAACCTCAGTTTTTATGTTGGAGGACGAAAGAGGGTCCATCAAAAAATTCGCCGCGTAGCCCGACACCGTAGTCATTCATGTGAATTGTGAGGCAGTGGGTGAAGACGGCCGCAGTATAGAACACATCAGAAGTTCACCGCGGTAATAACATTTGGGACGGTCTATAAAATCAATACCTTAATCGTCATTAAGAATTTATGAACAATGATGTGTCCGCGATAAGATTGGTGGCATTGCCTTTTCTTAAGGTTTGGGAGCCCAAAGGTTGTATAATTCCTTGTCTGCAGGGTCGAAGCAGGTGACCAAAGCTATATCCGAGCGAATGGTGATTTTACGAGGGGTGTTCAAATTGACTGGCAGACTGCGGAGTGTGGGCCGCAGAGGTTCGTCCATGCGGTAGAAACTGCCTGCGGACTCGGATATAGTCGTTGAAGTCGGAGAGTTTGCTGCGTGGTCCTTGACATGCATGATCAGTAGATGATTTCGGAAGTTCCCCTATCTACTAACCTCTGTGGGTTTGCGACTTCGCAATTCTGGGATTGCTGCGGTACTGCCCACTCCGGAATCGTCTAGGCAACAAAATTCAACATAGGAAAGGTAGGGGACAGCATACTTCCGACCATGAAGCTTGTTTCTTGATGTAGCAAACGGATGCTGAGCTGACATATTATCCTGTGCCTATACTTCAATATTCAATGGCTACGGTGGTATGCAGCAAGTTAAGTTGGCGTGTGTGACATTTGACGCGGCGTGACGCTACAGATAACGCGACTGGTCACACCCGCGCCGTCTGGTCCTGTGGCTCCGATCTCCCTTTCGATATTGCCACTATGAACATCTTCAAGAGTCGTAAGTGCAGTCGTTTTTTTGGTCTGTATACTTCTAATATTTTCTGCTATAGTCCTTGGGAAAGTATGGCGTACGTTCGATCTTGCTAGAAGATATGTCCGATGGCCTGACCTTACTACTCTCAGAGGACCCCAATGCTGCCGAAGTCGTCAAGATCGAGATGGGCCAGTTGTACCTTGTCAGGCCGGGGAACATCCGGTCATCAAGGGAATGCATGTGCGAGCTTTTGTCGGTGCATCATCTAATTATCCTTGATTTCATTGCAGATACAACGAAGCAATAGCGACCATACGCCGTGTCCCCGCACTCGACCACAATTTTCAGCTAGTCATTACACGAGTATATGAAGATGGCGATCAGGAGCTTCTCGAAGATGAAGACGAAAGTGCGTAAATCTATTGGATACGTCATCTAGCACAGGCTTTCACACGCGACGAATGATAGCTGATGAAGAGAGGGTGTTCTTGATCAGTGAAGAACTTGAATTCCATTCTGGGGTGACAGACGATGAACCAACTTTCATTTGGCGCGACCTCGATGGGGATGTCGACGAATTGTACGAATTCGTAGCCTCAGGCACCAACGAACCGACTCGTGCGTTCTTTGAGACTTGCATGTATCGCGCAATGTACGAGCGCAAGTTCAAGGCAAGTGCGGATAACACAAAGGACTCTGACTTGGATCAGTTTATATGGCAGTTAGCGCTTCACGTCATGTCGCCCTTAATCGCTCCCTGATAACGTTTTCAGACCTGTCACAAAAGCTAGGGGCCAAACCGGTGACCGGAAGTCGCCGAAGAATCAACAAGACTTCGAGGACCTTCCATCAGATACTGTGGACGACTCTACGGTCCAGCCACGAGCGATGCCTAATAAGATACCAAGTGCAGCGGCGAGGCCACCCTTTGCGAGCTCCTCACTCCCGACAGTCACTTCTCAAGAAGGCCATATTTTCTCCTGGAACCTGGAAATAGAAGGCTTTGTTGCCGAGCGCGAGGAAGTTGTTGTTGCCAAAATCGTTGAGCGCACCCCTGGCAACTTCAATTATTGGCTCATAGTCTCTGATGAGGATGGCGACTTCGTTTCTGACAAAATTTCTTCGGATATGAATCCTCGCTGGGCACCAAAGACATCATCATTAACATGGAACTATGCCAACGGCGGCAGATATGATAGTTGGGCTCTGCAACTCGTATCTACAGAAGCTTACGATGCATTTAAGACGGCCTTCGCTCAATGTCTGTGGGAAACATTGCATCGCGTGGAATTTCGAAAGGCCAAGGTAGAAATCTCGCGATTTCAATATTTCAAGTTGTTCACTGTGCACATAGCCCGATGAGCAAGCCTACGTTATTAGTTCAACAACTGAAGATATTGAAATGCACGACGTAGAAGATGATGGCGAAGACGAAGAAGAGGTTGACAAAGAACTTGACCCTGACGAAGGTACGTGGATTCTGCTATTGCATATGGGAAACCCCTGAGTGGCATCTTAGAAGCGAGTGAGGAGGAGGAAGAAGAGGAAGATGACGCTGTTTCTCCCATGCCACAAGGGGAACGCAACTCGCAATTAACGATCGGATATAAGGGCGACCGCTCTTATGTTGTCCGTGGGAATAATATTGGTGTCTTCAGTCACTCCAGTGACGATCAGGTGAAGTACTATGCGACTATTAGTAAAATCTCTACGCCGCAGGGCAAAGAATTCAAGCCACAGGAGGTATCTTAATTTCAATTCCTTCGCATGATGACAAGTCCTGAGATCATCATCTTTTCGTGCAGGTCATGTTGCACGATCAGGACACGAAGATGGTCCTCAAGAATCCTTTGGACCCTCATTCGTTATTCAGCATGGACATTGAACGAGGCAAAGTGGTCGAAGAGTGGAAGATCCACGAAGATATCACAGTCGATCACATTGCCCCCGAAAATAAATTCGCTCAAACTACTCGCGAGCAGACTCTTGTCGGTGCTTCTCACAATGCGCTGTTCAGAGTAGATCCGCGCATCTCTGGCAGCAAGATGGTTGAGAGCCAATACAAGCAATACGTCAGCAAGAATAAATTTTCTGGGGTTGCTACAACAGCCAGTGGGAAGTTGGCAGTGGCAAGCGAAAAAGGAGATATCAGACTTTTCGATACAATCGGGAAGAATGCGAAGACAGCTTTACCACCTCTCGGTGATCCTATTCTTGGTATCGACGTCACTGCCAGTGGCCGGTGGATTGTTGCAACAACAAAGACTTACCTGTTGCTCATCGACACTCTTATCGGCGAAGGGAGATACGCCGGAAATCTGGGTTTCGATCGTAGTTTCCCCGCTAACGCCAAGCCTATGCCACGAAGACTTCAACTTCGTTCTGAGCACGTTGCATATATGAATCATGATATCAACTTCTCCGTTGCGCGGTACGTGCCTTTAGGAGTGGCCACGACCTCGACTGACTTTACCGAAACCGTAGCTTCAATCAAGGCGAGGGGCAAGAAGAGAATGCCATTGTCACCGCAACAGGGCAGTATGTCATCGCATGGGACTTTGCAAAGGTCAAGAAAGGGCACCTTGACAAGTATGAGATTAAGAAGTACGAAGACATGGTCGTTCAAGACAATTTCAAGTTCGGGGATGATAAACAAATCGTGAGTGTCCTGCAGTCTGAAACGGCGCAGCGCACTCATGCAGATCATTGCAGATCGTGGCCTTGCAGAACAACGTCCTTGCAATTAACAAGAAGAACCTTAAACGGCCCACGAGAAATTCGCTTGCGGCCCCTATGTCTAGTCTTCACAGTCGGTCGGGCATTGTGAACAGTCCGTACTAGACGATGTTTTCTGGTGCGGGATCGTTGTGGTAGTTGTATGTATTGCGGATTGTATACCTAACGTCTTCAGTAACGTAGGATAGGTGTATCGCAGAAGCTCTCTAAATATAAATGAAGATGTATATAATATTCTCTTCTATTCCTTTTCATTTGTAGTAACGTCGGGTTGTCTGTCGCGACTATCAACATATCTCCAAATTCCAAGATGCCACATGATCCGGGGTATCATAAGACTAAATCCAAGAACAATGGTGGTCCAAAGCATTGGACTCCACTGTGAAATATCCCATCTCTGATCTCCGAGAGCCCACAACGTAACATAGAGGTGCATACAGTCTCCCATGAGAAGGGGGGTCATGAGAGCAAATATGATCTTCTCTTGGATAGCGAGTTGGGTCGAGAGATTCTTCCGGATGGCCGTTAAGACAAAAAAGTTAACGACTCCCATGAGCGCGCAGACATGAGCTAGTTGGATCACAGTCACGATGGATGCCTTTGGAAGGCTAATAGGTGGGGGACTATCCGTTGGCCATGGTGCTTGTGCGTTGTGCGTCTGTCAGGTGGTTATCGGATGTTTGACTGAAGGATGAAACTATCACACTCACTGTTTCAGGGTCGTGCACCGCTCCTATGAACCCGAGTATCGTCAAAGCAGGTTCATAGAACGCGAAAAGGGCATAGTAGAAGTCGGGTATAGCTGATGCCGACGGCTGCATTGAAAACACAGAAGTGTCGACTACAGGAACTGCTGGTATCAAACGCAGATTCTGCGCGATAGCTAGTGTACTTGAAGTCTGCAAAGCAGCAGGCAGTACTTGTGACGACCAGGATGGGCCCGTGAAATGCCGCAGTGAAACAGTTTGAAATAAGTAGCCCGTGGGCTCAACAACCCAATATTAGTAAAGCCAACAAGTCAGATAAGGAAAAGGGCGTCTTTCTGAAGCTCACAAGGGACTTGTCTCTTATATGCCCAGCTCGGGGCCCGGGGAAGAAGTTCACATCGAAGTTGACGGTCTTAGTAACAACAGCAGACGTACGTAACAGTTTAATTCGCCTTACTCGCTCTGACGTTGTCTGGCCGGCCCTAAAGCTGATTAGTTTTCTCATCGTGCAATTTGCTCGTCTTCTTCATCTTACAACCTCAGGTCTATCTTAAACCCAGGTGGCCAGCTAATCATTCGATGTTGATCCACTAAATGGCGAGGACCGAGACCATTCTTCTACGAGAAGATGAGGGTATAATGCATGGCTTGTTATCCACTTCTGCAAGTCTGTGCTTCGCGCCTTTCTAACATTGCAATATGCGTTTTAACTGTAGTATTCGTATTATGATTAATGTCGATCGATTCTTTCATTGATAACCATAAATTGCGACCAGCGCAGTTGAACTTGTCAGAAATACAGTTAAATTCTAGAATACAGACTACTAGGGGGTTGTCCGCAAGCTGCCCGGAGGTATCGGTAATGTCTACTTCGTACAAACATAAGATTAGCCGCTCAATAGACCGTTCAGCTGTTTTCGGGCTTCTTCCATTACCCTCTCCGCTTCATCGTCCTCCAGTTGATCATGTGGTGTCTGCCGCAAAATTCAGAGTAGAACTACTCAAGATAAGAACATGACCTACTGGTAGTTCCGTTCCGGCTGAGCCAGCTAGCCCAAGTTTCCCGTTGGTAAGGTCGAAAAGTACCTTGTCAACTTCAGCGTCTGCCTCTTCTTCTATCTCTTCGTCTTCGTCCATTTGTAACGTGTCTTCAAGCATTTCCTCCATGATCCCAGCCTGTGGTACAAGTCAGATAGTCAGGGGAGCACTATAGAGAAACAGCACACCTTCGTCATCTCCATACTCATTTCCCGCATCACTTGACTTATCTGGGGTAGTTTGACAAGCGAGTTGGATAATTTCATAATTTCCGTAGACTTCTGCAACGACCCTGTAACTTTGGCCATAGCTGCAGAGTCATAGCATGTAAATCAGCCAGGCTTCAAATTAAGAGTATTCGCTCACCGAGCTGCTGCTGTAGCTGGGTACCGATCGATCCCAAGCGCGCTTTGCTAACAGACAATCTGTCTTTCTGCTTATTACTGCGGACGACCTCCTTAGCGAGGATTCGCGCAGACTTCACATCTCCCTTGGAAGCAAGTTGCTTCACCGTCGTGCGTGCTTTTGCAGTCGCAGCTTCGAGCTGTACCAAGAGATTAGCGTGGGATATGAGCACTATAGAACAGGGTGCCGACCTGCCTCATCTCCCTGTCCAGTTGTCGGCTTTCTGAACGCAGTTTTCCTTGCCATGCGCGCACTCTCTCTTCAGGTGTCGGTCCATAGAGAAAGCGGTTAATGGTCTGCATGAGAGATCGAGTGCTGTAGCTGAACTGGAGAATGTTGCCTCTTTCGGTTTTCAAGGGTAATTCGGGCTTGGCACCACATCATCTTCGGCGTCTCTTGAGACCTTATTTCCTACATACAGTTTAAAATTGTCTAGTGGACCTTTCAATATCGTGCTGCACTTTGGAGGTTTTGAATCACTTACTACCAGATCCGAACAAGCTTGCTCCAGCGGCTAACATGGCGGCTGACTGCTTCGTGTCACAGTGCATATAAACACCACTCTTCCGACATGGTCCTCCGGAACACCTTGGCTGCTCCTCACGAGGGTCAAACAATATATCCCGACGCTAGATCCGTGCAGGTTCACTTCGCTCACAATGTCAATCCAACGCCTCCTAAGCCTAATCCTACTTCCGTCCCTCGCCCGTGCCACCATAAAACCTGTGTCTCCCGGTCCCGGCGACGTGTTCAGATCTGGATCACCCTGTCCCATCTCTTGGGATACCGACCGGTCCGGCCCCACCCAGTCATGGAAAAACGCAACCATATGTATGCAGTTACATTACTCGTCCTATTTGTATTTTGACATTGGTCACTATACAGACCTCATGACCGGCTCCAACCTGAACATGTCGATGGTCACGACCGTTGTCGAGCACCTAAATGAGACTAATATGACATCGTATAACTGGATATGCCCTGACGTGGCACCCAATGCAGCCATTTACTTTTACCAGGTATGCTGCATAGCCATGCGAGTCCCATATGGTCTTTTACTGAAACAAGTACCACAGTTTTCGAATAACGGGGTACCGGCTGGATCCACTTGGACCTCTCGATTCACAGTAAGCATAGGTGGTAAATCCTCTACGTGTAGAAGCTGATTATAGAGCTTCTAAGATTGCTTCGTATGCTGGCAACACCACTCTTCCTGAAAACAGCAAGCAGCCTGACGGGACTCCTATCCCGTGGGGCGTCGGACATCTTGTAACCTCCAAGAGCACGAATCTTTCGAGCCCAAACGTTTCACCTCGGAGCCGTTCATTATCAATCCCTCCATGCGAAACACTAAAACATCATCAATGCATGACATCCCCGGAGGACGCTTCGTTCTCCCATACTAAAAGTCCCGCTAACCCCCCTATTCGACAACGCATAGTCTTGCGCCCCACCGTAACAGATCAAGTCAAGCCCATGCGAGAGAGAAGACCTTCAAGCAGAGGTAGTCGCGGAGGCCCTCATCTGAGCGTGCATATCCTATGTGCTCTGGCAACATTGTGGTTGATGGTTTTGTAGACCAGGAACGTAGATATGGCTACAAATTCGTACTACTACCTGCCTGTAAAAATAAGTAATAGAGAAAGAGACTAAATATCTACAGCGCAAAGAGTGCACTATAAAAAATAATATGAACAGATCGATAATATGATATCCACACAGCAAACACAGATTAAAGTTGCGGTCCAGCCTTGATTTGATTGACCAGTGCTTCCCAGTAACTCCAATCCGAACCATCCACTTCCATCAAACCAGGATCCCCAGTCATTGGATTGTTGTTAGGTCCTATCCAGCCTGAGAATTCAGCACCACCAGGCCCTCCCCAAGATAAAGCAGGCATGCCTGCTGTCGCATCGACTACAGGACCCCCACTGAAAGTGCTGCACCAATGATCCAAGAGAGATTGAGCAGCTGATTCTTCCTCCCCATTCGGACTGCCGCTGCCAGCGGGTGAGCTGAGCGTACCCGTACCGTCGTTAGATCCATTGTGCTGCAGGCGCTGAATAGTGGGGGAATGCGTGTAAGGAGGTGATAACGTGTATACTACAGGCGAAGACGTTGTGGGGGACAAGGTTTTCGGCGACGCTGTACCCATCGTGAAAGCTCGTGTAGATGGTGGTAGAACAGAACGAGAAGTTGACATGGAGAAGATTGTGGAATGCTGTTCCCCAGTATGCCCGTTTGTAGGTGAGCTTGCTCTATCCACGCCATGCGATGCACTTTCTGCCATTTGTGATGCGCGGCTCTTGAGGAACTCGATAGTTTTTAGCTCCCTCCGAGTCGTTTCGTCTATTTCGCGCACGCCCTCATGGTCCGCCAGGAAACCGTCCAAAATAGTGTGCATCATGTCCGCATCCTTGCCTTTGGGATGCAAGACTAAATAAATGCCGCTAATCATCGCTGTTTGAAACTCTCTGTAGGCGTTGCTCAGAGAATCGCGAGCTTCTTTTGGCATCAAGTCGCGGAAGGCTTTGCGAACTTGGAAATCCTTGATCGAAGACTCGAAGCATGCCCTTCGGGAACGCAGGTAACGATCACAACTCAATTTCCGCAATAAATATGGACGATGGAGGCCGACGCGAACGAACAAGACCTCGGTAATGAGGAGGAAGCGGTGAACAGGAATGAATGGTTTCGTCTCGTCGAGGGATATGTCGGGATCCAATGAAAAGTGAGGTGGTAAGTTGGAAACGAATTTTAAAAGGTCGTCATCCAGCGTCAAGACATCAGAATAATGACTGGGTGACTTGACCTTCTGAAAATGATGTACCATCCTTCCAATAATGGAGGCCAGCTGATGCCTGAGAATAACAAAGGTCATCAGCGTAGGGCTCGAAAGGGAAGGTGGATTGCGAATGACGGCAGGGGAAAAGTCGTCATCAATATTCAGAGGCGGGAGGGTGGAAGTGTAATCGTCTTGAATAGCATGAGGTCTTCCAAGCACAAGTGCGTAAGAACGATCGGCGTGATAAAGATATGACCTTCAAGATTCCCTAAGTTTAGATCTTGAGGGGACATTAATATCCTTACCATATGCGGCGTCTGTTTTCAACCTGAGCAGGGTCGAGTCCCTGTGCAAGCTAAATCAAAACAGGCATACCGATAGAATATTCACGAGCTTACCGTAGGTGCGGCATCACGATGGAATCCAAGTGCCTGGGCTGTTCGCACAGCAGCACCCAACTGACTCCAACACTCCGTAATGCGACGATCAAAAGTCAAGAATCGTGCACTCTAGTGATTATGTCGGAACTCCGCACGGCATAGATGACCTTTGACACTTACGAGTAAGCGAGTGAGAACGATATCCAGTGAATCTGGTTGAATAGCTGCGGCAATAAGCAGAGAACGTCGAGCTATACATAGAACGGGTGGGCATAAAACACATTATAGTCGATCAGTGACGTACAAGACCAGTAGTATCTCAAAGACGTCACTCTTCTTGTTCGTGCGTCACCAGCAAGATGTTCAGGTGCCAGTCGCACTGAAATAGCAAGCACCACGAACAAAAGCGGAAGGAAACGTGCATCGTTAGTATTGGCGCCCACCCCGTTGGCGCAAAGAGATGCGTAGGCAGTCCGAAAGTCAGCCTCGCAAACGGGATATCTTGTCCAATTGCTACAATCAAGGGGGAAAATCATCAAGACTGGACAACATATAGGACATCAACTGACATTGCAGCGAAATAATGATCAATAAGTACATCGGAAAACCGTTGCGGAGGGAGCTCCTGAAGAAGCTCCGAGATTTTGTGCGGTGATACACCGCATTCTTGGACAAGACTCTTGAGGTTGTCGGCTGCTGAGGGTTCAGAGTCTTGTCGCACAGACTCCATTATCGATGGGGTCGCTAAGGCTGATTTATGCTCGCCGTGACCAGTTCCATGCTGGCCGGAAGGCCCCGCATGGAGATTAGAAGTGGAATGAGGCGAATCCCACTGTTCTTGAATTGAACTGGCAACGACAACGTTTGCCAGCTAGTGAAAAGCATGTCAGAGAATATAACTAGCATGATCATCAAAACATTCACTTGCTCCAGAACGGAGGCGGGTGCTACACTTCCCGAGGCGCTATTGCCATACCATTTTCCACTGTGGAAGGTACCACCACTTGGATCCTGCTCATCGGTTATCGAACGATTATCGTCATCTGGGCCTTCAGATGTAGAACTTTGATGCCTGTCTGCACCTGAATAGGAGGACTGAGACGGCGAATTGAAGTACTGGGGCAAAGCCTGCTCGATGATATGCTCAAGCCTGGCTAAGCGGACGCCCAGATCTTGGTCTGTTTTTCCAGGAGTGTATGCTTTGCAAAGCTCGGGTACTTTTCGTGCTATACACTGGGAAGACTGTCAGACGAACGGGTAATAAACAACATGAAAGAGTCATACATGAGAGCACGGTATCTGCCGGTCGCACTGCCATGGGGAATATTTTAGTAATGTGATTTGAATGAGAGTATGGACATACCTTCTGTTTTCGACGGTGACATTCACCACAGGAGAAACTACGGACAAAATGGTTCTGGGTCGCTCTAAGCGCGCAAAAAAATGACAAACCTGACTCTAGATCTGGGTTTCTTCACCTGTATATGATCGCCATCATCATCCTCGGTCTTCCTCCTCTTGAGACTAGAAGTTTCGGAAGCTGAAGAGGTATGCTTGACCATGGATGGCGGGAGCAGATGATGGCCTTGGAAATTGAATAGAAAGATGAAGAGAGTGACAGGCAAATCAATGACTCCGTCTCCGAGTCCGATCTGCACGTGCAGGTGGCACTGCTGCCAGCATCATGTGCGAGCGTTAGCGAACTCCGGTTATTACCCAGACTCTATCCGGATTGTTCATCAAAGGTTATCTCTAATACAATCTATTTACCGCAATGTCCTCAACAACACAGATCGACTCAGACGTAGCGGTCATGATGGAACAACCGTCCTGGAAAAAAACTAAACTCTCTTTGGAAAGACCCTACAAGGATGACAAAGGAGAACGCATACCTATCCTTCTAGACATAGCTCCAGATGGAGTGCAAGTATTTGAGCCGTATGTCACCAAATCGTCGTTATATTCTATCGCTAACCAAGTATCAGTCAACAAGATCCCACCAAACTCTTGGGTGAAAACCTGAGACGTATATTCATCGAGCGCGGTGTAGATTTTTTTGAGCGCCAAGATACCCTGAGGGCTACTGGGGATCTGTCCATTCCTCAGGCCCTGGATACCAAAGACGATAAGGTCGAATCGGACCAGCAGGAGGAAGGCGTCTCGAAAGCCCATATGAACCCAGAGGAGTTGTTCAAAATGCGCATGGAAATCATGCCCCAGCTATTGTATGTGATCATCCAGGCGGCAACGTCGGAAGTCTCATTCGCAAGCTAGTACCGCACTAGGAGAGATGACGCATGCCAGGGAGCTGCTTTCGTTGCTACTGGCTTCTTCCGCACCAACTGATCCATCTCCTGTCCCTGCCTTACCTTCTTCTACATTGACGGCAAGTATTGTCACGAAGCCTTCGCCTATACCTTCAGTGGACGCATTCAATGCTCAGCTGACTATCGGTGGAAAGGACGAGGCTCTGAGAAAGGCTTCGAGTATATTCAAGGCCGCCGCAAACAACCTGGAGAGAAGCCGCCTCCGAGGTCAAAGGTATTGGGTTGATGCACTCAAGACCCGGCGTGCCAATTGGGGATTGGTGCCTGCACCCCTCCCATTTGGTGCACCTACAGGCAAGGGTGCTGATAAAACGTCAAAGGACTTCTTTGTCTCTTTCGGACTAGAGGAATGTAAGCATTTGATCATGTTTACTATCTTGAATTTAACCATGCGTCCAGCTCCAGCTCACTTCAGACGAAGAGCGGTAGGACACATGACAACCTATGAGACCGCATCACATGTTCTTGTGTTTCCTCACCGTCAGCGAGTCCGCCTCCAAGTTTCTCTTATTCTAACCGATTCCAACGGCCTCCTTCGCACTGCTTCCAACAGTATAACAAGCCTATCAGATGCGTCATTAGAAGACTCTCTTAAAATCGCGCAAAGGGAGATGGTCGAGGAAGAGCTTTTCTCTGTCTTGATTAAAGAGGCTAGCACTTTACCGACAGCGTCAGCACGAGTGGCCGAGCGGCTAATCGTCATTGACGCTGCCCAGGGAATGGAACTCAAGTTTGAACTCGTGAGTTATCATTGCAGACCAAGACGTGGCGCTCAACTTGTGTAGGTTGATGGTGATACTGTCAATGCTCAAGAATCCAATAAGAGCGATGAACGTTTGTCCGCTACTTGTAATCTCATATACTTTGCACTGCAAGGACTCCTCCTGTCTCTGCATGCGTCGCAGAAATATCAACGCCTATCATCAGCCAATACACAACATCCACCCTCGGTCTTTCCGAATAAGGCTCCTCTGTTGCAACCCATTATCGACCTTCTTCAATATCAGGTATTCTGTGACAGAATCAGAGTAGAGCTAGATAAAATGGTTTCTGCCTTGCTCAAGGCCGGTGTTCCGTCCTCGTTACGATTCAACGCTGTAGGTGAAAGCGGGCACCAATTAGTGGAGCATTTTGTCGCCAATGAAACGGCAAGAAGGATTGGGGGCGAGGCTCTTCTCCGTATCGACGTCAGGCAAGTTGCGATCTGGAGCACATTCCTGAGCATATATTTATGTTCCTCGCAACAGGCAAACTCTTCGTTTAACATTCCTTTCACCATCATCTCTTACAGCCCATTTGCCACAAGCAACGCTACCGATTGCGTCCATCCCTCAGCTAGTGCAGCTTCTTTCAGATGAAGTCGAGAGATGCCTTCTCAACCGGTTGTGCGAAGTGGGCTTACAAGTTTGTGAACGCGTCGGTGCAACATGGTTTGTCGATTTCGTCAGCGGCAAAGCGGTCGGAAGGTGGGAAGGAAATATATTGTGAGTATACCAATATCGTTCTTTCTCTTTCCAGCACAGACTAAGAGGATTTCCAGGAACTTCCGCGTCATATTCGACAAGGACTTTGCCATCCACTCGTCGGCATACCGTCTGAACAGAGCGAGTCACCAGTTATCATTACTAGAAACATACACTCCTGAGACCTCAGTTTCTCTCGTAGCATGGCTTCAAGAGCTGCTCGAGAAGACCATATTAGAATCTTAAAATGTTTTGGCCAATAATCGTGTTGCATGATATCATAAGCATATGGCCTACTTGGCTGAGTGGATGAAAATGTGAATGCAAAAGTAAGTAAAGGCATGAAAATTTTCACTCGTCGTCGTCGTCCTCGGCAGCAGCAGCCTCGCCTCCTGAAGCCTTGAAGGCCTCGATCTTTTCCTGGATGCGAGTTCTGCGCTCCTCCAGCGTGAGTTTATACGTCTTGTACTTCAAGCTCTCCGCCTTCCAGTCCTTGGTCTTCTCCGAAGGCTTGAAGGTGGGGTCCTCACGAATGGCGGCATACGCGTTGGTGTAGATTTCCTCAATATCTTCTGAACCAATATCATCTGCAAGATATGAAGAGAATTGCTTCTTGAAGCTGAGCAAAAACCATAAATGTTACATTTGCGATGTTCGTATGGAATGGCTTACCGCTCGTCATCCTCCTCCTCGAGCGACTCCATGTACTCAGCAACGTGGCCAGCAAAGATGTACTTCTTGAGCACTTCGCTATCGAGAGACTTGCTCTCTGGGTCGTACCCAGGGAAACGCTTCTCAGAGTGGGGAATGAATATACCACCGTCACTTGCGCCCTTCATTGCGCCGAAAACACGGTGGCCAGTGGAAGTGCGCTTAAGACCAACATCGAGGTAGCACTTGAAAGGTCGTGGGGCATCATCCTCATCCAATGCCTCGGTCAACGTCAGGGAACCGTCGGGCTCCGCGACACCCTCGTATTTATCGGCAAGACCAAGCTTGGTCAATGCACGGCGAGCGCACAGAAGACCAGTTGCGTATGCTAAGGTGTTCATCAAATATCATATAGTAAATTACGTGAAAGAATCATACCAGCAGTCCAGTTAGTGAGACCGTGATTGATTCCGTATCTTGGTAGCTCTTGTGACCGTGCAGCGGTCAAGACGAAGTCGCCCTGTAGACGTGCATACACGATCTGGACGATGATATCCCGGTTCGTGAAGCGCACTACTAGACGGTATTTTGGTGCATTGCTTCCGAGTTGTTAAAACACGTCGCCGTTCTTCAAGCTGCAATAACTTACTACTTGTTTTTAGCCTGGGTCACGAGGCGCTTGCGGGCATAGTCTAAGTAGACCTTAGCACATGCGAACAAGAAATCTACAGGATGCTCACAGTCGGTCTTTCCTTCTCTTCTACGGCGGTACTTCACTTGGAAGCGGGAGAAGTAGGCATCGGACTTCACTTTTTTGACGAACGGCATCTAGTAGGAATTGTCAGTTAATTGCACATATGCATCCTGGGCAGCTATAGGCCATCCATCGAAAACTGGCAATATTCGAACAATCCGACTGTCACAGCCAGTCATTAAGGACTAGACGGTGCCCCAGGACGGTGAACAGTCATAAAGACATACCTTGAGGGATCTTGAGGACGGCGGGGACAGCGAGTACACCCTTTCAATCAGAGTTTCTGTGGTTGTTTACTTTTGTTGATTTGTTTATTTAATTAGTTGTTATTATTTCAATTAGTTATCAATTTGGTAAGTGAGGTGACCCATAACCCCGGCTTCTCATTGTACCAACATCAACGCATTATGGACTCGCAGTATTCTCAATTCAGCCAGCAGCAACAGGCTTATGATGTTAATCCTTACCACCAGCCTTATCAAGGTCCCATGTATCCCTTGCCCGGATCTTCGTCGAACCACAGCGCACCTGTTCCAGCGAATGCGTACGAATATGATGTCGGCATACTTGCGCAACAGAGTGTCTATGTTCCTGGGGCTATGATCGACAAGCGTGGAGGCGCTGGTGGGAAACTTGCAAAGGGTGGAAAGCGCACCACTGTGCTCCGTAAGGGTGGTGGAAAGGTCTGGGAAGATCAGACTCTTCTAGAATGGAATCCATGTAAGTGTACCGCTTGATACGAAAGTCAGCCACTGACAAATTTTATCGTAGCTTGGTTCCGTTTATTCGTAGGAGATCTTAGCAACGATGTCTCCGATGATGTCCTCGCGAATGCCTTTAATAAATACACATCTTTCCAGAAAGCTCGTGTCATACGCGACAGGTTAAGCCAGAAGGTGTGGACGTTTACTCTTGCTCTACAAATTTTGTTGACAAAACATTATTAGGCTAAGTATGGTTTCGTCGCCTTTTCAGATCCAGAAGATTTCCTCAAAGCTTGGAAAGAGATGGATGGTGAGAAACACCCTTGTCCAATCACCGAAATCTCGCTCAGCCATATTTCAGGTAAATATGTAGGTAACCGTCCAGTCAAGCTCAAGAAGGCGGATGATACTGCTATTCGACCTGTAGAGATAGGGCACCGAAAGGCTAGACAGCTCGAAAAGGACTTGAAGAAGAATAGAGGCAAACCATACTAATCGATCGCCGCTGTACGTTTAGACGACGTGGCTGGTCTGCGAAGACATTGCCAGTATGTTTTATTTTTTGATACTGGAGCGCAGCTCACCGTGTTATGTATCTCAACTATGAAATTATGATAATGGACACCGTGCATACTAAAGCCACACGATCATAGTGGGTACCGTCCCTTGATTCCTCACGCATCAACTTCGTTTTCTGCATTTTACAGTCAGGCCTACTATGCGCACTTTCTTCAAATTGCTTGTTGAGCAAGTATGCAAGGTAAGTACGGGGGACGCTGTCGTCTGCTGTGATAAGCCGAATGCCCATCGCTGTAGAAATTTTGTAGTCGCATACGTAGACTTATAGTCTCCCCCTAAAAGAACGAAGACAGTTGTAAAAATCCAGAATTCTCTCTGGAGCTTCTGAAGAACAATCACCAAGTAATCGACAGATGTTAGAGCACGTGATTTTATGCATGATGTAGTCTTTACGCACTAGCTAGCCATTAGCCAAATACTGAATCATGGACATCGACAAGCTTTTCAAAGTAAGGGCTTGTCTTGCACTCTTCCGTGTATGTTGTGATGTTTACGGGCTCCAGGTGCCCAGGCTTCCTACGAGCTCAAAGCGGAAGATGCCAGATAATCCTACCCTGGAGATGCTAAAGAAGATGCGTCTCGATACTCCCTTGAATGAGGACTCGGTGGATTCGGCCATGGACGTTGAAATACCTGAAAGCAGCTCGGCTCCTCGCCGACAGTCGCGACGCGCAACTGTAGAAGACGGGGACGACAAAATGATTGACACCTCCTTTGCTCCAGGGGGTGACGCGGACTACTTTGTCGAAGAGGATGGAGAAGGGCGGTTCTACGGAGGAGGACTGACTTCGGAACAGAAACAAATTTTGAGTATTTTTGAGAGTGCTGAAGGAGAAGGAACAACGGAAGACGTGAGCGCATACAAATTTCTCGCGAAATGCGTAAATATTGACATGACGTGAAGCCAGAGGGAATATCGATCACAAGCATAAGAAGAACGCTACTGAAGTTTGAACGAGCTGCCTAACAAAAACCAAGACCAACGCTCGAAGTACCCGGATGACCCGTCAAAGTAATTTAAATTGGACGTCTTATGGTCCTAGGACTGATTATACTTACGCTGTTGCAGGTTCATCGACTCTGAAGCAGACCTCGATAGTGCGCTTAAATCTCTTCTATCTTTGGCACAGTCTCCTGTCCTGGCCTACCCAGAACTCGTGCGTTCAGGTTCTGTCAGTTTACTCATTGGACTCCTCAGCCATGACAACGCCGATATTGTCATTGATGTCGTTGATGTGATCCATGAGCTGACCGACGAAGATGTTGGGAACGAGCTGGAAGATGAGGAGGAGCAAGAGGAGGCGCAGGTAGCGCTAAAGACCCTCATTGAAGCCCTGGTTCGTTCCCATATTTCAGCATGGTTCTGGATCTCAAGTGCTATGTTTTCCACTTCACGCAGCTAGAGAATTCAATCCTGGAGTTGCTCGTTGATAATCTTTCGCGTTTAAACGAGACTGAAGAATCAGACCGACAGGGTGTTTTCCATATTCTCGGTATTTGTGCACCTAACCTCTCGTCGTTCGTTACTGACCTACGTTCCAGGCATATTTGAAAACATACTTGGCTTTAACCCTGACCTTTCCCTTATACTAGTGTCGAAGACCAAGCTGATGAATTGGTTGCTCAATCGCGTCCAGTCCAAGACTCATGACGAAAACCGTGGCTATTCCGCAGAGTTGCTTTCCATTCTTTTACAGAACAATGCAGCGAACCGTCAAGATTTTGGCAAGAAAGACGGCGTCGAGATCGCTCTTAACGTTCTTTCTGTAAGCTGCAATTAACTATCATAAGCTTTAATATTAATTCCTATGATGTAGCAATTCCGAAGACGTGATCCAGTTGATGCAGACGAGACCGAATTCATGGAGAATTTGTTCGACGCTCTTTGTTCTGCGTTGGCCGAGCCTGAGGTCAAGTCTTTTTTCCTCGCGAGCGAAGGTGTCGACCTCATGCTTCTTATGATGAGGTGAGCGCGTCCTGGAGATGTCGACACAATGCTCACTTGTGCCGTTGGTAGAGAAAAATTGCAATCGAAGTCGAGAGCAATCAAAACTCTTGATTATGCAATGTCTAGCCCAGCAGGCACCGCCACTTGCGCAAACTTTATCGAGGTCCTTGGACTGAAGACGCTCTTTGCTACTTTCATGGGAAAGGTATAGATGCAGTGTTCTCAGTACGGTTCAAACTGATTAAGCCTACTCCGCAGGGTTCAAAAAAAATTAAATCCAATGCACCAGCAGCAGCTTCCGAAGATATCCCACATATCCTTGGCATTATCTCCTCATTGTTTTCAAACACTCCGTCGGACTCTCCAGATCGAATACGTCTGCTTGCCAAGTTTGTGGAAAATAATTATGAGAAAGCAGATAAACTACTCGAGGTGCGGGAAAATGCTCGTAATCGTCTGAAAGTTGTGGACGCGGAGATCGCGGCGGAGAAAAAGGTATGTGCCATGTAATATTCACTAATGAACATCCAGTCCGAATGCTGAATGCGCAGGAAACCATTGCTAACGGTGGTGAAATTGAGTCAGAAGACGAGGATCTGTTTTATCTGCGTCGACTGGAGGGCGGACTGTTCACACTGCAGACAGTCGATTATATCCTCGCATGGGTAGTCATGGAGGACGATGGAGTAAGCAACATTCTTCGATAATCTGTGATAGCTAAGTCGAGTAACACTGCAGATTCGCGGCCATATCACACAAATGCTTGAGCGCAAGAACCAGTCCTTGAAAGATATCATCTCAACCCTTCAAATATACCGCGACAACCTCGACGCTGACACACAGAGCAATGGCCTAGCCACTGATCACGCTCCAGGAGGTGGAGCACTATCACAAAAGGAGATCCTTCAACATCTCGTCGACTTTCTGCATGAATGTTTATAACGGACACGGGGCATTAAAATATGTAGCAATATATGCGTAGAATACAAGTCGTGTGGCCTGCTATGCGGCAGTCAGTGTAGCGGACGCGAAAATCATTTCGAGTGCGCCTTTTGTTTTGACCAGTTCCTTTTGGAACCGAATCTCGGCAAGGACTTTCTTTCGAAGTCGCATGAAGAGTGAATCGATGAGAGGTGACTGTCCAAGGACCGGTGTGTACATCTCTGCATAGATACGTCAAGCCAGCGAAAATGCAAGACGATCAATCACATACCGATGACCAGAGTTGAGACGTCGGACACCATTTCACCAAAACGGGGATCAGTGACATGCTTCACGAGAAGACGCAAGACTGGTTCCAAAAGAACATCATCTCGACCCGCCAATGCGCTCCGAAGGCCGTCACGATGTATCAGTTCTTGTATCAGAGAGAAAGCCGTTGTCGGTGGGACGTTCTAAAAGGCGAATCAACATCGAATTTCCCAACTATGGTGAACGAGCATCACCTTTCTGAGCACCGAATCCAAAGCTGCTGAATATTTAAACCCTTTCAAAAGCCTGTCGTACTCTTTCAGACGCCTTGCTCTTCTGCTTTCGATTCTCAACTCGTCCGCATCTCCGGTAGGTTTGGGCTTGATTTTGGACTTTGTGCGTCCTTGACCAATTATAGGAAGGGTACCTCCTAAGAATGTCTCAAAAGCTCCAGTCTTTAAAGCGAAGGGCGGATCGGCGCCTTCTGAAGCTTTTGGCTGTCTCCGTCTAACAGAGAGCGTACCATCTGACATTCCCGCGGCGATATGCGTTTCATCCGGCTGCACTGCTGTTAGCAAAGGAACATGACAAGAAACTAGAACTTTACATACGGAAATGGCAAGACAAAGAACAGGCGCGGGGTATCGCATGGTATGCACGACCTTGTACGAGCTGATATCGTAAACCTTCACCATATGATCCAAACTCCCCGTCAACAGACGACCCGCAGACCCATCAAACGCTAGCGAGGTAATAGTCTTCTGGTGATTCGAAAATGCACGTAAACAACGGCCACCAGCGACCAAGTCCCAGAGGCGCAGGATAGGACCTGCAGTAGACAAGGCCATTGTACCAGATGGGAACATTTTGACTTGCTCGACTGGTACTGCACTCGAGGTATCTCCGCCGCCCATTATCATTTCGCATTGGCTGGTCCGCGTGTCGAATAATCTCATGGTTGCGTCATAAGAACCAGTGAGGATGAGGTGGGGATTCGAGGTCGAAACTTCACCAGAGCGAACATAGTCGGTGTGTGCATGGAATGTGACTACTTCAGTTTGTGACGGGACGTCCCATAATTTTACGGTGGTGTCGTCTGAACAGGAGAGTACTTGCGTGGGTGCGAGGGCAGAAAATTTGGTGACGTGTACTGGCTGCTTATGCGAGTCCAGGGTACGAAGGATGGCGCGTGAATTTATGTCAAAGACCTGCGAGCAGATTGATTAGGGATGTGAATATACCGTGGGTATGCGTCCATACCTGCACGAGACCTGTATCATCACCTGCAACGACGAGCTTTCCGTCAGGACGGATGTTACCACTGCGTGCAACATCCTTGAAGCGCGAAATTGTCTTTGTCACTTTCTGGGTGCGGGGTGCATAAATCTGAACACGCGTTGCTGCTGTTACAGCATACCTATGAGGTTTAGAAGGAGAGAACTGGATAGATGTGACTGGTGCGTATTCCTTGATGAACACCGGGTGTTTGAATTGACGCCAATATCTTGATTCTGGACTATGCTTAGCCGCAGCTGGCCGAGCATGTCTCTGTACGACTACCGGCTGATAGTCCATGTGGTAGCATGAAGCAGATGTCGGGATTCGGATGACAATATTTTTGTATCCCACGAGATGATGATCTACTGATCTTGTCGGTGTACATAAAGATCAAAAGACTCGAAGGATCTCTCTTACCTCAACTTCTATCTCCCTCGTTGGAACCCCCCCTGTTCTTTTTCTTTGCACCTTTATTATATCTGTTCGAAAATGCTTCTTTACGAAGATATCATCTCCGGTGATGAGATGTTTTCCGATGCGTTCCCCATGTATGCTCCAATCTTGGCGCTCGCCTATCGTCACATACTGACTACTCAAAAAACCAGGAAAGAGGTGGACGGCATCGCCTATGAAGTAGATTGTCAGATGATCACACTCAAGGAGGGCAATGTTGATATCGGTATGCATCCAATCGAAAGAAAAAAGAACATGGCTCATCTACTTGATTTTGTAGGTGCTAACGCCTCAGCTGAAGAACAGGAAGAGGCACTCGAGGATGGAGCGATTACAGTTAACAATATCGCCCATTCCTTCCGTCTTCAAACTACAGCTTATGACAAAAAAGCATATCTTTCTCATCTCAAGGTATGATATCATATTATTGCTATACCTGTGGAGATCGAAATTGATGAGGATATTCATGTTAGGGTTACATGAAGGCTGTAGCGGAGAAATTAGCAGCGAAGGGAGACCCTGCTGTTGTTACTGAATTCAAGGCTAAGGCAAATGACTTTGTCAAGAAGATAGTCGGTAATTTCAAAGACTATGAATTTGTACGTTGTGCTTTGCCCCTTATACGCGTTGACAAACAAAATTTTAGTACACTGGCGAGAACATGGACGCTGACGGAATGGTAGCCCTGTTGAACTACCGGGTGAGTTGCGAAGTTAGAATAAACAATGTCGTATTCTCAACGATTTCTCATCTCAGGAGGATGGGGTCACCCGTACGTGCTTTCTGTCAAGTAGCGTCATCATCATCATCACACCTCAACAGCCTACTTCACCTTCTGGAAGCACGGTCTCAAGGAAGTCAAACTGTAGTACTTGTTTTCGAATCAATGGCTTCCATCACTTTATATTAGAGCAATCGTACGAGTCGCTCCACTTACACCTCATGAATATCGAATGCATGCAAGAGATAAGATAACAATAGAGGTAAGACCACTGTGCACAAATTACAGTTCATCGTGTGCCTCCCGCGGTGCCTCAAACGTGGCCTGCGACTCGTTTTCAGGAGCCTTGACAGAAGGCTTCAAGCTGTTCTTGGCATGCTCCTGCACGTAAGCAACGAGAGATTCCAATTCTCGGTCCCCGTTATATTCAAGGAACTCCCGCGATCCTGCAGGCTTGAATTTGAGGGTGGGGAACCCGCTGATACGGAATGGGGCTGAAGCTGGAAGATCGTTTTCTTGGGACTCCATCTTTGCACTACAACGATGAATAAGTTTTGTTGACAATGTTGGAAGAAAGGTGGACGTACATGACCAACTGATCTTTCACGTCGGCAAAGTGATCACCGAGAGAATCCCAGATGGGCTTCAAGCGCTTGCAGTGACCGCACCTAAACAGGTCTTGAATGGCATGCATTATGAAATATGGCCAAAGCAACGCACCATGTAGCATAAAATTCAACAAACACATCCTTGGAATCATCATACACAACCTCATCGAACTGTGCATTCACGAGCGTGAACACGCTCTCATTCTGACTCTCAGGAATCGGCTGGCTCTTGAGCTTAGGAAGAAGCTTCCCAGCGAGGTACTCGCCGACCATAGCAGACACAGCCTCAGCCTCTATAGGCTTGCTCTGGTCATAAGGGTACTTGAGCTGATCCTCCAGGTTCTGAATAACGAAACTCGGCCATTTGGGTTCAGCAAGGTTCAAAGCCTTTGCATGGTCGCCAAACTTGGTCGCATCTATCCAAACAAAGTGGATCTTGCCGCGGTACTTGGCAGCAACAGGCTTGAGAACAGCGAGCGTCTCGTCTTTCTTTTCGTCTGTGGGGTCCAAAAACAAGTATCCGATGGGTTTACCGCTGCCGGCGTACATGGCATACGTTTCTCCGTTCACCTCACCAAGGATAGGGATAGCCAGCTGCTGAATCCATGCTTCGAGTTCGGCGGTGGTAACTGCAGATGGCGGGTGCGGGTACTCGGTGATGCGTTCATCAAAGTTGCGGTAGACGACGATAGCGGGAGGAGTGACACCTGCGGCTGCGATAGCTGCAGCGTCAGAGGTGATACCAAAGAGGTACTCGTCGCGGAGTTTTTCTGCTGTTGCGCTAAATTCAGGTGCGGGGGCCTTTGTGGTGGAGGAGACGTAGGCGAGGACAACGAGCTTATCGGCGTTTTGGAATTCAGCGAGGTTGGAGGCGGTGACGTCAGAAACGGCAGGGAGGTTTTGTCTGAGGGTGATGTTAATAGGTACGAAAAGGTGATTAGAAGGGTAGAGTATACTTGAGCATGTAGCTGATGATACCGTCTGCCTTTCGGGGACCGGAGTATTCGGTGGGTTCACCGTTGCGGAAGACTTTGAGGGTGCTGTGGAGGGATGGTCAATGCGCTAGAGAGAATATTTCGAATGGTATGGACGTACGGGTAACCCTGGACGCCATGGGACTGGCAAAGGTCTGCCTGGTCGACACAGTCGACTTTGGCAAGCTTGATGTCCTTCCCTTTGAGTGTGGTGGCTGCCTCCTCGTAGTGGGGAGCTAGAGCTTTGCAGTGGCCACACCTATGGTAAAAGTCGGCGAGAATTCACGTAAAAGGACGATGGAAAGGTACCATGGAGCATAGAACTCGACTAAAATCAAAGGTTCTGAGTTGACAGCAGAAGTAAAGGTGTCCTTTGTAAGGACGAGCACATCGGAGGACTCGGCAACGTCAGCTGATGCCAAAGAAGCAAGGGCGATGGCAGAGGCCACGGAGACGAGAGAGGGGAAGCGCATTGAACGATGCGTTGGTGAGAGTTAGCTGCCAATAAATTGTGACGAAGCAGGTTTTATAATGCAAGTAACTGTATACGTGTCACCTGGGCGGTGTAGTGTTGCCGGGTTGTTAATATAAGACTGCTATGTGGCAAGACCATACTTCCGAAAATCTGGCGGAATACTTAATCCAAATTCAAATGCCACGTAGTCTACTGTATAATTTAGAGTCCAAGCAACTGTACCAACCAAGTCTGATATATCATGCGATCAGAATAAGACTATGTACAGCAAGGGCCAGGCTATAAGGTGGACAGGTCGAAATCACTGCCAGTGGTTCGACCACTGGCATATCGCCTTGTGGCTGAGACAAACGGACGTGGCTGTGGGAAATCAGTTACGGGAAACGTATGTGGGCCAGAGGTTGGAGGGGGAGAAGGTACTGGTGAACGAGGATGAGTTATGGGCAACAGTAGAGGACAGATACAACTTACTTTTGCGAGATGGAAGTGTCCTAGCACTACCATTGATGGAGGGCCGTTCGACAGGTAAAGCGGAGGGCTCAGTGACTGGTGTTGAAACGGTACGGGGTCTAGGAGGAGCAGATACAGGAGGTCTTGGAGGAGCAGATGAAGGGGGAGGTGGACGGGAAGGTGGAGGGCGATTTATAGGTGGAGTTTGTGGACGGGAATCAACTTCTGACAAATGTCGGACACGAGCTGGAGGAGCAGGTGGACCGTCTGATACAGGTGGCCTACGAGAAGGTGGAGGGGGGACTGCTCGAGCAGGAGAACCAATAGTCGACAAGGGTCTGGCTGGGGGAGGAGGAGGAGCTTTCCTTGCAGGTGGAACTGGAGGAAAAGAACGTGGAGCTGGACCAGTAGGGGGAGAGGAAGGACGAACTGGCGAAGACGTAGGACGAACTGGTGAAGACGTGGGACGAGCTGGTGAAGAGGCAGGACGAGCTGGTGGTGGTGGTGGTGAACGGGCCGGGAAAGCAGGAGGAGCGGGGGAAGCTGTCCTTGCAGGTGGTGGTGGTCGACGCGGTGGGGGAGGAGGAGTGGGAGTGTTTCTAGAAGGAGCAGATCTTGAAGGTAGTGAAGGAGCAGATCGATTTGGCAATGACGGTGCAGATCGATGAGGCATTGAAGGAGCAGATCTATTTGGCAGTGATGGTACACTTCGATTAGGAAGCACAGGTGGTGCAGGTGCAGGCGGAGGACCTCTAGCAGGAGGAGGTGCTGATGGTCTAGCAGTAGGCGACGGTGACTTTCCTAGCGTAGGAGGTTAAGTCAAACATTGAAAGATAGATGAAACTGGCACACCCAAATTATGACTACTAGACTTCAATTTAGGAACACCTCCAGCAAACAATCCACCAAGTTGAGGTCCTCCCATCGATGGTACTCCACGTGAAGCAGTAGCAGCAGCAATACCACCACCACCACCACCACCACTTGCCTTTCCATCAATCAAAGCACCACTCCGGTCATGTGTTTCGGCTTTCTTCAGCTTCTTGCCGGCCTGAATCTGTTTCAAAAGCTCAGAAGACGCCATCGTAGATCGTGGTCAGTGTGTGTTGTCACTCCGGAGTCACAGTTCACATGTCACGACTCATTCGGTGAATGGAGTCCCGCCGCCATAGCTTGATTATTCTATTACGTAACGAGGAACGAGCGGAGGAATAGAATGTAGTCTTTGCGCAAGCGACGGATGCAGTACGAACTCTTTCTTTCGTACTGCGACGTCCTCGTGTTTTCAGCCTAGTCGTCCTCAACGACTTCGTATCTCATCCTTTTCTTTTCTTTATCATCAGCTATTGATTTCTACTTTCTCTTAGGTCGCCGTACTTTACAGATAAACTAATCCAAGCAACCTTCCGATTCACACCAATCGCACATGAACCGCATACTGGCTGACCCAGCGCTCGAAGCGCAGCCGAACTTCGAGTTCCCAGCTTACGCGGCTTGGCTCAATGCTATCGTTGCAGGAGGACCTACCAGAGAGGCGGCCCTGGAGCAAATGGCAGAGAGTTGGAGGCTGGAGCGCCAAGAACGCATTGTTCTATGGCAGCAGCAATCTGAAGAAGATCTTCGAGTCCAGCAAGAGCAAGAAGATCAAGAACGCATTGCGAAAGAAGCCGAAGCGGCTGAAGAACAGCGAGAAGCAGAGAAGAAGAAGCCCAAGATCAACGACTTCGATGCCGAAGCTGTCGTGGCAGACGTTCTTATTCCTCGCCCTTCGCAGTATGCACTGCAGAAGATCAAAAGCATGGAATATGTCGAGCTGTGGTACTTCAGTCCAGAAGGGTGCTGGGAAGCTTTAGACAGTTGCAGGTCCACGGCGGAGGACTCCTTTGGCCTGGCAAAGGTTGATGGGTACGTCGTGTTCAAGCCGATGGCATCATTCAAGGCTTCGCAGAAAGCGCTACAAGACCATGACCTCTCTTGGCGTCAATTCGACATGGCAAAAACGAGCTTCTTGATCCATATCGACAAATGCGGCTGGCCAGACAAGCACCAGCAAGCCTTAGCGCTCTTCTTCACTCTCATTACCAACCACGAGCACCGAATGCGAACTCGTGGCGAGAAGACTTTACTTCGTTACGCAGGGTTCGTCAGACGGGAATGGCATGACCGTCTGGCTCAAAACCAAGGCTTCAACATCGGGATTTTCAACAGCGCTCTGTACAACACCCTCTCGGATGACGTCTGGGAAGCGGAACGTGATGAGAGCATCAAATTGGTATATACTTCTGCAGAGTCATCACTTCATGACTAACAAATTCATGCCTTCTTTTCTTCCATGCTCCCATCTGCGCGTGTTCATCACCACGCTCGCTTCCTTCTTCCATGCTGCCGCCCATTACGCTATCCTTTTGGAACCTTCTTGCTTCTGGCTTCTTCGCCATCAACAAACTTGCTTATCATGCTGCTCGCTCCCACCGTTATCGCATTCTTTCACGCACTTCGCTACCCGACTTCATCATCCACCAGCTGCAGAATTCCATTGCTGCACCAAACATCCATGCTCGATCCCATGGTCGTGAAGTGAACTCAAGCAGAGGGAAAGAACCTTCTCCTCCTACCTTGGACAATCGCTACCACCCATACCGCACACCCGCTGCAGGTCAGTCCAGCAGGAAGCCATCAAACAACCAGTAGTCTTTTCCGTCGAGCACAGGCCAGTCCGGACCAGCCGCCTGTGCTCTATGCCTTGGTCGATTCCGCCACAACATCCACAAATGCATGTCCGAGTTCCTTTGGGACAAACGAACCAAAGCTCGCTGCTGTCGCAACGCCGAAGGACACATCACCAATCCCGAAGGGCGCGAACTATGCTACAACTGGCAAAGGCCCAGAGGATGCTCCAGCAGCTCCCAATCTCACGTACACGAATGTTCAGGGTGTGGAGCCAAGGATCACGGCGCTCAAGACTGCCCTCAGGGAGAGAGAATCCAGAGCACTCACGCCGTATAACCCAGAGGTATGGCTCTGGCATCTCAAGTCCGCAAACCTCCTGCATAAATATGCGCACATACCCAATGGCTTACGGCTTGGCTTCATGGGAAGCGTCCCTTCTATTTCTTTCACTTACACTCCTTCTAATAGTCCTTCTCTCATTGAACATCACTCTGCTTTCGCCACCATACTCCATCGTGAATTTTCCACCGGTCGATACATCGGCCCGCTATCTAAGTCAGAAACTGAAACTCTTATTGGACCATTTCAGTCGGCACTGTTATCCATGGTGCCGAAACCGGGTAAGCCAGGCAGGTTCCGCGTGGTCCAAAATCTTTCATTCCCTTTGCACCCATCCCCAACCATATCATCTATTAATTCATCTATCGACTCTGATTTATATCCATGCACATGGGGCACTGCCGCCACCATCTGTCTTCTCGTATGGTCTCTTCCTCCAGGTTCCCAGGCCGCAGTTCGCGACGTCGCCGAAGCTTATCGAACAATCCCACTCCATCCATCCCAATGGCTGGGACTGGTCGTCAGAACCGGACTTGACGACTTCGCCATTGATTCTAGTTTTTGCTTCGGCTTCACTGCCTCCGCCGGAACTTATGGCGAGGTGGCAGATGCAGGAGCGGACATTTTTCGTTCTCAGGGTATCGGCCCAATTTCAAAGTGGGTCGACGATCATTTATTTATACGTATTCTTCGTGAGCACCTTAACAGCTACAATAACCTTCGCGAGGCTCGAGCGTCCATCATCGCGAGAAACGGAGGGCTACTGGTGGATGGGGGTAGAAAGTGGTACAAGGGATCCGTCATGCCAGATGGACGAGTGGAGGAATTCGATGAAGACTTATCCTTTCCGATACTGGACTTATCATCATCATCGCCTCGTTCTCCCGAGGACGCCTTATTCACTTACTCTTTCGAAGACATCGACCGTCTATCCAAGCTACTGGGCATCCCGTGGGAGCTCGCAAAGACATTCTCTTCTCACCATGCGCACCATTCATTGGTTTCCTTTGGGACCTTTCGGCACGCACCATATCAATTCCGGACAAGAAGAAAGAGAAGTATCTGGCCGCCATCCTCAAATGGGAGGCACGACGAACGCACACCTTGCAAGAGGTCCAGCAACTCTACGGCAAGTTCATCAGTAAATTCACACTTTTCTTGGCCGCCCTTATTTGCAAAATTAAAACTTAATTACAACTTATTTACCATTATTTACTTGAGCGCGTGCAAACGAAAGGAGACGCGCGACAAACAAGTGCAATAATTGATCAAAAGGTAGCACGTGACAAACAAGCGTGATAATACAGCGATAAGCCATCAAAAGTGCCTTCGTCAATTGCAAGTAACAGAAGTGAAGTAAGTACTACTAAGACTCATTTTAGCTATGATAGATTGACGAGATGGTGTTGATTACAGTCCATGGCAGCCTCAAAAACGTTCGTTTGCGGGCGGGGGAGCAGGCGCCAGTGGGGCGATGTAGTGATCAGGGCGGATGCTGCCATTCGGGCTGAAGCAGAGGCGGAGGCGGAGGAGGCGAACACGGAGGGGGCCTCGTTGGGCTTTTGGAAAAGGATGAAGAGGTGGATGTGGAGCAGGGATCGAGACGAGATGAAACGCGTTGCGTGAGGCGCGTGGGGTGATTCCAAACTACAGTGAGTACTGAGATGTCCGATAATCGACGAGCACTCACCATTCGTTATGATAGTGTCGTCTCAGTGTCTCGTGGCCTGTAAATATAAGCCGTCAGCGTTGTAGCATTGTACACTAGGTAGAACGAACATGAACCTTTTTGCCGTCCTCCTCGCCATTTCTCATAGCCTCTTCGACACTCTTCTCCGTGATCGCTCTCCACACCCGAGTTCGCGAATGACGTGTTGAACCCCTCATCGAGTGACTTCGCAGAGTTGAAGATCTTGGGCAGGACGAAGTTGAGGAGGGCCAATAGTTCGGGAACGTTGTTCTGAAGGGGGGTACCGGTGAGGATGAGGCGGTAGCGGAAATGGTAGTACTGCGTCAGCGTCTGTGCAAGGGTACCGGTGAGGATGAGGCAGTAGCGGGAATGGTAGTACTGCGTCAGCATCTGTGCAAGTTTCGACTGGGTGTTCTTCATGCGATGTCCCTCTGATAGCAAGCATGAACAACATAACCAAAAAAAAAAATCAAACCCACTTACCAATGATCATATGCACCCATTTGAGTTTGCTGAGAATAGGTCGGTCCTTGATGATGTACTCGTACGTAGTGAGCAGAACCTGGAACTGGCCCATCTGCAGGTCGCCTTGGAGGTTTCGACGTTGTGCAGGGTTGCCCTTGTACGAGATCATTTTCAGCGTCGGCGCCCACTTTGCGAATTCGCCAGACCAGTCCATCATTGTCGATAGAGGCACGATCTCGAGGAATTAAATATTCTAATGGGATCTGACCGTTAAAAACAGATCAAAATTTGAATTGAAGACGTACCTATGCCATACATGGCGGTCAGGAGGCTATCTCGAACGCATGATGATCAGCGAACTTGTTGACATAAAATGAGCGGAAACAATCAATGGAATGGTAGAACTTAAGGTCGTGAGGGATGTACTCCGAACCGTACATAGGTATCAGGTGTGCTGCACGGAACACCGTCTCGATATGAATAACAGCAAGGTTCCGGGAACCACCCTTGTGGAAACTGGGACGGACCATCCACATGCCAGTGTCTTCGTCAGCACAATCATCAATCTTCTCAAACCAATGAATGAGAGCGCATGGATATACTTCCCAGTTGTGCTTGAAAGAAAAGAAGCATACAATTCTCGCAACTTCGAGTCCTCGCATGCCTTGAGCGTCCGAATCAGTGTCGATGAACACACAGTCATTGCGCGGGTACTCGTTTCTCCAGAGTGGACATGCACGGATATGTTCCCGTCGCATGCCACCAGTACCACTCAGATTGCTGGGAGCAAAGAAGGTTGCGGCAGCAGAATTGAAGACCTGGAGCTTGCCTTCATGCCGAGGCAAGCTACCAGTTGGGACATCTGCAGGATCGCGGGGATCATCTTGGTTGAGCTGAGTGAACAAAAAGTGTCGAATGAGGCGTCGCAGATCTGGAACAGCAACTTCGTGTGCTAACGCCACTACTGTTCGTGCCCGTTTTCGTTCTGTATGATACAATAGTTAGCATCGAGATTTGACGCTGCATGGTATCACTTACGAGGAGTTTTGGCAAGCACTACATAACCAAGTACTGTTGGACCATCAACTACCTCACCGTCATCGATATCGATGTCTGGTTGCAGTTCAATGGCATGGGCATCTGGCTGTGGTGCAATAGGAGGGACAGCCTGTTCATCTTCATCCGGTGCTGTATGTTGCTGTTTGAGTATGCGAGAAGACGACCAGAGAAAGAAATCTTACTGAGAGCGGCTAAAGCACTTGATAAAATAGTGCCAGTGAGCATCCCTCGTGCATCAAAGTCCACGCGGGATGCTGCAAGCTTGTCAAGGCATTGATTGGTTACAAGCATCTGACCAAGAGCATTATGCCTGCTTGACCAACGCCAAGGCTCCTTTACAGCCTTGATATGTTTTGATTCTGTGATTGACGAGCATAGTCCGTTCGGGGCACCGAAAAGTCGAATCATGTCCGTATAATGAATCATTGAGTGCTGGCGAGGGAGTGAGAAGGTAGGAACAACGAGATCAAATATCTGGCGATAGCGATGGAACCGGTGAAGTGCGTCTTGCATCTGGTTCAGGGTATCTTCGGTGACAACATCGCGCCGCGCAAGATAACAAAATTCTAACAATGCGCGAAATGCGCGAACCATATCTCCAGGCACATGGCCTTCAATAGCTGGAAGAAAGACCTTCATGAGCGCTTTCGAATCATCACCCGTCCACTGTTTGAAGTCGCGGCCTTGAGGAAATCGTCGTAGACCAGAAAATGATGGTGCAGCAGCGACTCTGACTTAAATTAGAAGAGAATATCAATATAATGAATGAAGGGCATACCTGCGATCTATGTCGCTCATAATCTCCTCCGCCCGCCTGGTCCCGTGCACAGCCTTGAGGTACTTTGCTACCCAGTCGACGAGATGGTCTTTGAAAGCACCTTTGATGAGCTGATGGAGGAGGTCGAATGACAGTAACTCGTGGATATCTGCTCGGGGGAAGTCGTTCGTAAAGGGCTACACAATACATATTAGTTTCGAATTGCAGAGCGGCCGGCTCCACTCACGACGAGATCACCAATGATACCGAATTCATCCCATAATACATCCCCATGTAGCTCACCAATAAGGAACTCAGTGTGCTCACGACAGCGATCCATGCCACCATTGTCGAGGTTCGTTCGAACTGCAATACATCTATGTGTATTGTTAGTACAGATGGATAATGATTACAACTTCCAATACTCACTTCGGGCACCAATGCTTAACAATACAGGATAGCACTAGTTGTTCCTCGTAATCCGCGATGTAGGGTCCTAGACTGTATATAATACACCAAAAATATCCATCTCCACAGCGCACAACTTCGTATTCGGTCATTGCGGATTTCAAGCTAGAGAGAATGGCAGATAGCGAGCTGTGGAATAGCTGGCGACGAAATATCCAAAACGCATCATCTTTTGAATGCTTCTTGTCAGCTGTAGTGCAGTAAGTCAGATGAGGCGCAATAAAATCTAAAATATCAACACACGTACTTTTGGGTATGGCGAGGAAACCGATTATGACAAGAGCATCGCGGTGAGCACGCCGTACACTGTTGCGTACATTGCCGATCGAGGCATAGAGGGGATAGTACTCGTTGTTACCAGTGCCCACAGAAACGGTAGTCTTATCACTACCGAGAATGATTGGGACTAACGCAGATCCATGCGTCTCTGGATCTTTTGATATGATGTCCTTGATGAAGCGTTAGCTCTGTCCCGAGCAGTAATAGATGGAAAACATACTGATTGTTTCCATGCCCAGTCTCCAGACATGAAGTCTTTCCAACGGCGCGTCTTGTCCGATGCATCGTATTCACGAAATGGCGTATAGTCGATTTCATCTTTGAAGGTGGGGTTGGCTAGTATGTTGTGCGCCATCGCGCGAGGGTCCCTATACCAGACATCGAATTCATCATCCATCCATGGCGGGACAACCTCAGGGCGTTCTCCTGTGTACTGAACCGAGAAAGATTGCCAGGGGACATCACCAAGCTGTGTCGCATCTATGACATTGTGGAGATCTTTATGATCGGCGAATGGAGGGACATCGCGGTGTTTCACGAGAGTTGCGGCCATTAAATCACATAAGAAATCCAGGTTTTTGGCAGACATATGGCATTTTTTGAACGTGAACTCAGCCGCCTCAAATTCTATTCTATTGCGATATGGGCTCCAGTCGTCAGGAGCCTTTTGTGGCATGGGAGTTGGAGGGGCGCCATGTGGCAGAAATTCTCCATCAGCCGTGCATGGTCGTCCTAAGCATAGATCTAAGTCAAAAACAAAAACAACAAGAGTACAGATGTAAATGAACGTACCGTTTAACATCGAATGGTATGTACGATAACAACGCTCACTTGAATTGGTAAATTCTGCGTCAGCGTTGTCCGAATCCTCATGAGTTGGTTCAGAGGGCATAGGAGGTGATGGCTGGGGAGGTTGTGAGAAATCCCGAGGAGGCGGTGAGAAATCCGGAGGTGGTGGTGAGAAATCTCGAGGGTGGGATGGTGACCGGGATGGTTGAGGAGGTCCTGGAGCAGGTATATTTGGGTGGAGTGAACGCCTGTGTTGAGTGAGACCTGATTGGTTTCGAAACCAGCGTGCGCAGCCTGGAGCCGGGCATGGAAGCTGAAGTAGGTGGTGAGCACGGCGGGGAGGCATATATGTGTTGTAGGCCAAGTTGATGTTGGCAGTCGAAAAGTATATCTGAAGGTGAACGAGAAATTCGGACCGGCACCAATGTGACCAAACCAGGCTAAATGCACAAATGAAGGCTAGATTCGGGGGTTCTTGAAAGCGCCCAAATTACATAGGCTCATTGACGTTCGAGCAACACCAGAAACTTGAAGGTGTCCAATACAGTGAACTCTGGGTTCACAGCACCCGAAATATGCCGAAAGTGTTACTGAACTGCCTCCTTGCCGGACAGGTTTTAGTAAATGTTGATGTTCAAACTGCTTGCCGAGAAGCGCTTGATGAACATTGACGCCTTGCAGCAAAACTATGGGTAAAAATTAATATTCAGACTACTGGGGCTGGTGAAAAATACTGGTAGACAAACATTTGGGAGCGGCAGGCGCGAAAGGATCGCGGTAATCTAGTGGGTACGTCAGCTTGGTAAGGGTCAATGTAGATATTTATTCAGAGTCAGCTTAGACTACAATTTTTGAAGAATGGTGACGAAACATACCTTGTTGTGAGCTACCATCGCCCTCAAATTTCTTTACCCTCCCAAACGCTCCATTGACACCATGCCCACCAGCGCAGCTCCAAAACGCATGGCGACTCGACCTAAGAATGCAACTCAGCATCCAGGACATATTCTGACTGGGGGCGAAAACCGTACAAAAAGACGTACCAAAGCTCAAAAGGCCGCCGACGACCAACGTGAAGAAGAGGAGAAGAAGGCAAGTAAAGCAGCTGTAGTGGAAACTAATAAGCGCGTTGCGGCATTTCATAAAAAGATGGAGACAGACCAAGCTGCTGCGCGTGCTGATGCACCTAAGCCTAGTCGTCCTCGTCCTCGTCCTGTGAAAAAGGCTGTGAAAGCTCCAGAGACCACCGACTTGACTACGGCTGCCGGTAAGGCTGTTGGCGCTATAGGCAATGGTGGCAGGGCTGATAAATCAGCAGCCAGTGCCAATATTGAGCATCCTGGGAGTGAAGAAGACGAGGAGTTGGAGGTGCAGATGCCAGGAGCACGCAAGAAGAAGGGAAAGAGGATGGTGATCCCAGTGAAAACACCTGTGAGAGATGCGATTGATGTGGCGGGTGCCCTTATCGCCAACGAATCAACACAGGCACGTGATGATGATAAGTCGTCTGACTCGGATGTGTAAGGCATTTAATCGTTTTAACCATGAAGCTCCATCTGACTGAAACATCACTTTTTTTCTTCAATCTTATGGTCTATGATGACGATGCTAGCTCTCCACCTGGTTCTAAAAAATTCAGTCATATCGGTCGTATCCCGAATTGGAGGACGCACATTCACATTGGAAAGCCATCCTCCGAGTCCAACTTGAAGCACCGTGGGAGAGCTTCTGGAGCGCCTTCTACTACTATCTCTAGTGCCACTCCCTCCTCTAAGCTCACCAGGGGGAGCACTTTGAGTAGTGGTGGTGCCTTACTCACGCCTATCGATACTCCCGATGCTGGGGCCAACGACGTGTCGGATCTTTTTACAACTCTGTTTGCAGACGACGAATTAACCGACTCAGTCGAGCGCTCTCAAGCACTCGCTCGTATGTCAAAATCAAAGGCTTCTCAGGTGAGTCCAACCATCTAGTTTATTTCTATGTGCTAACTGCATTTCCAGGGTGTCAAAATTTCTCAAAAGGTCTCAGAGAATTCTCGACTTCAAACGAAGTTACCCCATCGCAATGCCAATCTGGCACCCAAGCAGCTCGACCCGATTGAGCCTGATGTCACCGCGGATGATGGTGCCTTCAATCTCGTGGGCGATGATCTTGAAGTGAATGCGGAGACTGCTCCTCCAGTAACTTCCCTCGTTGACTATGATTCCAATACCGAGAGGGAATCTGATCTTGAACCCCCTCCTTCTGCACAGGTTCCAAAAGGATACTATGATGCCGACCGGCCTCCACGTCTCGCTCCATCCTACTTATCCCGCCCTACCAGCGTCAAGCGCAAACTCGTAGATGCTGAGGATGACATTACTGACGATGACTTGATTGAGGACACTCTAATCGAGGACAACCTCATGATCACAGATGACTTTGCGATCGAGGACGACCTCATGTTAACGGATGTGATCAAGGACGACATCATGATCGAAGACGACCTCATGATCGAAGACGACCTCATGATCGAGGATGGCCTGGTCGACAAAGACTCACCCTCCTCCGAAATCGAGTTTGTGGCTCACGTCGAGCCTGTGGTCAAGACTGTGGTCAAGACTGAGTACAAACCAGTGTCCTTGCGGTTGACTTCTACGGTAGTGTGCTTTGGGTTCAATTATTTGAATTCTACTGACTACAAAATTTATAGACCGGTGTCGGCGTCAAACGCAATGCCCCCCCTGCAGCAAAGCGGCTGAAGTCTTCTCGCAGCATGTCCAGCATTCCAAGTACTGTGAAACCTCAGGCTGGTCCCGCGAATCCGTTAGAGGTGACAGTGGAGATCCTCCCCCGTTCTTCATATAGGATCAAGCATCTTCCTGGAGGACCTCGGGCAGTGGCTAGGTGGAGCACAACCTTCATTCCCACTCTCATTTCTGCTATCGGAGACCAGGAAGAAGTCTGGGGTCGTATCGAGTCGGAAGCAACGTTCCACGCTACTATACAGGACACCTGGGATGCTGTCTATGAAGATATCCCCCATATCGTCACGAATGATGGACCCGTTATAGCTATAGTGAGTTATCTTTGACACTATTCATGTCTGACCTTTATTTTTTCCTAGGCTCTGCAACGGCTATCAGAGTGGCGCAATTGCATTGGCACCACGGCTGTCACGGTATACACAAACTTCCTGTCGTTGCAAGATGATGTCAAGACTGATGAAGATCGCAAAGCATTTTCCGAGAGCTTACTTGTCAAGTTAGCATTCCTGTATGGGAACATCCCGGAGGAAGGGAAATTGGAGAACCCTTTCGAGTCTGAGCTTATCATTCAGGTACTCACACAGCACGCATGCGCTACTTTGGGTGCTATTGGTGACCATCACACAACAGCGCATGCAAAAGGTGCACTCAGCCTTTGCACTGCAGCGGCATGTATCTTCCTGCCCTCTCTTCACAGCACGGCTAATTATTTCCTGTGTTTTAGGTGGAACGTGCCATCCGCCTTATCGCTTCCGAGACGCTTGTCAGCGAATTGGAGGCGAACAGTAAAGGCAAGGCCGTCAAGGTCCCTCACTCTCTCAACAAGTCCTCGGGCAAGATCAGCGGCTCTCGAAAGGCGTTCTCGGACACTAATTTCGGTGTAATGACCAGGCGCTACATGACATCCATCAACCGCCTGCAAGACTCAGTCATCCAGGATATCTGGGAACAGGCGAAGGAGATTGCCTTTAAGAGGCGCGGTGCACCCTCCGCTCCAGATGAAGACTCGGAGGATGAGCGTGCACTCATAGGGTTCTAGTTGTTGTCTTTCTTGTTGCCCACTGCATGCATCTCCTTCACTGCTTCACTGCTTCATAGTATGCTACTGCTTCGCTAATTGCTGCTTCTGAAACTCCTTTTTAGTGTCTTTTGTCCAACTTTTTCTATACTTAATCTACTTGTCGCTTGAAATGCTATGTTTTGCCGTCATTTTTCTCTCAAAAAGTGTGATTAAGTCGCAAACAAGTAGAAAATAAGTGAGATAAGTGTTATTACTTGCTGCTACTTTTGCTAGCACTTGCACTACTTACAAAGGCAAAATTATCGAAAAAAGGCCAAAATAAGAGTGGAAAAAGGTCCAGTCAAGAGGAGGCATCTGCTTTTTCAACTTAAAATTGCTTGTGGCAAGTGGGTGTCACAGTTCTTGCGCGTGGCTTATCCGCACCTTTTTTGGAAGTTAACCGGCGGCAAGTTACAAAAAAGGCAGTTCAAGAAATGTGAGAATTTACTGATGTTGTTGCACGCTTCCTTGGTACTCCCAGCAGGACGAGCGTACCTCGTATCGCTGGAAGCCATGCTACCTACCTTCCGTGATCGTCCGCACATGCCACGTACCCCCCCAAAGACCACCAGCGACGACCTTCGCTGGTGGAAAGCCAACTTCACTCAACCAATCATATCCCGCGACATCCCAGGTCCAATTGAGGTCATCGACCCCTCAGCTTACTCGGACGCTAGCTCAGGCACTGGCGTCGCG
This sequence comes from Suillus fuscotomentosus, assembly GCF_016647785.1. Lineage (NCBI taxonomy): Eukaryota > Fungi > Basidiomycota > Agaricomycetes > Boletales > Suillaceae > Suillus > Suillus fuscotomentosus. Next base: position 813,983 of record NW_024539515.1, read on the forward strand.
ATATGGATCAATGGCCACTGGCGGGCATGGCGTCTCCTCCCCGGCTGGAAGGCCAACGGCAGGGACATTGGTTGGGCAGAGGCTGTCGGGATGGAGTTTCTCGTCAGCGCAATCCTTACTCAATGCGCAGAAGGTAGCTGCATCAAAGTATTCGGCGACAATCGCGGCGTCGTCGAAGGCTGGTGGAAAGGCCGGAGCCGGAACAAAGCCACCAACGACGTCTTCAAACGGATCCATGAGCGCGTCGCAACGGCACAGTGTTCCATACTCACCCGCTACGTCCCCAGCAAGCACAATCCTGCCGACGGCCCTTCTAGAGGCGTCTTCCCGTCCCTTAGCCTCCTCCTCCCTCCCATCCAAATCCCTACAGCGCTCGAACTCTTCATCGCCAACTTCGATGACCCCTTACTCCCTTCTGAACGCAGCTCTAGTGATGCAGAGGTCAAAACGTACTCACCTCCAGCTTTGCGCAGTCCCATGCATCACCGATCAACAAGGCTCAATGACAAGTTCAGGCGCCAAGGCAAAGAACTCCTCAAAGCGGCGCAAACTTAGTAAGCACGTTTTTCATTCATCATGCATCACAGCACCTGAAGGGGCAACTCCCTTCACAGCCTATGCTACTGATCCTGCCCTTAACACCTCCATCCTACGTCCGCACTGCCCAGCCAAAGATCGGCTCCGTCTTTGGCTTCCTTCGAACCCTCGATTAGCGACGACGTCCCTCCCTCACGCGGATGCCCAGCAGATACAGAATGTTATGATACACGCCTGGGCGCGCAGCACGCAAGAGACGTATGGCAGCGGCATCCTCGCATACCACATCTACTGCGACTCCAAGTCAATCACAGAGGATCTGAGAGCCCCCGCATCATCTGAGTTAGTCTCCGCGTTCATCTCTGACTTAGCCGGCTGTTATTCAGGCAAAACGATCACCGGCTACGTCCATGGAGTGCGGGCATGGCATATTCTGCATGGAATAAAGTGGTCACTCGAAGAAGACCAGATTGATGCGCTGCTAAAGGCAGCTAAAAATCTCACTCCTGCATCGTCGAAACGAAGGAAACGGCAACCTTACACGATAGTCTTCATAACCAATCTTTTGCAGAAACTGAATCCGGACGATCCCATCGACGCAGCTGTAGCCAGCTGCTTGACTACGGCCTTTTACTCCATCGCTAGAGCCGGAGAGTTCACTATTCCCAACCTAACTTCATTCGACTCTGCAGCCCACGTGAAACGCAGTGACATCCGTCACGAGAAAGACCGCAATGGTCTGGACACCACCGTCTTTCACCTCCCTCGCACAAAAACGTCGCACAACGGCGAAGACGTATTCTGGGCCAAGCAGCAAGGTATCACAGACCCAGAGGCAGCTCTGGAGAATCACTTTCGCGTTAACGATCCTCCGCATCAGGGCGCCCTTTTCTCCTACAGATGCAAGAACATGCACCGGCCTCTAACAAAGGCAAAATTCATATCGCGTCTCACTCAGGCAGCAAAAGACGCTGGTTTGAACCCTTTGCAAGGCCACGCCATTAGGATCGGAGCCACACTTGAATACCTCCTTCGAAACGTCCCATTTGACGTCGTCAAAACGATGGGGCGTTGGGCTAGTGATGCGTTTCAGCTCTATCTTCGCAATCACGCCCAGATTCTCGCGCCTTACTTACAAGACAACCCAGCCATCCAGAATGAATACTTGCGCCTTTCAATGCCGCGCGTACGTTGAACAACGCATGAGTCCTCGTCCACCTCCTACTATCATGGGAATCCGCGCTTCGCTCGATGCGTCGCCAGACTCCTATCAACTTGGGAGTCGCAGCTCACCTTTCCTTCACAGGGTCAGCAGATCGGGACCGGAAGGCACTGCGCGCCTTCGCCCAAATAGCTCGGAATCGTCTCTATAGTCGGGTCTTAGTCTTTCATGTATCGAAGTAGTAGTAGCAATGATTATTGTGACCTTATGCATCTACTCGCATCTCAGCGACTCGCAAAGATTGATTATTCTATTACGTAACGAGGAACGAGCGGAGGAATAGAATGTAGTCTTTGCGCAAGCGACGGATGCAGTACGACATCAGTAAACCGGTGAGTTCTTGCTGGGGATTATGCTGATTATGGTGCTTTTACATGGTCATATATTGCTTTATATCACTTTATATTACAATGTGACGAAAACCTTTCCTATATATTACGATATATAACGATATATGACGATATCTTCTTCTCACAGGTTCTCTGATGGCCCGAACTCTTTCTTTCGTACTGCGACGTCCTCGTGTTTTCAGCCTAGTCGTCCTCAATGACTTCGTATCTCATCCTTTTCTTTTCCCCACCCTTCCGCTCCCTTATACCGCATGGCACCTCTCGCAAGCGATCAACGCCACTTCTCGCACACACCTTCTTCAGTGGTCCGGACTGCACCAAACCACCTGTCATAGGCGTCCTGCGAGGGTTTTGCCCGCCCACCCTCGCAGCTCACCTTTCCTTCACAGGGTCAGCAGATCGGGACCGGAAGGCGCTGCACGCCTTCGCCCAAATAGCTCGGAATCGTCTCTATAGTCGGGTCTTAGTCTTTCATGTATCGAAGTAGTAGTAGCAATGATTATTGTGACCTTATGCATCTACTCGCATCTCAGCGACTCGCAAAGACAAGAACTTTTCTCAGGGTACACTGATTTTGGCAAAAGGATGCAAGCGAATCTGGAAACGAAAATGTTAGAGAGACTATAGGCACCAAGAAGTGACAGATCGAATATTACAGTATACTATTGGCGACACGTTAGGATGTTGGGGCAACAATATCAAACTCCACCAAAGTCACAAAGAGAATAAGTAAGCTCGAAAGTGATTCATAAAAGGTACATGTTGAAGTCAGTAATCTACCTACCACTAGCTAGTACCGAGACCCTACGATACAATGGTAAACTTTGCTGATCCTGAAGAGAGTTTGAACGCTTACTTCAGCGAAACCAAAGGAACTTGTTATCGGTGTGGTGTTTGAGAGAATACCTTCGGAGGGGGACGTGGTCCACGAATGCGCATTCCGCCAGCTGGAGTGGCACGACAATACGCTGCAAATGTTGAGATGAAAGGGTCAACAGGGCTGTTATCTTCTTCCGCTTCCTCTTGCACCTTCAGCGATGGAAGTCTACGAATAGATCGCTGGGACGCAGCAAGACTAAGAATGTCGAAAGACTGCTCTCCAAAGGGGCTCGGGGTGAGCAGCTTTGAAGAACGTGGGACATTGGTGACTGATTGTTCGGTATGGGATATTCTGGTAATGAATGATCGAGGAGATTGGTCAACAAAAGTCCTTCGCCTGGTAGGCGAGAAACTGCTCTGCCCAAACGTCAACCACCGATCACGTTGATCCCCTGAGCCCCAAGGCTTTTCATCAGAGGGCGGAGAAGTACTTATACTGTTACAATGGAAGTGGACAACTGGAGCCGGTGCACTCTCCAAAGGCAACAAGAAACTGAGGTCAGATGGCAGCGTGCTGCGACGGGGACGTCTCTTGGCAATATTCGTTTTGCCACGAAAGTCAGACACTCCGATGATATCGGACCCGTGGAGCACAGACTCGGCACATATTGGTGGTGATATCAGTGCTGAAAAGGGCTGCCTCGGTTGCAAAGTGGCGATCTTGATGCGAGGCCTGATCGGGAGACCTCTACGGGTAGGCAGATCTTGACGGCCCTCTAAGCTATTCGTGTAATCATTCTGATCAGGCATGTGACCAACACTAGCAGCATGAGAGGGTGGTCTGAAACGGGTCCTGGTGTACTCTTCCACAGCTCCGTCGTAACCATGACTTGAAACCGGTGAAATGTGGGTCTCAGCCGGATTGAGTAAACGGGGGCGAGATTGGGTATACTTTAATCTCGAGGCAACCCTGACCACACCAGTACTAGTACCAGTACCAGTCTGGAAACTACTAGCGGCAGTGTTGTAACTGTGAAGATCGGACAATATCGACGACGCAATAGAAGTACGGTAGGTCTGAGTAGTTGCGAAGTCCGTTGAGGCAGCGAACGGGTGGCCAGGAACATAACTTTGTGCACTGTTTCTGGAAGGTATGGAAACGTGAACAGTGCAGGTTGTCGAACCACGAAGGCTCATGGGTACTGGCATCGGTTCGCCAAGGATTGGTCTCCTTTGATGTTTTTGGAACATCGCTAGAGTTATTCAGGGTCAGAATTTCAACAAGTCACAACTCATCTCGGAAATACATGCCTAGCACAATGAGAGCCCCTATACTGAATGGAACGAATTCACCAACGATACCTATCACCTTCACACCAGGTACCAAGTTCAAGATGTCAAAGAGCAAGAGCGATAGGACGCGAAGTACCCTCGTATCTGTCACTGCTCCAATCCTATGCCTGAACTCGAGGAATGGCGGAGCAATAAAGGACAATAGTCTGCCGATCATGTAGAGCTCCAGGATCATGAACATTGCAGACATGGTCAAGGCTGTAGGAAGGTAGCTACATCGTAACGTTAGATAGAGATGTCATGAGCAGCACCTATCACCGACCTTGTCCTGTAGCACAAGTACGTGTCGAGCTGTAGTACATATCTGCAGCTATGATGAGTTCAATTCGAAACAAGAACAAGACTACATACGTGACTGTTCCTGCGCTTATAGCACATGTTGCAACCACGAAACCTTACACGTGTTGGTCAAGCCCGCATGTTAGACTGGGATGCACTACTCACCTCCAGCAACGAAAAGCCAAAACCAAGCCAAATATATTTCCCACCGCCATAGCTCGAATTTTCGTAGATCAATATTTAGGATAATCAAGCCCATGAAACGAGCACAAGCGGTAGAAATGCCTCCCAGTGCAATAATAAATGCTGCAAAATGAGATATGCGTTGCTATAATGACGGCTTTGTGACTCACCACAAGCAGAAGCTCCACTATTAGAATTGAATGACAGCAAGGACGAAAAGTGGGCCACGCTCGCAAAAGCGAAACAGAAAGAAAGTAATAAGACAAGAGCAGAGTTTTCTTCAATGCTAGAATTTCGATCATCCCAGAAAAGTGTGTCCATGGGAGGCTTCTCCGAATTGCTCCAAAGAGTGTCATGTCCGATGCGAAAGTCTGCATCTAGCTGCAGACACCTTCGCTCATCAAAGGCCTTGTAGCACATTCGATATAGGTGACACGTTACTGGCGAGGTCACGATGCATAGTAGGCTACAAATAAAAACCCAACCTAAAAAGAAAGATGCGATCTGACGACTGAGGCGCGGAATTAGTCAATACACTAGAAACACAATCGACTCACTAGTCGGGGTGTTCCAAAAATTCGCTGACGGATAGTGTTTTTGCGTCACGTATCACAAGAGCATTTCGAAATGCGTCGTAGGCCGGCATCCTGGACAGTGGTAGCGCTTGCGAAAAAAAGATGGACGAGACCAGCTCGGAAGACGAGAAGAACGTTTTGAGGACCAGCCTCTAGTACAACCATACACTGCACAGCGAGGGAACGTTAGGGAGTAACGGATAAGTTTGTGTCAGTCTGAAAATGGTTTGGATGATTTCAGTTTATATTTAACTTAACATGCACAGCCTAATTGAGATATATCAATAGCCATCACTATGATGGTGGTCACTGTCCACGGTGGCACTAGTACCTGTCCATAACATTGGCATATCGGAGCTACCTGGCCTCAATATGACAGAACGAGCCTTGACGACCACAAACTAAAAGGACCGCGTTTAGTAGCAAGTACTACTAGTAGTTGTGGTCTAGTGGCCAGTGTTGTCGTCAAGTTGGCGGGTGGCAGTAGTACTTACTTGGGGTAATGATGAGTCTACTAAGCCAGCTTGGGTCTGAGCGCTGAGCGATGGGTTTATTTCAGTGCCGCAATCAAGATTGAATTACGTTTGAAGCATGTTGATCATTTGAGGGAATAGTATTGGCAATTTGTTAATATGAGCGGTTTCCAATCGCCAATCATTGCAGAATGCGCTGCAGAAGGTTATCAACTGACGATAACCTGAGACTTGGCTGAGACCAAATATATTAAAGTATTAAGCCACCCCCGAATAAGGGGTTGCTAAAGTAAGTAAAGCTACATCACGTGAAAATCACGTGAATTTTGACCAAACATTGAGCCAAACATATTTTTTGGGTCAAACCTGAGATTACCAAATAGCTGGAAGTAACTTAGGGCCTCTTCCTGCTGTTCGCCATGGACAACACACCGCAGCTGGGTACAGCTGCAGACCTTGAGATGCGGGCTGCTCGAATTGCGGACCCTGGAATAGGTATGTGTTCTCCGATCAAATATAGCTCTCTGCTGTTGAACACACTGGTCATAGATCTCAAAACGAAGCACAATGTTGCATGCGAGCTACGAGAAATGATAGACACTGTCCGAGATGCTGAATCTGCGCGAGTATTCCCTCAAATGATTCCAGTTCTCTTGGAAATTCTGAACACTGGGGAAGCTGCATATCATAAAGACATCATGGAGTACCAATTCAGGCGCGTGCTGCTTGAAATCATACATCGCATACCCTACGGGGAAACTATACGGCCTCTGGCTCTGCCATTGCTCAGTGGTATGCTTCATGCCTTGCGCCATGATAATGAGGAAAACGGTGTCACTGCATGCAAAATTATTATCGACCTTCTACGCTCATTTCGATCGCTGACAGAAGAGCTGGTTGCCGAGTACATGGGAATTCTTCAAGACGTATTTCGCAACATGAGGGGACTTGTCCTTGAAACACTCTGCGAGGACTCCCCTGTTCTTGATCCCAATGTCGTCCTTCCCAGCATTCGCAGTTTCAAAGTCCTCGCCGAGATGGGAATGGTAGTTGTCACCTTTTCTCAAAGCCATCGCCCCCTTGTCCTTCACGTTATTCAAGCAACACTCTGTCTGAACTTCGAGGTTCTGGGTCTCGAATCACCTGCTCAGAAAAAAGCTAGAGAAGATTATGAAGCCATGGGATCTTACTGGTCCGGCATGGCACCCACCATAAAGAATCATCAAGCCTATATGGATTTCATCACTGGGCAAATCAAAGTATGCATCCCTGTAACAATCTCGACACTCAAGAATACTCATTGCGTAGATGGTATCTTATGTTGCATATGTCATGCGAGGCTTTGGAGAACAGTTCGACTCCTTTGGAGAGAGGCTAATTCTTGCTGCTCTCCGATTAATGCAAGATTTGCCTCCCAACGGCATTCAGGCACGAAAGGTGAGTCGCATGTATCAAAAACGCAACTAGACCTAATACATCTTCTAGGATCTGATAGTGGTACTACGGCATCTGATTGGCACGCAGCATCGGAAGGCTCTTTTACCACAGATCGACAAACTATTTGATGAACGTATTCTTCTTGGAGATGGAGTTGGCAGTAAAGAGACCTTGCGGTGAGTTCAGTTGATCGGCCAATGAGGAATTATAGTTGATGATCATGATTCAAGTCCGTCGGTTTACGCCTCGGTCGCGGACCTTGTGCATCACGTCCGGGGCGACCTCTCGGCGAATCAGCTCGCGCGTGTGGCGAAGCTGTACTCTGCGTTGATTCATAATCCGTACCTCAGTCATAACTTGCATACGCTGTTCTCCAAGATGATGTTCGGTCTGATCGAGAATATTACAACCAAGGATACCGCTCAAGGTGCCGCACGGGTACTGACTGCCATGTTCGAGACTTGTGTCGACAAAGTCGAGGCGATGACACTGGTCTTGGACAACGCACTTGAGAGGTTAGAGAAGGCTAAGAATGGCGAAGAGGAAGGCGTCGACTTTCTGCTGATAGAGAAGACGCGACCTGTTGCAGGTGCTGCCTATGCAACTGAGAAGCCAGAAGAGGTTATTCATGGTGAGAAGACTTTCGATGTGCGCGAATTACCCTTTGACACCCTTGGTTATAGAATGTCGGTTTCTCTTCCGAACCCTCCTCCATGGGTTCCGTGTTTGCCTCGTGGGATTGAAAAAATGTGATGCCCCAGTTCCCGAAGGCACACTAATTCTCCGTCTCTTTGAAAGTTGCATGAAATGTATGGCCCTATTTGATACCGAGCCACGCGACGCTACCGAAGCCATGGACTGGTTTAGCGCAGTTCTGCTGGAGGTCAATCTGCACGTGTTCCAAGAGGTTTGGACCCACAAGATTGAGTTCTTTTTTGAGGCAGCTCGCAAGAGACCGGCACTCTTACAAATTTGCCAAATTTTGTTCAGTCGTGAAAACGTCTCGCCCACTCTGGTAGCGATCGTCCTTCGTTTCCTCATTGACCGCCTGTCACTTCTTGGGGAATACGACGATCAAACAGCGGTTATTACCATTCGGCTTTTCAAAATGGCATTTGGTGCAGTCACGTCTTTTCCTGTGCCCAATGAACCCATTCTGGCTGCGCACTTAGCTAAACTCATCATGGATTGTTTCCCTCTCGCTGCCAAAGCCTCCAAGTCAACCAACTACTACCATCTTCTAAGAGGCTTGTTTCGCGCAATTGGCGGCGGAGGGGGTCGCTACGAGCTTCTCTACAAAGAGGTTCTACCACTCCTTCCCGATATGTTGGAGAGCTTAAACCGCCAGTTGCATGCCTCCGAAGGATATGCGAGGGACATGATCGTCGAGCTTTGTCTTACGGTGCCATTGCGTCTCACACATCTCCTACCCCATCTCACATATCTTATGCGCCCTCTTGCACTTGCGTTACGTGGGACTCCTGAGCTCGTATCTCAAGGTCTTCGTACCCTTGAGCTTTGTATCGACAACCTGACACCGGATTTCCTTGATCCGACTTTGAACACCGTTCTTCGAGAACTCATGGAAGCGCTTCATAGTCACTTAAAGCCACTACCCGCCAGTCACCATCATGCCCACACGACCATTCGTATTCTTGGCAAGCTCGGTGGACGCAATCGCCGTTTGTTGTATAAAGAGCCTGCCCTTGAATACAACCCATTCTCGAAGGCCGCAAGCGTTCCTCTTTCTTTCGGTGGCTCGATGGAAAACGTTAAGCTGGCTCCGATGATTAACTTAGCAGTCCGAACCCTACGCAAGGCCGCACCTGCCTATCGTGCCCAAACATACTCGCTATTGGAGACGTGTACTATCACTCTTCTGCATGATGTAAGCAAGCTTGGATAGTGTCGTACTTCACTAACTTTCCATGATGTACCATAGAACAGTCATGGGCCGGATGAATCTGCGGTGTTCGTCAAATCATTGGAAGCGATATTTGACGCGATACACATGCCCGAAGTGAAAGAAGATGCAGACAAGTTCATTCGTGAGCTGTCTCGAACTGTATTCTCAATGGAACTTCGCAAGAACGCTACTAAGGAAGCTGGCCTCAAGCGATATCCCAGTCCTCTGCTTTCGTCTTACTTGGAGGCCTTGCCTTGCGCTCTTTCACGTGATAACACTGAAGAATTACACAAGGGCGAAGAACTTGTCACGTCAATCTTGAATGACCTGGTGGTCATGTGCGCCCAGAACGGTGCTACTGCACAGGACGTTGTTCCCACGCTGGTCCAAATCTCTGCGCGCTTCTGTGCCGTCTGCCTTGACGATTCATGGGTACGGAAGAGCGCAGGTTGCATTGGAATCAGGATTTTGACGTTTCTGCCTAATATCGGTATTAAATGGATGAGTGAAGTTGAACTTGTGCGAACCTTGCTCCATATCCTGAAGGATCTCCCCTTTGATCTTCCCCGTGATGTCACCGACGTGATCGAGGTCCTTAAACGTGTATTACGCGTTACCTACACGAATTTGGATGCTATGGCGGACGTCCCCATCATCGCTCGTGCCAAGCTAGTCCACATCATCGGTATCTTCTTCTCGGAGCTCTCAAATCCCAACCCAGTGGTTCGCCAAGCAGCCCAAATCTGCATCGACGTCTTCGTTGAACTCACTGGCAAGTCAGCTCACGAGCTCCTCTTGCCCCATCGGGATCGCATGTTGACAGCAATTTACACCAAACCTTTGAGGGCGTTATCGTTTCCCATTCAAGTGGGCATGATTGATGCAGTACGCTATTGTGTCAGTCTCGATCCACCTCTTCCGGAGCTGAACGACGAATTGCTCCGATTGTTACATGAAACTCTCGGACTCGCCGATGCCGATGACGTCCAGCTTGCTCGTGGAAATCTTCGCCAAGGATCTCTCGAGATTATCAAGCTTAGGGTAGCTTGCATCAAGCTCCTTACTGCATCCATGCCTATGACGGATTTCTTTTCAAAGCAGCATCAAACTAGACAAAGGTCAGTCATGGTTCCCATTTTCTTCAACGTCATTGACATCGTATGATACAGGGTCACTGGCGTCTATTTCAAGTCTTTGTATTCCCCTTCGCAGGAGGTAAAAGAAGTTGCGCACGAAGGGCTTCGTATGGTCCTCACACATCAAAGTCGACTCCCCAAAGAGCTCTTGCAGACAGGCCTGCGCCCTATCTTGATGAATCTTGCAGATCCAAAGCGTCTGTCGGTCTCTGGCTTGGAGGGGCTTGCAAGATTACTAGAGCTCTTGATCAACTACTTCAAAGTTGAGATAGGGCATAAACTCTTGGATCATTTCCGCATCGTCGCAGACCCCCAAATGTTACAAGCATCTTCGAAGCTTCCCTTAGCTGAGAATGAAGGTGTCACAAAGCTTGTTCGGTTGGCCAACATCTTCCATCTTCTCCCTTCCGCAGCGAACATCTTTTTGGAACACCTCGTCAATGCCATAGTCCAGACGGAAGCGCAGATGCACTTTTCCGGCCGTAGTCCTTTCTCCGAGCCCCTTGGGAAATATCTAGATCGTTACCCAGGGGAGGCGATGGACTTCTTTATGCGCCATCTCCAGTTTCCCCGTCATGTTAGAACCCTGAGAAGTATCCTTCAAGCAAGGCTGGCTCCCAATCTCGAGCGTGAGATTGCGTCTCGCACGCAGGCGTTAGTTGAGCACTGCTTGAAAAGCGGCGATCGGATTTTCCTACTTCCTGGCCTCCTGCTCTTTGATGACCTGGCAGACCTTCAGCCAACTTGGCTTGCAGACAACGAATACATCATCGATGTTCTCCTTGGGATATGGCGCTCAGAGCCTCTGCAGCCTGAACAAGATGAAGTTATGGTCCCTGACGCAATTCACCGGCAATCTTCAATCATGTCAATCTTCATGAAAGCGCTGGAACGAACTCCTCGCGTCGACTTGCTTTTCGACATTGTTGCGATCTACACTCGCGACATCGCAATGGATTTGACACGACTCACACAATTCCTCTATCGGCATGTTGCGCTGAATGACGACCTCTTCTATCGTCGTAATGTCTTGTCACGCTTCGTAGTTTGGTTCGAAGACACGTCATATCCGTGGGCTCAGAAGACCTTTTTCCTGCGTTTTGTTTTGACCCCGACTATCCTAATTCAAGCAAATAGCCCCAACAAGGAGGGCCTGCTTGACATGGACTTCGTAACATCTCTTCATCGAGTGATCTGGCAACCCATGACTGACACGACTTCTTTCCCGGATGCCGATGATATGTTCATGATTGAATTGCTGCATTTGACCACGGTGCTGGTACATCGCTTCCCAGAGCTCGTTGAAGATGTGAAAAAGGACATCATCCGTTGCGCATGGCACTATATCACTAGTGAAGATGCAGTGGTGAAGCAGACGGCGTATTTGCTAGCTGCGCGTTTCTTCGAAGCTTTTGATACCCCGCAGAAATTCATCCTCCGGGCATGGACGGGCCTTCTTCGTCCTCCTCATACAGACGGCAAACTCCTTATCAAGCAGGCGCTAGATATTCTTGCACCAGCTCTTCCTCGCTCAGGTGGCAATGATGCAGGATACCCTCAGTGGGCTAGGACAACTCGGCGTTTACTCGCAGAAGAGGGCAATGGGTTTCAGCAAATTATCATGATCTACCAACTTCTTGTCCGCCAGCCGCATTTATTCTATCCCGTTCGTGCATTGTTCATCCCGCACATGGTCAACTCACTTTCCAAACTTGGTCTCTCTGGCACGGCGTCTGGTGAATCTCGTATACTCTCCATAGATATCTCCCAGGTTATCTTCGATTGGGAACAGAAGTCGCAGGATTCTGGCACTCATACTGAGCTGTCCCGGGCTTCCACTACATGGGTCACCCCCCTTCCTTTCAGAGAAAGTATTGTCAGTTTCCTCGTTCGCCTTGCAACCTCTCCTTTGGAGCCAACATCCAGGACCATCTTGTTGCCTCGTGCACTGTTGCTTTTGCAGAAGATGGTTGCGCCTTCAGGTTGGAGTGATGTCACTGTCAAGTTGAACTTTTTTTCGCGTGCTTTGGAACAGGTACATGCATTGCCACTTCATACTTGTGTAATGCTAACGCCACCGTACAGACAGAACTCGATTCAGAACCCCACCTTAACCAAGCTCTCAGTGCTGCAAAAGTGTTGCAAGTTGTCGCTGCAGATAAGGATGATGCCTGGTATCTGGCCAATGCTACGATCCTCCAATCCTTGGTTCGCAAAGGCCTGACGACAGATGATCCCGGTTTGCATGACGCCCTTCATCCCATCTTTGAACATCTCTTGCAACTGTTCCCTTTGCCTGATCGAGATGAGAAACAGGGCGATATGTCAGACTTCCATACCTGGGTCTATACAGCAGTTGAGGATGGTTTGGCGAACACAACCGCTCTCCGTGGAATACTCCTCATGCTCAAATCCGTCGTACAAGTAACAGCGGAGCGCGTCCAGCCATTCAGTGCATCCCTTCTACGTCTCTTCAGCAAACTAGCCAAAGACCACGTCAGTTCGACCCCGACTACCAACGGATTTGAAAACGGTGTCCGGCTCATGATTTCTATCATCGAGATTTGCAAAGCTACCATTTTACACCTCGGCGACCATCGAAAGTCATTTTTTGCTGCATTCACTGCGCTCACAGAGAAATCCAAGAGTCCCACTCTGTGTCACTTCTCACTTGATGTCATGCGTGACTGGGCCCTTCATACGAACGAAGCATATCCAACAATGAAGGACAAAGTCAGTGTGCTGCAGAAAATGGCAGGCTTTGAGACTCGCAGCGATGCGTTATTCCATAGCTACCTAGAGCTCATCTACGACATCTACACAGAACCTCCATTACGCAGGAGTGATTTGACGTCTCGACTGGAACAATGTTTCCTCCTTGGATGTCGTGCTCGAGATCCTGTGCTCAGAGAACGATTTATGGACCTTCTGGACAGTAGCATCCCTCGTTCTCTTCAAGGTCGTCTAGCATATATCTTGGGAGTCCAGAATTGGGAGCCTCTCGCGGACCATAACTGGATCTATCTTGCACTCCATCTCCTTCTTGGGGCTGTTGACGGCGAAGTGCCATTGATTTCGGAGCGGAGGATCAGCATGGTACCCTTAAATGGCCACTTTGTTGCTCGACAGAATGCAGCGTCCATCATTCGTGCCATGCAGAGATTGGCATTCCTTGACCCTCAAGTTGCGCACGACACTTGGCTATCCGTCTTTCCTGCGGCGTGGGCATGTCTTTCTCGTCGGGAACAGGCGGACATGACACTCCACATGATCAACCTGCTGAGCAAGGACTTCCATGCCAAGCAGCTCGAGCTGCGCCCCAATGTCATCCAGACTTTATTGGGCGGTATTCATGCCTGCTCGCCTCCTATGACACTGCCACCCTATCTAGTGAAATACCTCGCAAAATCATACGGTGCCTGGCATGTTGGGATGGAGGTTTTGGAGACGTCTCTGGACTCCATCAAAGACGATGATCCCACTGTGAAAGACACAATTTATGATTCGCTTGCAGACGTTTATGCTGAATTAACGGAGGAGGATGTGTTTTATGGTCTTTGGCGCCGGCGAAGCCTCCAACTCGAGACGAACATGGCGCTTTCGTTTGAACAGAATGGCATGTGGGAGTTTGCCTCCAACTGCTACGAAGGGGCGATGACGAAGGCAAAGAGTAGCCAAATCCCATTTTCAGAAGTGGAGTACTGCCTTTGGGAAGACCACTGGATGCTTGCGGCAGAGAAACTCCAGCAGTGGGATACATTGCATGATTTGGCGAAGAGCGAAGGAAATCAGGAACTCCTACTTGAGAGTGCGTGGCGCACAAAGGATTGGGCCGATCAGAAAGAATCTTTGGAGGAGCAGATTAATCAGCTACCCGACGTCGCGACTCCGCGAAAGCGAGTTTTCGAGGCATTCATTGCTCTTCTGAAAGTGCCTGGTGCGCTGGAAAAGAACACTGAATTCACGAAAATACTCGAAGACGCAATGCAGTTGTCGCTGCGTAAATGGGTCGCTCTTCCATTCCACATGTCGGCTGCTCACGTTCCGCTGTTACAACACTTTCAACAGTTTGTTGAGCTCCAAGAAGCCGTCCAAATTTTTGGTTCCCTCTCTACAACCACCGCTCAGAATCTGGAGAAGAAGTCCTCGGATCTCAAGATGGTTCTACAAGCTTGGCGAGAGCGCCTTCCCAACCTGCAAGACGACATCAGCATATGGAGTGACTTGGTTGCTTGGAGGCAGAATGTTTTCAACGCAATCAACAAGGCATACATCCCTCTTATCTCCAATACCAACCAGAGCAATAATTCTGCGACAAGTAACTTCAACACCTCAGGCTATCGCGGGTACCATGAAACGGCTTGGATTATCAATCGCTTTGCCCATGTTGCGAGGAAGCACGATCTTCTTGATGTCTGCTTCAGCTCATTGAACAAGATTTATACACTGCCGAACATCGAGATATCGGAAGCTTTTCTCAAACTACGGGAGCAAGCGCGCTGCCACTACCAGAAACCAAATGATCTGCAAGCAGGACTGGAAGTCATCAATAACACAAACCTGATGTACTTCTCTAATCCCCAGAAGGCCGAGTTTTTCACTCTGAAGGGCATGTTCCACGCGAGAAGTGGGAGGAATGACGACGCGAATCACTCCTTCGGTCAAGCAGTCCAGATGGACATGTCTCAAGCCAAAGCATGGGCGGAATGGGGACGGTATAGCGACCGTATGTTCAAGGAGTTCCCTGGCGAAATGTCGCACGCTGCCAATGCTGTCAGCTGCTATCTCCAGGCAGCTGGACAATACAAGAATGGAAAGAGTCGGCCCCTGCTGACTCGGGTGCTCTGGTTGTTGAGTGTAGACGACGCGCAATTTACAATCTCTCGAGCCTTCGACACTTACAAGGGCGAGGCAGCATTTTGGTACTGGATATCACTCATCCCACAGCTTTGTCTTTCTATCAGTCAACGCGAAGTCAAACAAGCGCGATATATCCTGCTGAACCTTGCCAAGTTATTCCCCCAGGTATTCAGCCAGTCGATTCTAACTTCCTTGTCGTGAGCTCAATTTGGTTTCAGGCATTGTTTTTCCCATTGCGGACGACGAAGGAGGATATGCAATTCATCAAGAAGCAAGCTTTGGTTACGGCAGCAGCTCGCGCTCAAAATGCACTGACTGCCAATGCAAATAGACGTTCTGACGGTGACCAAGTAATGCAAGACGCCACGGCCGAGGTCCAAGCAGATATAATCAAGAAGGAGAATTCATCGAGCGACGCTATCGATTCTCAGCTTTCCCAATCCCAGTCCCAAACCCAACCAGCCCAGTCCAACACAGAGATAACTCCTGCTACTGCACAAAGCGCGGGCGCCACTTCTTCCGCTCAAAATGCTCCAGGTGCTTCTGACACCCAGTCAACTTATGTCGTCCGTCAATCTTGGGAACATGTTGATGAGGTCGTTCAGATTCTTAAAACGGCCTTCCCGCTGCTTATTCTGAGCATGGAGACTATGGTGGATCAGATACTACAAAGGTTCAAGGCTACCCCTGAAGAAGAGATCTATCGGTTGATCTGCATGCTCTTGCTGGACGCTGTACAGGTGAGTAATCCATGCACTACCTGCTGACAGGCGTGAACCATGCACTTCCAGAACTACGTGATGCGGACGAATACGACGGAGGATGATGGGCAGCTTCAGCAACATACCGTACAAAATATCTCCAAGATGGCTGCGAACTTGACTGGATCGGCTAGGGTATACTTACTTTTACTACTTGAACAAGAAAAAGACTGACTTTATTGTAGCGAGAATATGAAGAAGACTTTGTCAAGAGTAAACTCACACATTACGAGTACATCCGAAAGCTTCAGCAATGGAGGGACCGGCAAGAGAAGTATCTCGACTCTCGACCACGCATCCAGTCCCTCGACCTCCTTAGCCACTATCTCACTGAGTTCCAATACGGCAAATTCGATGATATTGAGGTTCCGGGTCAGTACACCGAGGTGAGTTGCGCGCTTGATATTGTCGATTTGACATTACACCTTGCTATAGGATAAGGACAGTAATCAGAACTTCATTCGGATTCAGCAATTTGGGCCCAAGTTCGAGAATTGTCGGTCATATGGTTATTGCTGGCGCAGATTCACTGTGCATGGTAACGACAACTCGCGGACATCGTTCTCAGTTCAGCTTCCTTCTGGCCGACACTGGCGCAGGGAGGAGCGGCTGACGCAAGTGTTCCGGACTTTCAATTGGTGAGGCCGTTCCTAGCTCACATGCTCTACTACTGATTTTGCTTGCTATAGTGCCTTGGTCCGCAGGAAGGAATCTCGCAAGCGAAATCTGCTGTTCCATATTCCAGCCGCTATCTCCTGTAGCCCCAGTCTTCGCCTCCTGCAGACAGATTCGTCGTACATCACGCTAGGAGACATTTATGACCATCACTGCGAGGAAGCTGGTCTATCTCGTGAAGATCCTATACTCGTCTCTGGTGAAAAAGTCAAGAGTGTGCTGCTAGAATTCAAGCAAAAAAGTGGCAGGGCGGTAAGTACATTTGCAATACGTCCTAGACTCATTCTTATAACTTTTGTGACAGCCGAGCAAAGCGGAATACTTCACCCTACGAAAAGACATTATGGATGAAATTGGTAGCAAACTTGTTCCAGATGATGTTCTGTCGAAAGTAAGTCATTCTATCTCTTTATGTAGTCAGTATCTCATGTTCTCGCACCCAGTATATGACAAGTGCCATGGCCACGCCCGCGGACCTTTGGCGCATGCGCAAGCAGTTTGCGCTTCAAGTTGCCGCGACAAGCTTCATGACCTTCGTCTTCTGCCTCACCAGCCGCGCGCCCTCGCGTTTCCACCTTTCTCGGTCGACAGGACTCATGACGATGAGTGAAATGTTGCCTGGTATGCTTATCATCCCCGACTATTGAATCAATTACTGATTGGGAATACAGGTCTAGCAGGTCAGGCGCCTGTGTTCGCGTCCAATGATGCGGTGCCCTTCCGCTTCACCCCGAATATGCAGAGGTTTTTGGGCCCTGTGTTTACCGAGGGGTTATTGGCGACAGGCATCATGGTTATTGGAAGGTGTCTTACCGAGCCCGATGTGCGTTTTTCTCCCTCTTTATCTTCGGCTTCATCCACTGACATGGACAACACAGTTTGGGCTTGAGCAACAACTTTGTCTCTTCGCTCGGGACGAAGTAATGACGTGGATGCACGGAAAAGGACATCCGTGGACGTTCGATTTGTCGTTCAGGACAAGCTGTGCGGCGAACATTGAGGGTGTGGTGAAACGTGCTGAGATCATGGCATGTAAAATCGAGCGAGAAACGGTGGGTATACGTTATGTATCATATGTGAGTTCTTGTTCTGATCAGCTTGTCGTCGTACAGGCCCAATCGACCACAAATATGGGCGGTATACCAGTCATACAGACTGTTACCAACTTAATATCGACGGCTACGAATCCGGTCCAATTGATGAGAATGAGCGAGGTGTACCATCCGTGGTTCTAGGTGATTGAATGCTATCTGAATGTTGTCTTAACGATCGTTTATCTGTTGGTGCTTGACTGCTGTACTGGACGTTGATTGCTTTGCATACATGCACGTTGTACATTAGACATAACATATTTAGCGCTTGTAACAATGGCAGTTTCGTTTCTCTGACATTCGAGCAAAGCGTGCGAGAAGCGTTGAGTCTCCAGTGCAAAGCATATATTCATGTCAACTTCCCCTAACAGTCGTTCACGCGCGGACGCGCAAATAACCTTCTGTTTGCCGGAAGGAATTGATATGATTCTCGCTCTCAAGCATCATCTACCAACAACAATTTCAGGTTCAAAAAAGAAAAGTTTTGTCAAAAAAAGTACTCACCTCCTCCGCCATCAACGCGATGTCACTCCCTGGCCTATTATACATCATCGCATTGGCAAACATTAAATACACATCCCTCTGAAAATCTCTCGAGGTCCTGATAACTCCATCTTTGATTCTTGCTTTGATGGTCTTCAAGTCCATAGGTCGTTTGATGATATCATGGTAATCGGGCGCTTCGGTCGGTTTTATAGGATTGTGGAAGATGTTACCGTTGCGGTGTTGTGAGATTTGAGAGTGTAGGAGGTATATGACAGCCTGAAAGCGCTTGTGAGGAATGGGTTGAGCTGGGCTTGTGTATTGGGCGGTGGAGCCAGATGGACCGGATTGAAGGGGTGTGGAGGGGCGTTGCTCGCTGCTTGTTGTGTCGCGTCGGGGAGGTGTGGTTACTGTGTGCTATGGTTAGTGGGTGCTCGGTCCTTTTCGAGGGTACAAACCTTGTTCCTCCTCCCCTGGTGTAGGAGGTGAGCTCTCCTCACGTAAACGTTTCTTGTTGGGCTCTTCAGCGCCTTCACCGTCGTCAACTTCCACTTCGTCCACCTTGCGTTTGGCTACGCAAAACGGATTACCGATTTGATTTTGTTAAGCCCAATGTAAACACACCTTGTGAACTTGTTTCGGTATAAACAGACAAGTCCTGTTCCGCATCGACTTCCATGGATGTAGGTTCTTGCTCTGCTTCGATGTGGATGTGCTCGGTGTCATCTGCAGGGGACGCTTCCTCCTCTTCGATTTCGAGTATCTCTTCCTCATGGACAGGTGGTTCCTCCTCGTGTTCAGGAGACTGTTGGTTAGCTTCTTCCTCAATGGACCCCTCTGGGGCGCCCGGTGTCAGTATTGCCTCTATCTCACTTGCCTCATCGTCTGGGGACGTGGGCTGGTGCTCCCATTCAGACTGTTCTGTTTCCTCCTCGTGGGTTGAGGCTACGGGTTCATCTGGTTCGATTGGCTGCTCAATATTTTCATTCTCAGGCTCGTATTCCTCGGTTTGTGGCGGGCGAGGGGATTCTGTTTCCACAAGAACTGGTTCAAGGGCTTGATCAGGTTCAATGTTCTCGGGTTCCTGCGTAGGGACTGGTTCTTCTTCTTCTTCTTCTTCTTCTGGCTTGGGGGTAGGTTCACGTTCTTGCTCCTGGATCTGATGTGAGGCCTCTGGTTCCTGCACAATTGAGTTAGACTGAAGATGAAACAGTCAAAAATACGCACGACGGCCGTTTCACCCTGTGTAGGTGCAGCGTCGTTTTCTGCCTCGGGCTCAAATTCTGTTCCGGAGAGCTTGGCATGAATTTTATCGTCCCATTTTCCAGCCCGAATATCCTGAATTTCTGCAACGATGGTTCTGGGCAGGGTTTAATATGACGCAAACTGCATGTTTCGAGTACTCACTTGAACTTGACTTCCTCTGCTGCAATCAAATCACGCAACTCCAGGAGACGTGCACTATAGAACTTCTGGGCAAGCTTGAGATTGACAAGAGCTATATGCACTTTGAGTAATATTTTGGAGTGGCATTCGATTGGGGCTCACCATGTGGAGCAGATTCGGTGCTACATGGATATTCATGAGAACATATACAACTTGGCTTAGCGCGATCATCTCACCACTCAAGCTGAGCATCACTCATCAGGCTGGCGTATATTTCGCGACAAGACTACAACAATAAGACTTGATCTGAGTACGCCATATGTAGCAAAAAGTTGAAACGGGCTGACATTAGCGGAAAAGAAGGTCTTTGGGCGGGAGGTGATGGGATGCTTGGAGAGTAACTTTGAGACTTGCTGCCAAGCATTTGCGCCATACTCGTACACTGCTTGTGCGAGTAAAAGACATTCTACGTTGGTCAATGAACTCATGTCTACCCGAGCCTCGTCAGTGATCACAGTCGTGTCGAGTATCCGTGGGAATACTTTCGGCGAACCCGGACCTCAACACCGGCAATAACCAATTCTGGATTATGCAACAGGAGACGTCAGCCCGATTTAAGACCGTTAAGTGCTGCGAACTTCGCCGCGCCTCTCTCTCTTTACACCATGTTACTCTCCGCGTTCGCCACAACACTATGCCTCCTTCCTTTTGCTTCAGCTGGTGTTCACAAATTAAAGCTTAATAAGTTACCACAAGTATCACCAGGTCATGCACTAGAGACTGCCTACCTCGCGGAGAAGTATGGCGCTGCACCTTACCAACAGCTACCTTTAATGGGTGCTGGCGGTGCCGGCCGTCACATTCGTCCACCAACTGGTGAAGATGACCTCTTCTGGACCCAGGAGGTCATCAACGGTGGACATGATGTCCCCCTCACCAGTACGTGACTGTTCTTTCCTCTCTGGCTGTCATGCTCATATCTCTCAGACTTCATGAACGCTCAGTATTACACTGAGATCCTCATCGGTACGCCCCCTCAGTCATTCAAGGTTATCCTTGATACTGGGTAAGGAATTTTTCTTTTATTTTTTTTTGTCGTGTCCTCAATATTCCCTCCCTTCTTAGGTCGAGTAACCTCTGGGTCCCCAGCTCCAAGTGCACATCTATTGCGTGCTTCCTTCACGCTAAATACGAGTCTAGCTCTTCTTCCACGTACAAAGCCAACGGATCTGAGTTCTCCATTCAGTACGGCACTGGCTCCATGGAGGGCTACGTCTCCTCAGACGTTCTCACTATCGGTGACCTCAATATCCGTAGCCAGGACTTTGCAGAGGCCACCAAGGAGCCTGGTCTCACTTTTGCATTTGGCAAGTACGTGCATTGTCCCTTGAAAGTATTGGTGAATTGTGGTTGACCCGCGAATTAGGTTCGACGGCATTCTCGGCCTTGCCTACGATACCATCTCTGTTAACCACATCACTCCTCCATTCTACAGCATGATTAACCAAGGTCTTATCGACGAGCCTGTCTTTGCCTTCCGCCTTGGTGAATCGGAAGCTGATGGTGGTGAGGCCACGTTTGGCGGTGTCGACCACGCCGCGTATACTGGTAGCATCGACTACGTCCCTCTCCGCCGCAAGGCTTACTGGGAAGTTGAGCTTGAGAAGGTTGCATTTGGAAGCGATGTACTGGATCTTGACATGACAGGCGCTGCTATTGACACCGGCAAGTCCCCTGTTAATCTGATTTATTCCAATTTCTCACTAGATCGTACACAGGTACCTCCCTCATCGCCCTTCCCACTGACATTGCCGAAATGCTCAATACCCAAATTGGTGCCACCAAGTCTTGGAATGGCCAATATCAAGTGGACTGTGCTAAAGTCCCTTCCCTTCCCGAGTTGAGCTTCTATTTCGGCGGCAAGCCGTACCCACTCAAGGGAAGCGACTACGTATTGGAAGTCCAGGGCACGTGCATTTCGTCGTTCACCGGTATGGATATCAACCTGCCTGGAGGTTCATTATGGATTATTGGTACGTGATTATATATATATCACAAACTTCATTCTGATAGATGCCTTCAGGCGATGTGTTCCTCCGCCGTTACTACACGGTTTACGACCTTGGCCGGGACGCTGTTGGGTTCGCCAAGGCTGTATGAAGGGTTGCTACGCAATCTCATCCTATACCGGTGATGCATGCATGTCTTTTGCAAGGTTTGAAAACTTCAATTATAAGTGCCTGGGTTATCCACATGTGTCATTACCTGCTATTGTGATACTCTCCTGTAGAGTTGTAATATGTTAATTCGATACAATGCTACTATCACCTGATCCGTAGCACAACGTACTTCAGAGCTCACAACTCTACATATATTTCATTCGGAACAGCTGGAGAACAAGTATCGTGCGTGCAAGTGTACCCAAAATGAGTGATTTTTAAGATCCATCTATGGGATCCCGATATCATCGTAGGAACTTCATATATAAAATACATCAAGAGAACCACAGCTGTTGAAATAGTGAGGCTAAACTAGGAAATCGTACTAGGTTGGCTTGGTATACAAAGCTACATTAGGTGACATGACATAATTACAGGAGCATGCGCAAATAGTAACAGCGTAATACTTACTACGCACAATGGGCGCTACATATCTATCATCTTAATACTTACCAGTAAATTCTCTTCTAGAGATCGAACATGGACGACGCCGACGACCTTCACAACTTACACCTACGATCTCCTTCGTCGCTTCACACACCCTCCACATTGAAATATGCAACAATGAACCGTATAAAGCATGCGCGAGTGGCGCGCGCACTAAGCGGAAGGCTAGATAGGGTCAGCGTGCTTGGAGGGGAAGACTGGGGACATACTGGGTGCGTCACTTTACTTGACAGGTTTTGTTCATTGTCCAACCCCGATCGATGGTGACTGGATGGTGGATTGCTTTGGGCCTGCTCTAAGAGGTCATACCTGTTCTTATGATTGCTCTCGCATTACTACGTAGCTGCGTTAATGCGGTCAGCTGGGCGCAAGGTGGAGAGTTGTTAATTACCAGTGGGGATGATACCAAGTGCGTGTGCTCAATAAGTCCTCAACCCGGATGGCTGACTTCGATATGTTCTGTGTAATATCATCATAGGGTTCGAGTCTGGCGGATGGACCCATCAGGCTCCACTGGTGCGAACGCATCAAATGCTGAAAGTCAGGAAGAGTACCCATTTGCGTGCCAGAGTGTAATCGACACAGGTCATACACAGAATGTCTTCAATGCACAGATGCTTCCGTTTTCGACCAGATGTAAGTCTTAACTGCGTTCACTTTCGATATAATGATAATTATGTTAGTAGCGCAACCGTTTCCGGAGATCGGCAAGTCCGTGTGTTCGACGTGGGCGAGGTGGTGGGACAGTCGCCTACGGGAAGCGAAATGGAATATACCACGCGGGAGTCGTGTATTCGCGTGTTGCGTTGCCACACTGGACGCACGAAGCGCATCATCACTGAGGACAGCCCTGATCTATTCCTTACCGTGGCCGAGGTAGCGTGTGTTCTAGTTGGGTTCCAATTTGTATTGACTAGATAATCAGGATGGTCAAGTACGTCAACACGATTTGCGTACATCACATTCATGCACGTCGGGCGCGTGCCCTGCACCGCTCGTGACGCTTCCGCATGAGCTTTCAACAATTGCGCTTTCACCGCTCACACCGTATCAGTTCGTCGTTGGCGGTGAATCGCCATATGTGCGTGTTGGTCATTTGATGTTTTCTCCTTGTCGTGCCTGGGAAATACCATTGCCTTGCCAATAGTGGTGATACTCTCTCATTTACTGTTTCCCTTGCTTAGCCTTGTGAGAGTCACTATTCTCACAATCGTGATCCTTAGGCACACTTGTTCGATCGCAGGCATGCGGGGCGTTACTTGCATGCAGAGTGGGGCGTGCCTCCTGATGCGAACAGTGCAACGACATGCGTCAGGAGGTTTGGCCGTCGCTCACGTGCAAAGGCAGAAAGAAGGGGATTTGAACACATTACTGGCGCGCGGATGTCCGACTGGAATGGGCACGAGGTGAATTGTTCAATCTCGCTTTATGAAGGTTGGCTAAACGTGAGGGACAGGTGTTGTTATGTATGTCCATTTGCTTGACGACATGGCGTGAGGATTGATGCAGCCAACACTTTATAGCATATCACTTAGCTGGGGTATTTCTCTATTCGACGCGAGACGAACCAGAAAGTTTCGAAGACCAGCGAGGACCGCACTCGATCCTAACACCTAACGCGAAGCGGAGACGACTCAGCACGACGAAATCGCCGTCTTCGCATGGTGAACCTTTAACTGGTCCAGACATAGAGATGATTGTCGAGGACCAACTGGAATCATTATTTGCAAACAATGTAACGGACAGCATTAATAATCTATCGCAAGAAGATGACGAAGATGGCGATAATGACGACGATGACGACGACGACGACGACGACGAGGATGGCGACGACGAGGATGACGATGACGATGACCACCTGTTCACCCCCGAAGACGCGGACTCACATCAGGCTGTGCCCGTGGTATATCCACGTACGCGGTTTACTGGGCACTGCAATATCGAAACAATTAAAGACGGTGCGATCTGGTTCATGTAGATGCATTGATTGGTGCTGAAGATCATCTCCAGTGAATTTCCTAGGGTCTCATGATGAGTTCGTAACTTCAGGGTCAGACGATGGCAACTTCTTCATCTGGCGGAAGTCGACTGGGGAACTTGTCGACATTCTCGAAGGCGACCAACATGTGGTCAATGTGATCGAAAGCCACCCGCACTTGCCTCTAGTTGCTGTCAGTGGGATCGATACGACAGTCAAGGTGCGCATCCTGGATACTTCTATTATATGATATCTCATTTCTCGCAGTTATTTGCCCCAGCTCGTGGAGTGCCATCATTTTCGAGATGGAACAATGCTGAAGCAATTAAAAAGAACAATGCGGCGCGTGCATCAAGGGCGGGTTTGAGTGGCAGTGCGGAGCTGCAATTTGCATATCTCGTCCTGAACTACCAACAGGCGCTACGTGGCACCCGAGGTGGAGGGGAGGAGTCGGAAGCACAGCTCACGCAGTGTATAAATCAATGAAAGATTTATCTATTGTATGTGTAGTATATATACAGTACTTACGAATAATCTTGGTTTCGGAGGTGGTGGACATATCACACGCATGGGGCCAAAGTCGTGGCTCGTTGATAACAAGTTCTGTAACATACAACCTTGAACTAGGAATACGTGGTAGCCTGGCTACATCTCAAGATACGACCATATCATTTGGCGTCTCTATCAAGTGAAAGTATTCATTTCCTGGCTTTTCGTCGCTCCGGCGTTTCAGATGTCACTTTGAATTGATGTTTGAGTCGTGTATGCTCGGGAGTGGATCATTAGGCCACTCTTGTTTGACTCACTGCCGCCGTGGCACCACACAAATCGGACGGAGTACTGGGAGCATACTTCATCACTTTTGATCAAGGCTTCCGCAGGACCTTTCAAAACTGAACCTATGGTCAATGGTATAACTGCGAACCTCTGCTGATTTGTTTTTCTCCTTGTTATGTAAGTTCAATTATCTTGCGCCCTGCACCCGAAAGGCTCCTGCTGACCCTTTGCTCTCTGTGCCCAATCACGCTGCCTACCGCTTTGTGGACGTTAATATCGTCTTTTTGCTTTCAGTGTTGCACTGTTGTCTCTCTGTGTGATCTGAGCGTTCGTTTGCATTCATTTTTTCCAAGCTGTTCAGTCTATCTTCCACCAACTGCAAGGGGACGTCCTTTTTCGCCCGTACAAAACAACACGTCACGTCTTTGCTTCTACCACCCGTCTCACCCACCTCTCAAGCGCTTCAACGCCGACATTTGAAAACTAACCATGCATGCTTCTCACACCAGATCGAGGCGCAAGCGTGGCAAAATCGACGACGTCGAGGACGACGGACCACCTCTGCATGTCTCACGGGTTGAAGACACCCAGTCTGAAGCTTATTCTCGCTCTCGTCCGCATTCTCATCAACAAACAGACTCCTACGTCCCTTTCACATCCCGAAATTCCCTTGCTATGAGTTGGGAGCCTCCCTCATTCACTGAACCGCCGGCATCTGACCGTTTTCACTCCCGTTCGTCCGATGTTCATCATCGTGGTGGCAGAGATAGTTACGACGTCCACGATGATGATCCACCGTGGTCCGTGCGCCCTAATCATGACTGGAACCACCAAAGTGGCAGGGAATGGGCAACGCACCAAGGTCCTTCAGAGCAACAAAATTGGGGAGCGTCTACTTCCTATACGGATAGAGGTCGTGGCCATGGATGGCAACCGGACGACAGACGGGGGAAGGATGATCGGGGGGATAATCATCACCATCCTAATAATGACAACCATAATCACAACCGCCGTCGTAATAATCGAAAGTTTCAGCAGCGAGACAATGGCTGGGACACTCGCAGAGACAGGCAACCTCGAACGCAGGATGTGCAGGAGGAGCCACCCAAGGATGAACGGTCTTGGGAACCTGGTCCCGGGTGGCAAGCACGTGGCCCTGACCAAGGGGGCAAGCATAATCGCAATCGCAATAACGGAAACAAGAGCAAAAACAAGAAAAATCAGAATAAAAATCGGATACGGATGGAGAAGGAGAGGGATAAAGAGCGGGAAAGAGAGCAGCGGCGACATGACGATGATGATGACCTGAACAAGTGCTTTGTGTTCGATATTGTGCTATCTTTCGCATTCTCATATTGTTTTGTTTACAGCTGGCAGAGACGAGAGTTCCATCCCTTACCTGCCAAACCTGTTCGCACCTCCCCTGTTAAACCGAAAATGGTACCCTCCAGATCACCGTCGCCTGCGGGGACACAATCGCGCTCGCGCTCTCCTGATTCTTACTACTCTCATATGTCTTCGCGAGGTCGTTCGCACTCAAGGTCCTTGTCTCCAAGATCGCAGCAACATAGCTACAGTCCAGTTCGGCGGCGTAGTCGGACGCCCACCAACAGGGGACGAACTGGCAGGGAAGCTCAAAGCTGGAAGTCATATTCCCCTGGATCATCCGATCGTAGTTGGACCATGCGTAGAGGGCGTCGACATAGCCTTTCGTCGGCTTCGTCTGCAAGCCGGAGTAGAAGCAGAAGTTCAAGCTGGAGTATGGATGACCGGCCCAAACCTAAGCACCGTTTACCAACTGCAACTTCTATCAACGATATATCACTGTCTATATCACAGACTACCATTCAACAACCACGTGGTGGTCCTCTCCCCACCTCAAGGGACCCTGAATTACGGCCCAATGGGAAGACAAGAACGAATGGAAAGCAGGGCAATGTAAGCATACCCAACATGACTCCAGAGAGGCGCTGATTATTTTGCAGCGACGTCGACATTTCTCGCCCACTACTGAGCAAATGCCTCCTCCAGCTAAGGTTCCGCGGCTGTCTACGAAACATCATTTAGGCGATTCTCCCATCAGCTATCATCCATCAGCTGCATCCGGCTGGGCTGATCATGACTCTCCTAGAATCCGAAAGGCCTCGAAAGCAGGATTTAGGCCCATTGGGGAGCCTAGCTCAGCGGTTAAATTGTTCTTCCCGCGTGATGAAGACGACGATGAAGCTGGTCCCGCCCCTGAACATAAATCCCCCGCCTCCCCTAAGATTCATTCAGAAGTCCCCGCGAAGCGTGCTCGCGATGAAGGTGCAACTGATCGAGCTGAAGATATGCGTGGAAGTATCCTCTCACAGCCCTTGCCGTTCCAACAAGTCCCTGGTCCACGTGAGCCCGTTACAAAGGCTCTTCCGGCTCCCCAGCCTATGCAGGTCCTGCCTTCAATTGTCCGTGACTCGCTGAAAGCTTCCATTGTACCGAAGCCGGCAGGCAGTGGCGATGTTTCCGTCAGTCCTGCCCAACAGTCCCATACAGTGGAGCCAGACGCGGAAGGGACGCCACGGCCGTCCTCTCCATCGGGGACGACATGCAAGGACCTCTATGCCATTGTCTCTCAGGTTGGCGAAGGCACATTCGGCAAGGTTTATAAGGCTCGCAATGTCATCACCAATGTCCACGTGGCGCTCAAGCGAATCCGCATGGAAGCAGAAAAGGATGGCTTTCCAGTTACTGCGATGCGGGAAATCAAACTGCTGCAGTCCTTACGACATCAGAACGTCGTCCGCCTTTACGAGATGATGGTATCAAACGGTAATTATTCTGTCATCTATTGCCCCCGAGTATACTTATTCCTTTTTCAAGGATCTGTGTACATGGTGTTTGAGTACATGGACCATGACCTTACAGGGGTTTTATCTCAGACTCAATTCTCATTTTCGGAGGCCAATCTGAAGTCACTGTGCAGCCAAATGCTCGCTGGGCTGGCATATCTGCACCGCAAAGGTGTCATCCACCGTGATATCAAGGGTTCCAACATCCTTATCAATAACCGAGGGGAGCTGAAACTCGCCGACTTTGGTCTGGCGCGCTTTTACCAGAAACGCAGGCGAAGTGATTATACCAATCGCGTCATCACTTTATGGTATCGACCGCCAGAGTTGCTCTTCGGTGCTACGGTATATGGGCCGGAAGTCGATATGTGGAGTGCCGGGTAAGCTTCGCTCGTGCCTTCTCGCACCGCCCTTTGTTGATGGTATTGTCCAGCTGCATCATGCTGGAACTTTTCACCAAGAAACCAGTGTTCCAGGGCAATGATGAAATCCATCAGTTGGATGTGATTTACCGTATTCTTGGAACTCCATCTACTGAGCGATGGCAAGGGCTCACCGCACTGCCATGGTATGAGTTGGTCAAGCCGAAAGATGTGATTCATGGTCATTTCCGCGACTTGTTCTCTCGGTGGGTCCATATCCAGATACATCCATGACATTCGATGAGCTCATTTTGATTCTAGATGGTTATCGCCCGCAGCCCTTGACTTAGCTGAGCGGCTTCTTGCTTATGATCCGACGCAGAGAGTTACTGCCCTTGAGGCTCTCGAGGCTCCCTATTTCAAGGAAGAGCAGCCTCCACCTGAGTTGCCTGTTGAGTACGTTATGATTCATTTTCTGCCTTTCAAGTCGTTTAATCTTTTTTTCTTTCTGAATAGCTTGTCCACCTTAGAGGGTGAATGGCATGAGCTGGAGACCAAACGGGAGCGAGCCAAGAAGCGTCGCAAACTAGAAAACGGGCTCGTATAATATGTCTCATCGGTATGGTTGATTATAATGTACTGGACAATATTGTATGCATGGCACCAACTACACATCGTAGTTTACAAGAATTGCAACCCATTTCATGCTGCAACCGCTGGTTGTTGGACAAAACCCTTCTCAGCCAGGTGTTGCACTATAGTCTCCACCTGCCAATCAAATGAGCTCAAGGATTGTCTGAGGGTACTCCTAGAACGTACATTTGCCGCCGTCATGCGAATTTGCAAGTCCCACCGCTTGGTGAACGAAGCACCAGTGTCTTCGTTTGTCTGCTCTACATCACCAAGGCCACCTGCTTTGCCTTGAGCGTCATCTTCCTCTCTTGCTGCATCGAACCAGATGAGCTTGTCGACTTGATCAATCGACCCTTTCAGACGTCCTTGCTCTATCATTTTTCGTGCCATCGTCTCTGCGGCTCCAGGTGCTAGATCTAGGAGAGCACCGAGACCTCTGAAAGTGATGTTATTATAGATTTTTGAGCTAGCCAATAGGTTATGTTCCATAACCGCTCGATCAAGAACGGTTGACGGCCCCCTGCGAGTACTTGTCGACGGTTCAGCAGAGTCATCATCGTCAATAGTTGAGGCAAGCTGATCATTGGAAGAAATAGCAATCTTTGCTAATTGATGAGGCCGAAGGCGCTCCTCGAATGTTCTGATTTCAGCTGGGCGGAGGATGTGGTCGAGGAACATTTTAGACAGGATGTTGTATGAGGGTAGGTCAGCAGAACGCTCGTCTCTATACAGTGAAGCAAGCACGCGCGACCTATTTGGACCAGCTGGGGCCAAGACCGCACAAGTCACTGCAGCCGACCTAGCGTTGTCAGTAGGATATAGATATCGCTAGATGCGACCTACAACATTTCCTTTCTTTCTTCTTCATCGATCTCGGCAAGCCAGCTCAGCTCATGATAGCGCATTGCAGCCTCGAGAAACTTGCGTGCATAGTCACTGATTCTGGCTTGGCAGAGCTTGAACTGAAGTTGTGTCTCTCGGTCTGATGTCGAATTGGAAAGGGAAGCGGCGCGATTGTAGTAAGTCTCCGCCTGGACAGAATCCTCATCTTCTAGGAGTAGCCTGACTATCCGAATATTCACGCGAAACTTTTCCTCGTCTGGTAGTGACCTGCCACAGGTTCATAGATGAGGGGGACGTAAGGGACTACTCAGATGAGCGAGGCTCACCGAGAAGAGATTCCCATAAGGACACGGGCAGCTTCGCTCCATTCTTCTTCCGTTTCTAGCAAATCTGCGAGTTGAAAGCGTAGAGAGTTGACCTGTAGAAGATGTTATCGAACCGCATCTTCAGGGGCAATCATGCAAACGCACCTGCTCTTCATAACTTACGATTCGGGGCTGAAGCGTGTTGAGAGTTTCCTTTACGATGCGTTTCCGCAGGTTGTGATCTGATATGCTTCCGGTACCAAGATTTCTGACCAGTTCGGAGAGGACTTGTCTTCCGACGACAATGCCTACATCCTGGACGACCGTTTCCACTAGCGTATGGAGATCGAGAGCTATGAGAGACTGATCTTGACGAGTGAGAATCTCTGACACCAGAGATAGATAGGCTGGAGCTTTGTCCTTCTGGTTGAGAGCTGCGAATTGTGTTAGTCTAGAGTCCATTATAGTTCCGTGTCAAAGTAATGTCAAAGACGTGTTATCGCTCGAAATCATACTTAAAAGGAAATAATCCAGGGCGTTGCAGAGTGGCGGTGTCAGGTGCAGTCGAACTGGTACTTGCATCACGACCGGGTATTGATCATCATGCGGAACAGCCATGTCAGATTCAGTATGGATTTCCCTGGTAGGTTTTCCTTAGGGAATTTTTACTCGGCTCATGCTTTACCAGGTGTACCGTGGACAAGACTGGAGGGAAAACTGTTTGAAGGAATGGTATGAATTTATCCAAAAGACCGTCATCTTGGACCTGCTCCGTGAACATACTCTCACTGTCCAAACCTATTGGCGCTCAAATAGAATTATCGACACGGTCGCCCTGACGATTTACACAGTCTTTCGTGTGATCCAATCTCAGGCTGTTCGCTCAGGTCCCGCTGAAAACTTGCTCTCCTGTTCCTCCCATAGCCTCATGCTATATGCTGCATACTTATATCCGCTGTATCTGTCGCACTTGCTCACGCTTCTCCCGCAGGCTCCTCCGCTGCTAGCCAGCGACTACTCTAGCCTCTTAGACTGACCTCGGTTCTCAGAGAGCCAACTGCCTACCGCTTCTGTTCAGCATACTCGCTTTTCTGGACATCAGAACAATGTCTCACTTTGCTAGCCACCCGTACCATACCATGCCAACTATTCATTCCTCCCAGAATAATCATCCACTTCCTCTCAGCCCACCGGAGACCGATCAAGAATCTCTACCGGTTCAACTGCCACATGCTTCTCTCGTCGCTGGCGCAGAGCTGGAACAGCTGGGGCATTCTGCTTTGAGTTTTCCTGAGCGTTCTAGATTCCAATCCCGCAGGACGTCCACTCTGCCGTACCAGAACTCGGGAGCAGTGCGTGAAAACCGCGACCGAACTCCTTCACGGGCCTCAAAGTCCTTGATCGTTGTTCTTCCTCCATCAGACTTTCCTATGGATCATGGTCAACTAAGCAACATGTTGTCCATGGGACCTCGTCACCGTTTATCTCAAGGGATCCTCATGCCCCTGTTCCCTACGGTTGGTATCTGACTACCGAGTAATGAGTGTTCTAACTTTGGGATCAGATGTACGGGCAGCTCACTGCAATCGCACGGGAGTTCAATTTCCCGAGCACCGTAGGCTTGTGTCTCTACCATCATATCACTGAAAATGGTATCACCATGACGCCGCGCATCTCTGACGATGTCTGGCAGTACCTGTGGGCGCATCTCGTCGAGTCACGTAACGGCTCCCAACAACTACCCATCGGTGGTCGTGTAGAATTTGATATTGATCTCAACAAAGCCCGCTGGTTCGATGCCTGGCTTGCCGGTACACTGCGCGACGACAACATTGTTCCTGCTCCACAGTCCCATGCATCTATACTGCACTTACATGGAGATAGTAAGACTACATTTGCAGAGGAACACATTGCGAATGAAGACCGCTGGGAAAATCAAACCAATCAGTCGAACTCAAGGCCTACAGCTATCCGTCAGGCACCCAAGAAACTCTCCCTCGTCGATCGGCTAGATTCCACTGCGCTCCAGGATTCGTACAAAGCATCGCAGGCAGCTTCTCTGCCTCTAAACCATGTTGCGCATCAACTGTCTCCCATCCCACAGTCTGCGGTTCCGCAGACATCGAAAGCCGAGCTTCGTCGGCGTGTTAATTCATGGCGAGCGAGCGCATCCTTAGATCCTACATCAATGACAGAGTCATACCAGCCCATCCCTGATGCTACATTGGGCGCTGCGGCGATTCAGCCTACGGATGAGTACCCCTTGGAGGTAGAGGCAGGAGCCCAAGAGCCCCTGAATTTGGCAGACTATGCCTGGTCCGTCACATCCGCTGGGCCACTTAGTCCGTCTCCGGATTCTCCATCGTCTTCCTACCGTCTTCCCTCTGTTCATCTTGATCGTCGCATGCAGGAATCTGTGCTGTTGACACCGATTACAGCAACTAGTTGGGGACCTCTGGATGATGATTGGCTTTCAGACGTGTCAAGCATCGATCGTTTGCCTTCGCCTGACATTGGTAGACGTATGCTTGAGAGCGCACCCCTCACCCCCGCCACAGCCACTAGTTGGGGGCCTGCTGACGATTGGCGGTCAGATGTGTCCAGTGTCGATCGCTTGCCGTCCCCAGACATTGCTCACCGAATACTGGAAGATGCTTTAGCGAGTCCAGCCTCTGAAGGTCCAGTTTCCCAGGTTAGAAACGTATCACCTGCAGGGGAGTCATACAGCCCATGGGCGAGCATGTCTGCTTCATTGTCTTCATGGTTCGATGTTTCAAAAGTGGCGACACTTCCATCAACTACTTATAATCCTTGGGCTGGAATGCCATGGGTTCAAGTTTGGCCTTGGTCCGAACTTGAGAGTGCGGAGTCTGGGCTTTCTTATAGCCCATGGGCCATCGTGCCTGCCATCCGAGCATGGCCTTGGTTCGATATTCACGCTTGCCAGGACAATGGAGACCTGGAGTTGCAACGTAGCACCTCTTCAAATCCCTGGGTTGGCATGCCCTGGTTTAACGTTGGACCGTGGCATGAAGTTGACGGTGTACAGTCTAGAAATTCCATGTTCA
The DNA here is from genome assembly GCF_016647785.1 of Suillus fuscotomentosus. Lineage (NCBI taxonomy): Eukaryota > Fungi > Basidiomycota > Agaricomycetes > Boletales > Suillaceae > Suillus > Suillus fuscotomentosus. The sequence goes on from NW_024539515.1 coordinate 846,969, forward strand.
TCTCACTCAGTCGACAAGGAGGGTTGAAATCTGAATATCCTAGTCTAGACATATGTGAGCCGTCATTGCTCGTGATTAATGTGTGATTGCTAACTTTTCAATAGACCCAGCTTCCTACCCTTATTTCGATATTTATCCTGCTTGCGATGTGAATAGCGGCCTCAGCAGCGCTGGAGGTTATCCTATACTTGAAATTTGTGAGTTATCATATTGACTAGATTTTAGGGAGATGCTCAACCCGAACAATAGATCCTGCAGTTTACCCTCATTTTAACTTATATCCTTCGATTGCATGCTCAGTTATTAATTCTGCTGAAAAGACGGCCGCCTCTCAGCCAAAAAAATCTGTCATTGTGGAACTTGCTCCAGCTTACCCCCTATTTAATCTTTGTGAGTGGTCGTTGGCGTCACACTTTTTTCTGGGCTGATTGTTTTTAGACCCGCCTCTTTACCCGTATAACCTCAATTCGATTTATCCGGCACCAGCCATCGAATTATCTTCATCTGTAGTGCTCCCCAGTAGCTATCCGTGGTTAATTATATGTGAGTTATCTTGCGCCCTTTCTTGAACGAGGTCTAACGCGCGCTAGATTCTCCTGTTTACCCTCATGTGAACCCGTATCCACAAGCCAGTGCTGAGGTAGCTGGACCCCGGAGAGCAAAAGACGAGATTGCGCAGCCCGTTCAAGTAAAACTTCGGACCACAATATCCTGTTTTCGATATCTGTATGTGGAACAAGCGCGCATTGATTACTGGTTTGTATCTCATTGTCTCCTAGATCCTGCAGGCTATCCGTGGAGCCTGAAAACAGTATATCCCCCAACCGAAGTCGAAGATGCATCTGAAATCACTATCCACTTGTCATCGCGCTATCCATGGCTAGACATCTGTGAGTCACCCAGTATTTTCCATAACGAGTCACCCTGACTGGCGCGTTAGATCCCTCGGTTTACCCTTTCGTTGAGCCATATCCGACGTTAAATAAGATGTGCAAAAGCCCTATGAGCATATCTCAGACTCACTACAAGTCGGAATGTGTGAAAGTCACCTTAGCTAGGTATTACCCGTCATTTGATTTATGTAAGACCTCACCCTCACCCTCGAGTCTGATGTACTGAACCTTTCATTCTAGATCCTGCGGCATATCCACACTTCGACCTGTATCCTACCTTGCCAAAAATCAGGTCCGGAGGTTCGCAACAAGAGGTGTCTGCCAAGGTAAAGCAGGAGACTCAATTTGGCGAATAGTGATTCAAAATCTTTACTCCTTTCAGGACATTGTCGATAGCATATCAGTTGACCTTGCGGGCACTTACCCATACATTTGCCCTTGTGAGTTGGCTCAAGTGAAAGTGAGCAATTGCCTGATACTTAATTTGCTTCACGTAGATCCTCCCGCTTATCCTCACTTTGACCTGTATCCACGTGTTCAGATACATGCGTCCTGTGATGACAAGGATCTGACGACTAGCAAGTCTTTCGATGCGAGTAGCACGTACCCCTTCTTGGTCATTTGTGAGTTCTACATTATGTCCTACTACTCGCTTTCTCACAAAGTACGCAGATCCTGCTGTGTATCCGCACTTCGATCTGTATCCTGCCCGTACGGCAGAGTTAGTGAATCGGGAGGAAGATATGAGCGACTGCAAGTTCTACGTTCCAGAGTATCCCTTCCTTGTCGTTTGTGAGTTCTACATTTTGTTTTCTCAGTCATCTTCTCATAGCGCATGTAGATCCTCATGTGTATCCTCACTTCAATTTGTATCCTGCCCGCGCGGCAGAACCAGCGAGTTGGGAGGGAGATATAACCAACAACGAGCTTTTCGTTTCGAGTAGCACGTACCCCTTCTTGGTCGTTTGTGAGTTTTGCATTATGTCCTCTTACTCGCTTTCTCAGAGTACGTAGACCCTGCTGTGTACCCGCACTTCGATCTGTATCCCGCCATTGAGGTAGAATTATCGAGTCGGGAGGCGGACATAACCAACAGCAAGTCTTCCGTTTCGAGTAGCACGTACCCCTTCTCGGTCATTTGTGAGTTCTACATGATGTCCTCTTACTCGCTTTCTCACAAAGTACGCAGATCCTGCTGTGTATCCGCACTTCGATCTGTATCCCTCCCGTGCGGCAGAATTAGCAAGTCAGGAGGAGGACATTACCAACAATAAGCTTTTCATTTCGAGCAGCACGTACCCCTTCTTGGTCATTTGTGAGTTTTACATTATGTCCTCTTACTTGCTTTCTCACGGAGTACGTAGATCCTGCTGTGTACCCCCACTTCGATCTGTATCCCGCCCGTGCGGCAGAATTAGCGAGTCGGGAGGAGGATATGACCAGTGGCAAATTCTCCGTTCCATTGTATCCCTTCCTTGTCGTTTGTGAGTTCCACATTCAGTTTTTTCTTAGCCATCTTCTCATACTGTATGTAGATCCTGCCGTGTATCCGCACTTCGATCTGTATCCTGCCCGCGCGGCAGAATTAGCGAGTCGGGAGGCGGACATATCTAACAGCAAGCCTTCCGTTTCGAGTAGCACGTACCCCTTCTTGGTCATTTGTGAGTTCTACATCATGTTTTCCTTCCTTTTCTTCTCACAGAGCATGCAGATCCTCATGTGTATCCTCACTTCAATCTGTATCCCATTCGCGCTGCAGAGCTACTGACCCGGGAAGAATCCAACATTCTTCATGTGACTGCTAGTCCATATCCCTATCTCGTGATCTGTACGTCCTTCAATTATACTGCAAATGCTACCCATACTAAATTAGCAGCAGATCCGTCTGTGTATCCCTACTTCGATCTGTATCCTCGTATCCTCTCGAGAGTTGATGCTCCTGCTGCAAGCGGAAAATCAACTGTTAGAATGGACCACGGGTACCCAGTCTTGAATATCTGTGAGTATGCGTGCCCACTCTCTTTCTGGCTTACCAAATTATGATTTTAGACCCTGCTGTCTACCCGCACTTGGATATTTACCCCGCGCTTGGAAAGGTAGCGCAGCCATCTCAGAAGGTGACTTATATGTCAGTGCGCCCGTTATCTGCGAAAAGGCGCAGAAAGACGCACGCCGAACTACACACCGAGGTGGCGCAGTCACCTGGATTCCTTGTGGCTAGGAGAAAGTCTACAAAAACACACCATCAGCTACATGTAGAGGTTTTTGTCAACGGAGTCACTTGGACACCTAGCGGATATGTGCAAGACCTAGCACTTCCTGACAGACCACACGAAGACTCCAATCGTAGCTCGCGGCGTCGAATGCCCTCTGTGCATGAAATAATACCTCGACTGCCACATTCCCACTCGGTATCCCTCTCTAACCAGCAATTGCCGACTAGTCCATCGCTTCGAGAGAGACAACAACATGTGTTGCATAACGCTCCACCCATTCCCCCTCTCCGCATCAGCAGTCCAGGGGTGCCAGTTGTGTCGGAGTTCCCAATTCCTGTATCACCACCTGCATCACCTCCGTCACGGTTGTCACAGGCCGTGAGATCCTTTAGATCGTCGATCATGCAGGGGCGCTCAGATAACCACAACGAGAGGGCGAAATCTCCCACAGGGTCTATGTTCACTTCCTTTGATCGACGCAGCTCTATGATTCCACCACTATCTTCTCATGACCCATCAGACCGCTTGGGACGCAGTCGTGTTCAACAGGGCCTTGTTTTGCAGAGGGCTAGGGCATATGAACAATCGACTTGTATGTCATTTTCTTTCTGCGTTCACTTGGAATCAAATCTGACCATCGAATTCAAAGCTTCATCCAGGCATCGTTCTCACAGCGTGCAAGACACGCAATTACCACTGCCCTCACTGCTTCCCATTCCTGATTTTCCCCATGCAATAGATCTGAGTTTGAAGGCTGACATGGACGGGGGGTCAAGTCTGTTAAAGAACGCCACTCCTTCAACCTCGTCTTGAATTGTACATGTGTTTGTTGTATTTCTACAAATTAATCGATTCATATAATAATACTTGACCGTTGGTCTGCGTAAATGCGAACATGTTAGATCGGCAGGGATTGAAATGATCAGTCACGATACGGGGGAAGTTCATCTACTACAGGGTCAGGTGATGACAAAACATGACCACTACCTGGCATTTCTGCATTGGAGGGCGGTGGAGAAGGGGATATAGTTCCTTCGCCGTCTACACTCGGACGGTGAAGGGCTCGAACTTCGCGATTGTGGCGATCGCGCTGATCACGAAGCATCTTGGTTTTGCGGTCGTCCATGAAAGCCAGTAGAGCCTGTGATTTGATGAGGGCTGGATAACATAATACCTAGTTGTTCCAGTGACGTACATTTCGTTTGGCAGCCTCAGCGGCAGCCTTCGTTTCAGCCGCACTTGTTTGAGACCTGGCTGATTTTTTCTCAGCTAGTTCTATAGTCTCTTGTAATATTTGAGCGCCAAGGCGTAGTTCTTCGCTTTTGCGCTCATTCCAGACGTAGAGGGGCTGAAATTCCTTGACCTGCAAGGAACTCGAGATAAAGCGGTGTTAGCACAGTACTGACAGGGAAGACATACCTCCGGACGAAACCCCATCTGTCCTCTCGAGATCAGATAGGTACATACAAAAGTCATTTCGGTCAAACGCACCTCAATTGCATACTCTAGCGCACCCTTGGTTTCAATCAAGCGCCGTCTGATCGTATCATTTGTCGACTTGAACTGCCGGAATTTGGGGTTTTCAGGCTCTCGTAACAGATTCTCAGAGATCTTTGATAATATCTTGCGAGAGGCCCGTTATCGATAAGTTGTTCATGTATGATAATTGATGCATCCACTGCATACCTTCAAGGAAGCCATCGCCGCTTCATGGGAATTAGGCCTCAGGATTCCGGGGTCTATCAGACGTCGAAACTTCTGCTGCTGCTCATGCTGTCGAAGGAGTTCAAAACCAGAAACTGCTGATCCTGTCGTGGCACTGCGGCGTTGGGCTGCTGCAGCAAGAAACTCCGGGTCAGGTGGTGAATTAGTATCTGAAGACATCCTAGTCGATGTGGTTGGAAGCCAAGCGCAACTGGAATTTTCCCGTGACCTCTACTTCATATTTACACACACTGATAGTACTCGGCTCAGATCATCTAAGAATATGGTCAGTGCAGGACTAATGTTATCTATAGTAAGGAAAGTATCGAAGCGTCAGGTAGTCTATAGCACTGCGGGACAGTGGACAGTCTGAATCATCGTCTCGTGATTCTCGTTGTGCACACAGAACCTCAAAACTCTCGCAATAATCGACCACCTCTGAAACATACCACCGTTCTTGAAGGCTGAACGTCTCTGAATATGACGCTGCGGGGTGCTATTATCATAGTGTACGTGGGGGTAGTATGCACTTCAAGTAGTTGAATAGGGGGTGAATATGGCAGCTGGCCAATTTTCGGTAAGCGCTAGAAGGTCAATCGACTCCTTGCTTGAGAACACGCCAGTACGCACTAAGTCACAAACAGAAGATGATATCGTTGCTGAAGGTGTTGAGATGCGAAGCACAATCAGACGTGGCCCGTGCAGTGCGTATAAAGTACGAGCGGAACTTACCGAAATATGCATCCAAAGAGTATGAGGAGAGTAAAAATACATAATGAAAGTCATAGCTACAGTTGGTATACAATAGGAACACTAGATCAGTACTAGTCTTGATCCATTCCTTCTTCATCTGAAACCGCATCTTCATCCAATTCAGTATTCAAGTAAAGAGCGGACTGTGGTTGGAAGTGGTCCAATTCATCCTCCGATGAACTCTCACTACTCCAGGCAAATTCTGATGCATTTACACTCAAACTCCTCCCGCTGGATTTGGCAGGTCTATGAGAACCTGAGAATGGCATCGACAACGATCCTGGCCCAAGTCTTCTGAAGAATGTAGACGAGTTAGAAGTAGTTTTGCCTTGGTTCATCAGCAGATGGTTCTGGCGTGGCTGTACGCGGGCTTGCAGATGAGTTTCCAGCTCCACTGTCGTCGTTGCGATCGAGGAGTTCAGATGCCCACTTGCGACGCAGCACAGGAGAACGTAAAGGGTCGGTAATATTGTTATAGTCGTTCTCATACGGTGTACTCGTCTCAGATTCGCGTGGAGCACCAGCTGTAGGGCGACCACGGCGTAAGTACCAAGCCGTGCCATTGTCTTTGAATGCACGTTCGGTGTCCGAGTCTAATGGTATTGGCGACTCGGACCTTGTACGAAGTCGGGAGCCAGTAACGGGCTCAGGGACGGCCCGACCGTTGACAACAATATTTCGGGTGTCACCGGGATTTGTACGGGACCGAATTTGGTCCATTGCTATGCGGACTGCCTGTCGACCCATGAGAATCTCATTTTCTATGCGAAATCGATTTTCGATCATATGCAACTGAAGTCAATAATGAGCAAATGAGTGACACGGAGCGCCAGTAGCTCCGACCTTAGGCCAGGTTGCAATTTGCCCGACTTTCATCATTCGTTCGAGCTCGACCCAGTCTGGGTCGCTCAAGATATGTAACCAATCCTATCATTCAATCAGCCATCAGCATCGTATTTAGAGAATGCTGTGTGGAATACACACCAAAATTCGCGTCCTCGGCCAAATTCTGAAGCCGAGTATGAGTATTGTCGGATGGTCAGATGATTGGTACATACGTGACAGCCCCATCAAAACGTTGCAGAAAGACACTAGACCAGTCCTGTCCAAGCAACTGCGGAAGAAGCTCAAGATCACGAATCACCTGGTCGGAATGGTTTACTTGGAATCTAAAGGCACGATCAAACAAGCATTTACCTTGAAGTTCTTTGTTAGCTCTAGTTTCAGCCACTGTTCCGCCGCAGACAGAATAAAATTGCCTCGCCACCCTGTAAACGCATGAAGCACTGACTATAAAAAAAATAAGATGTTCATCCCATACCCTTTCCTTTCCTGTGAGCTACCGGTTTTCCTGCCGACCCACGAGGCGCAAAGAAGAATAAATGGACATGGGGGTTCACTTGCGACACAACCGGGTGAGTAACTGGATCATAATCAGCCGGTCATGATCGTCCAACAACAGACGATCTTACCATTGAAGTACATTTTGAGAGCTTGAAGAGGAATATCAACCCTGGTTGATGTCAGAGGCGTATGAAGATATTTCGGCAGATCATGCCTGCTTACCTTAAAGACCCGTCCTTGAACTTGCTACCCCAATTCCATGGCACTACGCGGCCATCGTGGAGCTTTTGCATGAGCACAACCGGGTTGAGAATCCCGGGTACAGCTGCTGAAGCGAGTAGGGCCGTCCAAATTATCGTATCCGGCGCAGTCATGTAATTCAAGAGCTTCGTGGGGCTGAAATAATGTCAGCTATTTTAGACTCAAAGCCCACATGACAAACTTACGCATGGCGATCAGCGGGGACAACAGAAATGTTGAGAATCCGCCCGGTCCGTAGATAAGCTTCTCGAAAGGTCATGGAACCTCTTGTAAAGAATGTGCACTATAAAACAACAAATCAAAAAAGAAACATCGGTTGAGTATGCCTGCCGACTTTACGAGCCCACACAACACTAGTCAAATCTTGCACCGGTAGCCCAGAAACGCTTTATCCATACAGTAAAGGAGTCTTCACATGCTGTCAGTTTTTGGGCGAGTTCCGGAACAAGAAGAGTCTTCAGTTCTGCGTCTGTACGTGTGCATACCAGAGCGGCAACGAGACCACCAGCAGATGTTCCGGCAATAACTCGGGGAAGCAGCCCTGCATCTAGGAAAGCTTTCACTACACCGAAATGGTCTAGAAGAGCGAGTCAACTGTCAATTACGTGGAGTAGATTTCGACTTACAATACCCAAAAGACGCGCCACCTGAGAGACATAAGGCAGATGCTCCCAGATTAGTACTAGCATTTTTGAAGAATTTCCTCTTCTCTTCAATAGAAAGCTCCGAGGACTCTCGAACGAATTGTAGTGCGCTTTGCAACTCCGTATGGTACGCTATCAAAGAATTAGACCGAATGAGATATATCCTGGTAGAAACTGACATTCGATTAAGTCCTTGGTACCCAGGAAAGTCTGGTATCTCAAAGTTGCGGATTAGGCTCCTATTTCAAGGATAAAATGCTTACCTCACTATAAAGTCTAAAAGAATCATGAATGGGAGTGGGATTGAGCAATATAAAAAACTCACCTGGAAGACTCGACTCCTACAAAATTGCTTCGGATACACGTCTCTAATACACCGAGAACGCCGCGAACATCCTTCTTCTCTCTCAAAATCTTCAACGACCGATTCACCTGACAAGTGTCGCTTTAAGCTACTGTGTTTGATGTACGGGACTTTCTTCACCTTGCGCAGAAGTTTCCAATCATAAAATGCATCCTCAGTCAACCTTTTTCCAGTCATTGAACATAAGGTATTTGTCGAGCATCATGGCCGTTTCCTTCCATTCCTAGAGTCAAAAGTGAGAGACTGATCTAAATGTCAAGATTCAGGACATGTGACACACCTGATACGTGCGCGCCCCACGAAGACGCTTTCGTAGAAGGCCCTTCTGTCCTCGCCCTTTGAAATTTGAATGAGCCACAAAGTGTCGGTACATTTAAGGTCAAACTTGCATGCCAGCAACCATTCTTTGGTGTTCACGAGTTGTCTAATAAGGATGTAGAACCCAAATTGAGCCGCAATGAGGACAAATATCAAAAGCTGGTATAGAATAAATATTGAGAGAGCCCAAAATAGTGATTGATGCTTACAAGGAGTGGCCATCGGAGCACGAGAAACGACCACTCTTGCCTCCTGCCCGGAGACTTATCCCCCTTCCGTTTTCTGGCCACAGTAAGTTTGGCAGGATCAATTAACCGAGAAATGAAGCTCCATACCTCTTCACCTTCAAGTTGATTGGAGCGAAATCGGAAAGAGCGGAGACCTTCCTCACTCGAGGGCTCTGTGGCACAGGAGAGCTGGGAACGGTGTGGGGTGAAGCTGCTGATAGAGCATCATGACCATCTAGGTCGTCCGACTGTAGGGCGTCGATGAAAGCTTGTATGTGTCTGCGGGGGGGTTCCGTCAAAACTAGAACTGACAACCAGGGCAAAGGACCAACAATTCGTTCACGTAGCCTGAATCGAGTAAATCCGCTGGCGCTTCCATCGGTCTTCTATTGCCAGCGGCGGTAAGTTGTATGAAAGAGTCAGCGAACGGGGTCCAGGTCGTATACAGCGTACACACGGTGTGGTGCTATCTGGGCCGATAGACACGTGATCTGATTTAATCCAAAGCAACTTTATCGGTTGAACCCACCTGCCCGTTGAGCTCCATTCCCTAAACTCGTTTGTATACATACAATTACTTTCTCAGTTTCCTCAGTGTATCCTACCAATTAGATATTTCCCAAAATTACCACAGCATACCCATTTACATGCTGTTCTGTCCGACATGTGCTAATCTGCTTGTAATATCCTCGGAAACAGGCTACAATAAATGGGCGTGCAATACGTGCGCATACGAGTTTCCGATCTCGAAGCAAGTGTGTATCTTGTATATTTATCATCACCGCACGGTATTTTAATGCTAGCCTCTAGATGACTTCACGCTCGCGTATGAAACGCAAGGTGGTAGATGATGTGCTTGGGGGGGAGGAGACTTGGCGGGATGCTGATTCTACTGCAGGTCAGCCCCCAATTGAGGCTTGATGTAGGAATTTTGGATACTGATCTGCGACCAATAGTCGCTTGTGACAAGTGTGGTCACCCACGCGCGTATTTCTATCAGCTACAGATTAGATCCGCAGATGAGCCTATGACGACGTGTGCGTTTAGCTTACTTCCTCTGGGATTGGGCTTACGAAATGTGGGGATTGTTTTGCTTCTTGGGATCAGTTTACAGGTAAGTTTTACTAGTCAATTTGACCCTGATCTAGCCCGGTTGACAATGGTGCAGATGTGCCGGATGTGCCTACCAGTGGCGCGAAAATTAATGGTTCTTCAAAACACATGATGCTCCTGATTCTAAATATTTCCACCAAGCGGGTGCTTTAACTTGAGTGAAGGCTTCTCTAATTTCACGCGTGCACCCCGGATTCTAGTTGTTTCAGTTGCATTTCAAGGGTGACACGTTCGTTTGACACCTGGGCCTGATTAATCTTGGTTCCAGCCATCATGGGGTTTGATCGTCGCTAGTAGGAAAATGTTATTCTCTCGTTGCCGCGATGGAAATCATCCCGTGCACAACGACCGCAGCTCCAGTTGGTTGCATCAGGAAGTTTGCTGTCTCCGCCCGCAGGCCGCAGCACAGCCCCCTGATTGGTTCGGCATCATTCGCCTATCTGATCGCGCAATGGCAGAATCCGATTGCGAGAGATAAGATCGATAAGATTTCGCGGGTATTGACTGCCGGATGCTAAGGTAGTATGAATGAGGCTATTGTTCGTCCCCCAGACATCTCATGTGATCCTGATCATCTTTGACACTGCCCATCATATTCATATACTCCGCTTTTGGTTTTATAGAACCTTCTAAAGGAGTCCAAAGGTATATAAACCCATCTGACACTCACCCCTTCTGCACTCACTCACTCATTCCTACATACAATCATGGGTTTCCTCGACGCCTTCTCTTCCCAGCAGTCTCAGTACGACAACGTTCGTTTCTCTATTACTTCATAAACAACACATCTTCAATGACACACTTACAGTACCAAAGCGATGATGCACCTCACCAAGCTACCTTGAGCCACGAACTCCTTGGCGGCGCCGTCGCATTCGAAGTGAGCTCAGTCTTTCCCTCCCATAATCAGTTCTCATGTTGGACATCAGGCTGCAAAGGCTTACGAAGATCACTGCGCCAGGAATGGCAAGCCCCAAAGCCACGCTTTGGCTAAGGAACTTTTGTAGGTCGTGCCAGATACATACATCTCGCATTGCTCATGTAGTATTCAGCGCCGGTTTCGCCGGGGCTGCCGTTGACCGCCTGGTCGAGACCAAGGGTGTAAGTACTTAGTTATTGGAATTACACGCTCTGACAGAACACTGGAACAGGCCGACGCGTGGTCTGCGCACCAGAGACAGAGAGCGCAATCGCATGGTATGGATTTTATTTGTCGCACGGTGATCCATTTTGACGATAGGTTACTTGAAGCTCAAGAGCAGATCCAGGAAACATTCACCGAAGATGTTTACGAGTCGAACTACTAGATATACTACATGTCAAATAACCTGTACTTGATACTTCAACCAAATAACCTGTACAGCCATGCAAGGCATTTCAATTTCATGGACGAGCCATTTCGTATATACAATGCCAGTGGGAATACATACATAGCCTGCACAACAACCACAGATCCTCGATTGATCCCCGACTCTAAAATGGCGAATAAAGCTATGCAGCCACGTCATTGCGCTTTTGTGAACCACTTCTTCAAGCTCGTTTTACCCATCTTGTCGACTGCCCTTTTGACATCATCCCAGCTCAAAGCACTTCGATATCGAGCGAATCCTGGAGCGATGCTAGTAGACGAGGCGGCTACACATATGAATATTTTTTCACCAATCAGGTGCTCAAACCCCTGGATTGTGTTCAACTTCAGCAGCTAAAAATAGGTTGATAAGAATTCTGAACGCACCCTCATCAGAACTTCCCGGGTACACCGGGACACGCCAATGCTTCCGCCTGCAACCTGGATCGGAGCCGCTGCCGAAGCACGGTATTGTTCACGGAAAGCGTCGTAAAGCATCTCAAAGGTTACTGCGTCATGGCCAGCAGTATGAGCATGCACGGCAGCTATAAGAAGACAGATCGAGGGGTACGGCAATGCTGGTAGAGGGGTCAGCTGAAACCTTCATGCCAGGGGAAATAAATCAACGCACTACTTAAGTGAGGGAATGGATCACGTATACGTTGCGCATGTACTGCTGATGAGAGCTGCGCACAAGTGGGAAACGGAGACGAAGGAGCTAGTGCAGCGACAATACCAACCTATTCAATGGTCAGAAAAGCTCCCGAGCTAGCCACCATTGCATCGCACCAAGATTCGTTGAAGGACCCTAATGTCGTGCGTCACAGCAACAGTTTCTTGAATTTGTTCGAGCACTTTTCGATCTGCGATAAAACTGTCGATAGCCAGGGTCCATAACGGCTCCCACTCTTCCTCGGGGGCTTCAATTCGGGCCCGTAACACTCGTTCTATAAGCTTCATCCAAAATGACAGCTCTATCGGAGCAGCGGTACGTAACATCCGCCCAGAGAACCTGCTCTTGACCCTTTTCTCCAAAAGGTTGATTGTATCTATCCTGGTACTTACCCCAATGACCGCAATGCCATTGTGTCCTTGACCGACTCTACAGCTTTGCGCAGTATCCAGCAAGCAGTAAAGGAGTGCCTGCCGAGCATGTAACGCGAAGAGGTCGAAGGCGTCTAAAATGACTACCACTGGCCGCGAAAGCGTGGTCAAGGCTGATACCAACGCGGGGAGATGAGACGGGGGAGGGATGTCGATGCTTGGGCCGGCGTCCAGGAAAGGATTGCCATCATCGTCTTGGTCATCGTCGTTATTAAGTTCACCGAGGTAGGTTTTGCCTGTTTGGAGAGAGAGCTGTCGCGCGATCTCTCGAAGTGCGAGCTGATCGTTTAGTTCGGTATGACCCGAAAGCCTGATAACAATCGGAGTCTGGTTCAGAGACGCGATAGCTCGATCTACAATCTTGAAACATTGGCTTTAATAGGTTAGACGACGGGAAGATGAGGGCAGCTTACAGCAGTCTTTCCGCTGCCACGTGGTCCTAGGACAAAACAACTATTGCCCTCCCCACGAGTGACAGTTCCTGCAAGCAGATCCTTTAGTTGCTGAGAGGCTACCATGTTGGTAAGGCCAAGACTAGCATCCTCGTCGAATTCCATACTGCAGTTTTGTAGTTCCAATAGCATAGCACGCTTCTGTAGACGGAGGCATATGCCGAGATGAGAAGGGAGATTACGAGGAATGCGGGAAGGTGACTGAGGTCTAGAAGCTGCAGGTTGATCTTTCTTGGCGGACGTCGGCTGTAGCCTATCCCTACTCGTTGCATTCGGAAGTTGATTGATTCGTTTAGGGGGGGTCTTTGGAAGTAGGTCATTCTGAGGGGCTGAAAGACGGCTTGGCGATGGAACAGCTAGTTGTGGTACGTGATATGCAACACCCGTGGTTGTGGTAGGTGTCTTAGCAGGGGGTTGCCACGTACTAGGCGCAGGTGAGGCCGTAAAAGCAAGCTTTGGGAATGATCTAGGTGTCGTAATTTCTACAAAATGCAGAAGGACGCGTCCAACGTGAGATCTGGGCGGAGGTGTTGTGCAATTGACTGGCAGTTTGGGGGGAGACAGATTCAGCTCGTCTGCGTCATCAGAGTTTTCAGGTTCTCCCTGCTTGTGAGAACTCGTCATCGAGTCGACGTTCTGTTTTCCATTCCTTTTCGAAGGTGACGAAGTGTCGGTCTTCTTGAGGGGCGACTGCCTGGAAGCCGGCTGTGTCGTGCGGGTTCGTGAGGGGCGTGCAGATTGCACTGTCCCATCCAGTTGTGAATCAGCTTGGAAGCTTGTGCTACCCTGCTGGATAACTTTCTTCGGAGAGTTACTAGACCTGGACCGAGTTGATGGTGCAGTGAGTCCAGAATCGTTCTGTCGAGCGCTGGCTCTGGTGACGCGCTTTGGAGAAGAAGCCTCAGTGACAGCGTCAGTGTCCTCACGCGTCTTGCGTTTAGGCATTTGTGATGATAGATGATTGAGATCAGGAGTAAGTAGCTTCAAGGCACTGTCGCCGTAATTTAGAGTCTCAGAACGCGCCTTGTCACGCGTCTTCAAGTGGTCACAAGTGGATGGAGTGGATGTGGACGGTGTCACAGGCCCACCGTTTGTGACTTTACTGTTGACCAACTCATGGGATTCACAGGGCAAGTTAGTTCAGCACTAGCTTGTCACGGTTATTCTGATACACGATTCAGGCTTGCTCGATGGATCAATGCACCCAGCACAGGTCTCGAACTCATCCGTGAAAATATAATGCGAAACCACCATGTTCGTCGCAACGAAACTGAATCCTCATCCCGGTTCGTTGATGCCGCTCGCAGGGTCAGCTCCGAGGAAGGTGGTTCTTGAGCGTGAAATCTTACCGCTCGACACTTGGTTCAATACCCGGCCTTCAAGTCCACTCAGAGCGCTCGATGTGTACTCTGACGATGAATGAGAATGTTTTCGTCCTTCTGGAGGATCCTGCAGCACCTACTCGTGCAGACATTGTAACGAGTGTTCAGAACTCCCAGACTACTGATGGACAGGTTTTCCCAGTCCCGCCACACTACCGAACTACCTTTCTCACACTCCGTCCGCCCGGTGCATTAGAACAAGTTCTGCATCAGTTGAGAGCACGTTGGATCCCCGTCAGACAGACAGCCCCTGGTGCGCAAAGAAGTCAGGGCGGGCAGCAACTCTCTGTAGAAGGTTTTGTTTTTGCTATTGGCAATGACTGGCTCGTCCGTGTTGGTCATGTAGTCCTTGCTGGTGGTGCCGTCAAAGGTATGCTTCTTGAGGTGAGCGATCAACATTTGTAGGTGGCAAATTAATTTTTATGTATGACGGTGCACAGGCCGAGTATCTCCCCTTACCGGTTCTTCATTCTCAAACTGCAGACGGAACCTCAGAGCTTTTATCTAACCTTCTCACATCCGTCCTCCCAAATATTCGAGAGGCTAAAACGGTAGCTGTCACCATCAGCGATTCTCAGTGGGAAGAGGTACTTTGGGATCGTGAGGAAGAGGAGAGACAATTGTCACAAGAGAAAGCAGAACTGGAGGGAGATCCAGATAATATATATGTCTTTGGCGATGAGGGATTAACATCTGAGAAGAAGGGGGATTGGATAGGAGTTGATAGAGACCGTAGATCGGCTTTCTTGATTATTGGCGCACTAAAATCAGAGGGCATTTTGTAGTTTGCAGATACTTCTGATGTAGTTTTACGCTACTGGTGATGGAACCGTAGAAGTTCTTGGCGCTTATAGTATGGTTCTTCGTAACACCCACTAAACGGCCTACTCATGTCCATGAACGTTTAAACCACCATAGGCACCTTCTTTCATTCGACCATGTTATGGCGGTTTCCAAATAGCTGGTATGCAAGCGCCTGCGCCCGAAACTTGGCAAGGCACTCCTCCAGTCAGGTCCAGCCCCAGTCAACCGCGCTCCACTTTTATCAAAACCGCCAGCTAGAGCTCTATGCTTCAAAGGAAGCAAACAGGCTGAGCCTCCGACAGCTCGTGAAACTGCTTTTGTGAAACTATTTCTTAACATACTCATGGCGTGACATCAGGTGTTCTTTGGGCGGTCTATGGACGAGGAGAAATTGATCAAGGTGAGCGCTTGAGGGGCCATGATTTTAACGCTAATGTTCAATCTCATTTGTTATAGAGCGCTAATTACGTCCGCACCGAGCTGCCTGTCCGCATCGCACACAGGCTAATGGACTTGCAAGCCCTTCCATATGTTGTGGTAACTCAGGAGGGCGTAGCTCGAGTCTATGAGGTTTGTTCCAATAACACTATTTCATAGTTCGATCTTGACCTCGGACGACTTTACGCAGTTGTATTGGTCTGCGTTTGAGAAGTCCGTAACTTGATTGTGCACACTGCAGAACGCACTTTTTCTGACTCGTTATAAGGTTTCGGCGCTACCCTCAAGTCACCACTTTGGAAGAGAATGAGGCCTTTTGTAAATTTCTCGAGAGTGTGCTGGACGAGCAGTAATACACTATCTTTGGTCCACCGCGCTCTTGGTTCTGACAACTAATATGCCAGTGCACCCGTCATACCAAGTCTGTCACTGGGACTTTCCCTTTCATCTCCGCACCTTTCACCAGATTCACTAGATGCATTCATGAGACGCATGCTCGTATCCCGAATCTCAAGGCGTGTTCTCGCCGAGCATCACCTTGCGCTTTCGAAGTCCCTTGAAACTAATAGCCTCAATCACCCCGAGGACCCACACGTTGGCATCATTTACACTGCGCTCAACCTCAGACATTCCATTGACAAGTGTGTCGCGCTCTTGCATGGCAGGCCACACGATATAGCCGATGAGATTGGGGAGAGCGTGCCGAATCGCGGATGGCCGGAAGTGATTGTCGATGGTCATGTTGACACCAAATTTTCCTACATACGTGAACACCTCGAGTAAATTTTTTCACTTGCATCATGTTCAATCTTACCCCGCCTCATTCTCTAGGTACATCATATTTGAACTTCTCAAAAACGTGCAGGTTCTCGGATCACATCTAAAAGAGCGGTTGACTGATGGCGTTCTAGGCAATGACCGCTACTGGACTGAATCACCGGAGTTCATCTAACCTTCCTCCTATACGAGCCACCATCGTTGTTGGCGAGAACGACGTTGGGGTGAGAATATCTGACCAAGGTTGGCACTCCTTTTCTCGCCTGCAGATGAATGTAAAGCAATATCTATAGGTGGTGGACTCGCATCAGCTCGGATCAAGTCACCCTCCGATCTCTTCTCTTTCTCTCACATTCGCAATGCAACACGCATGGATGACACGCGGCTGGGCGCACTACGCTCAGCTAGCTCGAGGGGCGTCAAAGCCACGGTTGCGGAGCAAATACGCCCATGGCGGACTGAACAGTCGAATGTGAATTCAAACGATAAAGATCCTGAACGTGATGCTGGCATTGCGCCACATCCCAAAATCGGGCTGGGCCTGCCTATGAGCAACATATTTACAACGTGCGTGGTTCTTGGCCAGTGCCTTCATAACGGTTAACTGAGCTACCTTTATAGGTATTTCGGAGGCACCCTGGAGTTGGTTTCCCTGGATGGATGGGGTGAGTAAGCTTTGCCCGTCGCATTCGGGCCTCGTGTTGATTTTATGAAGGAACGGATGTCTATTTACGCTTGCCCAAGCTGGTAAGTTTTTTTTAAAAAGTCAGCAGGTATCAACATGTGACGCTGGGCCAAGGGCACGAACCTTGAGGGTATCGAATTATGAGTGTGTACAGGTGTGTACTCTGTCACACTGTGGTGCTGTTCAACTTCCTGTGGCATCAAATAAACGCAGCTGGTGAAATTAATTCTACCTGATGTTACTGTTTGCCGCATGTGCATAACCGTATTTACAGTAGAACATTGCTCGAAGTGCTGTATCCAGATAGCCTAGCGCTGCATTGTCGTATCTTGCGAGTTCTCCGGAGATCACCGCCTGCTCACAATTGTACCTGTGACATCGCGATATAATATTAATCCCACTACCTTGAAGTAGTGCCTCCGGGAGTTCGCACGAGTATGTAATAATAGCTTGACATATGTGTCAGTGAGTGTCAAAGCTAGTTGCTGTGCATACATGACTGGCAACACTAGTCACCCTTCGACCTAGGGCGTTTATCTCTCTCTTCTCTTAACTCATCTTCCACTTTGTTCGATGTCCTTGACGTCCCTCTTTAGAGCACCAAACCTGGTTCACAATGAACAGTGATTCCTGCAACCCACCCCCGCCTTCATACGAGCTCTCCCAGCAGGGCCATGACCGGAAGATCGTTGAGAAGAAACTCCAAGAGCTGCTTTTATCCAAAATTCCTATTCACGCCATCGAGGAAGAGCGCGATGAAGACGATAGTAAAGATTCTAAGGAACCAGAAGAGCAGAAGCAGAAACAGTCTTCAGGATTGTTCCAGACCTCAGTACAGCCGCTTCACATACAGAAGCGTACACTTCGAGGACCTCGCCCCCTTCCTCCAAGCCCAGCAGACGCCCAATATTCTCGCAGCAAACCAGCTGCCATTCAGCCAATTGGTCCTCTCAAAGAGGAACCAGAGCACGGGGAGTATCAAGAGGTTTTCTCGCCTCCTCCACCCTTCACAGCTGTAGGTCCTTCTTTTGAGGGACCTCCGTATGAATACTCGATGTATCATGTCAGTGGCTCTGCGTCACAACCCCAACCGAGCCGGACTTCCTTTAATCCACCACCTGTTCGTCGTGGACAGCACCGTCCCTCCTCATCATATTCTCTCGCTGAGCCACGTACAGAGACTTCCCATCGACGCATTTCTCATGGCTCTTGTCTCGAGCCCTCTAACTCGAAGCATTTAATGCCTTCAGGAAAAAGCTCCAATGCCCGACTGAATTTTAACCCATCAATTGCCTATGCGACCTCATCTAATACCATGTATGATTCTTGGGGGCATGCATCTGACTCGACGGCAGTTAATCCTGCTTCACTCTACTCGTATGTGATACATTTGCCATTTTGAACTTGGTCATCTGATTGATGGCGCAGCTCGGCGGTGTCATCCTATCTACATCCAGTGCCAGCTGTCAACCCAGGTCCGTCCCACATGTGAGTTGTCAACCTTCGGTCAAGTCCGAAACCTACCTTATACATGTGATGTGAAAGTGGGACCAGGAACAGATTTTCAACGCCTCCTCGACCTTCTGCATCTTACGAATCGCTTACGCCTGCAAGCAGCCCAGGATCTCCTGCTTTGCAATTCCATTCACCTTACGCACCTGTTTATTCGGCTTCTCAGTCGTCGCTTCCTCGATATGCTCAACTCAAGCCAAACCAAGGGGGCCATGTTCGATGGACCTCAGAAGTTGATTTTAAAGACAAATATCCGTGATATCTCATATCCTTTCCTTACTATTTACTCAACTGTACTACAAGTCTCAGACGTCCCACACTCATTACCCTCATTATGATATCTTACTTCGTGTACATACATTCCTCAGATGTAGCCCAAATAGTATGGAGTCTCTTGTCTTATTACTGCTATGAAATCACAACTCAAAAGTGCTTTTGCGTATGAAATCACAACTTCAAGTTACCATCACAACCTAGAATCTTCTCTTGTCACGTTTTGCTGACCAGCCGATCAACATACTCTTAGAGATAGGTGACACGGTGGACCCTCACTGTCATGCAACGCTCGAGCAGTCAGTCGACAACTTCAAGTTCGTCAGGCTCAGGCAAACCAGCCGACTATGTTACTTTTGAGCGTAGTGTGGCTGGTTTCTCGGACGACGCTGTTCACCGTGCAAAAGCCGCGCAGCTCAAGCTAGAGCATTTCTACAAGGTTGCTGTAGAAGCAGCTATCGAGCGGAATACCAGGTACATTTAGAATTGCCGGGTCGACTTAGAAGAAGGCTCTGATGGGTTCGCAGGCGCGTTGAACTTGAAAGGAAGCTGCAGATCGATATCATGACGTCCGAAGACAGGAAACATCGCCAACTACAACAACTGGGAAAGAAGGAGTCTACTTATCTTCGACTTCGGCGGACGCGGTTAGGTTTGGACGACTTCAGAACAGTGAAGGTGATCGGGAAAGGTGCTTTCGGTGAGGTGGGTGGTATTGTTAATTTGGTCGGTATGCACTATACGATATCATTGCGTGCAGGTCAGGCTGGTCCAAAAAACTGATACCGGTAAAATTTACGCTATGAAGACATTGAAGAAGGAGGAGATGCTGAAAAAGGACCAGGTACGAGTTTTTTCGTTGTGACAGATGCAAGTGTCTGGAACTTTCTTCGCAGTTGGCCCACGTTCGTGCTGAGCGCGACGTTCTGGCCGAGTCCAACTCCCACTGGGTGGTCCAACTGTTTTATTCCTTCCAAGACCCACAGACGCTGTATCTTATCATGGAGTTTCTCCCTGGTGGGGATCTCATGACCATGCTCATTAAATATGATACATTCTCTGAGGACGTCACTCGATTCTACATCGCCGAATGTGTACTTGCCATCGACACTGTTCATAAGCTTGGCTTCATTCACAGGTCAGCATAGCCTTTCTTCACTTTACTATTCTTATACGTCCTCGCAGGGATATTAAGCCAGACAACATCCTAATCGACAAGGATGGCCATATAAAACTGTCCGATTTCGGACTGTCGACTGGCTTTCACAAGCAGCATGATTCAAGTTATTACCAGCGGCTTCTGGACTCTTCTAACGGCGTGCAGTCACCGGCTGCCGCCGCCCGTAACAGTGTCATGGTCAATGCTATCCACTTGACTATGTCAAGCAAAGACCAAATCGCTACGTGGAAAGCCAACCGTCGAAAACTGGTAAGGACAGAGTGCTATGCTGTGTCCACAGCAAACACTTATTTGATGACGTAACAAGGCGTATTCGACTGTTGGAACCCCTGATTACATTGCCCCCGAAATCTTTCAACAGAAGGGTTATGGCAATGAGTGTGATTGGTGGTCGTTAGGTGCGATTATGTTCGAATGCCTCGTCGGATACCCTCCTTTCTGCTCCGAATCTACGCACGACACCTATCAAAAGATCATCCAATGGCAATACCACCTAGTGTTCCCGGATGATGTCCATCTAAGTCGAGAAGCTGAAGATTTGATCCGGCGGTATGATGTCCAAAATATAACTGCTGGATAGTTGTGCTTACCTCTTCGGTAGACTTATCACATCTCAAGATCGGCGATTGAATATCGAACAGATTAAGAACCACCCGTTCTTCTATGGCGTGGAGTGGGACACGATACGCCTGATTGATGCACCTTTTGTGCCGCATCTTCGCTCGATCACGGATACGTCGTACTTCCCTACGGACGAGATTGATCAGGCACCAGCTGAAGCTCCTGTAGCGGACCTCGCCGATGCTCAAAAGGACCTCGCGTTCCTTGGGTATGATATCTATTCAGCCTTATCTTGTTGTCGGTTATTCATATTTCGACAGATATACTTTCAAGCGATTCACGATCTCATCGCATGCTGTTTGATGTTGGACTATTTCTAACGGCCATGTAATATATATATGCAAGTTGTATGCAAGGTTTGTATACATGTACGACTATACGAAGGACTCGTCGTAATTTTGATATGACACGGTGCGCATGTACCATCATGTACGGCTACCATATATTGAATTCAGAAGGCCAACGTTTTGGGTATTGACGATGTCCTGGATTATTCGCACAGCCATCTCCGTGCGGACATTCATGAAGTATGCCAACCGTCTACCCAGACTCTACGTGCACCCTGTTAGCTGGGAACTTAAGTTCCGGATTATATGACGGGGCGCATGTTGGTGATAACTCAATATATCACCCATCGAATATTTTGGAGTTCGGAATTCCATCGAAAGTCTCATGCTGTCGATGATAGGATCTCAGCCTGGGACTTGTACTACGTGCGTATGTAGATGGCCAAGCCGCTCAAGCATAGTTTTCACATACCTATAGATCCTGGTGTATCGCATTCGCAGTGCAGAGCTGGGGGCCGTCGGCCTACCAGGACGCTCGAGGCAGTGTTCTTAATTTTCAAGATTGCGACAATTTATGATTCGCCTGAGGTAAGTGAGGATTTAGCTGCGTATGTTGTGTCCAACCAGCGAGCTTAATATCACTGTGACTGCATTCCAGCTGAGATCCCGCGCCCCAAGTACCATCACCATGCGCTTGCATCGTCAATCATTCCCTTCGCCATGTTCGATCACATAAGTCTGGCGCAGGTCGGTAGGTCTCAAGAGTCTTGATAAGAAATTCACAAAATGCCGTTGCTACCACCTGTACACTCGACTCAAGCAATGGGACATACTACACGAGGTCGAGTTAGTCAACGTTGATTGTATGGGCGTACCGAGTTAATCATGTTACCGTACGTGCCAACATTGAGCGTGAACACCTCTGTTTAGTTGTAGTATGAGCTGTCGTACGTTAGAACGGACTCGGATAGTGCTACAGTTCTTGTAGACTTTGTGTAAAGTAGCCTAGCTAGTCACCTGCATCGATTGCTGAGCGCTGAGCACTGAAATTTAGGGAATATACAATGAGTACTATTACTAAGTAGTAAGTAATAGTCTCGTGACTTTCATGATGCGAAGTTTTTGGCAGCATGTCATGATCACAACTCATCAGCAACTGTAGTAATTGAACGGATTTACAGCCATTGGCTCAAAGATCGCTAGTCCACTTCCGAAAGTCTTGCTCAAGCATGTCACAATCTGCTGCATTTGCTGGCTTATGGTCGTCACTTCCAACACCATTAACACCATGGGTGTGAGTTTACCGTCATTTAAACTTCAAGCAGTGAGATCAAAGTTTTCTAGTCTGGACGTTATACAATCGATGGGGCATACCCAAATGACACCTGTTCAAGCTTCCACAATACCGCTGTTTATGCAGCATAAAGACGTAGTAGTCGAGGCTGTGACAGGTTCTGGCAAGACGCTAGCGTTTGTCATCCCTATCCTCGAACGTCTTATCAGAAGGGATACTAGACTTAGAAGAAACGAGGTCGGTGCACTGGTTATCAGTCCCACAAGGTGAGTTTCTGAGGAACTCTTATATTACTCAACGTCTAATCCTAGTCCTTCTTCGAAAGAGAGCTTGCAACTCAGATTCATTCCGTATTTTCTCTCTTCCTGAATGCCCAACCAGATAATAGCACATTGAAGGATGAGAATGGAGAAGGATCACCACCACCCTCAACAGACACTGAATACTCAGGAGCAGGATTTCCTCCACCCCTTCTGCTTGTTTCATCAGATAAATCTTCCCCAGCTCAGGATATACAGCGTTTTCTCTCTACTGGTGCTGATATCATCATCGGGACACCTGGACGCATGGAAGAATTTCTTATAGGAAAAGGGAAGACTGTTGTTAGCGTCAAGGAGTTGGAAGTGTTGGTGTTAGATGAAGCAGACCGGTGAGCCTCTCCCGTTTACAGGAGTAGGAGTTTATTTGCTGAAGACGTTTAAAGTTTGCTGGACCTAGGGTTTCAAGCTGCTCTGACTCGTATCATCACTCATATTCCGAAACAAAGGAGAACCGGTCTTTTCAGTGCGACGATGACAGATGCTGATGCTCTTTCTGAATTGGTTCGCGTTGGCTTACGAAACCCTGCTCGCATCGTTGTCAAAGTTCAATCAAAGAGAACAAGGGGAACGAGTTCGGGAACCTTGCAAGAAAGTCACATCATCGAGGAAAGGCGGATACCTGCAGGGTAAGGTGTATGTACTACGTAACATCTCTTACCTATTCCTCTCTCCTTAGACTTCAAAATTTCTACATCAGCTGTCTCCCATCCGAAAAATTGGTTCAACTGACACGTATAATCAAGCAGGAGTCCTCATCTCATCACGCACCACATTTCATTGTGTACTTTGCGACTTGCGCATGTGTTGATTATTTTTATCGCGTGAGCGTTCTTATATCGACCCTTTGCTCCTGAATTCCAAATGGGATTTAGATTTTACCAACGCTTTTACCATCCAATGTCCAACTCCATTCTCTCCACGGACACCTCCCTCCCGCAGCCCGTACTCGTGCCCTCTCAGCCTTTTCTTCAACTCTGTCGTCGTCCTCTTCCCCTTCAGTGCTTCTTGCTACGGACGTTGCTGCCCGAGGACTTGATATTCCTCATGTGGATGTTGTCATTCAGTTCGACCCTCCATCTGACTCGAAAGCCTTTTCTCATCGTTGCGGCCGGACAGCTAGAGCTGGAAGGAGTGGGAAGGCATATGCACTTTTAGTGGGAAGAGAGATTGAGTATATTGGTCTGTTTTCATACGCACTCACATTACATCTTCGAACTGACGGCCGCGTCAATAGATTTCCTATCCGTTAGAAAAATACCAATCAGGCAGCATCCATCCATACTAGCCGATGGAAGCAAAGCACCGGACACGGATTGCCCCTCGACAGAGGATGATGACGTCAGTACCTTCATGTTCCAAATCAGACAAACTGTCAAGACAGATCGCGCGCTGCATGACAAGGTAGCTGCCTTTTCCAAATCTGATATACGTGGCCATCTCATAGTTTGACAGGCTATAAAGGCGTTTGTCTCCTTTGTTCGTGCATACTCCAAGCATGAGGCCTCCTACATCTTCCGAATCAAAGACCTGGACTTAATAGGCGTCGCAAAAAGCTTCGGTCTGCTGCGTCTGCCACGAATGCCCGAACTGAAAGATCGTGATAAATCACAATGGGAAGGCGCAGAACTTGATGTATGTTCAATAATTTCCAGATATCACACATACTGATTGCTACGATGAATGAAGTGGGATTCATACTGTTATGCGGACAAGGCGCAAGAAGCCAAGCGAGTTGAAGAAGATTCGAAGAAAGCTGTGGTGAAGCACGACTCCGAGACTCGAGCTGCCAAGCGCAAACGTAATGCTGCATGGAGTCAGCAAGCTGATGATAAAAATGACAAAGACAAGCGCCGGACACAAAAGGCGAGGAAAAAGCAATGGCTTAAAAGTCAAAATGTTGTTGTTGGTGACTTAAAAGGTACTCTCCAAACAGGCAGAGCCAAACCAAAAGAGAGTAGCGGAGAGGACGACTGGGACGAACTGGCACGAGAAGAACGATTAGCCAAAAAACTGCGGAAGGGGGCTGTTTCGCAGAAAGAATTCGATCAGGAGTTCGGTGACTTGTGAAAAATAGGCCATTGTCTCGTTCTTGTCTCCTTCCGTACATTCGTGTCCTCCGGGGCACCAAACCATGATCGGCGTATCTTAGCATGTAATCATTGTGTCTCCCAGCGTCTGAATGAGACCGATTCAGAAGTCCCATACGAGAACGTCGTTGTCGACCGTGCTGCGCAATGGTGTGGACAATATCCGATTTTCTTCTTGCTCTGTTCCCCTGTCTTGTATATATGCTCTCCCAAATGGAAAGGATTAGCACTCAGAGCATCGCTGTATCAGACGAAAGCCGCGAGAACCAAACAAGTCCAAATCTTTGATTTTGACTTGGACTCGACTTTCATCATGGACGAGTCAACACCTCCACCACCAGATATCGACGCATACCCACCCCCACCCCCACCATCAACATCAACAGGCACGCCAACAGATTTCTTGAAAGGCGTGGTCGGGAAAAAGGTCATCGTGCGTCTCACATCAGGTGTTGATTATCGAGGTATCCTTTCCTTTGCCTTACATCAATCTAGAACTAAGCTTATGTACGTAGGCGTGCTTTCATGTCTAGATGGATATATGAACATTGCGCTGGAGCAGACTGAGGAGCATGTGAATGGGGTAGTTACGAATCGATACGGGGACGCGTTCATTCGCGGGAATAATGGTAAGTCGTTCGAGGATGTATGTCTGGACATGTCATGTTCTGATGTGTTCTCGTATACTAGTGTTGTATATATCTGCCGCAGAACCGCTATAATCATACAGTCGCTCTGACTCTTATCGTACAATGTGAACATACTTCATGCAGATCCTCGTTATGAACGCGGCAGTCCGCAATGCATGTATGACTAGGGACCTGCCTACTACTACACAGTTGTTCACACATCAAATCGACGCCGATCCCAACAACTTTGATTTCTATGCCAGTCGTTCATTCGACATGGCGAGACAGCTTGCCTGGAACGACGCGCTTCAGGATGCGACCAAGGCTGACCTGTTACGCCCCACTTAATATGGGCTAAGCTGGATGGTGACATAGTCAATTAGCATTGAGCCCTCCTCGATCGGCTATATCTCCAAGGGGCCTCGCCCCCTGCGGAAACTAGCAGGTGCACGATGCAATGGCAGAATTAGACCTCGCGTTCACGTTCACGAACGCAGACCCAAAGACGACTCATTTCTTTTCCTTGATTAAGGTAGGTGATTGTCGAATCATACTCATACTCTACGCTTCATCATCGTTTTCAGGCTATCGCGTTGTTCAACGTCAATCCCCGCGAACAGACCGTGCTGCCCGTCCAAGAGCTAGCCGCTCGGATGCTAGTAAGGACAAGACGTGGTCTGCAAAAACTGAGTAATTTGGGTGGTGAATACCAGATCTACCACAGTGGATGGGTCTTGCAGAAACAACGAGATCCGTCAAAAACATAGTAGAATATCAATCTCTGCAGAATTCCTATAACTACAACAGCTTGCTGATCCAACTTGACCTTATCATGCATCCCTGCCACGTAGGTTCGGTCGCATCTATAAAGAAGCAGTGAGTGACAAGTATGAAGTCGAGTTTGAAGAGGAGAAGCTGACCACTTCCACAAATAATGGCAACAGCTGTGGAATGTAAACCAGATCAGGAGGTCTGAGCATGTCTGTGGATCCCTTCGATCTACGCGGTGGGTGATCTGGTGCACCCTGAAGGTTTTCCGCGGAACGTGCAGTTAGGGTGGGGGGAGGCGGGGGTAACGGTTTGTCCGCACGACGAAGTGATGGCGGTAATGGCGGGACAGGAGGGACATCTTTCCAATTCGACTGATGGGAGAAATTGGCAGATTTCGTGCTCCGTAATGAGATGGATCGCTGGCGGGTAGAAGGTGGAGGTTGTTGCACAGGTGGGGGCGTCAGCGGGCGTTGCGGGGACGACATATGCGGAGATGGCCTAGCTGTTTGAACTCGGGACCGAGTTGGAGTTGGCCCTTCCTCCTCGCTCTCCTCGCTTTCGGCATCTTCGTAGCTCCCCGAGCTTTCCGTTTCGTACTCACTAGAAGACTCATCGCTTTCATCATCCGTTTCCTCCGCGGCAAGATCAAGAGCATCACTTTGAACCAGTTCCCCGAAATTGATTTCGCCTACCACGCTGTGCACCAGGGCCTGTGTGGCTTCATCTTCGGCGTCCGCGTCATTATGTCCCTGAGCCCGCGTGAAACGCCTGCGCACTTTTTCTTCGTGTGCGATCTTCAGCTTGTAATGGTACCGAGCTACCTCGTCTATCTCGTTCACCATATTCGTGCGCTCTTGCCCACCGTGGGGAAGTAGCCATTCAAGCGACACCGGTGATCCTAGACCTTCCCGGACGACAGTGAGGAATTTTTCAATCCATTGCATCAGGTTTTCAAACAAGCCCTTCCCGTTTGCATGTACCTTGTGCACGAAAGAGTAAAATGCTTGCTCATGCCGGCCGACGAGGTCAATAAAGGTTTGCACGGTGACCTGGGGATCCTCGTCGCTCACTAATCGCTCGATGGTTAGGCTTTCTCCGTCAAGCATCGGCGCGAAGAACTTACTTTCTTCCGTAGCCTCGACGACCCTAATTAAATCGGTGATGAAATTCTGCAGATCTGATACAGAATTTCCAATATTGGCAGCCCGGTATACTTGGGCTAATGGCGCATAAAAAATGGAGATGATATCCTTCAGCAACTCAGCGGTAACGCCCTGGGAGTGTGTCAGCAGAGATACCGACACTTTGTCAAGCAGGCTGACCTCGAATATTAGTGCAATCAACTGTTCTCGGTCTCTCAACCGGGAATAAAGCTGCACAAGCATCTTTAGATCCTCAAACAGCCATGCCTCCTCGTTGGTTGGCCCATCATCATCGTCTGAGTCCACAAGGTTTTCCCGCTCCCTCAGATATGCCGCATGTGCAATATGCGCCCGGTGCACTCTGCGTAATTGGTCACGATTTAATCTGGGTTCTTCTCCAGATCGCAGAACGACAACAAGTACAGGAATTTTCCCGTTCTTTGCGTCCGTTCGATACGTATCCTGAATGTCGCGCGGGGCGTTGACAAACAAGCGGAGCTTCTCACATATGACAGGGTCATCAACTTTGGCTTTTACAGCCTCGATATCTTCTTCGATAATTGTGACCTCTTCCGTAAGAGAGCTAGAGAACATTCTGGTAAAGCATTAACAGGCTGATTGACCGGTTAAATTCTGGACTACCGTTGAAGGAGACTTCTTCCACCAAACGGAGTCGCCAGAAAGATATCCACCACACCTAGCATTCATCAATACATCAGTCCTGAGAGGGTATATGCACCTTACTGCGTATCATGGCAACTGGACTGCTTATCTTGAGCGCTGTCCTTAGCAAAAAGTAAGGCATCAATCCATGTAAACGTTTCATGCTTGCGAACGTTTCCGACGCAGTATCAGACGCAACGAACATTTGGAAGATCGTCGAGGCTAGCCTACCAAAACGATTAGTTATCTGATTATTGCAAGGAACGTATACGCACGTTATTCTGCCCCATTCTGTCACGGCCCGATAATTAGGAGGTAATTGGTTTATGTCGGGAGTCACCTTAATTATGGCGAAAATATGACTGAGTCCATCTATGAATATGTGAGATTCGCAATAAGCAACCCCTGAAGTTGATAGACCTTTCCCCATGATGTCGCCTTTGACGCTCTTCACTGCATCTCTTAAACCATCGACACGAGCAGCAATTTCGTGCGCAAACCGTTTCCTCCCGTTTTCACGAATTCTATCTGCGTCTTCCCTTCTCCGAGCATCTTCTACCTCTTCAGGACCCAAACTAGTAGGTCCGCTGAGTAAGAAAGATTTGAGCACGGGAGAGCTCCCGATTACCCTATTGTTCATGAGAGAGTGCAGATAAGCTCTAAGGGTCAATCTGTTCTTTTCCCGGGACAGCCGCGGCGGAGATCTCCCATTCCAAGACTGGTGAGAAGACGAGGAGTGCGGGAGCGATTCAGATGAACCGTCCGAGAAGGTGGCACTGCAATCGGAGAGGGTTGTGCGTTGCGTCCGTGATATGGTGGATATATCTGGAGGAGATGTCGAGCGCGGAACATTGACGATCGTACGATCTTTGACGGGTGGGGAAGGTACCATCTCTTCAGGATGAAATTTGCGCAACTACACAGGAGACGTGATGGGCTGTGTCAAGGATTGAGGCGCACAAATCGTACCTCATCTGCAAGCGTTTTGAAGTCGCCATACCTTCGAGACACGCAAACTTCCCTATCTTCTGATAGCCGAGTCCTGATGATGAATTCCTATACGAGGTGATGAGGACATCGATGATTGATGATCGATATATGCCAGCAAACCTCGTGAACCCGACTGCGGACTCGACCCTTGTCTGTGATATTCCTCACACATACAATATTTACTTCGAATACGTCGCGATGTTTGGCTAACTGTGCCTGCCGCTTCTTGGCGAGTTGCTCGAGGCGATCAAGATCATGTTGGTTGAGCCGGACGACCTCTTCTTGTTCTACTAGCTTTGTACCAGCGCTGAAAAATAGGGCAAAGTTCCGTTCCAGACTGTCAAGCAATTTGAGGCGAGCAGCCTTGGGTTCGTTTTCATCCTCAAGTAATGAGGTGGGGGATATGTTCTTCGCAAGAGCGGAAGCAACAAATACTTGTAGTTTATTTGGATAGAAACTTTTATCTGCAGCTGCGAGGAGAGGGAATGTTAAAAGAAATTGGCGGAACATATACTTCAAGAAGGGTAAATCAAGGGGCTGAGCACCCATTGGGGGCGGCGTAAACGGGGTCCCAAGGTATGCAAGGGTGGAACCACCATCATCAGGTGCGTTTGTTATAAGATTTAATTCTTTGTGGAATTGAAGTTGTATTAGTGATTTCTTCAGGTAGTGAGCTCGGAGAGGTGTCAGAACCAAATAGCGCTCCTCGGAAGGAACAGGATCCTGTGGATCATCATCAGTTGGCTTTGGAACAGAAGGTATCTGACGGGTTGGTCGACGTGGCCGGTGCTTTGAATTGGAGGGAGAGATTTGAGGAGGTGGTGTGCTCATGACAAGGAATGTTGGAAGCCCGCAGTTGACGAAACTCCAATGTAAGACATCAATATACGGCCATGATATTACGTACATCATGGCTGGCACCGCCACTCTAGGGGCTATTTCTCCTTCCTTGTACTGTCATTACCAAGTTAACTACTGCTCGGGGTATACACTTTGGATCCTTTATACGTTCTTCTGTGAGGCTCATCAAGTAACTTCTTCAGTTTAGCAGCAACCTCCTTCACACCCTGGCGACAATCTTCCATGCCCCGCCAAGTTCCGGCCACACTCCAACATTCAGAACACGCTTTTGATGCCTCGTTGACTGTGTCAAGTTCCAGCTCCCCTCTTGAATGTAACACAACCATAATATCGACAAGACGATGGAACCCAGTACACCACGTCTGGATACCACGGTCGGAATTGGTGCTTGTATCAGTCACAAGGTATGACGATGCGAGCCCAATCGCCCGACGTAACATGGTTTGGTCGATAACGCCTGACTGTTGTGTCATACGCTTTACAACATGAATCACAAAACGGCCATAATCAGTTGGCTGGCTTTGTCTTGGCTGTTTTCGTGTTTAGAAACACTGAATTACGAATTATTTGAACTTACCTCCATCTCTACCTGAAATTGATCGAGCAATGATCCTGTGACAAGCATTGACGAATCCATTGTCAGTGTCTGAAGGAAAGAGGGAGGGGATGATAACACCCACAACTTTCTTGCCTCTTCTAAGTATCTTGTCTACTGCGATCTAGAGCAAATTAAGCGGCGCCGGCCCTCCTCCGGAAATTACCGAACCCCGGACTTCTTTCCGAAAGTTCCCAGGTATTCTTTAACTTCACTAAGTCTCCGAGGCTAAGTAGCAAGCCATGGCAAGTCTTCTGGTTAAAATTCTGGGTGCTATGACGCCCCCACCTTTTGTACAACCAACAGACTACGATGGTTGGGAAGTTAAATGGAAATTTTTGGTTTTCCGTCCAGGACGTATGTGCTTGGATTCGGTTTTCTTCTCTAACGTATTCGTGCTCACTGCATGACGCAGTCTTTCAAAGCCAGGCGTATCTTTTAGCTGGATTATTGGCGTATGTAGCCATAGCTATCTACGGCAAATATGTCAATTTCAAAAGAGCTAATTCCTGGTATGTCTTAAATATCAATCTACGCCATCTTTAACGCACTTTCAGGTACAATGCTCACCTCACACTCCTTCAAGACCAATTCTCTTCACCTACATCTGCCTCAGGGCTCATAGCAGATGGGTACACAGACTTGTTCAATTTCTCCACCGGTCGACGTGCTATTGCGTCTCTGCACACTGTATTCTCACTTCGCCCACGTCAAGATCCACTGCAACTTATCTATCATTTCGGCTGGCAAATGTACGACCTCAGGTACAATCCATACGATGAACTCACTCTGGACTTCAAACTCGACGCGGAAATGGCGGCTAGCATCCCAGATTACGTATGGGCTGTCCTCGCAAAGGATGAATTCACAAATATTAAGGACAAGCGCTGGGATTTGGTTAGCCTCATACCCTACAGTCAATTTGTATTAAATTCACATTATCACAGACGTTCACCCGTACCGCCGATCATGCCTCACTTCCAGCCTCGCTCTCCGTGATGACCGAATGGGCAGATGTGACTGACAACTTGTTCAAGGCTACTCCCACGCTATCACTAACCAAGCTCCTTTCGGACCCTGTTAATCTCAAATACTTCAAATCTCTTTCCGTGACGGACCAGCCGCGTGAACGCCCTGCTGTCCCTCTTACACCTGCCGAACGCGAGAAACACGTCATCTTGTGTCTGGCTGTTCCCTCTGCAAACAAGGCCGCCGAGACCATTCCTCTAGTCTCGGCTATGTTTACATTTATTGACGGTTTAACGAAGATGAATTTGCGGCCAGAAACCCGTTCTAAGATGAAGAAGGTCCGAGAGGATGTGGACAAGGAAATCCGGGAAGAGGCTGTGAAGGAAAAGAAGGAGGAGGCGGCCGAGGATAAGAAGGTCGCAAGGCGGAAAGCAGAACTAGAACGCGTCTCACGCCTGAGTGCTGCAGAACAGAAAAAGGTTAGTCTTTGCATATCGGGTTCTACTTCCTTGCTCACCACTTCCGCATCAGATCATTGAGCGTGATCGGAAACGTGCCTTGAAACGTTCACAAGGCAAGGTGGTGAGGAAATCATAAGTATTCTATTAAGATCACATGGAGGAAGGACTATTGTACATAAAAATATTATTTCATATATCCTTGACCGAGCAGTAGACCATTAAATAACGTCGAAGTAAGATATTATGAAGGTAATGACGGAGAAATAGAAGAACCGCTGGTCCGAGAATCCGTAGCAGGGACACTGCTGTCGCAGGACTGCGCGTGAAATTGAGATGGTGACGCCTGCACCCCACTTTGACCCGCCAAGAATCCCAAGCTTGCGGTCCATCTGGTAAGGAACTTGAGCAGCCACATTGGTTGCATCAAAGCGTCCTTGTGTTCATCATGCTCTTCCGCCTGGCTCATCTCGTCATCCGTCTCATCACCAAGCACCCGTAAATCTCCCAACCCAGCACCTGCACGACATTCCTCCTCCGCCTCGCTCTCTGTCCGTCCCCATACATCCACCTCTCGCTCCTGGCCGCCAAGTGTCCACTGCTTCCGCCGTCGCTTTCTCGAGCTAACGGCGTCCGATCCAAAAACTTTACCCCTAAGCTCGAGCACTTTTGCTCGAGGTGCAATTGCTGCATTCCAGAGGTCTTGCCGTCTGAATTGCCCCGCCTCGTAGTCAAGAGCTGCGACTTGTTGACGACTACTGTGTGCTGCGACCCTTGCGTCTTCCACGCGTTGCAGGGTTTCGAGTTGGCTCGACAAATTAGATAGAAATTCGCGATGATCTCTGTCATCGTTTAGGAGAGCCGCGTTGGTCGCTGCCAGGTTTGAAGATACATGCTAGGACCGGTCCACGTCGTGATGAGCGGGTACCCAAAGAACTCATGAACACAAACGCCCACCTCGAGGCAAGCAAGCATGCATTTCAAATGCTCTTCTCGCCGATGCATGACTAATAGGTGGCCGCAAAGGTCTACATCGATTCGCATCCATTTGAAAGGAAGGATTCGAAGGTCTCGAAAAGCATCCAGGTCATGAAAACTATGCCGTCTGCCGCGAGTGTTAGCACATAATACCTTTATTGGGTCTCATCTGCCTACCTCCGGATATCGAGTCTCAACATTTTCCTCTTACTCTCCGCCTCGCTCTCTCTTTCAGTAGATTTATCAACAGAAGTTCTCTTTTCTTCTGCATTTCCTACACCCGACCAGCTAGACACACGACTTTCGTCTCTAGGTCTTCTGGGATGTCGAGCAAGGAAGGACTTCACGCGGCGATTGTACTCTGGATCATCCCTTGTTAAGGTTAGACGTGGATCTTTGCGCGGTGATGGATGCATCAGAAGGGTCAAGTATGAACGGGTTGTGTGTCTTTGAGATTGCTAGGATTGAAGCATCAGATCACAGTCTAGCCAAATAAGTCACATGTATACATACAGATGGGCGACACCTGGCCGCTGCTGGGGAGGTCCTCGTCATCTCCGCTATTCCTACCTCTTATGATTGAGTGTGAATCTGTCCAGACAAGGAATCGTACTCACGGGGATAACACCACAGACGGTACGGTCAAAACACTTGTATCGGCATACACGTGGCCCGATAAAGACGATTGTGCAGACAACGGCACTGCTATCAACGATGAGCGCCCTGCAGATCTCAATGGAGATGATAGATCTATCGATCTCTTGGACCGATTGATGCTATAATGAAGGTGTCAGCTCGGAGCGGAAGAATTTAAGAAGCTACTGACCCAGCCCAGAACTCCAATTTCTTCTGAACCTTTCCAGACCAAACACCTCCGAAGGTAAGATCGTTATCGTCTTCACCTGGGCTCTTCACTATCCCCAAATCGTCCACATCACTTGACGTAAGTCGTTCCTTATCTTTTTCTCGTACCTTCTCCCGGGTTCTGTGGAATGTTTGCGTGGGTCCTACTGCACGCGCCCGTAAACGAACCGCTACCTCCACTCTACCGGTCCAAAGGGCACGCACGCTACCGGCTACCCGTTCCTTCTCATCCACTTCGTCGGGTTTCTCGTCCTTCCTAACACGCTCTCTTTCCAATTTGTTTTTCTCGGCCCTGGACCCAACTTTCTCATGCTGTTTATCACGCCCTATGACAGCTCTGACGAACGTGCCTAGGTCCGCCACGGGGACCAATACACCCTCCGCACCAGCCACGCCACCGCGCCCCACAAAACCCCTGACACGTCCGCTTAACCCGCGTCGCTCATCATCAGATGAGTTCGGCTCAGAAGTAGGGTCAAGAGTTGATAAAATGATGCGTTGCACACGTCGTGAGTCAGAATGCTTAAGCCTTGCCTCATGCGTGGAGGTAAGCGCATTGTATAAGTGAAGGTTTAAATAAGTTGGGAGCGCCGGTTGAGGAGCTGAGGAACTTGCACCAACGGAAGGCGATGGCGAGCACATGGAGACTGCCGGCGACACCGACAATCCAGGTGAGGAGGCGCCTGATACCGTGATTAGCAGAGGTGTCTCCGTGTGCGAAAGCGTTGGCGACGAATGCATCCCATTATTAGGATGCGAGCTGATGCCCAACAACTGAGCCTGTGTACATGCACTAATGCAAGCAATTAACACGTGTGGATGTAGGAAGGGATCCTTCGGCACTGCTTGTGCAAAGGACGCAAGTTTATTTCGCGCTGAGAGCACAAATGAAAGCAGTGCTCCAACTGCAGAGGGGTCAGCAATACGTTCAGTTGCCTGAAAGTGCTTAATTTGGCCAAGGTCTCAATATAATGAAAGGGTAGTTTCACGGACCTCAATACCTGGAAGGCTCTCTCCTACTTCCACCATCCATTTTTGCAATCCATCTATGGTGACATCACAAAGTAGGCCATCCAACATAGGTAGGGAAGTCAGTGGGAACATTCCACACACAGACAATGCAGCTTGCATCAATTTCACCAGCTCTAGAACAGTGGCTGCAAAGTGCGGGTGACGCTGCGATTGCTGTGCATTAATATTAGACGTGCTGTGCTGCGGAGAGGCGCCAGTGTACAATGACTGGACATGCGAAGAAGAGCTGTTCAATGTGTCAGGAAGGATAAGGGGGCTCGGAGAATGCGAGAAAGTGCGAGTCTGAACACGTGGATTCGGAGGAGATTTAGAGCGAAATGGATGTGTCGCAGACGGAGTGTCAGGAATCAAGTACAATGATTTAAACCGGTCCTTTGTCGTCTCGCTACGAAATAATGAGCGAACACAAAAGCCGATTGCCCAAACCTTACCCAGGTTCTTCGAGCGTAACAGCACTTCGGCCACTGCACCCCATTCGCAGCAGATTGATGTTGCAGTACAAACGTTCCTGTACTGCTAGAAAGTCGCCATCTGGAATCTGCACAATTGTATAATCAGACCGAAAGTTTGCCAAAGAGGTGACCATCAGAATGCCCATGGGCGTCTAAAGCGTATGCATCAGCACTAAGCGAGTATACCGCCGAAGTGC
Source organism: Suillus fuscotomentosus (assembly GCF_016647785.1). Taxonomy (NCBI): domain Eukaryota; kingdom Fungi; phylum Basidiomycota; class Agaricomycetes; order Boletales; family Suillaceae; genus Suillus; species Suillus fuscotomentosus. Next base: position 881,971 of record NW_024539515.1, read on the forward strand.
CAAGGTACCTGTTTTGGCCGGGCCCCGTCTTTGCGAAGGTGTTGTACAGAGAGCTTGAGTTCTAACTCTCCCTCCTCGTGTGTCAAACGGTCAGCAGGCTTAAGCACGGTGACAGTAACCTGGAGCCATAGCAAGGGGATGAACATTGCTCCCTGAAGTTCAGGCTTACATTACAAAAACATACCTTATGGGAAGGGTCTCCCGTATACACTATGAGCACTGTAACAGGGCGTACACGCTCAACTATCCTATGCGTCAGTCAACACACGCCGAAATTCACACAAAGACAACCCACGAACCACTTCTCGACTGCATACATCTGATAACCCTGCAGCTCGACACGATTCTCAGCAATTTCAAGACAAGACTCCCTCCCAATCCAGCGCTCCCCGACAGAATCCGAGCTCACCCCTGTCCCCGTATTGAATGCCGCGCTTGTCATGATGGCAGTTGCCGAGCCTGAGCGGGAACGAATTAATTTTGATGAGGTTTGCCTTCGTGTTGGTGAGCTTGGAGGACATTGAGGTATGCACAGAGGTGCGGGTGGGCGCACAGTTGGCATGAGCAACCGTGGTGGGCCTCGGATTGAGTTCGCCATGGCTCACGTTGAGCACTGACGTCCGAGGGCGCAGTGGAATAAGCAGTTCGGAAGTGTCACACTTTGGCTAATAGGGCGTGACCCCGGTGTGACACAACGGGCGCCTGGCGGCCCAGCAAGTCAGCTCGGGGCACTTCGTAACTACTCCTTACACGCACGCACAATTTTTTTGTTCGCAAAGGTAAGTCAGGGTAATCACAACCTTCCCAAAAATAAGGCGGTTAGGGTGAAGCCGATGAAGACTGTCAAGGTACCGTCAAGCATATATAGTCCTTCAGGTACTCCAACAGAAAAAAAATCAAGCTAGTCCATATCCGATGCAGAAGTAGTAACCAAGTGAAGAATCGAAGAGAAAATGGGAATAAATAGAGCGCATGGGTAGGATACACTGCAACAGTGCGGATGATATGGTACGTGGGTAGAGTACGTGATACATATTAAACAAACTTCATTGTTTTTTCGTTCATCTCCTTCACGGCGATCAGGCTGATTCTATGGTGTAGTAAGAAAATATGATGTGAAGGAACGAGGCTAAATTACAATGCATCCACGCGAAAACCACCTAACCATCGAGTCACAGTCAAGAGCGGGATAGGGGTAAAACAAGGTGCAGCACCCACCAATTACTATTCAGCTGTTCGATCCAGCCTACGACCATCCGCAGACGGAGTCGCGCGCTTTTAATGGGTAACAATTTGGCCTTTTCATGCTCATCTATCGGGAGCACCATACCTATCCAGAAGGAGAACGCATCAGGGTTCTCGTCAGGCGGCTGCGGACCGTATGTGTGGTTTAGACGCTGAACTACCCACGGTGCAGTACCTGCACGCAGCTGCTCCAGAAACGTGTGACACGTTTGAAGGAGCGCTGCGGTGCTCAGAGGTGGATTGGTGGGAGAAGGCGATGACAGGTTCGACATGATGCGCGAAAAAAGATGTGGAGATGATGGTGCATGACCCGAGGCGCTAGAAGCAGACGATGATGATGCGGATGACGAAGAATCAGCATTCTCCTCGATCTCAGACTCCCAGTCATCAGAAAGGTCTTCATAATCGTCGATCCGTTCCACTCTTCCGATCATATACCCATCTAGAGATCCGCGTTCGAGTATCCTGAACCGATGCGTGCCCCGGGTTTCCACCATGCTCCGCCCGTCTGGCAGCATCTGCACACTGCGGATCTCAAGCATGGTACCAAAATCTGCACCCGCATCAACGCCGAGACTGGCAACAGGTGCTGCACGTGGAGGCATTATCATGCCCAAAGTCGGTGTTGGAGCCTCGAGACAACGCCTGAGCATAAGCCGGTAGCGTGGTTCGAAGAAATGCAGGAGTGTTGGCATTCCCGGAAAGGATAGTTGGCAAACGAAAATTGGCGTGTCTAAACGTGCGTCGCGCTCTTCTGTCGCAATTGCTTGTCCCCTTGCGTCATAGGACTCAGGGTAAGCTTTGAGCACTGCACGTTGACAGGAAATTAGATGAATGCAAGAGCCACACGTGATTTACTGACGAAGAGCAAGGACAACTTTGTTATACGAGTGTTCATGAAAGTAAGTGAAGCCAGGTAATTCCACGCGACATAGTGGACATAACAAGCTATGATCTAGCGATCTCTGTAAGCATTTAGAGCAAAAAGTCTGGCATTGCTGTCATCAGGGTTCTTTCATACCGACCAGGAGTTGTACACACGTACATGTTGACAAGGCGTTGTGATAGGCTGGTAAAGCAGCATAAAACAGATCTCGCACGTCAACTCCGTAGTGAGGCTCTTGTCAAATTCGGCTAGCGATATAGCCTCAGGGTCCGAAGGATGAAAATCCGGTAGACGTGGATTGGACGTATGACGTCGACGCCGCTTCCGTGGTCGAGAAGAGCCTGTTGACGTAGGGGAGGAGCCAGAGACAGGTGTGACGGGACGGTCAGTTGATGACGGTGACGATGGAGAAGCGACTGGCTCCTGCTGTTCGTCATCAGAATCGTCTCCGGAGTCAGAATAGATGTCCACAAGGTGGTCAGACTGCTCGACCTCATCCTCTGCGGCCTTCATTACCAATTCCACCAACTTTCTCACTTTGACATCAATTCTTCGTTCAGCTGGTTCAGGAGGACTCGTACGACTGTCTGTAATCGCTGGAAAGAACGCGACTCGAGAACCAGATGGAATAGTAGGCGTGAAACTTGGTGGGGTAGATGAACAAGTTGGGATTGGGCATAAATCTGAGGTCATATGTGATGAACAGACGGTGTGACCACATCGTAGAGTGGTTGGGTCTGTTAGATGACGAGATGACGAGCAAAGAGGACAGTGCAGAAGAGGTAGAATGACCTTTGGAGAAGGATGGTCCATAACTTTCCAAATATCTGTTACTGGGGCTGCACTGACGAAGAGCAATGAAGAAGGGCTATGCGACAGTTATATGAGCACACGAAATGAGAGGAATCTAGACTTACGGGTGCCAGAGTTCATCAGCAATACTATAAGGATGAATGAAAGACGAGCTTGAGGGTTCGCATAGATTTGCTCCGCGGCAAGACAAAAGGCAGTTTCTTACCTCGTATGAGAGCAGGCGAACAGGCCTAGGACGATTCAGTATGCAGCAAAGCGAAGATCCAAACTCGATTTCAAGAGATTCACGATGCTCTCCCGGCTACACTTTCCACGCCCAATTTAAACGTTATTCGTTTTAATAAACTCATGCTGCAACGGATCGCCGATCCTGGCCCTTCCAATGATGACCGGTCACCCTTCGCACACACCTCCTGTCTTGACCGGAACCGCCACAACTACTGCATATATGTAACAATACTTTAGGACATACAATCATGGCTACCGATTTCCAGAATCATGAAAGACACATGCAAGTCAATTTACGAAAGTATATCACTTTTCCTACACACCAGAACCTCGTGCAGCGAGAAGATAAACCGATTCTACTACTACACATCCCCATTCACAAATTAGACACGTTCGTCGTGGGCCAGCTGCTGTAGCGCAATTCCAGTTAGCATCGTATACTTTCCGAATCGGGCCACGTGTATGCTTACTAGTCTTCTCCTGTGCCACGCTTGTAGCCCAGCTTCTCAATGAAACTATCAAGCTCCTTAGGTCCCCGAGAGCCATATGGGTAGGGCGAGGGCTTAGGGCGCGGTCCTTCTCTCCCATCTATCCAGTGCAGAATGGGGGTGAAAATCTAGTACATTGGCGATCAATCGCACTTCTCGACCATGGCTTGCAGCAGCATGCTTACCTTCCATGCAACATCCAGTTCGTCATCTCGGACAAAATTCGAGTGGTCACCCTTGATCGCATCCAGGATCAGTGCCTCATATGCCTCCGGAATATTTGTGTCCGTGAATCGCCTCTTGTATGTGAGGTCCATCTCAGTCGGAATTGCGCGGAACGCATATCCAGGCGTCTTGGTGTTCAGTTTCAGATAAACGGCCTCCGATGGCTGAATGCGGATGACGAGTTCGTTGCGTGAAATATCCTTGAAAATTCCACTTGTGACATCCTTGAATTGCACGCGAATTTCAACCTTTGCCTCATTCAAGGCTGAAGTACATAATTTGTCAGGGGCTATTGTATGAGTGTAATCCGAGACGGAACATACCCTTTCCCGCCTTCAAGATAAACGGAACGCCTTCCCACCGCTCGTTATTAATCCAGAGCGTAGTAGCAGCAAACGTTGGGCAGACAGAGCCTTTCGGCACAGTGTCGTCATCCAGGTAACCTGGCTTCCCATTGGCTCCGACATATTGGCCTAGAAGCACGTCCTCCCGCTTGATAGGTGGGATGGACCGAAGCACCTTGACCTGGGAAGAACAAACCAGCGTGAGAACACAAGAAATGCTTCTAATGAGCAGGGATAACCTTCTCGTCCCGAATGTCCTCCGACGCAAACGAGACAGGTCGTTCCATGGTCAAGATACTCAGGACCTGCAACAAATCTGAGTGTACACACGCATTAGCGTGGCAGCCCCTTCCCACACAAACTCACAGGAGACTCACGGTTTTGCAAGATGTCACGGATGATGCCAAATTCGTCGAAATAACCACCACGACCCTCTGTGCCAAAGGGCTCCTTGAAACTGATCTGGACGCTGCTGATTGAATGCTTGTCCCACGCAGCACCCATGGCGACGTTGGCGAAACGGAGGACCAACAAATTCTTCACCATCTCCTTGCCGAGATAGTGGTCAATACGATAGGTCTCCTCCTCTTGCCACGACTGCTTGAGTGAGGACAGGAGTTCCCTGCAGGATTGAAGATCCTTGCCAAAGGGCTTTTCAACGATAATGCGATTGGTTCCATTTGTCGCGTAGCAGCACACTTTGACATGTTGTGCAACAGGAACGAACACGGACGGCGGGAGGGCAAGGTAAAAAAGGCGATTTACACCGCGAGTTTTATAGCCCTTCTCGATAGCCTCCATGTGTCTTGCCAAATTTTGGAAAGAAGGATTATCATCATAGTTGCCAGAGACATAGGAGGATAATTTCTTGAATTCCTCGATTTTGGCAGCGACTTCAGGATCGTTGTTAGGGTTCTTGATGTAACTGGTGGTGCGTTTGTGATACTCCTCTTCATCCATCTTTGTTCGTGCATAGCCGATGATATGGACATCTTTAGGGAGATAGCCGTTGCGGTAGAGACCAAATAAAGCTGGGTACGTCTATCGGGGTGCTCAGGATCGTCTAGGGCGAGGATAAAAGAGCATTCGCGCCTACCTTTTTCTTTGCAAGGTCACCGGAAGCACCGAACACTAGATATGAAGAGATTTGATTCGGGCGGTGATGGTGGCGGGGACAGGGGGGACTCACCGACGATGATAGTGTTATCTGTGAATCCGTGGCCGCTGGTCTCCATGGATGGGATCGTACCAGACCTTGTGCGTGTCATTGAGGCCATGATGTTGACCGAGGAAGATATGTGTTGAAGAAAGGTAGATGCAGGGGCTTTAAGTTGTTCTTGAACTTATTGACGTGAGTGTGAGAAGACTGTCAATGTAGTAGTGATGGATGTAAATTTACATTACCGTGAGGGGCCGTGCGTTCGTCAGCGTGAGGCTGGACAGGCTATGCACACCGGGATGATGGCAATCTCTGTAATCGTCTAGTAGCTGATTCAACGCGCGGCTTACTATTTCACCTTCCCATCATCACGGACTCATTATTCGGTCCGCTCCTGACGAATCAAGCACGTGCTCTCTATAGCTTTAGTCTCAGTTCGCCATGGCAGAGGACCAAGCCATAAAACACTTTCAAGAGCTAGTCTCCTCTGACCTGACCATCGTAGACCCAACGTCTATTCAAATCCGTGCCAATGCTCTAGTAGCTCGTCTCAAAGCCCTCAATAGAAATGCAAATGCTGCAACAAGAGCATGCAAGCAAGCAACCACAGAGGCCCGCCATGACATGGATCAGACACATCTTGGCCTCCAGAATCTGCTTTATGAAAAGCGTCATCTAGAGAGGGAGATCGACAAATGCAGGCAATTCGCGTTCGTTATTCTTTATCTGTCCCTGCAATCTGTACTGACCGTTCGTACAGCTCCATTTACCAGGACGTACCCTTGTACTCTCTGTCAGAGTTCAGAACTCTAGCACCACCTGAAGCGCGCTCAGACGATGTGCTGCAGAATGTTCATCAGCTAATGCTCAATCGCCTGAGCTTCGAACTTGTCGAAAGGCAGAGGCACGTTCAATAGATAATCTACCGCATAGATCTTCGTGTCTCATCATTAACAACAGACTCGATCAAAAAAGAAAAGAACTCACAGCACAGAAGGAAGAACTCCTTAAGCATAGTAAGCTTAAGCTCGCAACCGTGGAAAGTGTCAAAACACAAATAGAATCACTCATGAAGGTGCGAACAATCTTTTGTCTTTTCACTCCTGCACTCACGTTGTTTCAACGAACGTTTTGCAGGCCGCCGCAGACATACAGAAGAGAGTCGATGAACTCGTACCGGCGCTCCCACCATCTACAGCAACGACTCCCGCTCCTACTTGAATATTGCTTGCCGAATCCATTCCCGAGTTACCGAATGCCTCTCATCAGTCCCGCGGTTGTCTAAGCAAAATACATTATGACACACAGTGAAGTTGGCACTACACAATCCCTAATTATACAACACGGCAAAAGGGATGAGATGTTTCCAACCATTGTCCAGAGGTGATAGGGATAGAGGTCATCAAATATCAAAAAGACGAGCGAAGAGGGTATCCCCGCGAAAGGACGAATTGAATGATGATGGCAGATAACAACACAGAATTGAGCAAGGTTAGGTGAAGTACAGAATGGATATGTTATGTAAAATGATATGAGTGATGTGCAGAAACCCAGTGATGAAAAATGCGGGAGAAAGGCATGCCGGCGAAAGAGGTATCAGGATTCTTGCTCTTCATCCTCACTGATGCTGCCGATGTCGCTCATCTCCTCGTCTGCTTCGTCCTCATTGCCGTCTTCTGCGGCATCCATAATATCCTTTGTTGCGAAACGTTGTACGTATTCTGAGCAGGAATGGGCGTTATATTCTTGGCGACGATAGGAGGAAATGATCTTACCCTTGACCTTGGCCTCGTATTCCTTTGGGTGTCGCATCATGAGCGCAGCAGCTTCTCCGTTTAGTGGATCGTTAGGATTAGGATACCGCAGCAGTTGTGGCAAGAACACCTCGAAAATGTTGATCATATCTATGAAAGGGGACAGATCAGCGACACAACCGGACGTGCGTCAACCACACCGCATACCGAACATTGGCGACCACGTCTGATTAATAACGTCCAGACATACGGAGCCACTCCTGTAATGGGAACGTATAAATCGACATTTCGGGAAGCGTCGCGATAGCTACTGACAACTCATCTATGTTGGGATGAAAGATCTTGTTCATAAAGCCTATGCTTGGCGACTTGTATGGATACTCCGCTTGCAACTCTACATGAATCTTCCATATACCACCCGCGAAGGGTGCTGGTGCTGATTAATCCGACGTGCACGGAAGAGTGATTAGGAAACGTACTTTCTCCCGGACCATAGAAGCGGACGTAGAACTCGCGCATGTTGTCGTTGACGAGGGTTACCTCGTAATCCGACATGAGCCTGGATTGTGAATCGTTACATCAGTGAGGGTACGAGTCATCTCGAGGCAGGTGGTCTTTACAGTTTCATGACATCCGTCTCGATACGGCGCTTTGTTGAGGTGTGTCTAGAATGAAACCACATAAGTTTGCAACGCAGCTTGCTGAAGAGCAGACTTATCATGTTTACTAGAATACAAGATGTATGGGTTTGTGGAAGACGCAAAGACTGAAGTCACTTAGACAATCGCTGGCGACTGGATGCAATATATATAAGGCTAATCTAGTGGTGCGTCTAATACCGTGGTCTGTCGGAGATATTCATTTCAAGTACCGAGAAAAGCCGGGTCATTAATCGGGGTTAAACTTGTTTAACCAAGTTGAATCGATTCACGATGCTGGTAAGCCTCATGACTCAGCGTCATTCTTACAGGCCCCTTTCCATCTGGATATTTAAGTGTCTAACTGACGTGATCCGTTTTCACGTCGCACACTTGTCCCCTAAAGCACTTCTGCTCGTGCACGTTCTGCACTATCTACTCTATATATTTTTCGTCAAAACTTGAATTTAAACGCTGTTGAAATTCGGTCATACTTCCAAAACATATGTCAGACCCGAGTACCTCAAATAACAATGCCGCCAACTCGTCGCAAACACAATCTTCGCTTAGGGGACCAGGAATGCGAGGGACTTCGGTTGAGACCGACACTGATGGAGCGCATCTACCCCAACAAGACGTGGCGAAGAGGTGCCTTGACGTCGTCAGAGAGTTTAAAGCATGCAAGTGCACAAAGTTTGAAGCTTCCTACGTCATCTCCACAATCATCAAAGAAAGTCTACCCCTTGGATCAGGTGAAAATCCCATTACGGTTGCGGCTATCTACCTCGGAATGCTCGACGAATGGGAGTCGGAGCAAGACCAAGCCAACTACAGAGGAGCAGGAGCCGGAGCCGCTAGAGAACGTTCGGTTGAACCAACGTCGAACTCGCGGTTCGAAAAGGAGTCTCCAGCAGAGATTAGGAGTCGGGATGTTAGCATTGAGCCAGGAGAACCTGCTCGAAAACGAGCAAAGCTCGACTTTACCTGTCTTGAACTTAAGCCATCAGTCCTCGAAGAACCCGCCAAACCATTATCACCCAATCTCAAACTCACCATCCGCATCTTACAGAACTGGGCACAGGATCAGAAACAAGCTAAGCTCAAACTCATGTACCATGAACGCAGCCCAGAATTTCACGAGTCAGGATGGGCGGACATTGTTGCAGGACGAAGCATCAATCTCGACGCCATCCACACCATCATCACCACTTCACGAGCCGTTGACAAGCACAAGGAGACCATTGGGGACATTGAGCTCACCTATGGAGTATCAGAGACGGCCACGAAGAAGATCACTACACAAGGCCAATGGAACGCGGCATGGAACAGGGCTGCACGAGCCCTCAAATTCGCTTTCCCGTTCAGACAGGCTGAACTTAACGCCTACTCCGAGCACATCAACGAGCAGTTCGACCAACAATTGGAGAGTTACCATGGACGCGTCCTCCGATATGACAAATCAGTCAGATTTAGAGTCGGAAACACTCGAAGGTATGAGTTGTCCGACTTTGAATGCTTCAAAGACATCTACAGCTCCCATTTCTCTGCCGGAGGAAGGTTACACAATGACTCGGGAGAATCTAGCAAAGCCACGGGAGCAGGACGAGATCTTCTCGTCAAAAGAGAACCATGTCGCAAATGGAATAGTGGCGAATGCACCCGCAGCGCTGCCACTTGTCGCTACGCCCATATCTGCAACATTGAACAGGACGGCCGGTTGTGTGGACGCCGTCATGTCAGATCAAAGCATAACGAAGATCAAACCAAGTCAAAATCAACATGAGGCATATCTCAAACGTCCGCGTTTTCGTCGAGGTTTGGTTTGGTCCCCCTTAGACGCCTCGTTCAGCCCAACTGCTCGGTCTACAGAGTATGCGGACCCTGTACCAACTGCGCCCGCTTATTTAGCAGATAGTGATGCTGCCCACACGGTCGCGGCTCACCCAGAACTCTTCAAGATAATAACACCAATCAACGTTGATCGGTTTCAATGCCTGTTGAAAAACCACCCTAATCAGCCCTTTGTTCTTTCGGTGTGCCGAGCACTTCGAGAAGGATTCTGGCCATGGGCCGACGCTTCGGATGAAGCCTACCCTTCCGTTAACGATAACTCTATGCGCACTTGCACGAAGACTGAAGAGCAACAAAGATTCATTGATGAGCAGCTTGAAGAAGAAATAAGACTGGGACGAGTATCTGAAAGTTTCGGAACGGAACTACTTCCTGGAATGTATAGTGTGCCGATGCATACTGTTCCCAAACCTAATTCTGATAAGCTACGTCTCGTCGTGGACCACACTGCTGGTGAATTCTCGCTCAACTCCATGATCGATTCAGATGCCATCAAAGGAACTAAGCTCGATGGTTTACATTCGCTGGGAGCGTCGCTGCTTCAGTTTCGGCAACAGCACCCTCATGAACAACTAGTTCTATTCAAATCGGACGTCTCGCAAGCTTTTCGTAGGTTACCAATGCATCCGCTGTGGCAGACCAAGCAGGTGCTAACGGTACGAGGACAACGCCATGTAGACCGTAATAACAACTTTGGAGGAAGAGGATCCCCCAAAGTTTGGATCTCTTTCATGTCCCTGGTCGCTTGGATCGCTATCCATCACGCGTTAATTGAGGCACTCAAGTTATATATGGACGACTCTTTTTCATTCGAACTCGCGGGGAAAACGTTATACTATGAACCCTATGAATGTTTCTACCCGGAAAAGCAAACTCGACTACTACGTCTCTGGGACGAACTTGGTGTCCCTCATGATCGTCCAAAGCAAGTCTTTGGTTGTCCTCTGACAGTCATAGGCTTCGAAGTCGACCCTAATGCCATGTCGGCTACCTTACCTTCACACAAGAAAGACGAGCTGGTGATGCACTTGCGTCAATTCGGCGGAAGGAACTTTCGGTGGACACTTCGCGAGTATCAACAACTCGCGGGGTGGTGTGAATGGAGTTTTAACGTCTTTCCATTACTCAAGCCTGGACTCTCAGCTATCTACGAGAAGATACGAGGGAAAGACCAACCACACGCTCGTCTACATGTCAACAATGGCATCATCTTCGAATTGAACTGGATGGCAGATCATATGGAGAAGCTGCCCGGGCTACTATTCTACAAAGCCTTGGACTTTAACCCACTGTCTGAGGACGTGGTAGTAGTCTACACGGACGCATCAGGATTAGGAATGGGTCTATGGTTTCCTCACGAGAACTTCGCCGGTCAGTCGCCATTGCCCATTGAAGCTCCCAAAGACACCATCTTCTTCTTCGAGGCCCTCGCAGTGTGTTCGGCCATTCATGCCATACCGAACATGATGGAAAGCCCACCTAGGATGCTCATTTACACCGACAATTCCAACACAGTAGCAATGTTTAACTCACTTCGTGCTCATCCCCCTTATAACTCCATCATTCTAGCGGCAGTGGACGTCCTGCTGGAGTATCAAGTAGACCTGCGTGTCGAATTCATCCCTGGTTCGGAGAACAGGGTAGCCGACGCACTTTCGCGATTCCAGAACGAACGTGTATTGGAGATAGCTCCTGCCGCGAGCTTCTTCGATTTCGAACCCCCTCGAGATGCGCTGGGGGCAGCGAAAAAATGATGAATGTATCTTCATCGTCCAGGCAACCTCTGAGGGAAGCTTGGACACCTGAGCGCCTCTTGTACGAGCGCTCAGTAGCACTTGGTTTCGCTATTGACTCAACAACAGCATCTGTGTACAACTCGCATCTGAACTCATACATCACCTTCTGTCGACTGCATCACCTGCCAATCGATCCAACGATTGATACACTATCTTTTTACGTGGTTTGGTTATCGCATCACATCGAACCACGCTCCGTCGACTCTTACCTTTCAGGAATCTCGAGTCGACTCGAAGACACGTATCCTGACGTCCGTGCGGCTCGACGTTCATCGCTAGTCGTACGGACACTTCGTGGCTGCAAACGCCGTTTGTCAAAACCGGTACAAAGGAAATTACCTTTGAGTATCGACGACTTGCAGCAGGTCCAAAGGAAGCTCGGTTTAGAGTTAGAGCACGACAATAGTCTGTTCTTAGCTCTGCTTTTCACTGGGTTTCTGACTCTGCAACGACTGGGAGAACTCACTTGGCCTGATGCAGTGAAGCATCAATCTTACAGAAAAGTCCCTCTCCGACACACTCTCTCCATCACGGCAAGAAGCATCTCCTACACGCTACCTTATCAGAAGAACGATGGCTTGGGGACTGGGAGCACCATCCTCTTGTTATCGGATTCCGTTCTCGACAACGACCCACTGCCGGTGTTACGTCGTTACTTCGCATTCAGAGACGGGTCTTTTCCCTCTCGCCCAGCGCTGTGGTTGACAAGCGCTGGTTCGATTCCCACACGCTCTTGGTTTCTTCGGCGTCTGCGCCAATATTGTGGCTCGGCCATGTCGGGTCACTCGATGAGAGCAGGAGGAGCCACTGCACTGGCTATAGCAGGTATGACGCCTGATCTTATTCAAGCTGCAGGGCGGTGGTCATCGGACGAATTCAAAAAATATATACGCCAACATGCATTCTTGCTGAACGCACTGTTACACGGGTCCGCACGGACCACACAAATGACATGAGACATCTCGCGTGTCATTCAGGACAAGGATCTGCTTCTTCAAATAAGAAAACGGCACCAAGACCAGAAAGCAAAAGACAACACCGCATATTAAAAAAAAAAAAAAAAATAGGCCCTTTAGCATGTCCTTCGCGCCTCCGTCGCTCACATCTTCTCTTTCGCGCTTCTCCTTCGCACATCCGGCTCTCACTTTCATCTTTTCTCCCACCGGAGCTTTTCTATTGCTCACTTGAGCACGTTTTTTCCTCGAGACCCGCGTCTTCTACACTCTGTGCTATCATGTACAGTACTTCGTCTCTCGGTTTCGCAATAAAATTCAACGAGTCCCCCGAGCATGGAGCTGGGGGACTCCGCTTGCCTAATCACCGCGAGACCTTAGCGTAAAAAGTTGATTCATCGGGGTTAAACTTGTTTAACCAAGTTGAATCGATTCACGATGCTGGTAAGCCTCATGACTCAGCGTCATTCTTACAGGCCCCTTTCCATCTGGATATTTAAGTGTCTAACTGACGTGATCCGTTTTCACGTCGCACACTTGTCCCCTAAAGCACTTCTGCTCGTGCACGTTCTGCACTATCTACTCTATATATTTTTCGTCACCCACCCACCCTACGTATCTCCCTTAGGTTAGCATGTCCTTCGCGCCTCCGTCGCTCACATCTTCTCTTTCGCGCTTCTCCTTCGCACATCCGGCTCTCACTTTCATCTTTTCTCCCACCGGAGCTTTTCTATTGCTCACTTGAGCACGTTTTTTCCTCGAGACCCGCGTCTTCTACACTCTGTGCTATCATGTACAGTACTTCGTCTCTCGGTTTCGCAATAAAATTCAACGAGTCCCCCGAGCATGGAGCTGGGGGACTCCGCTTGCCTAATCACCGCGAGACCTTAGCGTAAAAAGTTGATTCAACTGTCATTATATCAATTGATACTCCCCTGGAGTAGACTCTACCACAACGCCGCCGTAGAAAACAAGATATACACTCGAAGATTAGTGTTACAACCTCGTCACACTCAAGACGCCCCTTTACATCCGCAATCCATACAAACCGACAAATACCAGGATCAATGTACATACTCAGTAAAAGGTCCACTCCTCGACAACACAATAAGCATCATTCGGGTCGCATGGGTATGGTTTACGGAATCCAGCTTGAGGCTTGTATTGTTGTCGGACATAACTTGCCGCGCCTTGGAGCCGTTCAGACGCCACTGCAGGTGGCCTAGCCGCTGCTGCCGCAACGCCTCGACTGTCAGCACCGACAACATTGCTTTGGGCAGCACCAGTGCTCGACTGGAACATGTGGCGTGGATGTGCCAAATCGATGTCGACACTACCTTGGTTCCACGCGCGCATAGCCAAGAGGAAGGCTAAGACGAAAGACCTCTGAATTATTATCTCATCATATTGAATGGGACAAGCTCACCGAGCCAGAATGCCCCAAACGCCGCAATCAAGATTAGCTCCTCCTGTCCTTGTGACAAGACTCTGTTTTCCCCTGCGGTTCGGTGGTGTTTCACTACCCTGTCTTCAGATCAGCTTGCTGCTGGAGATAAATCCGACATCGGCATACAATACAATAAGTGCCCCGATCGCTAAGATCGTCACTGATGTTTGGGTCAGATGAATAACCTCTGTAAACGATCATTCGTTAAAATACTACTCTAAGCGCCCAAAATATAACGATACTTGCGAACCGAGTGGGGCAAAAATTTCATGATCACATGGCCCATCACCAGAGCAAAAATGCCTGCAGATCACGCTCAGTATACCATTCGCATATCATGAAGGCCCATGCACGCACCTTTGAGAACATGCCTGACCGGGTGGTCTGTAAACAGAGCCATTTCGTGACGATAGAAGTAAGAAAGAAGTGGAAAATGGGTGGGTGGGAATCAATGACCAGATGCTCCTTGTATTTTCGACCAGCAGCAGACCATGAGGCCGAATTACCCTGGATTACCCTTCTGGTTCGGACACGAGGCACTCATTTCATTCTTCATCAATTGTTCTACGTAATAGTTCCGGGACCAGCCGACATTGGCAAATCGTGTGTACCAAGTACTCTACAATAAAAGTACAATCAAAAAATATCGTGAGCTCTCGTTCCAACACGTCGAATCTGCAGGCATACATAGAAGCATGTATGATTTCCAATGTTAACACCTAGGCCGGCATGTGAGTGACCATAGGCTGGCCACCATTAACACCTGGCTGAACCACGACGGAGTGACCAGGCATCTGTTGTACATGGTATGCTCCCATCATTGGATATGGCTGACCGTATCCTCCATACATTGGGGTTCGCGGGTAAATAGCTTCAGTGGGGTATCCTGGAAATTCTCCAAACCAGCCTAGCTGCGAGACGTGTTCCCGCCATGCATAGTACCGGCCACAAATGACTGCACGCGACGTAAGCGTGATCAGGATAATGAAGAAGAATACAACTGCGATGGAAGACTTCAGTAGATGCACTATGAACGTAGGAAGTGGAGCACACATAACACGAATAGAGTCCACGATAAGGCTTCAGTGACCTTCATTTGGTAGCAATATGATCGCGAAGAGACTAGTGTCATATGAGCGTCGAGCTTTGATACGTGCAGAAATGTCGCATTGGTCACTTACTACTTCCTTTGGTTGTAGGCTGCTGTGTTTGGAGTGGGTAGCATTGCTGATATCCGATCACATCCCTTGAGCGTGGAGTTCATAACCGTTCATGCATCAAGAAACTATGCACTTACGCGGACCATGCACCCAATGCTGTTGATTCGAACCGATAAAGTTAGTCGGAGAAAGAAGGGTAAAGGGTAGCACTGCCAGCTTACCTAGCCACAACACACCGACGATGAAGTGGAGCGTCACCTCCACTATCGGCTGCGAGAACTGCATTCTGTAAATGCATAAGCTAATTAAGGCGGATCAGTAGTGCGTCCAACTCACATCCATAGAAAAGCGAAGATGGTGGCTGATGGTGGAATCAGGGCGAAGATAACGAAATCACCTATAAGACGATTGAGGCGTCCATATAACCGATAAAAATGTGGCAATACATACGATTGATATGCGGGAGGAATAATCTTGCGAAGTTGGCCGACAATCCGAGGACAGCCGCAGAGAGCAGAAACGCAGTTACTGGATAGCATCGATTGATTAGGGTCGTGGATTGTGCACGAGCGACATACTATATCCAATGCGCCTCATGGTCACAAACATGACAGTCATGACTGGAAAACCTCGTTAGGTTTCAGGTATAAGGTCGTAGCTACGTGAATTGAAGGTATGTCGTGTCGAAACAATGAGGAGTGAAGGAGAAGGTAACTGAGCATGCAATATGTATATGATATAAACGTTGGTTGAAGGATGAATCGGATGAATTCGATGATTGAATGCTATATTTGGCTATCAATATAGCTGCCTATAACCAACAATTGGAGTGCCTCGTGGCATCCTTCAGGCGCTCAAACGCGACAACGACATGGCCCTGCAGGCAAAAACGGAGTGTGTCGATTGTCAATTACATAGAGATCAGTCGCCATGAGTGGTGAAAGTGCACTCCGCACAAACCCGTCACTTGTAGACTACTTCTGGCCCGCAAGACGGATGCGTTGTCAGGCAACGCTATTGAAAATCATTCAAGAGAATATCATGATATTGACAGTCCCGTGCTATAGTACAAACTGTATTTATTAGTTTTCCCAAGTAAATGCAGATCATGACAGTCTATGCCAATAGAACCCAATTGTGAAACGTATACAGCGGTCACCGCCTGGGTGACGCATCCCTCTTATACTTGTCCGACGCGCGTGCCGGTGCCGGGACTTGAGCTGACCATCCGGGGTAACGTGAGTCCCCGCGTCTTGTCTCATTCTCCCAGGGTGCTGAGGCTTTCTCATCGTAAGTCTTGCCTCTTGATCGTGACCGACTGCTAACGGGCGCTGGTAACTTGGACATAGTCTTTCCGAACCACGGGTATTCAGTGACCGCAATGTACCACACATTGCGGTTGACGCGGAAATGATGCTTTACCGCGAGCGCCAGCAAGAACAACAAAAACACCAATACTGTGATAGCTCGAGATATGCTCCAAGACATGGATTCAATTCACTTACTGAGAATAAGATTGAAAAGTGAGAATGCCTCCAGAACCCGGTACTGAGCCTGATATGTCTCTGTAGAGACTTGGGACGAATGTTAGACTTCCCTATGAACGGACATACGCTGATAACTTACACCCAGGAACATCGATGGGAGAGGTCTCTGCATCGGATGAATAGCATTCTACGTTGGCGTTCTCCGAGTCAGAGCTTGCTAGGAAGGCACCCAAAGCTGGACCGGTCAATCAGCATGCAACCGCTATTAAGCCCGCGATTCGCGTACCAAGCCAGAAAGTCCCAAGCAGTCCGAGGCATCCGAGTTCGATTCTCGTGGAGATCGGATTGCTGGTTCGAACCATGCTACATCCAAGCCTGTGGTCCCAGTCAATGCCGACGCGACGTGTGAATTTTACATCAACTCACAAGATGATGAGAATGAGCATGCTGACACTACATACGAAAATGGTGAAAGGAACGAAACGAGCTGCCTTCGCGTAAGTTACGATCTATGGAAATATGCAGCAAACTTACTGAGATCTGTGATGACCAGTAGACTCTGGAAGTGAGCTGCAATACCCAGGCAGATCAGTGTCCAAATAAAGACTACGCCTGTCGTCTAGTGAGCAAGGCCGTAATAGACCCCATGAATATGAGTGCTAACCGTAAATACAAGTTCTAAAGATGTTAAATTTTGATGGCATCGCTTTCCCCGTGAATATTCTTGAGATAGAGAGTGTAGGGAGTCGCTTGCGACGGGACGTTTGGCGTTCCCGAGTATAGTGATGCTGAGGAGGCTGGTTATGCTGGCGGGTGGACTGATGTTGGCAATTCAGGGGAAGTGGACGTGCGGGCCTCATGATATAGTACGGAAAGTATGCGTACACGAGGTGGAGGGGCGTTTGATTCTCGTAAATCTAACTTGTGACGGCGTGGCGTGTACCGTGCAATTCAAGGCGTGGCAGACCTCGACGATCAGGAATCCGGGGGAAACACGAGTCGTGCGTCCGCTCAAACGCAGCAGGAAAGCCAGCCATTCTTTTAACGACTGAAAAATTTCGGCCTTCTAAGCAATATTGTGGAAGACAGGTACTAATCCGCGTAAAGGCCTCGAGGCCGATCACTTGACATGGTAAGTAGAAACGCCCGCAAGTGAATTTTCCTTTTCTACCCTACAAACAACGTACAAACATGTCAAAATCAACGTTTCATCGCTATCGATATCTCATTTCGGAGCATCTCTCCGATACTTGCAAACTGAGCCAGACATTCAGGATTTCGCAGTGTAGCAGAATTCACACTCGAAATTTGGGCTCCATTGATGATCTGGCCAATTTTCATTACCATAAATCCTTCATCAAACCATAAGAGCATACCTTTTTAACTGGAATCTCTACGCGCTTCCCGTTCAAGGTATATGGGATATCGTCGACTTGGATTATCTATTAAGCCCCCGCGGATAGTCAGTCAACGTTCCGGGGGACTGATAAAAATGGAACACACTCGAGCAGGAACATGGCGTGGGCTCCGTCGTGATCTTATTTCCGATCTAATCTTCTGCTCCATTTCTATTGATAGCGTCCGCTTGCCATAAAGCTTAACGAATAGGATCACGCGCTCATCTGTGCCGCCTTCAATGGACTGCGCCACAACCAATGCATCCTCAATTGTGTCGTTCGCGTTCCGCTCTTCAGAAAACGAGAAGCACATTTCAAGGACGTTGTATATTTCAGACGATCCGAATCGGATCCCTCCAGGATTTCTATGAAATGATCAGAACGAAAGGAGTGTGAAAGTACTACACTCACAGGACCCCATCACTTCTTCCTAGCATGATGAGTCCACCTCCATTTCCATGCCGAGAAGGTGTGATCAGCACGTGGTCTCCGTGATCTAATCCAAATCAAGTTAGTAAGGGGAGGCGCAATCTCATGATCCGGGGCGCGTACACCACACGTCCTTGTATTCAGCAAAATAGGATAGACGAAACCTCTTGGCTGCAGCCTTGACATTCTCGTCCGTCCCGAAACCAGCGAGGGGCCAAAATCCGATGGGCATACATGGAAATGGTCTAACGCATACCAACTCGCCAGCCTCGCCAGCTTGACAATTGTGCCCGTCGTGAGTATAGGTTTCGATTGCCATTCCCAGCATACGACATTGGATTTCCCCACGATGTACCGGCAGCGCAGAACACATCCCAGCAAAGAGTGAGCAGATGTCCGTACCTCCTGAAAGAACAGTTCAAGGCGCATGACGAAAATGACTTTGTAGATCATACCTGTTATAGACGCGAGAAGTACGTTGGGGTGAATACGTTCATACACGTAGTCGAAGAGCGCATGGGCTAATGGCGAACCAGTCGAGTAAATATGCCTCAAGCAAGTCAGGTCGTGATGGTCACGAGGCCTGTAGCCTATCCGCTGTTGCCATTCAAGCATTGGTACTCAATAATTGCCATAGTTAGGGTGGCTGCTCACCGATAACTGATCGAGGTATTTCGCACTCGTTCCGAAAATGGATATTTGCAGTTCATCCACAAGATGCCACAGATAAGAGGGGTCCCTCAGAGGACTCCCATCGTAGAGTACTAGCGCACATCCGATGCTGAGACCGCTCACTAGGAAATTCCACATCATCCATCCTCTACAATACAACGAGTTAATATGCAGACAGTTTGGGAGTGAAACGAACAACTTACGTCGTGGTATAATAGAAAAAGACGTCTTCAGGGCGGAGGTCTGCACAGATTACAAATTCTTTCTTCGCTTGTAACAGCATACCACCAGCCCGGTGCACAATTGGTCTGCAAAAATCAGTATGATTTAACAGGTTTGCTGACCACAGTAACATACTTAGGGCGACCTGCGGGAACCAACCGAGTTCAGTGTTACTGCGTTAGAGTATGGGTATGTAGGGGTACACACCTGTTGTGCCCGAACTAAAAAGTATCCACAGCGGCCAATCGAAGCTTTGACGACACCACTCGATTTCTCCTTCTGCAGTGCGGCCCAAACAGCTGTACTTGCCCTTCGAAATGAAGGAGTCCCATGAGACCCAGTTGGTGTCGTCCCACGCGGATGCGTTCCTCGCTGACTGAATGACGATCACGACTGGGTTCAGCGAGCATCGCTCGGAGAGTCCAGAAAGAAGAGATTGTAGCTTTGGCAGATGATGGTGTACTTTTCCGTTGTACCTGCATGACTTGAACCACAAAACCCTGATTTACCAGGGGAGCGACGTACACGACGGCATCGACCGCAAAAATCACTCGAGGCTGTACTTGCTCAAATCTACAAACTATCAAGTGTGTGCGACAGCATTTCGATAAATTCGCGCACCGCTCTAATACCCCCTGAGTCCCGAAGTCTGCTGCTGCACTGACCCAGATGCACCCTACAAAGGTTAGCAAAAAGCAGCAGTGGCAGAAATGGTCTACCTATGGCGGTGGCAGCTAGACAGGCGATGACATTTTCCTGACAGAGGGCGTAAAGTTATGAGTGGGCAGTGTACCTTTAACTGGCAGTGACGTACAATACAATTCGAGGAGTACGAAGCTACTCGATCCCCGGGCTTCAAATCGAGCGTTAGCAACGCTGAAACCAGATCAGCAACCATCGCGTAAAGGTCGGCATATGTGACACGCCGATGAGGAGGATTCGGGCACTCGGGAGTGGGCTCAGCTAATCGGGAGTCTACCGTCCCCTGTTACTCGTCCGAAAATTTTCGGCTCCCTGGGATTGCGTCAGTTCAAGGTACGAGCAATTGCTCCTTCAAGCCTATGCAAGACCCCGAGGAGCCCATCTTCGTTACTAATGCCTGTTGACTTTACAATAGCGCTGACGTGGCTGTTCATTATTATCTTGCCTCCACGGCCAAACCTGCGCACGCTGCTCGATGCTCCAAATATCGATGTACGTCGTTGGTGTCCTCGTCGGTTAATGAGGCTGCCTTTAGCCTTTTGAAATGTACGTACTAACTAATCCAACTCTGAAGACTCTCACCAACTGACATATGTTTAACTACATCTTCCTAGACAGTTATGATCCTCCACCGGCTTTTCACTGCTCCCACTCGCTCGCTCGTTGTCCTCACTCTCTCACACCCACTGCACCATGTCCTCATTCATCGGCTGTCTTGCCGTCTCTGTCACGTTCGACCTGGAATTGCGGCCTTCTCTCATCTCATCTCTCTCGCTTGCTCGGCCGCTCAGTTCCAGGCTCGCGGTTCTCTGACATTCTCACCTCATCTTATGAAGGCCGCGACCGACGTCGAGTTTAAGGTCGCGCGCGCTCTTGATTCTGATTCCTGCCCCCCAAATACTTATCTCATCGCATCATACATGTAATCTTTGCACCATTAATAAAAATTGCACCGCCGGGCATCGTATCATCTACTCTACAGCACCTTGCAATGTACTGAAAGTGCTCAGTTGATCTCGAGTGGGATAGATATGGTGATGTACTGCGCATACAGTGGGAGGTGCAGCACTAAACGATGGGGAACGAGCTCGATGATCCATAACGTGTGCACCTGCAGTTAGTGCATAAGTGAGAGTGCTGAATGTCGATACTGGGATGGCGCCGCCGGTGGAACCGGTCATCAGAGACGAGTTGGGAATGAGTTCAGGTTGGGGCTCAACAGGTGGAGGAGTGAGATGAACACATGCGAAGCTTGTGTTGCCCTCCGAGGGCGAAGACCTTGTATATCTGACTGAAAACCATTTAAGTGTTCTAGATAATAACATGAATATACTAGTATTGCTTACCTTGTCGAGCAAGAGCACGTTTTGCACGGTAAGCATGGGTAGATAAACGGTCGCTGGAGTTGATGCCAAATGCATCGAAAAGGTCCAAACTAGCGCTGATGTTTGTGTCGTAGTGAAATCCTCGCATGATTCCTCCCAATAGCGTAAGACCCACACCATCACGATTGATATTCCTGTGTGCTTGCTCGTTTCCATTGGTAGTAGTTGGTGAGGCCTTCCAAATTTCGAGCGGGATGAGACTGTTTGGCTGATAGAGTGCCGGTAGCACAAACTTCGTGCCCTCAATTTTATCTTTAAGCCATGCTGCCGGTAGTAATCTTGCCTTAGAAATACTTCAAAACATGAATTAGAAAATATCACAAACCTGCAGCCTTTTTTCCACCTTTCTTTATCTTCTTCAATGTTCCCTGTAGATCAGGATGAGGCTCCGCTGATGCGATCGTCAACATGGCAATTTCCACATCTTTGGGAATTTGACCACGGAGACTACGGATATTCCGTTTATAGTGCGCAAGACATAGACGGTAGAAGCGGCGCAGATGGTCATATGGATCCAGGTCACGAAGTAGAGCAGTGGTGTCATAGCGGCAAGCCTGTATTGAGTCTTTACACAGGTATACGCAATACATACCTAGGCCTGTGGAATTATTGAATATATTCAAATTGCAATTCACGTTGACTCGGATTCCAAGAAAATATACTTACCAAGACCTTGACCTTTATGTCCATCAGCAATGATGGTTTGAATCCCTTCTCCGTGCATGTATTGAAACTGAACAGCACAACCTGTGTCCGCACTGGCAATCTCGAATATTCGTTGGAAGAGGATGAAGTGTGCTTGTGCTGATTGAGATGTCGTGAATGCTCGAGCACCAATAACAGCTACAATACATGGTCATGGCCATCAGCTGAGTTGAGCAATTTGGTATTGAACTTACATTTCATGTGGGCAACGTCCCAAGACTCAAATTCAAATTCCTGCCAGCCATGTACACGTTTGAATGAAGTGTCGATCGAGAGCCGTTTTGCTTGCATCAGATGCCATGACATCCGCTTTGTCATACAAATGATCAGCCGCAGACTACTAATCGAAGTTGATGTGGTGGCCGCAGGTGGATTTGATGCTGATTTGGTGGATAGCTGATGTGACTCCGCACAACGAATATAGCGCTCGTCAATGGGCAAAAGATCGTGTTTTGTTGCCAAGTGAATAGCACCTGCGAATCCTGTTCCACTTGGAAATTCATTAAACCGCAAAGTGTTGATGAGGCGCCGAGCATGGTCAGAGTTCCCAAGAGACGGGTGAAGGTCTGACAGTGTGGGATTGCGGGTTTCCTTCCAACTGAGGTGAGCTTGTAAAGCTTGTATGAATGCAGAATCAAGTAAAATCCGACGTGGTGTTGCATCAGCAAGTTTCCAGCTGAGTGTGAGCAGCAACTCGTAGAAAATGGCTTTAATAGCTTCTGGAGTTTTGACAGGTGCAGGCGGAGGGTGGCTGTGATTGTTGGTGCAGATAACGAGGACTTGTGGGCAGGCAGTGAGATTGTATGGTGTATATATGTCGAACTTTGCCTTGCATGGAACTGGCCAGCTACGAAGTGTTCCACGAGCCAATTTTCCTTCATGATTTCGATGCCAATATGCTGCCCAACAGATTAGGATATATGCTACTTCAAATGACAGAAAGTAACTCACGACAACATTGCTTCTGCTCAGCAGGGGAGGCAACAAATGTGCACGGCATGAGAGGACCATATCCATCATTTTTTGCTCGTGTTTCATGAAAGGAAATTGCCTTCAGGTCGTTCTCTATAAGTGCCCGCAAGTAATCAGTATTGAATTCGTCCAAATTCCGGAGGACAAGATGGGTGCGAGCTCGAGAAACAGAAGCATTGAAATTTTTGCAGCTGCAATGGATCATTAGTCTATGTAGTACACACTCTAGCCGTTTAAGTTGAACTGACTGAATATATGGACGGCCAAGATTATTCACAGATAACATGAGGGGAGCCCCACACCCCCTGGACTCTGACTCGGAGTGAAGATCAAAGCTGTCTAGTACTATCTCAGGACTTAAATCCAAGTTTGCATCGAAGCCACATCCCCGTTCAGAGACAGCACAAAAAAATGCTAGAGTCTTGTTGAAAACCTCTGCCTCTGCAGAATCATCACTGTATCCAGCCTGAGACAGACTCCAAGTCGGAGATGCAGCATAATTACTGCTGAAACTGGCCTCGTTGAATGTACATACCTTGAGGCCATTGCCTGTATGTTCTCGTTCTTATTAGTATGATAAAATCAATAGTCTCAGACATCATTAATGTACATACACGATGACTTAAGCTGGCGACAACGAACACCTTTGCCTGCATCATCTCGGAGAAGCAGGCACACTGCATTTTCACGCCCACCATGACCTCCACCAAGAGAATATTGGAATGCTGATTGAGGCTGCACGAAGGATATGGGATCAACAACAAAACGGTGCGCAATGCTGCCAGGTGCTGTTATGGGATACTCGAGGATAGCATGAACAGGGTGATCAACAATTGCGCTGACTTTGGTGGCTCGATTCACATAGTTGGCTCTCCGTGAAATTTCCTCGGTGGTAAAATAATATGGAGCGGGAGACTGATATCTTGGATATGGGGGAGTGGAGATGGTGTCGAGGGTTGAATCCACGTCTGGTGTATTTTGGTGTGATGACGGCGATGACACAACTGAGCTTGTGACTGAGATAGGGGACAATCCTGCACTGTCCAATATCTGTTGCACTTTTTCAAGTGCTTCAAGTTGCGAACAGGTAAGACTCATTGAGAATTAGACAGAAGGAAAAATGGGGGGCAGATACTAGCATTGAATTCAAATAATTGCCTGTATATGTGACAGTTGGACGTTCATCAATGACTTGCAAATGGGCACCGATGCACCCGCACACTTAGGAACCCACTAATTTCGGGCTCTTGCAGTTCATTGAACGGACACTTGCATTCAAAATTTACCTCGCATAACATGGCCGAGGGATTCAGCAAGGCTCTCTGTATAAAGGTCAGCATCTCGCTCATGATATAGTACAGTAGGCCAGGCTAGCCATCATGGATTCAATTTTTCGCCCGTGTATCGAGTACCAGCATGGAAGCACAGAACTCGTCATCTTTTCACGTGAGGTGAAGCAACTTGTCACTGTTGCATAGTGTGTAGCTCACTTTGACTTACTGCCAACCACTGACTTAAAGTTATGTTTGCAGCCCAAAGTCGGGTCGTTTCCGCATTCGTCCTTATGGCTTGGCAGATTACTTGCAGCGTCGAGGGCTTTTCATAGAATGTTTCTGCGGCATGCTCTCAGACACACCTTGTTCCACCAGGATTGTGGACTCTGCCGTGAATGGGCATGTCTTGATGCAGTGTGCTAATGAGCAGTGTGGATTTAGAGGTTAGCATGTTGCACTGGTGATCACGTCCTTTGTACTGACACGATTTTCACGATTTCACGACAGCCAACATCACAGATATTTATCACACATCTTTTTTTACCTCTAGTTACGAAGAACTGCCAACACTCGGTATGTATTTACTGTTACCTAGATGCAGGTGTCAGTATTAATGGTCTGCTCGTAGTTGCAAACCCCCAACCTAACATGAATCCAGTTCATGATGCCTTCCGCCAGCTTGCTCCTAATGAGCATGACATTGCGCCCTACTTCCACGGCTATCTCGGATCCCATGTCTCAGTTTGGCCCGACTTTCGACAACTCCGTGGTTTAGTTGGTGCACCCTCAGCAAATCCACGTCCATTTATCCGACTAGTTCATCGTCGTGCTGGTGAGTTGTAGCACAATTTATAGAGTATCATTCAAAAACTAATTAATACAAAGGATCTATTCAAGGTGCTGCTGCTAGTCAGTTGTCAATGGCGGCTCGTCGTGGACAACGTGTATCCACACGTCTCCCGCTCGGACAAGACAGTGGCATGGTTGTGATGAACAGGCTCTCGGCCTATGAAACAGGTCTTCTTGCTGACCTCTCCGGTGAGACAGGTGTAAGTGTCTGGGACTGGGACGGGCTTTTCGAAAGATGTGACCACTGTGGAAGGTATTTTGTTGCGACGGTACTTCGAATGCATATCCCGCACTGTAGAGCGTGAATAGCGGCCATGATATATATCCTATGTGTCAATAAAATTTTGATGCATCATTCGAGGTGACGGGGGTCATTGAATGGCTGTACACGCAGTTTGAACGGTGATTGCTCGTACCTTGAAGTGACGCGGCTTCTGAGAGCCGAAATTTTTCGGACGAGTAACAGGGGACTGGTCACTCGCTAATCGGCCATGATTATCGCGTAAATCAACGAATATGGCTGTATCAACGTACTTGCTTGTATAAGCGCGAATTTATCTGGCGAACGACATGTCAGCATGTTCTCAGCCCAGTTGATCCTCGCTTCGCTGAACCATGGTGGGTTTGCTGCTGGGAGAGCATTATTATCGACGACACCTTGCCCTTTATAGCCGACGATAGCGACTTCATCCCATACAGTGTCCCAGAATGAATCGATGTGGCCGATAGACCATCGGTAGAGGTCAAAGTACGAATCTAGCGCAAGTCCGTATTTCTTATTGACATTCGTGAGGAACGCAACGCAACGCGAGGATCTAGCATCGGGAGGCGCGAAAAGTAGAGGCGCGCCAGGGGATTCGGTATTCATGCCAGACACTTGCAACTTCCAAGAATCCAAAGGACAGCCTTTCACCAAGGCTGTCACAAGATCCGGGAGGGTCCGGTTGCATAACTTCATCATTCGGCTCGGCGTTTGATATTGCGTCGTCTTCGGAACCGAAACATGAACCTAGCTATCTAGTCTTATTCGTATAGAAAATGATTATTTCACAAAGAATTTAAAAAATCGTAGGAGACCAGAACGCAGACCGAACCAGTGCTCTAGTACCACTAGTTAAACATTAAAGCTGTTTTTGATGGAGAAGAAAGCCTGTGCACTGCAGTGCACAAGTGCATGATGCGCCATCAAGCATTAACATGCAGTGTATGATAACGATAAACAAATCAGGCGATATCAGTTACATAATAATTAAGTGTTTCGGGTAAAAAAATAAATTATGGTGTCATCCTGAGGAGGCAGTTTAACCCCTATAAGTACATAGTCGGTGCTACGTGGGTGCCTCAGGAGCTATCTGACTCCTTCCTCGTTGTCCAACATCGGCCTTATTCCCGTCCAGAAATTACGGCCATGGATAACTTTCTTGCCCCACATAGCACAGAAGCAATGGCACACTCCAAGCTCAGGTACGCGGTATTGCATCGTCACAAAGTCCATTTTTTGACTTGAAATTACAGCGAGGACTGGTTAGACTGGGACATCAGTCGCCCTTCATTTGACGAGTCTCTTGTCGCCCACTGTGCTTCGTATCACGCGTTCGACCGTTATCTATCTGGAGAGGACCTCTTCATCCCCCCTCGTTTTCCGAGCGAGCTCGAACGAATCTTGTATGTATTTCCACGTGTGATATCGGCCACAGCAGTGCTAACACCGATACAGACGTCGACACGCATACGACTCGATCCACAATTCAATCTCAAGATCTCGTCAAACACTAAAAGCCGGGGGATACAGCAGGGTAAGGTGTTTCCTCTCGTTTCATCGTTCGCTCGCTGAAGCTTGAACTGGTCATAAGACCTGTCATTTTGCAGAGCAGTCTATCCGCAGTGTTCTTAACACAGAAGACAATGCGAGGAGATTGCTCGCCTGGCACAGGCCCAACACTGCTTCCTCCCCCGTGACTGTGGATATGACCCATACTACTTCGGGTATAAAAGTTTAACTCACCTCACCCACGTAGACGTTTGGGTATGGGCATTCATTCATTCCTTGTCGCCATCATTGCGGTGTAAATGTGCACCATGTAGTATCATCGCAGCAACATTCTTTGGAACGCAAAATTACTGTAGACATTAGGCTTTTACCTTTGTATTTTGATAGATGGATGATTAGTACTCTACGGAATCATATTAATTGCAAGCACCTGACATGCAGTGTGATTCTGATTGATGATGTGGGTCATGGTCCATGGTAGGTAGTGCACTTGAACTCAATCACACTTGTACTAGTAGGTCATGGAACTTAAGTACTAAGTCACTATTCAAAGCTCAAGCGCTCAAGCACGTGGCATACTTATTCTCAGTGCACCCACTGTATCTAAAACGTTGTGTCATTAATATCGTTGAGCCACGCTGAAGGTGCGAGTCCTTTATTACCACGCGTACTTAATAAGTGTGACTCATTGTCGCCACACAACGTACTAGCCAATGAATATCGAACGATTGATGTAATTCGCATCTAATTCGCGTCTAACGCAAGGCAACGTCAATTGTTCAAGTTGATCCGAGAATAACCACGTACATGCCTTAAAACTCGACGATTGAGCGATCCTGGTTTCCTAAAATATGAAGAAACGTACCCTGTGGTTAGCAGGCCTTTGGTGTGGGCAGGCCCTGGCCGCGCCGCCTCAAGTTGTCTTGCACGCGGCTCCGAGTACATCCGATCGAAAACTTCATGGACGTTTCCTGCACATCACCGATATTCATCCCGACCCATACTATGCAGAGGGTACTTCTCAGTCGTCCCAATGCCATCGAAAGGAGCCGTCAGACAATGATCAGCGGGCAGGATATTATGGGACACCCTTCGGGTCAGTCAAAGTTCTTCCTTCAGTCGCATATCCCAACTCGAACATGCTTCTGCAGCGTCTGTGACTCGCCTTGGACATTGACGAACATCACGTTCGAACATCTAGAGGAGCATTGGAGCTCTGAGATAGACTTTGTTATATGTACGCGTGCTCATTGTTTGAAGTTTCCTTTTCCGCGCTGAACTTGAGGTATCATAGGGACCGGTGATAACGCTAGGTAGAGTCTCGGTAGTCACCTGGAGTCCCTTTTGACAACATATCATCCAGACATGACGAGGACCATGAGATACCTCGACCACTTGACGAAGTATTTGCTCTTAATCGCGCCATTGCAAAGAATATGGAAGATGTATTCCTCAAGAAAGGAATCCCGGTTGTGCCAAGTTTGGGTGGGTTCTTTGCGCCGTAGTCCCGGGATTGCATATTCATCGATGCTGCTGTCCATGAATAGGAAATAATGATGTTTGGCGTGAGTGCTTATATTTGAGTTTTTGTGGTGATGTCTCAGAGCTATCGTTGGCTTGGCAGCGCACGCAAGTGGTTTCTATCTTGACGATCCCTTTGTCTTTCTAACATCCACTACTGCAGAATACTTTATCTCCAGGTGAGTGCCACCGGTGTTGACGGATTTGACTCTCGGCTGATGTCGGCTAAGGTCCTAATGAAATAACGGATGAGTTTGCGTCGTTCGTACTCTTTAATGTCCCGTTTTCATTCGCTGAGATGTATTGGACAGCATATGGGATGCATTTATTCCGTCAGGGTTCAAGACCTCCTTCCGAAACGGTGCATATTATGCACTAGAAGTGATACCCGATGCACTTGCGGCGATTAGTCTGAACACAATGTATTTCTACCATAATAACAAAGGTCAGGTCCCTGATGCCTGACCCGCCTAATATGCTTTTTGACATGTAAAATTGACAGCTGTGAGAGGGTGTCTAGTCGGTGATGCTAGCGACCCTGGTAACTTGCAGTTTGACTGGCTGGAAGAACAGCTTGAAATGTTTCGGGCTCGGCAGATGCAGGTATGACGTATTGGCACTTTTTTGGTGATAAATAACATGACGTCGATTACAGGTGTGGGTTACTGGTATGCCTTTGTTGTAAATGTCATACCTGTCTTGATGCCGAATTTTCAGGACATATTCCCCCGTCTGACTATCACTACTTTCCCGAGTGTGTAAGTGCTTCAGTGGGCTGTGCATGCACGGGTGACTGACGTATGATTCAGTACTACCGATACGCGGAGCTGAGCCTGAGATATCAAGATATCATTTTAGGCAGTTTATTTGGTGTGAGTAATGTTTCAAAGTATGTCGCCGAACAAAGGGTTGACAGTGCTTGTCTAGCACTTGAACGTTGATCACGTAAGTGGCTCCCTTTATTCAATTGACTCTAATCGAGACTCGGCTGTAGTTCTACTTTGTCGAGGCCGCCGATCTCGATGTCAGCCCTGAAAAGGACGGGATGGTGCCTCATAGTTCCGAGGGTACAATCTTTGAAGCATTGATGACCAACTTTCAAGCCCTGGCGAAGGGGTCAAAGCATTTGAATTATGACGACTATGCGGTAGTCACGGTCAGCCCGTCGTTGGTGCCCAATCCATATTTACCCAGCTTCAGAGTGTTCAGCTACAACATCTCGGGGCTGGGATCGACGACTGTGGGTGTCGTCGGTGAAGACGAGTATCTCCTGATGACAAAGAAGGAACGAGCCTCCCGATGGAAGCATTTACCGTATCGTCATGGTAATGATGGGAACGATGACCGCCAATGCATGGGTGCGGGATATCGGGACTCGTGGAGGTGCAAGCTTCGTCCCTGGCGCTCTGATAGCCACGCTCCGTCGCGGCAAAATACGTTGTGGACACCTTTGGGATATGCGCAGGTGCGTCGTGCTTCTACAAGTTTTATTTCATTTGGAGTTAATGAGGAAATTAGTATTACATACCTCAACTTGAGGAATATGATGAGAAAGACGGACCAAAGTTTAAGCTGGAATACTTAACGTTCCCGATTTCGAGCCTGCACCTCACGGAGGGACCCGTACCGCTGAGAAATTTACCCAAGTCACTCCGCGAAGCAGGGGTAACGGAATCAGAGCTTGCACCGTATGAACTGCGTGATCTTACGATACCGTCATGGTTAGATCTAGCCTGCGAGCTGGGGAAGCCGCGGGAGAAAAAGCTCCGAAAGCAGTTCAGGAAGTATATGTATATGGGAGGGGAAGATATTTAAAAGGAGTGAGGCCGGGGTGTCCGTATGATTGATGATCAGTTTTGATACGATGTAGGAGGATTATTATTTTTTTCGGTATGGCGGTGTGGGAAGTGCGCGGCGGCGGTGTAGAGGAGATGGATTATTATTTGTGTTTACTTGATCAGTTTTGTTGATTCTTAACCCGTTCTAAAACGGCGTTGTTGCCTTGACCACCGACCACATTTCTGTAGTAGTTCCTAGAAGATCTCGTCAGCGTTCCTGCAAACCTATTACTGCGTCTTTCGAGGAGGCAAAATCTATCTTTTTTGCTTACTTGCTCTCCCTCTCTATCATTCATATTGGCCTAGCTCAAGACTAGAGTCCTTTTGAGTCTGCTATTTCGTTTTGCACTAGGGCAGATACTCACCCATCGACTAAAAATCTTCTCTTTTCTGCCTTACCATCTGCCAGTCAGCGGCGGCTTCTGTCTCACAAAACCAAATCTCTTGTCGTTCATTCAAAATCGACGGCTGGACCGACTATATTTGCCTTGATCACTACATCGGCATCCACTTTCATTTATTCCCTTTCATCAGCAACTCTCATATATATCTATATGGCTGCCGTCAACTTGCAGACTATGTCTTCAAGTATCCCTTTCGACTTTCTACCACTCAATCACCCACATTCAAGATCAAATTCTGTCTCTTCGTCCTCTACTCATTCGCCTAATTCTCGTCCTCATTCTTCTCAAGGCGGTATGTCAAGAATGTCATCAGGTTTACCTACCTCATTGGACGATCACTACCGACTCTCTTATATGAGCGCTGATCAGACCCGCCACACCTCCTTCTCACTTCCTCCCTCCGACATGACTCCCCCTGGTCAATCTCCTCCAAACACTAATATTACTAATCCTGCGCTTAAAGGCCATATCCGTCAAACTCATCTCAGAGCCCGGGCTGCTGCTTCTCCGTACCCCCGTGATTCAGAAAGTGTTCACTCTTCATCCAGTGAAACAGATGACATTTCCATGTTCCTTGGAAATCCCTCAGACTACCCTAGCATGTATGGGCATGGCTCTACCTTGCCCTCTAATCAAGAAACTATCCACACCGCTGGCGCCTTTGGCAGGATGTCTTTGGGTCCTGATCATCAATTGGAAAAGCTCGCTGCCAATGTCCGCGTCGCAACAACAACCAGTGCATCTGATAGAGCTAAACAAATTTTTGTTCAGGCTTGGTGAGTTCATGCTGTGCTTTTACTCACATACGCATCTCATCATTTTACTGCGCCCAAAGGTTGACAGCAAATTACGCGCCTTATCCAGATGGCAATGTACCCCGCCAGGGTCTTTACTTTTCGTACAGACGAGTGTGCGATCAGTACGGGATTCCTCACATCAATACGGCTACACTAGGCAAGGCTATTCGTCTGTGTTTTCCTACTATCAAGACACGGCGCTTGGGTGTTCGCGGAAATAGCAAATATCATTGTGCGTACACTGCTTCAGTGCCACATCTGATGGTGATCGGAAGAATTCTGATTGACGCCACGTTCGGCCAGATTGCGGCATTCGTCCCGCTACTTCGGCTGAAGCCGAATGGCTTCAGGATTACATCCGGAAATCAAACAATAGTGCTGGCCAGCATTCCATCAACGCCGCTCGTGCCGCGCAAGAATCTTCCGACAATCCAAATAAAGGCGAAGAACGGTCCGATGAAGATGAAGATGAAGATTCCGAGGGATCCAGTGCATCGAAGAGGAACTCGTTGACCCTTTCTGGAGACCTCAAGGCTGCTGGTCTCACTTATGGAGACATCAGTGACAAAACACCTACTGCTAATAGCTTGCTCTCTCAGGCACAAGCTGTTGCGAGAAGCAACACATATCCAAGCCATGCTTCCATCCGTCGACATGTTAGCCAATCGGATCCAAACCTCGCTGCACAATCTACCATGTCGCTTGGACCTGGCACTGGAGCATCTTTCGTACCATCGCAGCAGCATATGTCGGTCCGCCATATGCCGCATTTCCCGTCCATCGAAGAGGCGATAGGATCTAATTCTGCATCTCCGCAGAGCATCGCTGCTCGTGAGGTGTGGGGATGGTTCCAAGACCATCTCGATGCCGTCCTCGAGAGCGCTCGTGCTTTCAGGTTCGACCAATTCGAGATGCACCTCCGAAGTTTCTGGTCCAGCTTGAGTGGGAATCATCGAGAAGTAGTGCATGCCCCCGCTATCGCTGGTCTAATGGCCAAAGCCGACGCAAT
The DNA here is from genome assembly GCF_016647785.1 of Suillus fuscotomentosus. NCBI lineage: Eukaryota > Fungi > Basidiomycota > Agaricomycetes > Boletales > Suillaceae > Suillus > Suillus fuscotomentosus. The sequence continues at coordinate 914,392 of NW_024539515.1, forward strand.
TCTATACGATGTACGTCCAGGATGTTGCCTCGTCTGGCATGTCTCATTGACCTTTTCGACAGGAAATACTTGAGTTTTTAAGGTCCCAGATGCTTTCCCCGATCGCTCCTGCTGCTATGACTAGTCTTAGGACGTTGGCAAGCAAAATGGAGAAGATCCTGCTTGTTGCGCTGGAAGGATATGGCAACACTTTTGTTGAGCCCAAGGTCGAACTTGGAGCGCGGTTTGGCCATCTTGTTTGTATGTGACTTTCTCGGCATTTTTACTGGCTTGGCTCATATTACTGCAGTGCGCTTCTTGGACATATACCAAGTTACCCAAGCCCTCAATACCGTATTGACGAACCAGAAGCAGCTTTCCGAGATGCGCCGTTCCTGGCAGAAAGTGGACTTTGAATCTGTTCGCAATCAGTCTGCTCTTGTTTGCAATTGTCGTCACGAGGAGCTTGTTCAGCTTCTAGAAGTCGATTTCGTGGGCATGATGGACAGCTTGGCAAAGACTCCAGAACCGGTTAGGGAGGTCATGGCTTGGGCTGACAAATGTTGTGAGAGGCTCATGGGACAGCGGATAGGAACTGGTGATGATCGAGGCACCATGAGTTCCCGAAGTGTCTTGATCCGCTGGGGCTACGTGACCAGTCAGGTCATGAGAGATTTGGTAAGAGCTCCCCTGATCATTCTTCCTCCGTTCACCAATAGCCACTAGACCATCCGCAGCGACCCAGCCTTCGGAGCCTTTCAGATCATGAAGCTGTTCTTAGAGTAAGTCCATCTATTTTCCTTTCTTGAGACGTCGTTAACGTTTCACCTAGTGATTGGATTGCAGTGAACGTCCTGCGCAGCGTGGCACTTTCCACCAACTCCGTGGCCGCATCTGTTGAACCAGTCATGCAGCAACAGTTCTTTTCATTATCTCCCATGGCCGGCCAGGAAAGTTTCAACACCATGGAAACGCGTTCCGCTCAACACGTCATGAACCATACCCCGACCACCTCCAGCATGCTCGCAGCTTTACAGCAGGACCCATTCCCGACCGGCGCGCTGGACGCATCATCTTCTGGATTTAATGCAGATGCATATGGAGGTTTGAATTATATGGATACGTCAGTTCAGCCGGATGATTCTATTCCTCCCGTCCACCAGTCAGGCCTTTCATTCTCTGACTATGCGCCCGGGAACACGTTCGACGTTGCGTCATTTGCGACGCAAGATTTGGGCATGAATACCTCTTCAGGTACTAATGGCGAGCAAGATCGTGAGACTGAGTCCGTCAAGACGGAGGCTGGGCCTTAGTCCCCGAAGCTCGATTGAAAATTATACCACTCGGTCAAAGATAGTATCTCAAGTGATTGTATATGTTCTGTTCCGTCATTTATTCATACCTTGTCAGTGTCCTATCTGTATTGCCACTTTTGCTCCGTCTCTTCCCCTTCTCGTACTTTTATTGTATAGGTCTTCATTCTGTTGAATAATACTGATGCCTTCCCGCTCCGGACATAATTTGCAGATATAAGTAGAGGCGATCTGGTAGTATAAGTGAGGTATAAAAGATGTTCCGATTCAGTCTGTGCCTAGTTCTCCTCAGCGTCGTTAACCTGAACCTCCTCAAGCTTCTCCTCGACCTCATCGTCAATCCGTGGAGTTGCGCTACCCGAAGGAGTGAGAGCAGGTTCTAGAGGCTCGCTACCGCCGTTCGGTGGGGATACGATCACGTTCCGCTTGCCATTAGGCTTGGCGCCATTCGTCAGACGTAGGATCTCCGCCTCGGCTTTAGCTACGTTTTCCGCTGTTTGACGAGCTTGGTTAGCCTCGAACCAGGCTTTCTTTGTCTTCAGGTCCTCAATAACGCGAGGAACATCAGCCTGATCCGTCGGAGGCGGTATAGATAGCGAAAGCAGAGCGGATAATTGGCCGTAAGGTAGATGAATGGCGCTGGTATCAGCTGGAGAAGTGGCTTTGGGGTTTTTCTTTCCTTTCTTCCCTTTCCCAACGAAATACGATTCTTCATCTTTCTTTTTCAGTGCCACCATGGTCTCCCCAACTGCATCCACCTGTCGAATCTCCAACTGCGGAACACCGGAAACATCGGATTTGACTGGCACAGATGAGGATGACGACACTACACTGCCAGAGGACTTCCCAGAGAAAAAGTCAATGAGAGTCTGGCAGTCTTCAATCTGCGTTTGGAATGCAGGCATTGATGCTTCTTCACGCAGACCGTCGGCGATTGCCAATTTCCTCTGTGCTTCTTCTGCATCACGTTGAGCACGAGCTTTCTCAAGACGTCGAGCGCGGTCCTCGTTCACCTTGGTCCAATACCGGTCATTCGCCTCCCGGAAATGATATGCTGCCTCACGCTTCTCATTGAAGAGAGCGTTTAGTTGTGCTTGAATACTGTCTCGTTCTTCAAAAAGCTTGTTTCGGCCTGCATACGCCTCGTCAGATTCCTTTTTGAGTTCGTCCAGTTCAGCCTTGATGGTATCATAACGCTCAGATATTTCCTTGGACTCCGGGTCATCAAGCAGCTTCTTCAGTCGGTCGGCTTCTTGGCGGTCAGCTTCAATCGACTCTTGGTCTGCCTGGAATTTTTCGACCATTCTACGCGTCCGACGAGTCTGGCTGATCTCCTGAAGGGCACGCTTTTCATCCACAACTTTCATACTACCAGACTCCACTTGCGTTTCCAGGTGGCTGAGAAACAAGAAGCATCAGTAGAAGGCAGTGTGCTGTCAAGGGAGTAGGCATACCTGATATGGGCGTCGACATCTGCTGTAGTTTTGAATGGTGTTTTGCCACGAGCAGCTTGCAGGTCCTTTATCTGCATGACACGTTTCGTCAGGAAATAGTGAATGCGGGTCGATACCAGCCGAACCTTTTTCTGAATACCATCTTGAATCGTTTTGAGCTGCTCGTGTGTCTTGCCTCGGTTTAACTTATTGGATGACTGTTGACCGCGTATGCTATCCAGTTCAGCCTTAAGAGCTGCCCGTTTGTCGTTTCCAGTATCAGACTTGTTTGTCGAAGATATTTTTGCCCGGACGGCAGCCTAAGCGTAGAGTTGTGATCATGAGTCTCGCACCGAGTAGGGAATCGAGTAAAGCGCGCACAAGTTTAGTCTGCAAGCCATCGATTTCAGTTCTGATTCTCTCTTGCTCTGCATCAAATGCAGCCTTGTCTGGCTTTCCGGAGCCTGTGACCATAGGCCCACTAAGGTCGGTTTTAGAAAAAGCGGGTGACGAGGGAACCGTGGAGTCAGGTGTCACTTTGGCACTGTGAATTTTAGCAGCACCGTTGCTGGCCAACGATTTAGATTTTTGAGCGGGCATTATAGCAGGAAGAGATCGTAAGAACGGAAAGACCAAGCCAAGTGGGTAGAGCAAGTTGCACTTAGTCGTGTGTGTGTGAACAGTTAACTTGAGCGAGCGTTTTTATTTTATGTAGTCAAATTGCCGCCTCGAACTCCGGTTTCCGGAGACACGTTGACACCTAATGCGTCGGACGGTGCGTACTCTTCTCATGCATGAATCCAAGATAATTAAAGAGGTATAAAATACACGATTGCTAACACAGTCAAAGTTAGAATACAATCTTGTGGTCTAGCTTTGCCACCTCTTTTCGACATTCTTCATACAACTCCCTGTAGTCATCGTCCTTCTCTGCCTCGGCATCTTTCTTTTGGGCTTTGCGCTTCTGGTCAGGGCAAATCATAACACAACTTGTTGGTCGTTTTGTTGAGCTAGCATGGCCGAGCTCCTCCTTAGACGTCACAAAGACATATGGTATCTGTGCTTCTTCTGAGAGTACTGGGAGGTGAGATATTATATCTATAGGGTTGATATCTGCCGCCAACACAAGCAATCTAACAAGATATCAATTAATTGATTTGATCGATTGACGACGAAAGAGCACGTACCCCTTTTCTCCTTTGCGAATGCCCTTAACGACTTCCTTTACACCTCTTTTAACTTGCCGTGCTTTCGAAGCTGAAAAATAATGAGCAGATGAACCAGAAAGCAAAAATAAGTAGGCGAACCTTTTTTGATCGTTTTGTGCAGCTTTTTCACAAGCTTTTTCTGTGCCAACGGCTGCGCAAGAGGAGATAAATCTTCCAATGGAATGGTGATTTCTTTCTCCTTCTTCGCTTTTTTCGGGGACTAATATGATATGCACATGAGGACACTTGGAAACATGCGAGGCACTCACCTCCGAAACATCGGCCATTTCTACATCTTCTGCATCTGCATCTGCCTCTGCATCATCAACTTTTGGCTTCTTCTCCTTTTTCTCTCGCTTCTCTGATTTGTCCTTGGGCATGTTGCGAGAGCTGATGCCGTAGCAAGGGGATGCTGAAGACAAGAAAGTTCGTGACTTGACCAATAATCATTCGTCACAAGGTCAAGCTGTCACGCTTCATAATTCAACATGTACTTTGAGATGGTACCCTTAAGCGAATCGTTTCCTCCCGACTTGCACTGACAATTATGTGTGCATGTGCTACTACTACTAGGTCCATCACCAATCACCGAGTATCAGTTTCATCATTTCCTGATGGCACATCACCACTGCCCCTGAGTAAGCTAAGCCAAATCCAATTCATCCCTCGTACTTCGGCGTCATACCACCAATTAAGAGCAATGGTAGTTGGGCCAGATTGCTGTACATAGTGCCACCAACCAACTGGTAGGTACAACGTATCTCCTGCTTCGAGTGTGACATGCAGTGGATGAGCTTCTGAAGGCAGTGATCCAGGAAGGTCCGGGTTGATCACCGAAGACCAGCGAACTTGAGGAGTATCCGAAGAGGGGATGACACTCAGACAGTTACTATTGTCGGTATGACCGTAGACTGCGTGAGGATACATCCGTTCTGAGGCAAACTATAACTGTGATTCGCATAGCATTGACAAGTCGTGTTACCTTGAAGACACCACCCTTCACAAGGTGGTAGAAGTGTGAAGTGTTTACTTCCGCGTATCACAGTGTATATATTCTCGTACGGATCTTGTCACCATGTGAGATGCGGACGGGTCTAGTGCGCGCCATTCAAAGGCCTAGTTATTACTTACCGCTATGTATACTGGTTATGCTTTTACTGTTCCCGATCCAAAGGTTTACGGCGTCAGGATTTCTGCCTGTGTTCATATTATAAGTGAAAGGACTCGGCTTAGTTGAGTTCCCAACCTAGTGCTTCGGTGACCCACGGGATGTTACTTGGAACATCTCCCCTAAGGGCACCAAATTCTGATGAATTGTCGTTCGGTGACTCAAAGAAACTGCTGGAATACATATTCCCATTTTGCGATTGGAGATAGGAAGCAGAGAGGTTATCACTGTTTCGTTCTGCTTGAAATGTGGATTAGCTCGTGTTCAATTTTTAGGAGGTAAACGTGTGCAAGTGCCTGCGTTAAGTTGTTCGAGGAGTTTCCCCATGGAAACTTTCTCGATAAAAGGCTCCACGAAAAAGAGCCTTCCCCCTGGGCCAGCTGCAATAGCGTCTGCTTGCCTGCCCTGCCCTCAGTCACAGAAGCGCTCAAAGAAATAAACACTCGCCCGTTGGGTGTGATTGCCACTGATATAAGTTGGTCTTGCAGCTTGGTCTGCAAATAATCATCGGTCCATCGTTTCAAGGCTGGGATTTGGAAACCTGAACTTCATATCACGGGCTGTTCTAAGCTGTCTATTGACATGAGGGGACCTTTGATGACAACAGGCCTAGATATGTGGACTAGCTGTGCAAACTCCGCTGCTGTGGGAGGGCTTTCGAGTGTTTGAATTGATGAGCCATTCATATCTAAGTAAATTTTAGCAAAAGAATCAATAAGATCAGCCTAAGAATGAATTCCGTTACCATGATACTCTTGTGATATCCACCTTACGATATCGTGGGTTAGGCTCGGCGATGCTGCTTGATCCAACTCCAGGGCCATCTGTGAGGCTCTGCTCAAAGTCTGTGCCAGTAGTGTGGCTCGATCGCGTGAAAGTCCGCAATTGCAAGATTGAGTGTTACTCGAAAAGGTAATTTCATAGTATTCGAGGTCACATGCAACGCGATCTTCGTGGTCAGACGCGTTTCCGAACTTTCGATCATTTCCGGTCCTCAAATTCAAACCCTGCACGCTCTTTGCACGCCTTCAACTCCCTGATCTTCACATGAGATGACTGAGAAACGCCAAAGCAGAGTTACACGAAGCACGCGTGCAAAGCAGGTACGTGTGGCATTCATGTGACCCGTTCCTGACGTTGAAGGCACGCAGGCATCCGCTCAGAAGACTCTGCACGACTTGTTCCAGAAGGATGAGCAAACGAAACATTCGGAAGAAGATTCGAAGGAACTGGATGGAGCCAATGCGTCATCTTCTATACATCCAGTAGACATCATAGTCATTGATGACGAACCAACCCCACCACGTCCTAAGGCACTCCGCAGAGCTATACGGGATTCTGTCCGTCAAAATCACAGTGAGTACTACTTGATATGAGCACTCTTCTTTATCATCTCAGTTTCACAGTCCAAGCGGTAAAATTGTTTCCTATTTTCGGGACCCCATCCATAACCCCCATGCAGTCTGCTCACTCAAATTATACAACTGCGAGTAGAGACACCGGTGGAGATGTTTTTATCGAACTATCTGAGGATGAACATCCACCGTCATCTCATCAATCTTCTTCGTCACCTCCAGAAATGAATTCCCTTCACCAATCACCATCAATCACCGTTTTATCATGTATCGAGGACATAGACATGCCAAATAACAGGTACAACATATCCCTGGTACAAGCTACTGCACCAACAAGCCGTATATACTGTTCCAGGGGATGTCCATCCTCCGGTAAAGCGACAGGTGCTCCTAGGTGATATGACACCGGATGCGCCATATCCAAATAAGGAGACGCAACATGTTCGTGGACCGCAAAATACCTTTAGTCCGAGTTCGGAACCGCCGAAACGTCACAAACGCAGTCCGCCAGATACCACAGACGACGTGTCTTTAGGTTTCCTTTCTTCTTTATCGCAGGGATACCAAGATCCTCTTCAACAGTCGATTTTTCTCCGAACCTCCTCGCAGTCTGAACGTGAAGACTATATTGGTACTGACGGGCCCCGTGATGCCGCACATTATCCCGCAATATCTAGATTTTTGGATGGCGAGGATTAGTGCCAATCGGACAGCTTCTGGGCCGCCTCAGCAAGAATTATGGACCACTCGCTTCCGCCCCAGGAAAGCGGATGAAGTGCTAGGGAATGAATCGCGTGCGTTGTATATTCGAGATTGGCTCAAAGCTCTCGAAATTCGGCTGCATGCTACAAACTCCCCTCCTGCGAAAAGTAGTGCAACTGTCACAGGCAGGCGGAAGGTCAAGCCTGACCCCCCTGACAGGGCGCCCAAGCGACCTCGTGTCATTCGAGCTGTGGCTAAAAAGAGAGGCAGGAAACGACGGAGGCTGGATTCCGAGGACGAGTTAGGATGCTTTTATTGCTTGCAGCGAGGACGAAGACGATACGATTTTGGATGCGCCAGAGGAAGAAACTGATGCCAATGATTTTAATTTTTGCCAGCGAACGCTTTCCCGCCTCCAGCGAAAGGACAATTCTCGGCTATTAGAGCAATGTCCACCGACTTCAGATATTGGTATCGACAATATCCCGACCATTCCAAATTACCAATCCTCCGACGCTAATTTTACCGATACTCTAACAAACACACTTATTATAACTGGGCCTCCAGGGTGTGGGAAGAGCGCAGCAGTTTATGCGTGTGCAGACGAGCTGGGGTGGGAAGTTTTCGAGGTCTATCCTGGAATTGGAAGACGCAGCGGCGCAAACCTCGATAACCTCGTTGGAGACGTGGGTAAAAATCACCTCATCCAACAGACGAGGCCAAAATACCGGACGGCAGCTGCACAGTGTGATACAAGAGCGAGCGCTGCTCTTTCGACGTTTTTCCCTAAAACAGGAAAAGCCAACCCCAAACCCTCGCCAACAGACTCAGATGCCGAGCATCCTAGTGATGTTGACACACATGTCCTCGTGGATGCTGCCAGTGAGTCCCTGCAGGACACGGTGGAACCACCTGTAACCGTTGATGAACGAGTTGGCTCATTAAAAACAAATGGACCGGCGAAACCGTCTGCCACGGCTCGGCAATCACTCATTCTCCTTGAAGAAGTCGATATATTATTCAAGGAAGACGCTGGCTTTTGGCCGGCAGTGGTAGACTTGATCAAGGAGTGCCGCCGGCCCGTGATCATGACATGCAATGGTACTTGTGCTCTAATCATGTCGACTTTTCCAGAACTCAAACTCGCCTTGACAGACATTAAACTTGTCCCCGTCGCGGATCTTCCTTTGCAATCCGTTCTGACGTTCCAACCTTGCCCTTCCGAGCCCGCTGTCACGTTTTTGCAATGCCTGTGTGCAACACAGGGATACGCTATCCCAAGAGATAAGTTAATCCAGCTTTACGAAACCACGTACATCGTGCAGAGTATGGATCTTCCAGACGCGCCGCTCAACCCCAGAACCGAACCACTACCACCACCGGATCTCAGGCGATCTATTACCCAGTTGCAATTGATTTGTACTGACGCCACCCACGAAGCTAAGGTCCCTCAAGAAGCACAGGGGGCCGCTGAAAACATTCCGTCACTCCCTATGACAATTTCCGCCCAAAGCAGTGCTGATGTTTCTGAGACATCGACGGAAGAGCTGTGGCGATGGGTTTCCACTTACACGGATTGTGTTTCCTATACCGACAGCTATCTCTGCAGGGCACCATTAGATGGACGTGAGGTGAGGGCAACAAAGCACATTTTTCCCGCCGCTTTTCTAACAGTTCACCACTCGAGGCCCTGTCATACAACCTATCTGAATCTTTACTTGACGATGAATTGGGACACGCCATACTAATCCGGCCGTCCCACGTCTCTGACACGAGAGATGGACTTGCCTTCTATCACAATGATGAGCTCATTGTGCAGGACGCCATCCACCTTTCACGTGGTAAACACGAGGTTTTGGGTGCTATTCCGATCACAACGTCGATCAACCCCGCGGCTAGTGGTTCTAATACTGACATGGAAACAAGGCTCTTCCGAGCTCGCGTGGAGCATCAAGCACAGATGCTAACCGCATTGCAGGATATCGTTCAACCACCCGCACCTCTCATGCCCCAGAGCAGCGTGTACCTTGATTACATACCGTGGGTGAGATTCATGGTTAATGTGGATGATATTCTTGAGCGATTAGCGTGGGATGAGATGGAGAAGGTGAAGTCTGGGAGATTAACAAGGAATAGTATGAAGGCGAGACATATACGGACTATTGATTTAAGAGAGGATCAACATCAGGCGCTGGTTTGTACTAGAATCCAGGGGCTCGAGGAGGATTGATGGAAATGGTGGATAGTTTACGAGAGTTGCTGTGTTGTAGCCCTGCGATAGCCTGCGATGTGTGATGGTATACCCAGGCATTTTACCGGTGTTGTAAACTTTCCCTCCTTGCCAACTGAATGAGCAGAGAAAGGTTTCATAAAAGCTGAAAAAGGAATAAATCTTGGCAAACTCACTCGTTAATTTAGCCTTTTTGGAGGTGTGCGTTGCCACGTGCTCGTAACCCACGTTGCTGTACGCCGTATCTGGTAACTGAGTTTTAGTTCTATAACGTCGACATTCACAAAGTCATTCACATCGACCATCCTTAGGCCGTCTCTTAACTACTCTTCAACATCCTATTTACACAGGCATAATGCCTGCATCTACAACGACTGCTACGATCAAGCACGTCAATCTCTTTTCTCAACCAAAGGATAACACCGACGGCACCCCTGCACTGAAAGATGTATCCAGACATTCCCCACTCATTTCTCTTCCCCCTCTCGATTATTTACAACAGCATCGTAGGGGCTCTATCACAGATCCATCTCTACACGCTGCCTCGGCAAACTCGTCTGCAGCTTCCCGTCATATAGATGGTATTGATTCTGCTTCCCGTGCTATCATCCATGTTCGTCGCTAATGCCCTGGCGTCCTCTCAGGACCACGTCCAGCTGCTAACTACACTTTCGGTGATGGCGGAGGCTCAATGCACAATTCCGAGTCTTCAAGTAAACAAATGCGCAAGATATTGCGTTCTCCATCTACAGAATGGGAGCCTGCAAAGGGTATTGCACCTCTACAGACATCACTTCCTCCGAACGGGGGAACTAGTGAGTTTGAAGTATCATTTGTTGTACGCATCTTGTGAACATAGAGGTGGTAACGTTGTCAGAAACCACCGATCACATGAACGTGGACAGCAGTAATGAGAAACAATCGCCCAGAGTTAATACACGACAAGCAGACGACAGTGATCACAGTTCACGAAGACAATCGATTGCTGTAAGTCATCGACGTCACATTCGAAAGCCAGATGTTGACAGATCTACAGAATTCTTCGGATTCCCAAATGCCACATGGAACGAAACGAAAGACGTCTACTTACAGAGAAGCCGATACAAGTGACGACACAGATTCGCAACTGGTAGGACCTGGGGTACCTAGTCCCATGAACATCGATTCAGAAGGACGCGCACAAAAACGGCGAGGATCGACCATTGAAATGAGCAGGATAGCCCAGCTGAGCATATATGACCAGAGGCGACATTCAGTGCATTCTGGAGCGATAGCGTCAAGAGCGGGCACAGGAGTATCAGGAGGAAATGGGCACTGGTGGTTGAATGAGAGACGGGATTCCTTACCACCGTCGTTCCCAAACGGGACCACTAGTGGCTACCCCTCGGCATTATCCGGCGATCAGCCACATGGTCGACCTGCTGCACCCTCGACGCCAGGCAGCATGGCGACTTTCGCGTGGTCTGCAGCACAACACCCGGACGGTTCGCAAGATCCTAATATACAGCACCACCCCCGTTCTTTCGAAACACAACCTATGCAGATGACCATGATGCCCCCGATGACATTCCCGCCAGACAGGCGGATGTCAGTGCCAGAAGGCTCGACTTCTACAATAGGACCGACAAGAAATATTCGCTTCGCGGTCCCGACCTCCATCGCGTCAATTACGCGAAAATAGCCAGACTGTCACTCCTGCTGTAGGGCCTGCGCCACCTGCGGAGGAGCCTTGTTCGGCTCCTTCTCCGTCATCTAGCCTGAAACCGCCGAAGGAGCCGGGATCTACACCTTACTCTCGTTCACCCGAGCTGCGAGTTTCTCATAAGCTTGCCGAGCGAAAGCGACGGAAAGAAATGAAAGACCTATTTGATGAGCTGCGGGACCAGCTACCCGCAGATCGGGGCATGAAGGCGAGTAAATGGGAAATACTTAGCAAAGGTATGCAGACCGGGTCTCTACACAAGCGCGGCAATCCTTGACATAACGTATGCAGCTATCGACTTTGTTACCAATTTGAAACAAAGTCACCAAGACATGGTTCGTGAGATCGAGATGCTGAGACACGAGCTGGAAAGCATGAGACAAGGCATACCATCTTTTGGTCCAGGAGCACCACCCCCCCACGCTATGGTGTATGGACAGGGCACATCAGTTCCAGGACCATATCCACCACCTCCAGGAGCGATCTCTCATCCTCCACCGCACACGCATCAGCAACCGCCCCATCCGCCTCAGCCACGGCCACCATCGTCGGAGAATCCATATCCGACAGCACCCACCACCCTTTCTTCAGCTCCAGCAGGAGCACCACCAGCGCCAACTACCAATGGTATGGCGAGCATACCAACGAACAAATCAGAGGTACAGCCGATGTAGTTGGTAGACCTATCCTGGCCTCCCCTGGCCTCTTTCCCTCTGCTGAATCCTACGATTTCTTTAAGTTACGAGCTTGTGATTAGCATGGTTGTTCTCATTTTTATGGACAAGTTTTCACGGTCACATGAAGTGTACATAGTCTTCTCCTTAGGTTATCCTCTCCTCGCAATTGTTATGATGACTATCAAGCATCCTTCATATCATCATCTGCATGGATCAGGTATAGGAGAAAGACGTTAGCGCTGCGAACCATGCCTTATGTCAGCATGTGAGCCTTGTTCTCCAACACTGGTTATTGCTGTTCGCTTGTGAAAACGAAACTGTATACATGCTCTCTGGTGATTCTGTCCTTTCCGCTCGTTAACTCGTGGCTGTACCAGTCGTCTGCTGCGCTGATCAACTGATACCATCATCAAGACTCGTCTTCAAGCCGTCTTTTCAATGCCCCAAAAATCGGCTGAATCTCTTCTATTTCACAAGAAGAAGGCAATAAAGAAGGAGCCCTCTACACCGTCGACGACTTCACAAGGCTCTCAACCATCCCAATCACAGCAATCTCAGTCACAGCAATCTCCCCGCAAATCCGTTACTCCCCGCGTACAGCCTATCCCACCTGCCGGTGATGCAGATGACAGTTCTAAGCTCCCTGATGGCGAGTTTTCCGAATTCAAGCTTATGTCCTCTGCTCTCAATGGATGGAAGTATGATGTTATGAAGTTTGATTCGAGAAAGACTGTAGACATATCAACTTGGGAGGAGCCGATAAAGTTGAACAGGAAGGAGTTGAGAAGGGAGGAGGCCGGTCCATCTCAAGTGCCTACGGGACATATGCTGGGGCCTGACGGAAAGCCTGTTATTGGTTCGGATGGGAACATTGTCATGGTTGATGCGGATGGTCGGCCGATAGCAAAGGACAATGGTGAGACTCAGTCGAATGTCAAGGACAAAGGCAAAGCTGGTGGGCGGAAGAAATTTCAGAAGAAGACACGGCAAGTGTTCTTAGTGCCCGAGGCAACCCGTCAGCTGCGACGCGAGGAGCGTTACCCCTGGGTGATGGAGGACGCAAAGCAGAACGAGATGTGGGTAGGGAAACTGGAGGAGGTAGCGAGGGCCGAGACACACGCTCTCTTTATGCCAGCTGCACAAGAATTCTTCAAATTCGTACCTGCCCACCGCTGGTACAAGTTCCAGAAGAAGCCTAAACATCATGTCCCTGGATTAGAGGAGGCGGAGGCTCTGGTATTTTGTTTACTGCATATGCATCGCTGTAATCTGACGCTTCCTCTCAGATGGCCAAGATTCAGAAGAACAAGGACCCGGAACGTTGGCTGCTGCACCGGAGAAAAGGGCAAGCAGCCTCGTCAGCAACATCAGAAATGTTCAAAGCGGAGGCAGAAAACCGTGTCATATCTGGCAGCTCGTCTTTGGTCTACTCATCTGGACAAAGTCGAGCTATGGGTGGACGGGCACTGCGGACAACGAACCGCGGGGCTCAGGGTGGTGGCGATGACGACGACGAAGGTGGTCCTAGAAGAAAGAAGGAGGAGAATGACATGGAAGGAGACTTGGATGAACAGCTTTTTGATGATGAGTTTGCGGATGATGATGAAGCAGGTCCTGCCGATATGGACGAAGAGGAGGCCAAAGAGTTAGAGGTATGTCAACCCTTCGATATTCTCATTGTAGCGCTGACATTCACACAACAGGAACGCCTCAAACGAGAGTATAAAAGTGCCAACAAGACCCGCGAAGGCTATGTCGATGAGTCGGAGTCTGAGGATGGGGAGAGCCAGCTGACGAAAGATGGCAAATCTTTGAAGAAACTCATGCGCAAGCTGGAGAAGAACGCAGCATACGATAGCGATGAAGAGCGTAATCCGTATGCGAGCTCAGTGTGTCCTTTTCCTTACTTCCGTGTATGTGTGCTAATACTGCGGCAGAATGACGAGGAAGAGGAAGAAGAACCAATTCCTCCTCAAGAGCCACCTCAAGAGACTACATCTCGATCAGCTTCCCAACAACCAACTTCGAAACCATCGCAGCCGCCTACCAGCACTGCTCAAAACGGTTCTGCTGTTGGCTCTCGCGCTACTTCACCGGCGCCTGCGAGTATGGGTGGTCATTCTGTTGTTGCAAAACGCGCCACAAGTCCCAAAGCACCGAAAGTTAAGACAACTTCTACGAACAACAGTCGCGTAACTAGTGGTCAGGGTACTGGAAGTAGGGCAACCAGCCCTGTCACTGGTAGCAGAGCAACTAGTCCTTCACCTCTAGCTAAGGGTCCAGGGAGCCCGACGCCAAATGGACAGCCAGCGTCGAACAAACGCAAGGCTACTGATGACCTCAGCGGTAATGCACCCTCGGCGGGCGCTGTAGTGAATGGTGCACCGAAGCCGAAGAAACGAAAGCCGCTTCCCACTGGCCCACCACCGGAAGGCGAATTGGAGGAGAAGATGCTCGTCAAGTGGTTACAGAATACGCCCAACGCGACAACGCGGGACTGTATCCAGCATTTCACGCCTTACTTGACTACAGATGCGAAGAAGGCGAAGTTTACAGCGATGGTGAAGGAGGTCGCTCAGTTGAGGGGGGGTATCCTAATCTTGAGGAATAGCGAGGCTTCTGCAGCTGCCTCGCCGACATCTTGACTCACTGTGACTTGAGGGATTGTACTTTAGATTTCTGTGAACGACGCCGTCGTGCTCTGGATTGATCTAGGTCCTATGAGGTTCTATACAACTGGTTTAGTCGGATAGCCTTGGGGATAACCCAACTGGAAGAAAAACTGCATCACATTTATGGTCGAGGTTGGTCGACATCTTCTAGTGTATAGCGATTCTCATGGTCCTCCGTAGGCAAGTAGGTACATATTTAATTTGTGACTTGGTGGGGACCAATCATATCGCAACATTAATTCGACAATCGGGTGATAACTAGCTGAGACTCGTCGGCATCTCCGCAGGCATACTGAGCAGATCACAACGTTCGAGATGAGTTAATTTACTTTCTACTGGACAATGATACTGCCTTGCTCGCCTGTTGTCAAAGGTCACGCGAGACGTCCACTACTGTCGAGCAACTCTGGGCCAACACCGTCATGACCAGCGTCGTGCGCAAAGATCAAATGCCAAAAAAGGAAGTTAGTATTCGTTGTTGAGTGGCTAACCAGCAGAATTCCTTCACCTGCCGCATAAAATGGGCAGCTTGGTTTGTCTTCCTCATCCTCTCTTTCTTCTTCTTTCCATCACCTCGCCGTTTCATTCATACCCACTACTATACCATTACTCTCTTTTTGTTCTACATCGCCATGTCACGTCTCTCTACTATCCTCCTCCTCGCCACCACTGCCGTCTACGCATCCGTCACCCCCGCTCATGAATCTCATACCGAGAACAAGCTCCCTAGCAACAGGTGGTATCATGAAGACGATCATCCAGTACACGCCCTCTTCAAGCGTGGACCAGTCGGCGATGGTATTATTTATCCCGCAATAGGAACGCCAGGTAAGCCTTTGTATTTAATTTTCTTCACTCCCGCTTACTCAACACGTATGTTCAGAGTGGTCCGCTGGCTTCCCCCCAGCTATTGCGGATACTACGACGCTCCCCAAGGCTTGGGTGGATGCTCTTAACGCAGCCGCTGCGGCGGGCAAGATTCCCGATATTCCCCAGTCTACAAGTACCAACGGACTGGATCCCGTATACCCCTCTGGATACGACCCATCGAGCGCTATTGTTTGCTCCTCGACTGCCAAGTGTGTTACGCCAGGTGACGTGTGGGACGCTCCGCCAGGTGTTATCGCCCTTAGTTTTGACGATGGCCCGCTACCGGTACGTACCTATTTATTGGATGCGTTACTCAAACGATAGCTGATACTTCGCGCATTGTTCAGGCATCAGATCAACTGTATCAGTTCCTCGCTAGTCACTCGGAACATGTGACGCACTTCTTCATTGGCACCAACATTCTCCTGTATCCCGACCAGTTCAAAACTGCATTCGAGACGAACCAGGATGATATCGCCGTTCACACTTGGACTCACCCATACATGACCACCAAGTCGAATCTCGAGGTGGTCGCTGAGATCGGATGGACGATAGAGCTTATCCACAACTCGACGGGCGGGCGTGTCCCTAAGTACTGGAGGCCGCCTTACGGTGACTCCGATATGCGCATACGGGCTGTTGCAAAGGAGGTGTTCGGGCTCACGACCGTCATCTGGAATCAAGAGTATGTGATTTTACCGAAAATGAGTTCATTTTTACCGATACCAACTTCAATCTAGCACTGATGACTGGACCTTGAGCGAGCCTGTCCCATTGACCACGCCAGAGAAAATCCAACAGCAGATGACACAGTGGTTGACCGGTATGTTGTTGTCATCGTCTGGGGTGTCTGATACTGATTGTGCCATGTAGGTCCAAAGACCCCCGGACTTGTCATTTTGGAACACGAGTTGTCTGATCTATCCGTCAAGTCATTCATAGATGCATACCCGATGATGGTTTCAAACGGCTGGACGAGGACATCTCTTGCTCAGTTAGATGCTGGTTCAGTCTACCAGAACGCCTGGAACTCAACGTCACAAGTCATCCCAGCAAAAGTAGGTGACTTGGCCGTCAAGCCCCCGGCCCGCGCCAGCACTACCAGTGCAAAACCGACGGCAACCACTACGAAAAAGTAAGCTAATTATTCTTCAGTGTCGACGCAACTGATTATGTGACAGGCCGGCTTCGTCCTCGCTGTCATCTGGAAAACCTGGCTCTTCCAATAAGCCTCTTGGCAACCAGAAGAGCGGGGCGACTCACTTCAGCGCTGCGTCCCTTGCACTTTCTGGCGTCATCGCAGTCATTATTGCAGCTGCAGTTGGAATTATCATGGCATAAGTGTACCGGATTTTTGCAAGAGACATTCATGGACTTCGCACATGACTATCTACATTGTACAACCGTGCACAATTTGGTTACATTATATTACATTTTATTATTTTTGGCGAACATGGACTATTCACACAATCATATGGGATCTTGTTTTCGACTGAGCGTGTTACCGCCTGGCGCGCGCTGTGTCTTCTTTGCATCGGCAGTTTTAACGTGGCGGTCTTATGAACAAATCATCTTGGCAAGAATAGCGTTACAGTAGGTAACTTCCCCGACTTCGCAATCTTCACCGTTGTTTTATCTAGTCGTTCAAGACTTTCATCAAGACACATGATGTAGTACAACAACAGGTAATACTTGGAAGATGCCACATGTGTACAGCCGAAATTTGCTAAATTACATGTACAGAAAAGGGTGATCGTGAAGGTCGTTCAACAAAGCGTGAAAGAATGAGCGAACGAGCGAACGCAAGAAAGCAGCATGGAAGGAGGTCGACTCAATCAGCGTGAGCGCGCGCGCGGCGTGCTCAATGTAAGGGCTGTATGCAATGAAGACAATAAGACTCTGTCAAAACGTAGTCCGTAGTACAGTCCTGAAGCTCAACTACGACAAAATGCTGGGCCACTTGATTCGCAGGCCCTCCAACCAACGCATGTAGAGCAACTCAGAGATAGGTGACTTTCGGACGGGTGATCCAGAGCCGTCAGCTTTGAGGGAGTTTGATGATGAGGCGCTCAAGTCCATGGGGAGTCCACTGATATCTTCCTGGACTTCGGTGACCACAAGGCCTTTTGCAGTCATCTCGCTCTTCCGGATGACGCGTTTGTGAGGAAAGAGTCCCCGAGACGTTTGAACGTATTGTCGGACAGAGGGGTTTCTAGCATATTTTGAAAATAAATGAACCGAATCTCAGTTCAGCTGATGGATACGCACTCGTTGATACCGGAGAGCATGTCGAGAATGACGCTGTAAGATAGGGCAGGATTCGCCTCTCTCAATTCGGCAAAGCCACGAGAGATCATACTGAGTGACTCGATCTCTCGAGCATCCATGTCATCTCGGATGGCCTGTCGTGTATTGTTATTCTTTTGTAGCGGTATACTTGGGAATAACTCACGTTTTGGAGAACGGGGAGGACGACATCATCAATCATGACCCTTCCCGCCCGCTCAGCATCAGATACCCTCCGCTTGAATGACGAGGAAGGCCGGTCTTTGGATGGAGTAGTAGGGGATGATGGCGAAGTTTCTCTACTCCTAGTGCCGACGTACTCTGCAGATAGTCTCAGAGAACCAGCTGCGTCGACTCTTTTGACAGGTCTGATGGTGTCTACGCCGGAACCTAGATCTGCTTCCCGCATGATAGTACCAGCACCAGTCATCTTGTGTCTTGCAGCGTACGAAGACCTCATTGCCGAGCGGATAGAGCCGGTGTATGCTGGAGGTGAGCCCAAAGGCGTTTCATCATCTACAGGGTGAGTAACTTGGGATGGCGGTGTTCTTGGCTCGGCACCATCTACAGATTCGCTTTCTGAACCTTCTTCAGCAGCGAGAAGCACTGAAATGTCTGGTTCATCGAGAGGAGTCTTGATGGCAACAGTGGAGTGCGCTGCACCAATGTTTATTCCGATCCCCCCAGAACCGGACGGAGCGCTTCCATTAATAGCTCCTCCTGTTTCAATCGAGCCCTCGTCATCCTCGTATATCGAGCGTTCCTCGTCACCCATGTCTTCATCGTCCATGTCAGGCACCAAATCCTTGGCAACACTACTAAATGTACCCATAATGGAAGTCGACTTGACGGTGTCGAAGTTCCAGTCACTTCGAATTGTGTCGTTGC
Source organism: Suillus fuscotomentosus (assembly GCF_016647785.1). Classification (NCBI taxonomy): domain Eukaryota; kingdom Fungi; phylum Basidiomycota; class Agaricomycetes; order Boletales; family Suillaceae; genus Suillus; species Suillus fuscotomentosus. Next base: position 932,875 of record NW_024539515.1, read on the forward strand.
TCTCCCACATTGCCGTGCCATGAATAGTCGCTTGGTATGCTGTATGCTGACCTTTCTGTGGCGACTTGGCACGGAACTCCTGGTACCTCTCGACCAACTCTGTGAGATACGATGTCTTCTTTGCACTTTTGATAAATCTATGTTGCAAAAGTTCCTTGGCTGTAGGACGCTACAGTGACTGTCAGGGGATTTCAAGCACAGGACAAACAAATACGAGCTCACATCAGCAGGGTCTTTCGTCAAACAGAGTGACACGAATTCTTTGAATGCGGCAGAGAATGAACCTTCAAGGACTGGTGGTTTCGCCTTTGGAATAAGGAAGAGAACCCGCATGGGGTGATACTCGGCCAGTGGCGGCTCTCCTTTCGCCATTTCTATGGCTGTGATGCCTAAACTCCACATATCCGCCTTTGCGTCGTAACCCGCCTGTCGGATGACCTCCGGTGCCATCCAAAATGGAGTACCCACGAATGTGTGTCTCAGCGTGCTGGTTAGCTGTGCCGCCACTCCGAAGTCGGCAAGTTTGACCTTTCCACTAGCAGAAAGCAAGACATTGGCAGCTTTGATGTCACGATGGATGGTGCCTTCCGCGTGCAAATATTCGAGACCTAGCAGAAGCTCCCGACAAACAACTGCGATGTGCGCTTCAGAGAACACGCCGCCTTTCAGGAGGTCAAGACATGATCCCCCAGCCAGGTACTCCATGACGATCCATAGCTTGTAAGCAACAACGAATGACCCGTAATAGCGGGTGACGTATTCCGAATCACATTGAGCGAGACTAGCAATTTCTTGCTGAATTTCCGAGATATCGTCATCAGAGTCTTCCAAATCTATTTCAAAGATAGAGAGATTAGCTCCAACACAATATCAAGCCCGGCAAGCTACACACCAATCTGCTTGATAGCAACTATCTGCTTGGTTTCGTTGTGCATAGCCTTGTATACGACCCCGAAGCTGCCTGTTCCCAGCTTCTCGATGAGCGTATACTGACAGGCCGGGTTGTTGCTTGGAACGGGGTAAGGCTCCCTGGGACACATCTCCCTATCCTGGCTTGTCTGTGGTGACATCGAGCACGAGCGAGAGGCCAGCTGTCCATGGCTGATGTTAGTCAATGAGAGATTTCTGAGGCGACTACCAGGCGACATGGTGTGGACAGAGCGCTGACAGGGCCTAACACATGGGGCAACAGGTTGCTGTGTGACATCAACTCATGTCGAACAAAATTAAGAAGACTTGCTCCACACGTGTTCGGGGGATCCCCGCCAAGTCTGTGAAAGGACTGGATAGAGTAGATATGGAAGAAACGGACTGACCAAGTACGGGAAAGGACTTTGATATCAGGCTAACTTGATTGTCGCAAGTGGCACGAGGAAACTGCAAGGCTCCTTGCTTATTATGATTCTAAGATTGGTTTGAAATGAACTTTGGATCTCCAGCACCTACTACGACCTGATGTGAGTATGGAGTGGTGATGGAGTATTGTCACAAATACGGTATAGTTTCGTGAGAGCAGTTGGAAGATCCATCATAGTGACAACAAACACGAGGCCGTAATGTCGCGACACCAACCAAGATCATCAAGTTTGACCCGGGAATGTTGTGGAAGTTCATCGAGAGCGCTCACGTGCACATGTCCCAGGTAGTACTGATCATAAGCCACAATCGGTGCATTTGTCTCAAAGTATGCTGGATCAACTTCCAGGGAAAGGAGTCATGGCATAACATGCATGTCGAGTTGATCAAGGCGTAGGGCATACAAATATAAAAATGCAAAAACAGAAAAATCTCCAGCATGATGACGGGCCCTCTCACACCCAGCCAACAACACATTCACGCTTATGCCTTGACAGCATATTTGCGAATGGGGAAATGTGTCTCCTTCTTCTTTTGCTTAAGCGTCTTCAGTGATTCCTCGTGCTAGTACAGATAGGTAGCATAAGTTAAGCACATCTTTCATAGCGACTGTATGCGCGCACCTTGGTCAGTCTCCGTCTGATAGCGCGTGTCTTCTTTGGCCGGAGATCAAGAGGGAGGAATTTCTTGTTCTTGTAGAATTCCCGGAGGTTTTGGCGTTGCTTCTGGTTTATCACAGTCAAGACCCGTGCAATCGACTTGCGCACAATGTTGCTAGTTAAGTTAGTCCTTTCGCACTGGACATTTAAGAATTTTAAACGTACATCCTGGTGAGTTTTGAGGCCGAGCCACCAAGAATCTTCTGTACGCGCAGCGAAAGAAGCTCGGTCTTGAGCTCATTAAGTTGCTTGGTCAAGTCGGTCTTCGACCTGTGTATATCATGCAACAAAACGTTCTGCAATCAACGCCACGTCTTCCATTAGCATTATAAGCTCACTTGGACTGGAGCTCGTAGGCCTTGACTTTGCTGCTGGGCATTTTGAGGGATGTCTGTACAATGGAATGAAAGATGTTTAGCACCGAGTCTAAGAGATCGACCAAACAGATGCGGAAAAGAGCGGGACGAGACCAATATGCCTGGAAACAGTCCAGGATGCCTCAAGAACATGGCCGAGCACCATAATGACTAGACATTTACCTTGAGGGGACTGTCGTACGGTACGTCCGCGACGGCCTCGATAATTCTGGCGCTACGCGGTGTGGTACTATACAGTTTATGAGCCACATTTCCCACGCCCAAATAGGTATTCCCCTATGGCCCAGTCACGTATAATGTTTTTCGGAATCTAACATACGCGCTACATACTGACACTACTGGTTGCTTGCTTTCACTAATTCATCAAAGCTCACAACCCCTCCAAAGATATCCAGTGAACTAGAGTAACAGGAATGAGCTGTCTATTAAAAACATCAAGGGATCATGCTTACCTGCCATATGTCAAGTCCACTTGTCCTCCCGAAAGTCTATTCACCGTTTCCAAGTCAGAAATGCCTTGACAACACGTCGAGTCAGGATACAATATACTCAGGGACCTGACACCTACTTTTAGCTCCTCCAGCATATGTAGTAGGAATCGTCACCCATTCGCCAAGCTCTTATGGAAAGTCAGCAGTGAAATGACAATATCGAAGGATGCGCAAACTTTTAACGAGCTCCTCGTCAATACCTTGGCATAGTCCTTCCACATCAGCTGCATGGATGAGAAACTCGCTGCGACATGAAAGGTCATCGCGACGGAGACAGAGTGCCCATGAGTCTGTCTCACTTGCAATACTGTGCCAGCATGTCGAGATTCTCTGGACATAAAACTCAGCGCGCATTGGGCGAAAGATTATGAAGAGTCCTTTACCTTTGTTCACCTCCATTGTAGTGATATCCTGCCATTTATTCATAGCAACAAACCACTTGTCTCCTCGCCGGCGACAGCTGAAATTATCATGAGATCCTTCTATTCGGCTCGTAAAATAAATGACGTGCCTAACATCTACAACGAGCTTGTCCTTTCCAACAAGAGATGAGATTGTCTGCAGACGCTCCAAGTCGAAGTTGCCGCGGGGAAAGAGGTAGGATGTGACGATGATCTAGGGGAGAAGTAAGTTGGCGCCTTGCGCATTTCGCTTGTCTAACCTTGCTCGCACCCGCATCAAGCCATTCTTTGGCATTGTCAGAGGTGATACCGCCGCCGATCTGTAGATGATCTAGAATTAAGAATACGTCAGTCAAAAGCATCGTTTGAGAACAATATGATGACGCGAACCCCGCCATTTTGCCAATGCTCTCCTGGCTGCCTCGTCATTCCGAGGCCCCAGTTTTATGACATGTCCTCCCTCCAGACCATTGTCACGATACTTTCCCGCAAAATACTCTGGAGGTTGCCTGCAGGGACATTCATCAATCAGAGAAAGGGCCAGAGTATGTATACGCACGTTGCGACAAAATTCGTCTTCAATCCGTCATCATTGCGATCCGAAAGAGTGCCCCCGACGATTTGCTTTACTTGTCCTTCATGTAGGTCAATGCATGGGCGGAACGTGCTACGTCGTTGCTCAGGAGCCATTCTCGGACTTGTCCGAGATAGAGTCGATGTTGCAACTACAAGTGCTCCAGAAAACGCGTCTGAGATTCGATCCAGCAGAGCTGTTCCGAAAGCATATTGTATCTTCAATTGATGGTATTATACATGTACAAAAGCGTTTTCAAAGCAATCCGAAAGCGTGACGGCGGATCCCATGCTTTAGTACTCGAAAGAGGCCTCCATGATTCTCGTCAGATGCTCTCTCCCATCTTCGCCTGCCACATTTCCGATGTTCGGAGCCAAATCCAAAACGCGACGTTGCGGAAGCGTGCCTTCGACTAGCATCGAGATGTCGCTTTTGTTATATCCCACGGCTTTCAGCCCACGAGGAACACCGAGTCCATCGAGGAAGGATGCGATAGACTCGAACAGATATGCACCGACCTCGGAGTCAGGGATGCTTGTTATCGAAGGGTCGGTAACGGTCACACCGTTGAAAACAGCAAGTGCTTCGCGATGACGGTCAGGAGAAGATGGAGCAGTGAATTGGAAGACCGCGGGTCCACTCAAAGCGACACTACAGGATTCACGTTCAATCTCCGTCTTTTGAAGTGTCAGTATTTGAATCACCTGATCCCGTGGGGAATGATGGGATGGTCGACCACGTATCCAGGGTGCTTGTACTTCGGGCCTTTCTTGTTCAAGCCAGATATCTATAGGAAAGCTACTCAGTCCTGATTCCCGACACCATCTGCTGTACGTACTGGGTAGCTCATGCCGTGGCACAGGTGCACACCAGCATTTCCGAAACCAATACCAGCAAAGGAAGCCGCGAGACTAGTTCTAAATCAGAGGAGTAATGTGGGAAACGGGTAGGAAACCTACAGCATTTGGCTTCTCGCCTCATGGTCACCGCGATCCTTGGCAATACGAGGCAAGTACTTTACAGTTGTACGAAGAGCCCACATCGAGAAAATATCTGCAACGGGGTTGCTTCCTTGGTAGGCGGGTCGTAGAATTGGATTTGCGGGGCGTGGCGTTCGTTCTGTGTAACTAAAAGATCGCTCTGCTGTTTGCCTATTGAAAAGTTCAAGTGCAAGCTCACGGAATGGCTGTGTAGCTCTCCAAACTGTGAAATAACACATCCAACCCTGCGCTGATGTGCACAGCGGTTGGGCAGCTCTCCGTGTTAGCCGTGTCCACGACGCCCAAGACAGGCTTAAGTGCACGATTTGCGATGCCAGTTTTGAAAGCACGTGAAGTGACATCAAAAATAGCCGCACCGGTGGTCTCAGATCCAGTGCCAGCAGTTGTAGGAACTGCAAGTTCATGAGCAAGATCCACACAATATTGATGCAGACATTTCAACCTGCAATGAGAGGCCGCAAGGTTTGCGAGATCGGAAGACCTTTGCCTACGGGAGCATTAACAAAGTCCATGAGATCAGCATCCTTGTAAACAGTGAACCTAAAAGATGTGAGATAAACATAACACAGACGAAATATAAGCCTTACAAGTTCGCTGTTTTGGCGGTATCGATGACACTTCCACCGCCGACACTATAACCATGGTGAGTCGCGGTTACACACGGTCGACCGTAACTTACGCCAAGAAGTGGCTGAAATCATGTTGTCTCGCCCAAGCGATGGCCTTCCTCCAGCTCTCTTCTGTGGGTTCTGCAAGCACTTGGTCATATACCTCAAATGGAAGGTCTTCTTGGGATTCCAAAGACTCAAGGGCCTAAAATCAAAGTCATTAACTCTGGAGAAATTGTGTGACAAGAATGCTTACAACTCGCATTGGCTTCAGCTTGGCCACAATTGGGTCCGTAAAGACGCCAACCTATTGACAGTAATGATGACTATGGACCGAAGATGTGGGAAGCCATCTGACCTTGCGGGCTTTCATGTTCTTGAGGTCCATACCAACCTCGCGAGTGACGCCCTCTCCAAATCTCAAATTCGATGCTGCAACCTGCATGGGAACTGTAAGCGGTTATAGCGCTACTTTGCAGGGCGTACCTCGAATGCATACTCCTTTTCAACAGTTTGGACGGGAGTTGCGAACTTCCTGAGTTGGTTGAGGGCAAGAGCACCGTGATGTGCATGGTTATGAGTTGCAGATCTGCAGCCATGGCATGGACACGCTGAATGCTGGGATGCATTTATGAGACGAAAGATTGTACTCCTCGTTGCAGCTGGTGCCATGGTGTGAACTTGGAGGTCCAGAAGAAAGAGTTGATGCCGCGTCGGAGGCGCGAAGAAGACCACGTGAGAGGTAATATTACACGTGTGGGGGTAACACGAAAATAACTATTTGCAATATACTACACGACTGCAACGTTGCATGCGCACAACTTAAGCTTTATGAGGCTCAAGTATCACTTCGCCATGGTACATTTGCAGCCAGAATTCAATGGGACACCTTATCATTTCCTTATTGGGCTTTAGCACGTTATATTCATTGTCCTGCTGCGCACACCTGCCCGCATGCACAGTTCCTTTTGTAATATACTTGCTTCAAACTGGCCAATGTGCAAGGTCTTGATCAACGTTAACGACTAATTGAGCCTGGTTTTCTTGTGCGAGTACTAATAAGTAGTGCTGTTTCATTGATCCATGATTAATCTGATTGACTGGCTAAAAATAGATACCTGCCACAAAATTTGACATTTGCCTCGTTGATCTATCACAGTTCAGATTCGTGCGGCTTGTTCACGGCTTTGTTGTTACTATCATCATAGACTGCCTTTATATAAGGCTGCACGCACTCCTTCAGCATACTCACACTGGCTCTCGCCAAAGTCATTCCTTTCGCCCTTCTGCCATTATGAAGTTGGTACAGGCTTTTTCTCTGGCAGTCCTGGCCGGAGTTTCAGTGGCGGTTAAAATACCTTTCATTCAATCAAAGCCTACGGCCTTACAGCGACGAAGTGGAGGCACAGGCGTTTCAATATCGCACCCGCAAGTTCTGTCTTCGGTCTCCACAGCACTTGCGCTCAGGCAAGCCATATCTTCACTCCCAGGCTCGACATATACATACCAACTGACTGACTACTGAGATAGCGACGTTCACGATCTCATATATATGGCAAATGTAAGTACGCTTCGTTCGCTCTCCCATGCCAACTTATTCACCAGGTAATCAGGTTACCCTTGGCGGTGTTGGTAAGTAATAACGTACCTCATTCACACCGTAAGGTGACTCATCGATCAACCAGATTATCTGGTCCAACTTGACACAGGTATTTTTTCCTATTCCCTTTCCTTTTTCATATCTTACCTCTTTGTTAGGTTCTTCTGACCTATGGGTTCTCAATAGTCCAACACCCATCCCCAATACAAACATTACAGTGAGTAGCACACGCTATTTCTCACTATAGTTTGCTTATGTTCACTAGTCCCAGAACTGTAATCTGACTGTGAGCGCATTTCTGCCTGAATAGGGATCTTCGGTTTAACTTCGGCGCACAAGTATGGCATTGGTTGGGCATATGGCGGTATTTCCTATGTCACTGCCGAGTTTGCAGGGTAAGTAAGCGTTCAAGGGACGTATCATAGACTAATTCAGCTTCAAATAGGATATCCGTTCCTTCACAAGCTTTTCTTGACGTCTCATCCGCGCAAAATCCGGCATTATCCTATGGGGCTTCTGGACTTCTAGGGCTAGGTTTTGATTCATTATCGACTATAGATGCTCTCGTGAACGCCACTGGTGCGTCGACCGGCCGCAGTCTCCTCTACAATCTTTTCCAAGACAATCCTTCCGAACCCAACTTTATCGCATTATCCCTGCAGAGTGCGTCAGATGACGACCAAATTACAGGCAGCTTCGCAATTGGTAAGTTGACGGTATTGCTCTTATATGTACTCGTTGACGTATTAGAATGCAGGCGAGACCGAGCCCCAATATTCCAATGTCACAAGCACCAACAAAATCCCAACTTGGCCCGTAGACTCTCCAACGCGTTGGAATGTGCTATTGGACTCCTTCATTGTTGGCACAGAGACCTATTCAGTTTCCACTGGCGTGCAGGGAGCACCATCAAACAAAGCAGTTGTTCTTCTGGATAGCGGGACATCGTATACGTGTGTGATTATTTGTGTTAATTGTCGGACTTTATTCACAAGGAGTGCAGATACGCGCCTACTGACGTGTGTCAAGCCATTTATGGCGGCGTATCTGGAGCTCAGTATAACTCTGGCCTTGGGCAGTGGACAGTTCCTTGCGACGTAGAAATAGATATGGCGCTTCAGTTCGAGTGAGTGTCTGTGTTCGATCACGTGTCTTTTAGTTATTGTCATAACAGCGATCAAATCTTCCCGATACATCCCCTCGATGTTTCACCAACGAGTTTCAGTGATCCTTCAATCTGTGTCGGCTCTTTCGTGCCTCAAAGTGTTTCTGTTGGGGCTGGCCAATTGTAAGTCTATGGTACATAATCATTCCGGAATGTATCACCAAATGATCATCCCCCTAGTGATTGGTTGATAGGTGACAACGTTTTGCGTTCAGTCTATGCTGTGTACGACTTTGGCGACTTCGTTTCATCGGGGACTATGGGCAGCCCTTATGTTCAAATGCTCTCCCTGGTCGATCCTGACCAAGCATCGGTGGAGTTCCACTCTGTCCGGGGCGGAACACCAGAGAATAACATTACCTACAACGCTTCAAGCGGTGATTCCGGATCAACAACCGTCACGTTGTCTACGGATGTAGCAAACACTATTGACAAACTCTCCAAATACCTCCCCGCCATGCTAGCTGTTATGGCGCTTAATGCCCTCGTCTTGGTCATACTTTCCATTGTCGCCCTTGTCTTACTGTGCAGACGTCGCGGGAGGGGTGCGCGAACGCGCAAGACACCCGGAAGACTGAGTCCCATGCCGATGAACATTACCGCTACAAGGTATCCCGATTATGCCAACCCTCAAGAGCCGCACACATATCAACCTGTCTCGATGGCATTGACTGAAGACACACTTTTCGCTCCTCCATCGCCTGCCTTTAAAGGGCAGTCAAGACCTGGAGACCGCCCAAATTCAGTCGCATAGTGAACTGATAACAGCCCTCATACCCCCTCCTACGGCTATATCATGACTGCGCTCTGTTCATCATGCAATCTTCCTGTATTTATCCAAATGTTGTGGGTACCCTCTCGGACAATGGACCTTTTTCTTCAGGCGCTATTTATATTTGCTTTATCCATCACCCCATCCCCGTTATATTTTGTATATATAATGTAGTCACTGTTTATCAGTGTCACGCAACATACCTCCTGACGAAATGCTCTGCATCATGTGCGTGATTTGGTACTACGCGATGCCATCTCGAAGGCTACATAGTTGTCCATGTTAACGAGTGTCCGAATGTTGCCTAACCTTTCCTCCTCGACTCCAGGTGTTGGGCTACCTCTCGTGCTCTTCAGGACCTGTCGTGCCAATGATCTGTACGAGCTCCATGTCTTTTCTTGCTCCTGAGTAAGGCCCCCTGCCTCTTGCAGGCGTTTTGTCGCCTCCATCAAAGTAGACGCAAGTTTAGATCGGTAGAACGCGGTCGTGTGTTCATCACTGAGAAGCGCGTCAACGCGCGCAAAGTCAGCTAGCCACATCGCATGTTGAATATATGTGACGTTGTTGGCGGCAAGGGCGGTGCGCAGAAGGAACGATATGGTTTCTACATCCGTCGGCAGGTTCTTCCCCTTGGACCTCTTCTTCACCGTCGGAGAATGACTTCCACCCGACTCGAATTGACTGGCTTCAACGCCTGTCATGAGTTCATACACGCGGACGGCAGTTGGCCAGTCTGCACTGCGGCAGCATGTCATAAGAGCGAGGTGGTACGATTGCGCTGTTGGCGTCAACTTGGGGAGATGATAAATTATGTCATTCTGTACACTCCATTCCAATGCTCCCAGAGCTTCGCTCGACTCGTTGAGCGATCCGAGAGCGGCAAGTCCAGCATACGCTCTGAGAAGTTTGTGTATGTGGTTAGAGTCGATGAGGTAACGCATCCACACTTTATCCCAATTGATTTTTTCCATAACTTGACGCGTGAAGTGAACGGTGAGTCTATGCTTTTGCATGGCGTTGCAAAGTTGGAGGGTAGCGTCTAACGTCCATGCATTAAGATTGTTTGACAACCTTTTAGGCACATCTTCCCCTGGCTTTGAAAGACCCAATTGATCATGGATGATAGTGAATGCAAAACTTTGATCATTTGGGCTTCCCCGCGTAAGAGCGCGGATGGCTGTTGCGATGAGCCCAGGATCCAAGAAGAAGTCAGGATTCCTCTGCATAACTTTCTCCATCTGCATCCAAACGTGCTTCGCATCAGATGCAGCATCGTTGCGAGTAGAAGTCTCTCCGTCAGTGACCGAACGCTTCTGACGTGCGGATATTGCCTTGAACATCGCAGTGAAGACAAACCTGTCAGGTGCGAGAGGTCCTTCCTGGTCCATGGCGAAGTAAACGTCGAATATTTTATGGTATTCTCCTGCATCGCCGAGAATCTGTATGTATAAAACAAGGGGCTGCAAGGACAACTCCTTCGAGTTGTCAGCCTCGTGAAATTTGACGGATTCGAGGTGTTTGAGGTAGGACTCGTAAAGAGAATGCGCGTTCTGCAATTGTTTGCTGTATTTCGGCCAGTCCTTGATGAGGGAAATACCGCTGAGCATAGTGGAGAAAGTGATACTGTTGGGCGAAAACCCTCTACGCTTCATCTATTGCAGATGGCCATTATTAAGAGTGGTAGCGAATTCGGTGGATAGACCCACTCACGTCAACGAACAAATCGTAGGAGAGCTGGTACCGTTCAGCGCTCAAGCACTCTGAGATCATTGTATTCCACACGGCTATGTTCTGCGCATCCCGAGGGGTCGACTTTAAACGCTCGATAGCACCGTCAAGGTCCCCCTCCCTGCACAAACTCTTGAGCTGAATTGACAAGTCATAAGGTTTGAGTAAACGTTTCTTCTGCACCCCCTCGCCATTTCCTTGACGTTTGTCCAGCTGGGCGCGAAACCGAAAGTTCGACGGTCCGCCTGCCCGAGCTTTTTCTGGATGTCCTTGATGCCTCTCAGACGCACGTCCGAGATGAGAAGAACCCTGCTTTGGCTCTAAACTGGAGTCTATCGTTATCCCAGAAGCTATTGATCGCCACCAGTTGTTCTGCTTCAACTTGAGAATGACATTGCGAGCTGTTCTTCTGCTTTGACTCGAAATCATGCCAGATTAGTACGGTCAATGACAACTTGGAGGTTGGACTTGCAAAGGATGATCAGTGGGAAAGTTTGACCCAAATGGAGATTTTTGGCCCCTGTGCAGCGGTCAACTCGGAGACTGCCTGGGGCCCCCTGATCGAACACGACAAAGTCGCAAGGTCATCGCATCAAACGGCCACGTAGCTTGCACATAATCTGGACGACCGGGTGAACGTTCCGATCAATATCGCTTGCACTCGCACCGCTCGTCTCAGTTCGTCTCCCAGTACAATTCATACATCTCGGTTCGAAACAGCAACCCGGCTCGATCTTACTACACGGCCTTGTTGTTCTCTCTGCTCCATGGAAGTATCCCGACAGCAGAGACGTGGAAGTTTCCTCCAACCATTGGACCCCATTTGCACAATCCGGCTATTTGACTTATTACAGACCCAACCCGATGGTCTTACTGGACGTGCGCTCATCTCATACACTGGATAGGAGAACCTGGCAAGCACGATAATCAGACACGATACGATTGTATACATCTCTGATTGATCATGACCAGCTTTGGCAATACGGGAATACATCCAAGTTGTGACTTAACTCGATAGCGCTCATAACGGCTCTCCTAATAGTCCGAATGCGAACGATTACAAGGGCAGTAAGGGCGGTGAGGGACCATGGATATATTATGATTTCGGCAACAGTCGAACAAGGGATCGTTTGACGCATGTCAGGACAAGACTCAGACGGAGAGCTATGATAACGTGTATTTAATATTCTTGTAAGTTTCATCTTCGAAGCCTCATTTTCATGTCACCTAGGGATACGACGTAATCAGGTTTCGCAGCTCATGCAGGAGTTAAGGAGTTGTTTTGAGGCACAAAGAATCGAATGGATAATATCACAAATGCATGCTTCAAGCAAGAATCTTTTTTCATCATTGCATCAACTGCCTGCCTACTGTATATCACTTCTTATGTAAGTTCAGATTCACGCGCCTGGCCATGAAGGCAAAAGCAAAGAGGCTGAAGAAAGCAGCACTAACGGACAGGACTTTCTTCAAGTGAGCCGAGAGGGGAACCTGATACGAGACCTGAACAAAGTATTAATTCGGTGCCCTCAAGCCCAACATGTAGGATATGCACTCACATAGATATTGTCCGTGTGCTTGTAAGTCAAGTTCTTGTATGTAAAGGTGACGGCGGGGCGCCCCACGGTATCGAGGTAGCTGATGTGTGTTGACATACTGTTAGAAATTTCGGGGAAAGGGGAGACGAATTTGACATTACTGTAGGGCAAATTAGTCAATACCGAAAGACCACGATTTCATTCAACATACGTTGCACCCTCCGGGAGTATAATTTTGACTTCGGCGTCATTAACAACAGTTCCAGGAATGGGAGTCATAACAGGTACGCCAACCATGTATACGCCGTCCTTTGCGTCATAGCTGACTGAATCTTGCAGAGGCGTGTCGAAGCCAATAGTGTAAGAGTAGTTCCAACCCCCGAGAACTGGGTAGCGTGGCCGTAATTGAAGCACACTATACTGCACTGCCTTGCTGCCCTTTGCAACTGACGGTGCCGTGCGCAGATGAGATGTGGAGACATTCCCATTCTGGTCATAGAAGTATGCATTGGTCACACCGGGCGGAAGGTGCAAAGTGAAGTCAGAGAGAATATGCGGTGCTTGCTTGCGTTGAAAATTTTGGCTTTGGTACTCCAAGCGAGAGAAGTGGCCCTTGAGACTGAATTTTGAAATTGAACGTTGTATATGAAATGCGAGAAGCGTCACTTACGTGGGCCCAGCGTTATGGAGGTGAGCCTTGTCCTCAATATTCAAGTTGGAACCCCAGTGGCTGATCTCTGCCGTGCGGTGAAGCGTTTCGACCTCAATAACAGGATAGTCAAAGCTGTAATGAACTGAGACAGATTGTTGATGTTTTGCCACGAAATCTGTGTCCGTTTGAATGTCGTGATAAGGACCATAGGTAATAGTTCCCCCAGATCTGGTGACAGAACCATCCCTCACGAAACTGTCCACGTCATGTGGGGTAGTATAGGAAATGACGTTTGGCGCTATGGACCTGTCATAGCAGAATCAAATCTTCAGACATACAATAGGTAGTTTATGGCACATACTTTATCTTTGTGCGCTGTACGAGGGTAGTGTAAGGACTGATGGTGAAAAGGTCAGTTTCGTACTTGAGCAGCTGAGGCTCGTTCTGAGCGGCCTGTTCAGGGAACGGGCGTGTAGCATGAGTCTGCATAGTCTCCAACACAAGGTTGAGAGTGCCATTCACAGCCAAAGCTTTTGGAAGGGAAATAGATAACAAATACTCCGCACTGCATGACATGAATATCGCGTACTGAATAACACACAACCCGACACACCTGGACTCATCCTCGCTGAGCTTGAGAGGTGTAGTCTGGCCTTGACTTTAGCCTCGAGCCAACTTGTTTTTGCTCGCTCAGCTTTGCTGAGCGCGATTTGATATGTAGTTTGTCCTGGTTCGAGAGCCTTGACTGCATAAGTTGTACTGACATGTACTAGCGAACCACCTAGTTCGATGGTGCGGACGATAGCCGTGTTTTCGAAAGCGGGACCAGCTAATGAGAATGAAGGTGCAAGCGCGCTCACGAGGAACAAAGGAAGTGTCCACCAGCGTCGTGCCATTTGGAGTCGTGGTCTGTTGTAGGAAAGAGCAACGACGTGTCATTACTCTGTTGTGCTATTTTTAGCTATACATGCTGGTATGAAAACTCAAAATAAATGAATTTCGGATTCATCACGATTCGTCGCGCTGGCAAGCCTTGCTAACATTTGAAGAGCTCTCACAGGCTCACACTTGAATAAAGCACGATTTTGTATCGACTGAAAGTATAATTAAGACTAGAAACGACCGCTACCACTGCCAGGTCCGAGCGGGGTTTCTGAGGGGTACATCCTCCCTAACCAACCCTGCAGAGACTATTCTTCTCAAACGCCGCTCGCGTTGCTCCTTCTTCAATTGCTCGAATGTCTTCCCTTCCCTCAGAATCACATGCATGCGTGAATCGGGGTGAACCCTAATACCGAACTTGCCACGTCCCCGAGGCTCAAGTCGTTTTAGTTGCTTGGGTCCTTTGGTCACCCAGGCTTCCGCTATACAAGGATTAGAATATCCACCCTTTGAAACATATGGTCAATGGGACTTACAAACGATGAGTTTGGAAGGATCCATATTTTTGTACGCCGTCGCATGAAGTTTAGCTGTCGCCAACATGCTCTTTATCCGGCTTGTGGCCCGCTTTTCACTAAATTGCATTTGCACGATAGCATGGTCAATTGGCTTTCCAGATATCTGTCGGCCAATCATATTGAGCTTCCTATGTGAAATTTTGAAGTTAGCCGTGGAATATTTATGCTGTGCGATGCGTACAATCAGTGATGTGCGGTAAGTAACATAGAGAGTGGGTCATACTTCAGTAGCCTTCTTCTTGATGACAGTAGGAGCGCTTTCGGCAGATGTTGTCTTAGGTCGGGCCTGCTTCTCGTGGCTCACAGCTGCCTCGAACACACTCTGCTGGCCTTGTTTCTCCTGCTCACCTCTTTTCTTCTCTTCCACTGGATCCGCTTTTCTTGCCTTCGGAGCAAACTTCTCCTGGATCCACTGCAAAGGATTATAGTAACTAGCAGCTCTGCGAATGTGAAGGATAAGAGGTAGAACGCCCTTTCTATTTGGCCAACATACCTCCGTTGACACTGCCATTGAATGCAGGATGAAGCTATGCGGAACTGCACTGGAGTACCTAGACGATTCGCTATATCATGCTTAAGCTTAAAAGCTGCTGCATCTGCAGAAGTATTTACAACATACCGCATCGCACTTGTCTTGCAACAGATTGCATTCTGCAAAGATTCTGGCAGCAGCCAAGGCCCAACAAATTCAGCGCGCACTTTACCTCTGTCACGGTCACGAAAAGTCACATAATGATTGCGCCGACACGTTTGCACAATACAAAACCAGTCCGCAACCCATCACTGCGAGCGGAACGATGCTCACACTCGGAACAATTCTTTACGTTTCGCTCCTTCTAATTAATGCAATGGCAGTCCTCAGTGAGGACCGATTCCTTGCGAAAAGTGAGGACCATCATTACTAATGCTCCATTCGCTGACGCCGTTTTACAGTCGGCTGGTCCTCTGTTCAGAACCCCAACGCCGCTGGCTTTCAGCCACCATATGATCAATCAGGATACGGATATACCCAGCAGCAAGATGCTGGTGTCAAAGTCCGATTAATCAACCTCATTAGTGCCGTGCGGACCCTCATGCGTAGTAAGTGGCGCAATCCTCCAGTCGGAACTGACACACTAATGTTTCTGCACAAAGTACCACTCATAGGACTGAATCTTGTCATAATCGTGTACGAGCTAATTCTTGGTGGCTGAGTGGTATTATGTACGTTCACCGTCGCGGACCATGAGATTAACATGTCTGCTTTCTTTAGTCCGCGCTGTTGAGTCTGTCATACTCTGCGTTGATTTGTCTGATGAAATCTGCCGGTGAATGACCGCCCTGAGAACACGTTGTAAGGTCTTGTATACTGTGCGGCAATGTTGTTTTACCGCATACCTCGCAGTCATACCAAGTGCCATCCCGTATACATACTTGTCGGCCATTGATGATGATCGTGCAGCTTTTCCTATTGCCGGCTTAGCTCCCATGAGATCCTCAAACTTCCTAAGGACGTACTGGATCCCAGCTGCGATGCTATCCCTGGTGCTCTGTTGCAAAAGTTGTATTCCTTCTGTTCCACGGCCGTCTCTTCCTGCGCATTGACCAGCCTTGCCGTTTTCCCAGTTGATTCCCGCTGCGTTGGCGCAGTTGAGGGCAGTTTCTGGCGTGCCGATATTATCACGCCCCTGAAAGTTTTGGCACTGCACAAAGGACCACCATTCAGAAGTAGAGTGATATTTGGCAGCGCACAACTGTTGCACATTTCCGGCACACTCCGCTTGCCCATGCTTGCAAGTTACACCATAAAAGGGCTCCGAGGCGTTTGGGCTATCGAACATGATGAACTACGTATTAAGAAGGCATGATGCTTGGACGTACTTTGCGATGAACGACAATGAAATTTCTACTTTGTCGCCTACTCTTTGTAATACGCGATTGAACACAGATTCGCACAGAATTGCATCTGGGCAGCGAGACATGACTCCTAGAACCACTGGCACTTTCACATCATCGGATATTACTGTTGGAAATTGGTACTGCACCGTCAGTGGCGGTGCTAGGGCCATCGCAATACCGGCTAATACGAGCAATAAGAGTGAGGATAACATAGTACAAGGCATAGATAACGGTAGTTGGCTGGAACTTGTGGTGGCATCATCACCATAATTATATAAGCTGTTCTAAAGTGCTTCCGCTATTGCATCATTACCATGATTATATAAGCAACTCATAGTATTGAGTAACTTAGACTTCTAGCATCGCCTACGGCGATTCTTGGATGTGAACAGCATCCCACCACTTCCGCGCCTCGGAATCCGTTAAAGGAGGCGAAAAATATTGACACCTTGATCGAAACGCTGAATTTGACAAATATAATAGCGTCAAAAACCAATACGTATGAGACAAGTCAACATCCTCACCGTCAAGTGATCGCTGGCGCACGATCTTCTCGATGGCTAATTCATTGTGAACTTGATTTCTCTGCGGATGGGTTTATGAGAAAAGGACTTGCACGCCGAGACCTTCCTTACCTTCACCTCATCCGCAAACATGGCTGCTTGCGTCTTTCTTTGAGCCCTGACATCGCCCTCTTCGCTTGTCAATGACTTTCGCTTCTCCTCCATGGACTGATCGACGACATCGACGCAATAATTTATCATTTCTGTACGCCGTTTCCAGTTTTCTAAGCACAGGACAAGTATATAAGACCTTTTCAGGATGAAACACCGAAGAGGCTTACCGACCAGTTCCTTCCATACGTAGGCGCAAGCTTGGTCCTGAATATTGCCTTTGCCGCTTGTCCCTGCACGATCACGATCACGAAACTGTGCATTTGAGCGATTTAGCCGCATAGTAATCGTATCATCCAGTCTACGATATTCTTTGAGAAGGTCTATGAGAATTGAGCCACTTATTAATTTCAAATTACGACAAGAAACTTAGAATGCACCTTTGAACATGCTGAGGTTGTGACATGTTGATGGGGAGACATGAACCAAGTGCGGTGTCGCCTGAAGAGCTAAACTACCTAACGTTGGTGGTTGTTTTGAAGGCATGTCGTTCACGTGCTGGTAAGCCGAAATCACGGGTTCAAATCGCCCTGTATGGGACGTCGATCAATGATGTCTATCGGAAGATGCCGGCACCATTTATTTTAAGTTTTCAGTGAAAAAGGAAAGTGTGTAATTCAACAGATTAGCGCTCGCCCGCGCGACCGTCGGGGTTGTTCTTTTGATCAAGAATTCACCACATGTCGGCTGACTTTCTGCCTACGTGTCTCGGCGGTGATTATGGCGGCGTTTACCTTCAGAAAGTCTTCAATCCGCTCATAACGCGCTGCAGAAAGTCCCCTGACAGCGCTTATCACCGTCACAAAATTTGGAACTCATTGTCAGTCACTCCTGTCACTAAACACAGCAGAGCGCAGTAGGAAGGTGTTGATCGAGATAAGTGGGCCACGTTCCTTCCCCAATGGCTTCCCGATCATCAAGCGATTTTCTCATTTGAACACATAGAAACAAGCGATAGGCACAATATTATAAAAACTTCCATTGTATATTGACAGCGCTTCCAGGGATGGTTTGCAGCTGCATCAGATATATATATTTATATATAATGGGAATAATAATTCGCAAGAATAATTCAGTTATAATAATAATAATAATTGCTCCAAACATAGGAACCCCCAGTCCTTGGGTCACATCTCATCCACTCTGTGGAGAAAGGAAATGTTACGACCCACGATATGCATATAAGTAGACATGATATATCGAACCGACATCACGGCGATATCTGTCAGCCAATGTCACATTGGCTTACATTAATGCTGACACACATTAACCTTCTCGTCGAAGGGATCAGGCACTAAGGGGCACTGGCTACATTCCATCGTTGCACAGATTCGAAGTCCAAAGTGTCTTGGGGTTGTCCGTTCGTGTGCTTCTTCTTAGACTGTCTTGGAACGTATTGATGCTCGTCGACCATGTGTCTGTGTCTACGTGCTGGATCCTTGAACCACATCCCACAATTATACCGACATGCGTGTGGCGTAGATCCAGTGCTAATGAGGGGATTGAGTTCAGAATTAGGGATCGATAAAGTGCTGCTTACTGTCCGTGCATGTGAGTATCAAGAGAAGTTTTCTGGGGAAAACCTTTGCCGCAGACACCGCATACGAATGGCCTGCAAATGAACGAGATGAGTGAAAGACGCCCGTGAATGATAAAGTCGCTTACTTATAACGCAAATGAGTCGTTTCAACGTGGCGTTTGACTAATTGCTTCTTGGACATGTATTTGCACTGTCCTCCCGACTCTGTCGACCAGGTGCACAGCCATTTCCGTGTCGTGCCGTCCAGAGTAAAACAAGCGTACTTCTCCCACTCCTCTGAATCTGATTTGGGCGGTATTGTTGGGCGGGTAATATGTGACTGATCACTGGAATCACTACCGCATGGACTGTCCTCGTGTTGGCGGTGACGCTCATTACCGCCGCTCAGAATGCTGTGTCTTGCCGAAACATGACGATCAGATTGAGATCTGTGCAATGGTGGGCTACTGATCATTTCAGGAGGAGTATATGTTCGCTGGTAAGGCCTGGAAGAAACAGGTGGCCAGCTATGATCGACTTCAATGTTTACATGTCTGCAAGTCCGTTAAGTGCAATGTTGCAAAGAATGCTAAATGAAGTACCTGAGCGGTTCCATGATCTTCGTGACAGAAGATGCATGATAACTAATGAAAGAAATATGTCTTTAACCGAAGAGATATGAGTAATTAGAAGCCACGTACTGTCCGGCCGGGGACGAACTTCTTCGTTTTTGGGGGAGTAAAGTAGGTGTGGAGATGCTGCGGTCAGATAGCGCCGGAGATCTGCTAAGACGACTACATTTTAATACCAAGTTTCATTCTGTTTCTGATAAAAACGCACGGCATGCCAGGAGAATCGCGTAAGCTGGAGATGGAGCTTGATGATGCCGACCGCGTGGAACTTCGACCAATGTAATCGACATAAAGGGGGCGTGGATAGGGTATCTGAGATTCAGGTTCATAGCGTTCCCAAGCGTACGTCGCCGTCGGTGCATTGAAAACTGACAAGGAGACGGGTCGTTGTTGTCGACTGTGGTGGTAGGTCTCCAAGTCTGTGGAAGTGCGCCTTTTCAAAGCGATTAGTACTTCGCCGAGTGGCGTTAAACGTGCATACCTAAGCTGCCCATCTTGTGCTGGCGAGTGGTCCATGAACTTTGTGAACCGAGAAGGTAACGGACGAACATCTCGGTCATATGTTCCTTCGCGAGAGAGAGGTGGTAAAGTGTACAGGTTACTCCTTACAAGAATGACAATTAAGGGGACGAACAAGTAAATCGGATGAAGAATTACCGTGAAGGCGAAGGTAGTATACACCCTCTTCGTTCCGATCGTCGCTGAGAAGTTGACGGATCGTCATGTGAGTTCAGTTGGCACTCGTCATGGTCGCTAGAACCCCGTTCAACCTCAGGGAGTGAGTGGCGTGGCTGCTCGGAGTGTCTATTTTGGCCACTCATTTCGTGTGTCGGTGAGTCGGAAGCCCTGAAGGAAGGTGAAATGAAGATATGGTGAAGAATGTGGCGTCAGTAATTATACGTAGGAAAGTCGTAAGCGAAGTGAACAAAGCAAAGGCGGCAAAATGTGATAGATCAAAACACTTTGGGCATTGCCGGGGGCTCCAGCGATGATCCAGAGGCAAAAGAATCCAATGCCAACATAGGGAGGGAGGTGTTAGATGTGCCACTTACCATAGGTGTTTCTTGGCTTTGTCAAAGGACTGCTGAGCGTTAGATACGGACGAAAGCGGTGTCATTATTTCCTGAAGACTGAATGGTCTGGGGAGAGAGGGGTGGTTTTAAGACTCGGTTGAAAATGGATGGGTATAAATACGAGGCGATCTGTTCACTCCGGCTGAGGAAGTTGTGTTCATAGAAAAGGCTACGAGATCAAGAACTAATTTTTCCCAGTACCGACTCCCCATTCTGGTCGGAGATCTTGACAGGACTTCTTCCAGCTGTGGGCGAACTGAATGCACACTGGAGATCAATATTCGCGGAAGATACAACAAAGGCATAGCCCGCGGCCGAAAAGGTGTATAAGTTTTGCATTCGCATTTGTGGGAAAGTGTTTTGGGGGGGCCGGTCAGCGCGCACACAGACACGTATCAGAAACCAATCCGTTGTGGGTCCGCTCAAGATCGATTAAACCACGATTAAACGGCCCGCAACCGAAATGGTTTATTACGTACACATCGTCTGTCCTCACCACAAGGGCTCGTCGTGCTGGCGGAACAATGCGCGACAACAACGTGGTTAAGGCAAGGAATCAATGGTTCACTCCTTACATCTTGACATTGTTCATGCCAGGGCAATTTGCTTGCTTGAGATTTCTGTAAGATGCGCGTGAGTGTTGCCAGTACGCGAATATATGTATATCCTTCATGTTTTGCTTGCTAACCCGCCGCAGCAAGGTACATACATAAAACAGTTCTCCAACCTCTTACATTCTACCGACCGAGAAGGCGTGCAAAACGCCTGTATAAATATAGATCTGACTTTGATCGTCATGGAGCACTGCAATTCGTAAGTTATGCTAGAACTTAACCTTCTCCGAGCCGGTAAAGTGACTAACCTCCGGTGGTGCAGGTCATTCGCCGTACAACGTAGATCACTACATAGTTCAACGCTGCGCAATGCGGGAAGCTGACCCGACGACATCCATAATGGAATGCGCATCGTGTCCCTGCACTACGGGGCACTTTTGACCACGAGTCATTTCCGCGCCGCCAGGAAGGCTAGTTAGTACATGAGGCAGACCTGGTGCAGCCATCAATGTTCCTCCAGACTTCCGCAAGGGTTTCATGGGCCTCTCGACCTCCATATGATCATTTGATGATTCGCTGTCCGAGGAAATGTCATCGCTTGACTCGGAGCGTCTGCGCTTTGCGGTAGATGACGTAGGCGTATATTTCCCGGAGGTTGCAGATGCAAATACTTGTCGCAGCGTATCATTTGGCCATAGGTAAGGTTCCTCTTCTACACGAGAAGTTGAGGTACACTTCGTTGGGGAGCTGTTCGGTGTGCTTGGGGCTGAGGGCTGTGTACGGTACCCCTCTAATACATCTACGTTACGCGTGCACATACGCGTCACTATACTTTAGCGACGCGCTGTACCTTGCCACAGTAAAGCTCACTCTTTCTGACTCTCATTGCCGCATTGCGTATGCTCGCAGTCACGTCGGATGGAGTACTGTTGTTTGATGGGTTTATGCAATGCAAGCTCATGCAAGATTTCCGTCACTCACGCATCATTCCTTTGAATTTCCGAACCGATCTTAGAAATGCGCTCATCTTCCGTGAGTAGGCGTTTCGCGGGTGAGGAAATCATGATTTGTACGGTACGCATGCGATGGCAGTTGACAACGGACGCAGACTGCATTGATGGTGAAACAATGAGGCACGTGATGGGCGGCGGCCAGGTTTAGATATCGGGCCGACCCTGAACTAAGTACTTCGACTTCGAAGATTATCGAAATGGTACAGCAACGTAAGTTGCCGAACAAGACTGAAAATTCAAACAAGTCCTTATGTTAAACTTGGTTGTTCAAAGTCAGACCATTGCAGACGACTGGGGATAATTGATTGAGCAACCAACCGCGTACATACATTGATCCGATACCGAGGTCGAGGCTCGTCCTGGCTGGTTGCTTTGTTCGCACTTGCCCCGTATCGCCTTTGAATATTTGAATCATCGATCACATTCCCAGAGCTCGCGTCGCTAGCTATCAGACAAGGTTAGGCGCCAACCGAGCTCATTCTGAAACACCAAATCAAATTCAGTTGAGCGTCACTGAGATGACCCTCACAGGTATCACAAGTTGTTATCACCGGCGGTAATGTTTACTTGGAGCTGCGGTTCATAACGCTTGATTTGAGAATGGAAGCACAGAAGTTGGCCTACTATGTCGTGATCAGTGGGGGGACGTGATTATTACTCGACATACATAGTGAAGTTCGATGCACCTCCATAACACAAACACAGTAAATTGGCCCTAAGATTGCACCCATTACAGTACACGACCTTATCATCAAGGTCCAAGTATCGGGCGCCAGTGCACCACCAGGCACATATGAAATACGTACTACACAGGCCCTAGCCCCCACCACAATAAGCAGACTAGAAAAATTCGAATGTACATAATGCTCACAATTTCATCGAGTGAAGAGCGAAAATCGAATTTTTCCCGAGCGGTGCTAACTTCTAGCTGTCGTATTTTCTTATTCGCTGGAAAAATATGTTTTGTGAATAACTCCCAATTTTGGTAGCGAGAAGCATCGAAAAGTTGATTTCTATATAGAAAGATATTGACATATCTTATATTGGGTCGGCAGCAGCTACTGAAGCTTGAAGGGGTCAGATATTCCCTTTCGAAGTCCGTTGATAGGCTGACCGCAGTATTTTCCACGCGTCCGTCATGCCACTGAGTCACCACCATCAGAATGCAACAGGCGAGGTTTCTGGCTGTGTACTCACTGGCGCTAAACACCACATCCTTTCACATCCTGAGGGATGCAATGTCACATGCCGGCGGATAGATATTAATGGTTGCGTAAGTACACTGATGAAGGTCGTAAGGGGAATGTGCCATTCCCCTTGCGGCCTTGTTTCGCTCGTCCGAGTTGCGATTGCCACTTGTGTTAGAAGAACAAGGGGGATGAGATCATCGCCGACTTCACCAGTATCCACACTGATGAACAGTCATCCTCCGTGGGCTAGTGTGGTATCATAAGCACTAAAGGATGTATAGAAGATCAACACCCGCCTTTGTCTCGGGTTTACACTTTGTGGGCGTTCCGTTCGCACTAGATCTAGACATTGACACGCCGACAGACAATAAGCAGCTAGCAAACAAATCCCCATTGGTGCGGCCTCATGGACACCCTTCTGATGACAAGACGCATGTTCGGAAGAACGTCAATAGCATCCCCGGTCAACACATGGTTGAGCGGTGAACTGTTATACCAAGCCATTAATTCATCAGACGAGTCGGGGACCCAAAGCGTCATTTCCGGCAAAGTCGGAGGCAGTGGTAGATGGGCGTCATCTTACGGTTTGCTCAACTTGGGATGAAAAGGCGTAAAAATAGTCCCGGTTTTGGGCTTCCTGCCAATCACCCGAGAGTCTCCCAGACGGGGAAAGAGCCATGATCTGCAAAAGCTGCTGTCTGAAACCGTTGTGTCTGGAACAATTGATTTTGATATGAACCTGTGCCACTGGGGACCATGATGAAATATCGATGGCGATCTGGCCAAGCATCAAATTGATTGTTACAGTCAAGTCAAGAGCATCATGGTGGCGGCGGCGACCACAGATTTTGGATGCCGATTACCAGGAATATCATAATGGTTCGGTAATCAAATTGAACCTGATCGACGCACTTCAGCTAGGATACTTGATCAGGTGGAGATGTTTCGTGCAGACTCGAATATCCGCATGCTTGAAAGTGATACAAACACACTGTTAGTGCATTGGCAGCACATATCAAGGGCACAACCGTCAAACCACGGTAATATGCACTGGAGTCCTGGAGGACGAGGTATGAGAGTAAGGTACGTAACGATGCTACAGACTAGCTGTTTCGCAGGGACATGTCAGAAGTTGACCCACCTAGGTGACCTCTCCTAGGATGCGATTAAATTACTTGCCCCGCGCGCGTGCGATTGAACGGTGTACTTTTCGACGACGCAGCCTAGCCAATGCTTCATCAGCGATGACACTTCTAGTCATGTGCATTAGAACAAGGTCCCAAGATGCTGCAACACAGGTTAGTGCTAGCTGAATATCAAGGCTTCGATGAATCTTATGAATAGTGAATTCCAGGACTAGTATAATCACCAAAGTGCATCCTACAACCTAGAATTTGGCTCCCCTAGTACGTAGGTTATCGAAGAGCTCACACCCATTCCCAATAAAATCACACTCGTTTGAAAGAGTTGGATTGCAAGCTTCGAGGGTAAGCACATATTACTCGGAGCTGGAGGTGGTTAAAACTTTGACTCATCTACGGATCTAGAGCGTTGGATGCCATTGAGCACAACTTGAGTAGCCGGTGGGATTGTAAGACGTAAATAGACGAATAGTTTCCACTGCTTAGCTGAAGAAGGAGAAAACAGAAATAAGTGAGATAACATAAGCGATGATATTTGCCACTCGACTTGTCCGGCCGTGGTAGTGTACGCAAGGCTAGTCACTTGGCACGAGCCTAGCATACTAAGCCTTGGAATGACTGAACCACGCGAGATTCCAGCACACGAACGGATTCCTAAATAGGAAAATTGAGCCGTGGATGGTCGGGGATGTTGTTGCTCGCAGCCACGGCGAACCAACGCCTTCAGGACCTCTCACAGCTAGTAACTCTGGTCTCCAATTCGCTGTAGTTGCTCACAACGAGCGTCAGCTCGCGATATACGACTTTTCGACACCAATATCTTACACCCGATACGAGCATTATGGCAACCGGTTTTTGTCAATGTTCTGCAATTGCTTGGCTTTTCTTTATGAAATATATCTCGACAGCTCATGCCCAGAAGATATTCACAGTTCCACCATTACAATGGCTCAATATCACCGGTAGCTTACTGGGTGCAACACCAGCCGCCGTCAAATATCCATCCATTGGTTACGATCCATCGTCAAGTAACCTTATCATTTTCGGTGGTGAATCATCTAGTGGTATCCCAACAGACCAAACCTACCTGTATGTGCAATTTTCCTGGATTCAAACATTTCTGTGTTATATATAAAATGTTTCCAGTTTGAACCTTGGCTCACTTGAATGGAGTACTCCTCAGCCTGAGGTGGGTCTACCACAAGGTTCACCCCCAGCCAGGTACATGGCTGTCAGCGGTGAAGACTTCTCCTCCAGTTAGTAAGTATCACACATTCTGCTCATTTTTCTGTCCGTCTTATAATTTGTCAGTCGGCATGCTCACTTGGTGATGGGTGGAAAGGGGATTTCTGGGCAAATTTTGTCCGACGTATGGGTTCGTGTCACTCGCAACATCCAGTCTATCAGGCTTTCTCATCATTATCCAGGAATTTGATTTTATAAACGGATTCTGGTCCGAAGTCACTGTAACGACAAGTGGTCCACCACCACGTTGGGGCGCCTCTGGTGGCCGAGATGATACAGTAGCGCCTAATGCTACCACAACAAGCAACACGTTTTACATGTCTGGTGGCACCGATGGTACAAACATGTTTCCCCTATCGGATGTTTGGGATTTCACCATCTCCGGAACGTTATCATCTAATTTGGCGACTAATAACACATATGGTGCTTGGAGTAACCAACCCGTTGGCAGCAGTGGAGGCTACAGCGTCAATCAGGCTTCCACAGTCGTTCAGACCCAGCTCATCTCTGTGAGCGGCTGTAACACGACCGATAACTCGAATGAATCGTGTGCCGAGGGTAACTCGTATGTCCTGGGAGTAGGATCAAACACGTCAATCACTCCTCCCTCGTGTCCTGTTCCACGATACGGAGGTTCGCTGGCTCCGAACCTGAATCCTTCCTCTTCCAGTTATGGGAACCAGGTGTTCCTTCTACTTGGGACTTTCAACTCCTCATTGTGGGACGACCAAGGTGGGCTGCAGAAGGGCGAGGTTGCAGTTCTGGACATTGGATCAGGCGTTTGGAGCAGAGTCCTCCCGGCCGGTGATCCGGGCCAAGATGGCGTTCAGACATATCCCACACCTCGGGAGGGCGCCGTTGCCCTTTCTTATTCTCAGGCTCTTGTCGGTTCGGATAAAACTGTGGCTTCTGATACCATTGTCTTCGGAGGTCAGGATGAATCCGGTGAATACCTCACGGAAGTTTGGATCTTGAGAGCGTACAATGGATCCATTTCAACCTCAGGCGGTGACTGGGGAGCTCCGCCTGGTAATCTTCAGACAGGCATCAACGCCAATGGTGCTAACGTTACCGTCCAATTCCTGACTCAATGTGCGGTGCAGGTCATGTCTTCTAGTTCTACTACGCCGTCTGGTTCCCCGGCTACAACAAGTGGTTCTCAGTCATACCAGCAGTCGTATAATGTCTCTTTGATGCACAGACTACTGGCACCCCTTTCTCTTGCCATTCTTCTGCCATCCCTCCTTCTTTTACGTCTGGCTCTGCCTCCAGCAAAAACACATCGTCCCACGGATCGTAATCTTGCTCTCTTCTATTTATCAACTATTGTAGCTCTTGCAGCATACGCTGCTGGTGTTGGGGGTCTCGTTTCGGCGTTCACGTCAATGAGTTCCACAGGAAACATAGTGAAACGTGCTACGTCCCGTACAGTTCTACCAACTGGGCATGGAGTCGCAGGACTTGTATTATTCATCGCACTCTATGTGATGATGCCCCTTTTATATCTCTTTCATCTGTGCTGCTCGCCATCGCAGCCACCGAAAGGGGTCAGTCCAGAGGCAATTACTTCTCGCGCCGACTCCACCGACACTGCTGAGAAGCTCGCAGCATACACTACCACGCAGCACTCACAGTATCCCCCTTCCCAACATACTCCTCGCACCCGTTTACATTCCTGGGGTGGTTCAAGCTTCTTGCTGGGCCGCAGGAGTCGGGAAGGAAGAACCTCTACTGACAGCGAGTCTGTGCACTCGTCTGGGCCGCAACGAGCATTTGAGGTCGTCAATCGCCCAGCACGTATTCGTAGATCCAGTGCAAATGGGCTTGCGTATCCGAATGTAGATGCATATCAACGCGTACCTGTTGCACCAAGGAGTTTGGGTGACGTAGACTGGCTTGATCGACGCCGCAGTCTGAACGCAGTGGTGAGCATCGACCTCTTTCTAATTGTTTCTCACAGAAGAAACTCAATGTCATCTCAGAACGAACTCGATCTTGTTTCTGGCCAAGGTCAACGCAACCTCATCAATAGCTCTACTCCCAACACCGCAGAGATGTTGAGCAGCACCCGTGCTCTCATGCCTACACCAACATTTCCCCACGTTACTCACGAGCTGCCTTCGTTGTTTGAGATATGCCTTCGTGTCCTCTTCCATACTCTCGTTTTAGCTCTTTGCATTCTTTCCCTCATCGCGCTGTGGAATTGGGCTCATCTAGCACTCTTTGCAATATTTCTTCTATGGACTTTTATCTTTTATATTTGCCTTTTTACTCTCGCATGGCATGGTCGACCAAGGAGGTCCACACTTACTTACCTCATAGCCCGGTTTCGCGTGGAGCCTCCGCCGACTGTTTCTCCCGGGACCCCGACCTCCCGTCCGTTGTCAATGGTGGGCAACGAACAATATCCCTTCCCCACCGATACTCGCGGCCCATACCTCCATGAACCTCCTTATCGCGCTGCCAGGGCTCATGATGATGTGTCCACAACTATCGGTGGGCCTCGCTCAGTCGAAACAGATTACGATGAGGAGGATGTAGATGAAGAGACCAGACAGCGGCGGATAGAAGAAGAGATGGGTAGACGAGAGGTGTCTATCGTCACAGTCCCCAAGCGCAGGCTATGGATAACGAACCCCTCATGAACTTGTTGATCAACCATTCCATGGCCACTCATTCTATGTGTTATTTGCGTTTCATAGTACTACTTATCGGCACCCTCCTTCCCTATGTCATCGTACCATAACTGCATACTCCTTAATCCATACCACCATTCAAGGATTTGTTCAATGCTCCTCGGTATTTCTCACGTAGATCTATTCACGCGTTTTGATCTCGACTATACCGATGTATTTCTGTATGCAACGGACATTAAAGGACTGACTAGAATTGTAAAAAGTGAGCAAATGTCCAAAGAGTGTTCATAAAAAATCCTGCGATAAAAAGCAAATATAAAACCAAAGAAACATGAACCCAACCCAAACTGCTCAGCTCTCACTCACCCTCCACAGCAACATCACGTCGCCACCTGTCCACACGACCATACTTGCCTGCATCGTGCGCTGGGGGAGGTGAAGGGGGAGCCATTGGTACACCCATCATCATTGAAGGGACAGCCATAGGTGTGAAAATGCCGGATCCCATCATGGCGGGGTTGAAAAACATGTTGTTCTGTATTTGAGCTTGCATCATCATTTGTTGTTGCTGCTGAGCTTGGGCGAACATCTGGTACTGTGTTCGACGTTGTTGCTCAGGATGGAAAGCCAGTGGCTTGTCATCATCTTCTTCACCGCCAATGAAAGGCAACGATGTCTGAGAGGCCAGTGGTAATCTAGAGGCCCTTAGACCAAGCGGCCGCTCGTCCTCATCTTCATCCGCGCGGGATCGGCCATCGAAGTTGACAGATCTGGCCTTGTTGATGACATCCACCAGGGGCTTATCCTCGTCCTCATCCTCGTCATCTGCATGATGCGAAAGCTGGGTGGTCCGTCTGACAATCCTAGCTGCTGCTGCTGTCAGCGGGATGTCTTCTTCCGAATCATCTTCAAAGCCTAATGGCCCCAATTGCGATGCTCGCCTGACAGCACGCTGAGCAGCGGCTGTCAAAGGAAGATCTTCTTCGCTGTCATCGCCATTTAGTTGTGGAGACTGAGGAGATGCGTTGGTATGGGATGAATACCGTAGCCCAACCCCAGTGGTTCGTCTGAGTTCATTTTCTTCGTCTGAAGACTCAGAAACCCAGCGGTCAGCCGCTTTTTCGAGAGCTGCCTTTGGCACAGCATCATCACAATCGCTGTCGGTTTCACTCTCATCAACCTGCGGTGCGCGCTTAAGAATTGGCTTCTGGATGGCAGGCAAAGTGGGAGGGGTCGAGCCTACTCGTGGTCCAGAGGGGAGGTCGGGTGAAGTGGACTCTAGCGGAATGGCGCTACCTTTTCCTTTGAATTTTCCTTTCTTCTTTTTCTTGCTCCGATGTTCCTCTTCCTCCTCTTCTCGCTTCTTCCGCACTTCAGCTTCAGCTTTCTCTTCTGCCTCCATTTTTTTCAACTTGGCCATTTCAAGATCCCACAGCGTATCCACACCAAACACCGAGCGACTTTTAGACAAGAGCTGCTCTGCCCCTGGACCAAGATTCGTGGGAGGTTTTTCTCCATCCATGTCCAGGAGAGGCTTGCTGCCAGAGGAGTTCCGGCGTAAGAGAGACATGCGAGGATTTGGAGTAATCACATTGTCAAGATTCTGTGAAGGGTGACGACCAAGTGTCTGAGGGTCTATGAGAGTGCTTGATCGGCGAATCTGACCCCGGACCATCATCGATGGTCTTTCGTCACCAGTGAAGACACTAAAGTGACTGTCAGGACGGTACTGAAAAAAATTGAGATGCTTACCGAGCTTTCTGCTTTATCTCCGCTTTGCGATGTTCTAGATTATCTATCAAACTCCTTCCATAGAGCTTCCCAGCTGGGCGCTTCACTTCCACTTCAGTGGGAGGAGGAACAGGAGGGAGGGGTATCGAAACGGGCACAGGAGACTCTTCTTCTTCTGGTTCCTCGAACTTCGCTTGTTCACCATCTTTCATCGCTCGAGGAAGATGACGGTCAATATCAGAGTACGCAATATCTCTTTGCCCTCCGACCACAAGTGTGTTGCGAAAAGCGAGTTGAGACAGCGTAAGACTTGCTCGAGGATTAGGAGTGAAAGAATTGGATGCTATGGGTGCTGACGCGGGAGTCATGTAGTTCGTTAAAGAGGTAGACGAACGGTTCGCAGAGCGAGCACCTGGTGGCAAGGGTGGGCCATCTGTAGATGTCTCAAACCCAATTCTAGGTGTAAAGGAGGGAGGGGGAGGAGGGGGAGGAGCCACATTTTGCAATGGGCTTGGCATAACCAGAACCTTTGGCCTAAGTAGCTCAACGGTGGAATAAGGTCGATCCCTGTGCGAGTCTGCTTCGGTGTCATTATCAATGAGGACCCGAGTACCCATTGACCCAACTGACATTGTTCGCGCACGAACTTTGGGATCGAATCGTGACAACCGGGAAGGAGAGGGAGGTCTTACAGCAAAGGGGTTCTCCTCCGCAAGTATATTCTTGGATGCCATGGTACCCATCGTTGCATTAGACGGTGATCTGCCGTGATTGACTTTGGGATCAAACCGGGATGCACGGTCAGGTGAAGGGGGTCGGACAGAAAAGGGACTGCCGTCCGCATCAACATTTGCGCCGCTCAAGAAGTTCTTTGAGCCCATACTAGTGTCGGATTGAGTACGGGTATGTAAGTCAGCACGTGAAGCAGGTCTTTCTCCACCGGGAGAACCATCTCGAATTGAGACAGACGGGAACGGAACAGAATGAAGAGGAGGTACAACAGGCATTGTCTCAATGAGAGCGTGGCTAGATTCACGGCGACGTGGCATTGGACGCTGAGGGGATTGCATCCGTTCCAAGTCAGCCGAAGATCGAGGACGAGCAATGTCTGAACCAGCAGTGTTCTCAGCGTCCAAGAAAGCACCTCCAACGCCAAAGTCATCCATAGTCCCCATACTGATTGGGCGGGACAATCTTCCCCGAGGTCCGTCATCTATAGCGCTCCGGGCATTTCGATACGTCATCACTACCGGATGAGGGTTAGGCAACACCTCTGACTTAGCCTTCGCCTTGCCCTTTGCTTTTGCTTTGTCTTTGATGAATCCGTCGAGGCCCCATGAAGCAAGATCTACCTCGCCAGCTTCCTCGTCTTCGAGCTCCTCGTCATCATCAGCTCCGAAAGGATTCCTCAGTCCGTCGATAGAGCTTCTAGACCTTCGGTGCCCTGGAGTAGAATCGCCTGTTTCACTGGGCACAGATACTCCGAGGTAGTCAGTACTCTTACGAGACTGCCCTCTTCGGAGATGAGCGAAGATAGCGCTGTCATGTGCGGAGACCAGGGGCAAGTTGGGGTTGGTTGGATCATTGTCATACTCTGCAATTGCAAGAGACTTTGTGAAGGGTGTCGGTCAATCAAGTCTCGCACACTTACCAAGTAGCGCTGCAGCTAATTGAAGGCGGGAGAAGGCTGCGGGCGTAGCCATGAAGTATGTACAGACGGAAAACTCGCGTCCAGTCTAGAAATGATTGTGAAGGCCAGCAAATGCTCAGCGTGGACTGTCGTATATATATATGGACGTTCTGGGTGGTGCTGCCGACGGTGTTATAATACCCAAGTACTGTGGTGGGATCAACTTGAGAGGTGGCATAGCCTCCCACGTGGTCATCATTTTTCAATGCTAAACCTCGGGATATCGATAAAAGTCACGGTGTCGTCTCTTTCCTCTCGTCAACGACGTAGCTATGTACAATGGACAAGCTAGCTACACGGGAATCAAATTGTCTGGTTATCGAGGATTGTCCCTCTCAGAGGCGGGGCAACTGTAACAAGCTTGGTTACCATCTTCCCACATCTTCCGGTCTTGACCTCCTTCTCATCCCCCTCGCTCATCGCAATGAGCGAATCAACAAACTTATAAAGCTGAAATTGACCTTACGCCGCTGTGAGATATCAAAACTAGCACCCAAGGCCTCAAGGACTCGGTCAACAAAGGTAATCAAAGGAAAACAAACGCCCCGAGAATAACGACGGAAGCATTTTCAATGCCCTCAGCACCACTGTGCTTGCGCAGCACCAAGAATTGTCTGTTTCGGCAATCGCATATAGAGTGGGCCCACTCCACTGTCCCGATAAGGGGGAAGATCTCCGCCGCATACCTGACATTATCATGCCGGATGACCTACGGGTGGGCGCGGATCAAGGTAGTCGCTGAACTGACGAGCAGCGAGTACAAGCCGGGAAAGCGCACATTTCCCTAGACACCAAGGTGCACATCATCCCGAGGCATCAGCTTTGGAGACGTTTTGCTCTCATGATATCTTTCTGCCGCGACTATCGCGAGCTTCGCGTAACGCGTTCATATATGACCGGTCTGGTATCCCCTACTTTCACATCGAGGAGCACAAAGATGCGTTTGGGTGCATCATCTCGACCGTCGTCTTTGATGCGACGATGAAGATTAGAATGCTTAAGCTTTCAACGCCATCTCGTCCTTCCCGTACTCCTAAGAGATTGCGTACTCGCCGGAAGACTCGAAGTGTCTCATCATCAGAGGATGATGGCGCTCTCGAATCGGACGAGAACTCTTTATCTTACTTCCCCTCTAATCTCTTTTCTAGTCTACTTTAATTCAGAGGAGGCCCAGCCTGACGTCTGAACTGCTCCCGCTGGACCGCTCCCGACCTCGCTTCACGAGGGAGCCTCGCCTACACTTCTCACTGAACATGTAAACGCTCGAACCTGTGAAACAGACCAAGTAGCGCGTATCTTGACAATCAACCACGAACTATGTACTGATCCCCGCGTTACCATCAATATTACCGATACCCCCTACGATACTCCGTTATATCTTATGTACATTATTCGCCTTGGTATACCCAGAAATTATGTCTGTCGTCGTTTCTCACAGCTGTGAAGTACACAATAGGAATTTTCTTGATACTTGACTCAGACTTGAACGTTGTTAAACTATAAAATCACCCACGAGTCGTTTGGTCAGGTGTAAATAGACACTAATTTTATTATTGACCAGCCTGAACGTTGAACTGCTATGAGATCTACTGCAACATTACAGTTCATCGTGAACAACATTTCCATGCTCATCAATTTCCTCCATCTCGAATTGAATCTGGTTGCTGTTCACTTCATCAGGATCGGGTATGTCACTAGGCAGCTCTGGGTCAACAGGAGGAGCTGGTTTCACGGTGTTATCTGTCGGTGCGGTCTCAGAGACACCCAGTGATCGCCTGAGCACTCTATCCACACGAGTCAAAAACCTGCGTGGCGTCATTATGAGACATTGTTCTATCAGTTTTGTCAGCACCTACATGTTGGAGTTGGCAACTTCAAACCCGGAACGAACAAGAGCCCCGTCGATCAAGATGGAAGTAACCTCTTTGAGCTGTGCCTCAGAATCTAGGTCTTTGTCATCGCCATCTGCATTCAATTGCTCGACGTGTTCTAAGAGGCCTTCGATCAACGGCGATCGCGGATTGATTTCCAGAACCTTCTGCTTCTTCATATAGTCTTGCATAGCATCGTTCTGCTGGGCCCCGCGGCTTGTGGCACCTGAAAATGTCTTCTCAGTTTCAACCAGCGCTGCCAAGTCACTAGTTCAACGCACTCATGAGCTTCTGGACATTTGCCGTGAAACCCATGCTGTCTGCGACAATTGCACAAGGACTCGTGACGAGCCTATTAGAGACGATCACTGACGAATATACAACCTCAGGTTAGAGTGTCATATAATCGTAAAATGAATACTCACCTTTCTTGACATTGTCACCAGCCTCAATTTTCAACCACTCAAGAAGGGGAGCGTATTTGTCCGTCAGTTCCGCGATTTCATCCTTCTCCTCTTGGGTGTCTGTGCGGATGAGAATGACGAAAACTCACGTTGATAGGAACTCACCATCTCCGAAGTCCAATCCAGCCTTGGCGACGTCCTGGAATGGGACACCTCTTGTTAATCCATCAGTGAAATATTTTTTCAATTGTAAAGGTCATCAGTGCTTACTTCCAATTTCGGATGCTTTGAAGCATGATTTCGTCCAATGGCTCGTTCAGAAGCAGTACTTCGTACCCGCGGGCGTGCAACTTTTCTACAAACACGCTTTGAGATAGATGGTCGATGGATTTGCCCATGTCAGCGAGATAGAAAATCTGGATTGTGTTTCAAACATGTTGCTCTATTTCTTCTCAACACCACTCACCTGCTTTTGTCCTTGCTTCCTGTTCTCCAAATACTGGGATGGTGTAAGTTTAGATCCATGCTCCCAAATGATAATGATAGCCACCGACCGAGTCAAACGATACGGCTTCCCGTTGGTTTGTGTCAAAGCGTACAAGAGCTGCCAGTTTCTGGCGGTTTTTACTGTCCTCTGACGCGGCCAGTTTCAAGACTTGGCCATAATGCTTTGTGATCTCTGCATATTTTTCCTGGTCTTCTTCAGCAATTTTAGAAAAGAGCTGGATGAGACGGCGTAAAATAATTTGCTTGATCTGCTTGAGGAAAGAGCTGGACTGGAGGGTTTCGCGAGAGACATTCAATGGGAGGTCATCAGCTAGATGTTAGTGATAGAAGTCAACACAAATTCCCTGGGCCCGAACCGAACCGATTTACCGTCAATAATGACCTTCACCCAGCTAGCCCACTTCGGCAAGCTATATTCACCTAGGTCAGAGGTGATGAACACGTGTTTCACCAGCAGTCTGACGTCCTTTGCCGAATTATCGAGTGGCTTGTTGAAAAACTCCTCAGTCCTTGAAAGACATGGGTGAGAAGCACATAATCATCCTCACAACTACTCACAAACGCGAGGGAATGTAAATGAGAGCATGGAAAGACACGCCGGATTCCGAGTCACCATGGAAATGATGCCATGCAAGGGGTTTCTGGAAGTCTTTGAAGGTTGCCTGGTACAGTAGCTCATATTCTTCATCAGTGACTGTCTTCGGATCACTGGCAAGAAGGTGAGCATATCCTTGCGAGAGCAAGAGCAACAACGTACCGCATCCAGAGGGGAGGCTGCGCATTCAAGTGTTCCCAGTGACCAACTATGACCTTCTTCATCTTGGGAGATGCGGATTCCTTCTCTGCATCTTCCTCCACCACGGCTTCATCCTCATCCACGTCAGTAGATTTCTCTTCTTGCTCATTTAGAACAACCTCTTCGTCTACGTCGGGAACTTCTTCCTCGGCCTCATACCAAATGTAAATCGGGAAGGCAGTCGAAAATCCAGAGTGCTGGTTACTGAGATACTTCTCAAAAAGATGCGCAACAAGATAGAGTGAGATACATACACAAGCTTCATGAGGTTAGAGGTCACAAGATAATGGGAAGCGTCACCCTTCAAATAAAGTGTAATCTCAGTTCCATGCCCGAGGGTATTTCCGCGTGGGTCAGGGTATATCTCGAATGAACCCTCATCCGCAGAAGAACTGAAGACATTCTGGATAGGGTTAGGATTCTTGGATGAGGGTGGGGATAAAGATGCAACGGTGACTTTATCTGCTACAAGGAAGCTGTAGAAAGTTAACCATGTGTCCACGGACTCGAAAGTTGCACTGACCTGCTGTAAAAACCAAGTCCGAATGCACCAATAAGATTGCCACTTGCGGTCGAGTCGTCGCCGTCCACTCCCGCAAGAAAGTCAGAAGTTCCAGACTTTGCCAAAGTGCCCTATATTCAAAGTGTTGTTATGTCACACTCGCGCTCAGTAAGACGATGACGCTCATACCAGGTTAGTTGTCAGTTCCGCTGCACTCATGCCAATCCCGGTGTCTGGGCACAACAGTAAGTACTGCGACATACCATGGTGCAAAGTGATTCATACCGGTAATGATGATACGACCACCCTCGCCATTGGGATCTTTCTCCGTTTTGATGGTGAGGTTCAGAGGGGAGACACCATCCCATACACTCTTCTCTGTGAGCGCGATGAGCCGAAGCTTTTCGAGTGCATCATTGGCGTTTGAAATGAGTTCCCGCAAGAACACGTCCCTGAGATAAGTGGGTTCAGCAAAGAGAATGTGTAAAGCTTCAGGGATTGCAATGTCACCTGTTTGAGTAAAGACTGCAGTACGTAGTACATAGTTAATAGCGCTCGACGTCGACTCTAATGTGAGGCTACTGCACCTGTTGACAACTATCTTGCGCAGGCGTGCAACATCGCTCTGTCAAACAAATCATCTGCTAAGCTATATTAATACACTGAAACAGAATCGGAGCCTACCTGGTAGTCATATTTAACCTTATTAGCACCTGCATCTTGCGCAAAAACGCACGACGAGAGGGCTGTAAGTGACAGGATTAGAGGACTCAGCAGACGCATTGTCGGGTGAGTCAACTGGGAACGAGAGTTGGTCTTTGTCTGGTGCTTTGAAG
This sequence comes from Suillus fuscotomentosus, assembly GCF_016647785.1. Classification (NCBI taxonomy): domain Eukaryota; kingdom Fungi; phylum Basidiomycota; class Agaricomycetes; order Boletales; family Suillaceae; genus Suillus; species Suillus fuscotomentosus. The sequence goes on from NW_024539515.1 coordinate 969,150, forward strand.
TCCAACAGCAGTACCGCAGCTATTTATTGAAGTATGAAAGTACTGACGTGTTCGATATCACGTGACTGACTTCGAGTGTCACCTGACGACACGCGTGTTCCTTCTGTGAATCAAATGAAGAACTCGAGGAGATGAGCGCTTGAGCTACTAAGTACATGAATTAACTATGCTACACATGAACAGATAGTTTAGGTGCAGTCAGACCTGCGACATAGTCCTAGCATGAATCAGACAAGGTTGCAAATCCCAAACCCTTCTTTCAACTCACCCTTAACCATCGTTCCCGCTGTGCTGCCACATGCTCGAACATAATGTATCTCTTATCATTCTAACAATTAATTAGTTGTCACATCCATTCCACGAACGACTGGCCATACCTTCAGCACTTTCTCGATGTCCGAAAGGTCCACACTCTTTGCGAGCGCTTTCATGTCGACCTTTTCCACCAAAAGCTTCGCCTTCATCCTCACCTAAATCATCTGCTTTGACCCCTCCCTCGACTCCTTCACCTCCGATTTTTCCCAGTCTTCCCCAGAACTCAACAAAGGAATTCTCCGCAAGCATCTCGTCGAATGCTTTTCTGCATTCGTATGTCCGTTCGCGTTGCCATTTCTCATATTCATGCTGGAGACCACGAGTGTCAAAGGCGAGTTTTGTCACCGGAAGCGATTTTAATATGGATTCAAGCGGAAGAGCAGAGAATGGCGTTGCTAAGGATGGAGCATGGGCTTGGAACAACGAATGTAGACCGGCCAAATGTTTCATCTGCAACTGACTCATATGTGTATGAAAGAGATGCAATTGCTGATTTACAGGGAGAGGGGAGTTATTGAATCGAGGATCGGTTTGTAGTTGGGGACGTATCGATTCCCAGGTAGCCTGCGATTATGATGAGATGTGGATTAGTGACTGCCTCGAAGAAAAAAGTAACCGTACCTGTGGATCTCGCACTGCGTCTGTAAGCAGTGTGCTAAACAAGAAAATGGAAAGAATTTGAGCGACGTGACCTGGACTCTTGAATTATGGAAAGTAAAGGCGGCTCACCGGAATTCTCTTTCACCTTCCTCCAGGTTCAAACCCATCTTGGAGCGCCCTATTTCGGCGTCCATACGACTACGATCAGCTCTCACCTTTTGTTCACGTTCTTTGAGGGCTTGTTCCTTCTTGTCTCTGCGCTTTTGCTCGGCATCTTCTTCTGTATCATGTTTTCCCGTTTCATCTGTAACTTTAGTAGAGGTTGAATGCGAAGATGAAGACCCGTGTGCCTTGAGGAAGGTCTGGAATAGCTCTTCACGCAGAGACGAAGACCCGACAGCACCATATCGTGCGTCATGGGATAATTTTCGTTTCACCTAGAATACAAACTTTCAGCATATCGGATGACGATAAGGCAGATACTTACGTCCTTCCATGATGAATCTGACCTGACCATACCGCTCTCCCGCAGAAGAGTAAAGAAATCCGCCTCCGCCTTCTCGGCGGCTATACGCTTTTCTAGATTGAAAAATGTCAGCCAAACACATCACTCGTGAAGCATAACAAAATTCGTACTCTCTCCAAGCTCTTTGAGATACTCCTTGAATCGTTTCTCTCGCTCTCGGTCATCTCTCCCCCATCCGTAAAATCGCCGGTCTTTCCTCCATGTCCTTCGAAAGTCAGACCAGGATGCTCTCGTGCTTTTCACTTCTTGGCTAAGAAGTCGTTCATACTCTTCCTTAGGATTTGCTTCTGCCTTTTCTTTCTTGACATTTTGTTGCCGTAGTTCCCGCGCACGATCCCGACAGTATTCATCGAATGCATCACGACGCGCTGAAACAGAAGGGAGTAGGACGTAGCGCGGATCTGATATAAACAAGGGTAATGAAGTATCCCAAGGGTGTAAAGGACTGATATCCTTTTCCCTAAGTAAGGTCTGGTTGATGAAGTTAACCAAGGTGTCATCAATCAAGAGGTAGTGACGGACCTTGAACAATGCCTTAGCCTCTTCAATAGAGAGATCGACGCGATCGGGCATGTTGAGCTGAGACCTCTCATTTTCTTGCATCTTCTTGGTTTCTGTGTCTTCTGCTTCCTGTGCAAACTTAGCTTCTTCTTCCAGCCTCTTCTTCTCCTCCTCTGCTTCAGCAGCGAGTTGTGCAGCAGCCTCGCGTTGCCACTCTTCCTCCTCGCTCTCATCGTCATCATCATCCTCCCCTTCCTCGTCCTCGTCCTCCTCTTCGCCTTCAACCTCTTCTTCTACTCGCGCCTTTTTCGAAATCACAACCTCGTCCAAAGGTTGAGGTTCTTCCGCTTTTCGCTTTACAAGGCTCTGCATTTCTGTCTTAATCCGTTTGAGCTCCTGCTCCTCTTCGAACCCCAACTTCTCGACGTCCTTTCCCTTTGTTTCCTGTTGTTGCTTCTGCGCGTCTTCATGTTTCTCGGCACGCTCAAATGCTTCAAGAGCATCTTTTATTTCCCCCGGCACGGTCCACACGCTCTGCTTCTTCGCCTTGTGTGAATAGAATATGTTCCCCTCCGTCGTCGTTACACGAAGCCATTCTGTACCAGGTATCGGGGTTTTGACCGACGGTTTGTCTTTCTTCTTTGGAGGCTGCGGGATGATAGCTTGTGAGATAATAGGGAACGCAGGAAGTGGCCGAACGTAGGTAGACTCTCGTGTCCCGGCGTGGTAGTAGTATGGTTGGCCCGCAGGTCCTGTATGTATGTAGGTTAACAACTAGAGCGCCTAGTGCGTTTTGAGACACATACCAACGTGCTCCGTCCACCCTGGAGGTAATGGAGGGGCGCTAAATGAGTTCATCACAGTTGCTTGCGTTGATAAATGTGTTTGCAGCTGGAGCTTGGTAGCGCTCACGTGCTAACTTTAAGTTACACTGCCACCGGGGCACCCATCGACTTGTATTCAACGTATTTGCTCTTGCTCGATAAATACTACCAAGTCAGTATTGCAGTCGAAACACGACTTCGGCACACAGAAGCATAACATGTGCACACACATCCACATCTTTGGCTATTGAATATTGAATATCGCAGTGCGTCGTAATCTTATTTTTTATCTAGACAATGAATTCACAGTGACCAGTGTCGTGTTTACCAGCCACCTGGTCGATGATATTGCTGCATGGAGACTGGCAGCTGAAGAGAACAGACTCAATCCAGGAGACATCTTCGACGGATACATAGGTTGTATTTTTTGCATCAGAATTAGTTACTTACCAGTTAATTAGGATGATGTATGTGCACTTTTCGAACAAGATCAATCGAGACAGTCTCCGAGTCGAAATGGTACTCGTACAACTGTAGAGATGCCATCATTACCCTGAGCATTCCCAGTACTAGCCGGAATCGACTCAGTTCACCAGGGTCCAGGACAATCTCATAGCTCAGTTCAGCAGTCGCGCCAATGCATCGGCCGACGTCGATGACTCTGGCGACACGTGTCCCACTTCCTAGCACTCAATATCATTTTCCTCCCAGTTCCAGGATCGCGTGCTGCATGAAGCTCCCGATGACGTGTCTACCCTTCCCCATGTCAAATTCACAACGACCGTCAATTCAATCCTGCTATCGGAGCAAAGAAGGAACTACTAGTTAAGGCAAAGCAAATACGTGCAATGGCTAAGTTGATCATCTGGTAACGTGTCGTGGTCCACTTATAGCTTACTCGGTGTCTAGAGAATTTTGCCGTAGTGAATGGGGACAACAACATGAAGGTGGAACCACATCTCATTTGAAGCATACTAAAGGAGGCTCGATCTCACGGAAAGACTACCAGAGTGCCGCACAACGAGCTCGTTGTCAGTTCCTCGAACATAGACACCAGTGCATTCAAAGGAGTCCCAGGGGACGAGGAAGCGGCCCACAACTGCATAACGAGAGGCTCGTTTCTTCACTTCACAGCCCCAAACATCGTCTCTACATTCGTCGTGGCCTCTCATTCTCAGGCTCTTTGTCACTGCTCTCGTTCCATCAGTTCATTCGCTGTATCATGACCAACCTCGTCTCACTCGCTCACTACATTATTCACACCCACTCATCACATTCATGATGCTCTCATCTATTGTCGTCGTACTCGCTTTGCAATGTTCGTAGCCGAAACATGATATACAGTCTCGCACGCCTGGATACTACCAAAACGCATTGTTCTTATACACGGCCTTACCCAGATCATTTTGAGATGTTTGTACACACGTATGTGCATGCATGTAGCGTGTTTTGACTGGGATATTAAGTACTTGCTGCCAGCAACGAGGATGACCAGTTTCGGTAACTGGCATCAGTGCTCGTTCGTCCGTTCTGCGGCCGACAAGAGGCTACCACCATTCAGAGCTCTTGCTTGTCTGTTTGAAGATGCTGATCTAGGACTTCTATGGGTCGCTCGCTCCCGCCGACCTCCAGTTAATGGATCATTGACCTCTCACGCAACATCAATAGCCCAATCAAGGCAATGACGGTGCGGAAGGCATGAGGTCCAACGTGGGGAGAGAGGGGACATTTGCCACCTCAGTGGGTTGAAATATCCTAATTTGCGAGAGGAGAGTCACTCATGGGTCGCCATACCCAGGTCGGTTTGGATTCCTATTTGTTGAGAAGTTTTTCTTACCTCCGAGTTGGTGTCTAATTATAAGTACCAGCACATGAGTCGACAGCGAAATTTCGCATTTGGTCCCTGAGTTTATGTGATGAGAAGAATTACTTACATTTGAAAATACTCTACTCCGAGGGTTAGGCCTTAGCGCTGAGCGGTCAGCCATCCAGGTGAGATTGGAGGCCCGTTAACATCCTGCTCACCTTGACATCTCGCTCACGGCAAACCGAGGGTCAAACTTAAAGATGAGGCTCTCAGGAAACACCTAATAATATGACGTAATAACATTCAAGTTGAGGCAATTTTGCTGATTTTATTTTCTAATACTCCTCAAATTTCAACCGACCAGGGCTACTGATAAAAGTTAGGCCTTTTCACCACTATATAATGTCCCCCCAACTCCCATACATCTCTTCCCACCCATCGTATCTCTTATTTCACACTTATGAATACCGTGATGCCGTCTCAGAGTCAGACGCATGACACCACTGTCCTCGTATCTAATCTTCACTGCAGCAGGTATACATATATAACGGTCTTGATGTTATTCTGCTAATGTTATTATTTTTCGCAGTTGTGTAAGCACAATTAACCAAGTGCTCTTCTCTCTGTCACCCCCTCCAACGAGGGTAGACATATCCATCGTCCACCAGTCAGTGACAGTCTGGCATGCCATTACAATACTCAGACACTCCATACATGCCATCCTCGAAGACGCTGGGTTTGATGTATCCGACCCAGCCTCTGAGCGAAGGCTTTCACGACAAATGAATTTGAGTACCGCGCTTTCTGGAAAACGTCAAAAGCATATACAACAATGTTTGTCGTGTCAGGAGGTAACCGCTACGGCACTCCAGGACATAGTTCCACTGCCCTTGCGGGGTAATGCCGGCGACCTAACTTCCAACAGTGTTTCTCCGACGGATCGCTCTACGATGGTGGGATCAGAGAAGGACCCAGAATTAAGTCCAAGATCCTCGCATAAAGTTAGCGTTGATGACGTGCCCCATCTCGTCACATTGTCCGTAGGTGGCATGACATGCTCCGCATGTCCAAGTACTATTACCGAAATGGTCTCGCAACTCCCTGGGATCTCCGAAGTAGTCGTTAGCCTGCTTAATCATTCCGCCTCGGTGGTTGTTGCTCGAAGGGACCTTGTTGGTTCTGTGACCGAAACGATCGATGACTGTGGTTACGAAGTCGACGTCGTCAAGGTCGAACCACTCATCCCATCAACATCAGAAAGTGCAACGGGTCCTCGGACTTTATCCCTTCGTGTTGATGGAATGTATTGCCAGTGCGTCGATTTGCACTGTTGTCACATCCAGTCTTATTGATATCTGTTAATCAGAAACTGTCCAGCAAAGATTATGACCGCCTTACAAAGGCTCCAGCCAGACGTTGCCATTATCAAATCGTTATCAAACCAATTGGACCCCATAATGCAAGTATCATACAAGCCATCACCTCCGAACTTCACCATCCGCTCTATCATCTCGTCCATCGTGTCTGTGGAGCCGACATCATACTCCGTATCGATTCATTGTCCACCTACGCTCGAAGAGCTCACACGCAGTATGCAGCAGCGCGAGAAACGAGCCTTGCTTCTGCGCCTGTTTTTCACATTTATAATGGCGATACCCACGTTCATCATCGGCGTAGTTTACATGAGTCTCGTTCCAAGTCCCACGAAGCAATACCTGATGGAGCCCATGTGGAAAGGAAATGCGTCCCGGATTGAGTGGGCGCTTTTCTTTCTCGCAACCCCAGTATACTTTTATGGTGCCGATTTGTTTCATCGTCGAAGTATCAAAGAAATCAGGTCTTTATGGAGGAAAGGGAGCACGTCTCCCATTATCAAGCGTTTTACTAGATTTGGGAGTATGAACCTTCTGGTATGCACCGTGTTATCCGCGATGTCATAAGGGGATGACATATTTAAATAGGTTTCTACCGGAGTATCTGTGGCCTACTTTTCGTCGATCGCGCTTCTCATTCTTGCAGCCACACAGCCACCTGCGAGTAGCGGTACAGCACAAGATACCACATATTTCGACGCTGTCGTGTTCTTGACCCTATTTTTACTTCTTGGTGAGTAGGGCCCATGTGTTGCATATCTTGCCTGATATCATATAAATTATCAGGGCGTTACCTCGACGCATATAGTAAAGTGAGGACTGCTGATGCAATCACTGCGCTCAGCTTGCTTCGCCCCTCTGAAGCTCTTCTACTGACCATTAACTCTGCTTCTGCTCCTATTACCCCCGCGATCGTTCCCCGCAATGATCCCGAAAAATGTGACGTGTCATTTGATAACGGTAGCTTTATTGCGTCTCCTGCATTCAGGTTCGAAAGGGTGCCTGTTGACCTGTTGGAGGTTGGCGATGTGGTACGTGTGCAAAATGGTGCCACGCCACCATCAGATGGTACAATCGTGTCTGGTGCGGAGACGTCCTTTGACGAAAGCTCTTTGACGGGCGAGGCTAGACTCGTCAAGAAGAATGCTGGGGACAAGGTTCTTCTTGGAACAATCAACATGTCTAGGGCAGTAGACGTTCGAGTGGACGCTATTGGTGGTGTCACAATGTTAGCTGATTAATTTTGATGGTGCAAATATTGTATTGACCTAGTTCTGTAGGCTGGACCAGATTGTGCAGATTGTCCGTGAGGGCCAGACTCGCAGGGCACCGATTGAGCGTATTGTAGACCACATCACCGGCGTTTTTGTCCCGATCATCACTTTACTGGCGATCGTCACTTGGTTGATATGGCTTGCTTTGGGTGTTAGCGGTGCTATCTCTAGGAGTTACTTGGATACAAGTCAAGGCGGATGGAGTGAGTGTCTTCCAGGCGATTCACTTAACTTTGTACTGACATCAGCTCTGTAGTCATCTGGTCTCTCGAGTTTGCAATCGCAGTATTCGTCGTGGCGTGCCCTTGTGGCATTGGCCTGGCAGCACCTACCGCTCTTCTTGTAGGCTCCGGCATTGCAGCTAAATGTGGAATCTTGGCCCGCGGAGGTGGTGAGGCTTTCCAAGACATGGCGCAACTTGATGTCGTTGTGTTCGATAAGACCGGAACACTCACTGAAGGTGGCGAGCCCCGAGTGTCTGATGCCGAGATCCTGCTCTCGTCGGTGCCTGGAAAGACGCTTCTCGGAATCGTCGCGGAGTTAGAATCTGCATCATCTCACCCGCTCGCAAATGCAATTAGGCAGTATGCGGGGGAGAATGGTGCCGTGTCTGTTGTTGGCAACGCGTTCGATGAAATTGCTGGTAAAGGCGTCAAAGCGGATTTCGAAGAAATGCGACGCAAGGCGATAGTAGGAAACGAAGCCCTGATGCGAGACCACGATGTCTTGCTCTCTCCAGACGTTCTCCAAGTGCTCGATAGATGGAAATCTGAGGCGAAGAGTATCGTCCTCCTCGCTGTCACGGTCGTAGACTTTGACAATAAATTCGTCGTCGCAGCTATATTCGCTGTGTCGGATCCCATCAGGAGGGAAGCTACTGGTGTTATACGTCATTTGCAGGAGCAGGGCATTGGGACATGGATGCTATCAGGGGATAACGAAACGACGGCAAAAGCAGTTGCAAAATCTGTGAGCATTCCTGAAATGAACGTCATTGCTGGAGTTTTACCTCAGCAAAAAGTACGGCCTTGATATTCGAATCCCCGTCACGTAATCTGACCTCTCACGCAGGCTGAAAAGATCGAGTGGCTGCAGCACAATGGCGCCAGACGTCCTTCTTCGCGATGGCAGCGTATGTTGCCCAGATCAACGTCAAATCAACGATGTATCGTCGCAATGGTTGGGGATGGTATCAACGACGCACCCGTGAGTTCTCTCTACAGGGTTTTGTATCTTGTGTTCACTGGTTCAGGCGCTAGCAGTTAGTGACATAGGAATAGCCATCGGATCTGGAAGTGAGTTCTAGTGTTTGTTTAACGGCACACATACTGACATACTTCAGGCGACGTCGCAATATCTAGCGCTTCATTCATTCTTGTATCTTCAAATCTCAAAAGTCTAGTCACTTTGAGCAATCTTTCGACAAAAGTGCTCAATCGCGTTAAAATTAACTTTGTACGCTCTCCAATCCCCCTGCACCCTACTCGTCACTTATATAGTCGGTAGCTGTGGGCAATTATGTATAATGTGATTGCAGTCCCCATCGCTGCTGGTGTGGTATATCCTGCTGGACATGTGCGTCTAGCTCCCGTATGGGCATCATTGGCCATGGCATTATCGTGAGTGGCCTGACCATGGGGTACAGACCATGTATTTATCGGTTGCCCTAGCTCTATATCTGTAGTTTGCTCATCGCTTGCACTTAGATTGTACAGAGAGCCGAAGATACAACTTTGAAAAGTTCAAATTCTTTCGGCGACGTTGTAGTCAATTTGTTCATATCATTTATGTCATCGCTGTACTCCTAGCATATTTTATAAATGCACTCTCTTACGCCCATGATCACAATCTCTGCGTTGCAAGAACCTCCCTATCCTTCTTCAAACGATAAAATTCTGAAAATGAAAGTCGTATGCCAAGGAACCGGCAATCCAAATCTGGATGCGACTGCAAAGCCTGCACGATAGTTTGCATGCGCTCGCTGAATGCAGTGCTATATTCCTTGAGGAGTTTGCGAATCTGAGAAAGCGACTGGGTGTGAGCGAGCGAGGTGGGTGCAGTGTACACCCCGCGGGCGGCATCCCGCGCTTGGTCTAACCGAGCTGACTCGGCTAGGGTGTAATTATAGAAATTATCCTGTGGTAATTTTTGTTAGGAAGGAAACACGTGAGTAAGAGAGGACGAAGAAATGCTTACAATTGCCTCGCGAAACTGAAGGATCGTCGAAAATACCTCCCGAATTTGAGTCAACAAGCTCTCCTGGCATGACGGTAAGCTCGCGACAAACTTACTTGCAAGCCCAACTTACCTCTCTCCCTGCCTTGGAGCTGATCAGCAATACCTTCTTGACCATACAATCAAGATACGATTGATGAGCGTCGATCATAGCGTCGAGATCACCCTCTCGTCTCGCAAAGAATTCCATAAGAGCCTTCCACGAGCACTCGATGACCTCGAGCTGTGTGTACGCTTGCATCTGACGAATAAAATGTATCATTTCTGAAGTCGTGATCCGGATCTGGTGCCAGTCATACTCCAGTTCTATATTGCTCGTCAGCGCCGCAGCTACAGTCTATGACAGGAAGAAAACATCGCAGCATAATCAACTCACCTTCCAACCGCCCTCTAACTCGTCCAGCACCCGCAACCCTCATCCAGCCACTGCTCAACGCGCCTTCAACGCGCTTCATCGCCCACAGATGTGCAAAGACCCGCTTGTACTTCTCCAGAGACCCGGGGTCTAGGAGGGTATCGAGCGGCGCGTCGACCTTGTATTCGAGCGTGAAGACGTCCCACCCGAGCTCGCCGTGCGTGTATTCCAGCATGCGAGCGTCGAGGCGGCGGAGAACATCCGGTGGGTCGTTTTGTGCGCTTGAAGTACGGATGGCTGTCTCGAGTGTTGCTGTGAGGTTGTGTCGGTATAGGGTGTTGGCAGGTCGGGCGAGAGAGGGCCTGTGCGCCCGTTAGCATGAGTGAAATGATAGCATGAATTACGTACCCAAGCGATTCCATGAGTTGCTCAGCAAAGTCACCGTAGCCAAGGAGGAGGTAGTGCTTGAGCGCGGAGAGGTGATCAAGGAGGCGGAATTTCTCAGTGAAGACTTCAAACAAGCGAGCAGAGGCGGTGTTGTATGCACTGTCGATGCTGCGTTCTAGTCCTGCGATATCGCTGTACTTGAGAACTATGGGAAAACATAAGTATCAACATAAAAGTGAGTGGAAGTACAGAACTCACTTCCGCCCGTATTGCTCATCTTCTCTCTCGTTGCTACCCAATCTGAATCGTGACAACTGTATCTGATAAAATTCAAGCTCTTGCCCGTCGAAAAGATCTTTCTTCCAAAGTTTTCGCCCACAAACATTGGGAGCATCTCTTTTCTAAAGCGATACTTCGCCTCCCATACGCGGAGACCGCCTCCACCGTCGCCTCTGTCTGCGCTAACGGAATCCTCACCGAATGCGTCGATGCCCCCTGCAAGACTTGAGGGATGGAGTCCTTGAAGATGCGCAAGTGATGGGTCGACTGAAACGAAGAATTCAGAGTGGGGATCATAGAGCTCGCCGGAGAAGAGCCATTTGTGCAGTGTATTGAAGAAGGGAGTGGATACCTGAAATTGAATTAGCATGAAGCAGTCGGCTAACTAACACAAATAAAGATGTTGCACCTCTTCCAAAAGTTGGTCAGTAAATTTTCTGACGAATGGGTCTCCGTTGTCGGTGTATGAATGAATGAGGTTAACGAGTGCCCCACCCTGTGCGTCATGTGCACCCTCAACACAGACGCTCATCATGCGCATGCGGAGACGCCACTCTGTTATCCAGACATCGAGACGTTTTAGGGTGAGGCCGGTCTCCTCTCCTATAGGATCCGATTGTGCGCCTGGAGCTGAGTTGGATGTGTTGCCCATCTGAGACTCTAGAACGGCGATGAGTCGGTAGTATTCGGTAAGCAGCGTCTGGAGGTGATGGCAAAGGCTTTGCTCGATCATACCGACGGATGGCCGATCTTGTGTGTTGACGAACGCGGCTATGCGCGCGTAGAGATGACCTACCTCGGAAAGGCGATGAACGAGGGATTTAGTTGAAGGAGGGATGATATATTTCTGTGAGTAAGATGAGCACGATATGACATTCATTTAAAATTGCTTACAGAATCTTCGACAAAAACGAGTTTGGGCTGGGCGCCATTGTCTGAGAGCGACAAGTGTACATATTTTCCAGAAATTCCCTGTAAGAGATATAACGTGTCGCGAAGAAGTAAGTGTTCGGGGAGATGGCGTCGTCCTTCATTAGCACTTGAGCGTTCTGTCCCACAGAGGGTGTCAAAGGAATGCATACCAGTACGGGCGCGATATTCACGCAATATCTCTGCTTTCGAATTGCCTTTTGGCTGTGGTGAGCGCGGAAGATGAGTAGGACTAGTGGTACGAATTGTGGATGGACGAAGCGGGGCCTGGAGAGACGCGAGGAAGGGGCTTGAGGTTGGCTGGCGTGAGGAGGATGCGAGAGAATAGAGAAAGAGGAGGGACTCGTGTTTGCGAGAGAGAATAGGCTACGCAGAGATAAGACGCGCGACCAACACGATCGGTACACTCACTTGGTCTAGTAATCGCGAGAGGAGATTAGTGAACTTGAGCGATGCATTGCTCGGAGATTCAGATTGTAACACTGCAAAAGAATACGGTCACAATTAGGAATACGCGATCTTTGGGTGATGCATACAATGCCTTTTTATCTGTGCCGCTAAATGACCAGTGTCATTCTCGTGTGCGGTGCCAATATTACTAGAGAACAGGTAAGTAACATTTGCCACAAGCTGGACTAGGGCGTTGTTACCTTGCGAGGATATCCTTGCAATGTGCTATTAGTTCTTCTTTGAGACGTGTATTAGACTGAGTCTGGGGGACAAAGGACGTGACAAGGCTCTCGATTGACGCGCTCACATCGCGCATCGCGGTATACAGTTTTAGATCACGCGGGTATGTTAGAAGTACATGTCCAATTGCTTACAAAGCGAGCAACCTGGATTCAACTTGAACTTTGACGGTCATGTCCCTTCAATACCTTGGTAACCTTGCAGAAGTCGGGTTTCTCTCATCATTGCGTTCGAGCAGTGTGATTGTTAAGCGATGTATGATCACGGGCAGTAGGCACTCCTGACAATCACACATTTCCAAATGCTCAAGGCTTAGCTTAACCTCAACCAGGGACATACGCAGAAAGTAGCCTCTACGGTACCATGATGTTCTGGTAAAGAATTTTTTGAGGATCCTGCATGCGGACTCGGATTTGCCCTCTGTGTTTTCCTTATTGTGTTGCAGTATACTCCTGCAATTCCTGCACTCTCGCTCTGGTCGCCAGCCGTGTCCTTCTTAAAAGTGCGCGACAAGATTCCTCTACACCCGGTGAGGTCCTCTTCATGCGGGTCGAGAAATCTGAGTTCCAATTTTTCTTCATCCATTGGCGCGTGCTGGCCTCATCACAAACCATACCGTGTGGATTCATTTTGGTGTAGACCAATCGGTCCATTGAATACGCTGATCACGGAGGCCGAACAATTGAAGATCTGGATCGTTGACATGCATGCCAGTCTTATCTTTGATAAATCAGCAGTGATATGCAAAGTTGACCTTAACTGCCACGATGCAGACGCCGATCAAGCAGCGGCCAGTTGAACGGCCTGCATTGGATTGACGTATCGAGGGCTATGCAGAAATCGAGGGTGTAAATGGAGCAGAGAGGCCAGCACGAGACTTCTAGTGAGTTCCATTATATCACTCGGGTGCTGGTCTGTGTTGGTAATGGTCGATAAAGCGAAGGTTATGAAGGTCCTAGGGGTCGGACTGCGAGCGAATGCACTGATCATCTCCGAAGATAAAATGATGGTTTGGTTAGTGTCTTACATAACAACCTATCTCGTGTCTGAGTGTACGTATGTAGGAAACTTGTCAATATTAGCCTTCAGGCTACGAGGGATACAACCTTCAAAGAACTTCAAGTCGATGCTGATTGCCTGGGCTTCATATTTGGTCCTGAGGTGCCAACAATGCAGCAAAGCAACTGAGGTTGACAAACAAGACGAAACTGCGGACTTAGTTGGAAGAAATTTTGACTCGTTCGAAGCGCTACGAGATGACACGCGCTGACTGGCGCCGATCATGAAGCGTAATATGGGGCGACTCGAACGATCGTTTGTAAGTAGACGTCCCAAAGTCCTCGGGTGAGATCTTACCCGTCGGTAACGTGACCAGCGGCCTCCAGGAATAAAGCGTAATAGCAATACCTGCCTGGTCAGGATGTCATCTGCTATTTTTAAGGAGTTTGTCCCCTGAATCGTCTTCGGTCGTCTTCCCTGCTTACCAGTGCAACGCTTGTACATGTCGGACTCTCCTCTGGGAACCGTCTCCTCTGCTCGTGCACCACACCGAGATGGCACGAATTATCTTCATCCTCAACTCACATGTAGCGAAGGCGGGGCTGCCGAAGCCTTGGATAAGTCGAATGATGAGGTGCATGAATGGGAACACGACCCAGCGAACCCCAGGAATTGGCCTCTCGCAAAGAAATGGATAACCACTACAGTCGTCAGTTCTTCTATCAGCGAATTCAGTTCACTAGGGCTCATGTCAGTGTCGTGTCAGGTCTCGCTGTACACGCTTGTCACACCATTAGCAAGCGCTATCATGGCACCTGGTTTGCCTGACTTGGCCATGAAATTTGGCATAACCAATCCAACAATCTTAGCGTTGACTCTGAGTATCTTCGTTCTATCGTATGCCATTGGTCTATTATTCGCGGCACCCTTATCGGAAGTATACGGTCGTGTGTGGGTGCGTGGTGCTCTTCCTACATCTGATCGAAGAGACCATTTGCCTGAATGAGTTCAAGGTGCTCCACCTAGGAAACCTCTTCTTTCTCGCGTTCAATCTCGGCTGCGCTTTGTCAGCCAATACCATGTCCTTGCTCGTGTTCCGGTTTCTAGGTACGTATGGAGCTGTCGGAGCTGCAACTTTTGCTAACTTTCTACGAAGCTGGATTGGCGGGGAGTGCGCCTATAGCATGTGGCTCAGGTGTTATCAGCGATCTCTTTTTGGAACACGAGCGCGCCTCAGCTATGGCACTATACAGCATTGGACCTATGCTTGGCGAGTCTTTCCTTGTTTTACGGTGTATGACATTGACTGAAGTTCACTCATAGGCCCCGCTATCGGTCCTGTTATAGGGGGTTTCATCGCAGAGTCAGTTGGTGTACAGTATGTTTTCTATGTCATCGCTGCGATCTCTGGTGTTGCCGCAATACTTGGCATCCCTCTCATGAGAGAAACATATGTACCAGTCATCAGGTTTCGTCTGAACGCCATGGTGCTAGATCGCGAAAAGACGTCTGTAGGGCATCCTGTCCTGGCCGCACATCATATGGACAAGTGGGTTTACTTATGGGTTAATCTCAAGCGACCGGTCATTCTACTGACCAGGAGTTTCATATGCTTCATCTTGAGTTTGTATATGGCTTTGTAAGTCTAATTTGATGTCGCGCAGCTCACTGACTCATGTCATCTATTTAGGATGTACGGTCAGTACTACATTAAGTTATATCGGATACGGACTGAGATCGTACGTTAGGTATCTACTTCTTGTTATTTACTACTTTCCCCGGTAAGATCATACCTGGTCAGCATTCAGGCACCATTATTAACAATTTTTACATAGACCTCTTTGCAAACGTGTACCACTTCAGCATTGGAATCGGAGGTCTGACATATATTGGAGTTGGTTTTGGATTCGTAATTGCTACCGTGTTTGGCGCCAAACTTTCCGACAAGATCTACATATACGTATGTCTTCCTTCTACCTCGAACGTGTCAGCTCAATTGCTAGCTTCTATATTTAGCTTACTGCAAAAAATGGAGGGAGGGGTCGACCAGAGATGCGTGTGCCTGCTCTGATATTCGGGTCGTTTTTTGTCCCAGTGGGACTGCTGTGAGATGGACCCCTTTGTTCCTGCTCCCAGTCTGACATGTATTAGTTGGTATGGCTGGTCTGCCCAAGCCAAGGCCCACTTTATGATGCCCATCATTGGCACCTCTATCTTTGGATTCGGAATATTGACATGTTTGTGGGTGTGCCTCCGAGGTTTGGCACTGTTCACGTTTGACCCTCTTGAAAGCCTCCCTATTCAACTATATCTCGTGGATACATTTACATACGCTGCAAGCGCTACTGCAGCCGCTTCTGTCAGTTTTCCCTACCCTTGACGTCGTTTGCGTTCACTGAATACGTCACATCAGGCCTTCCGTTCACTCCTCGGGTTCGCATTCCCTTTATTTGGACAACAGATGTTTGCGACGCTCGGTTATGGCGGAGGCAATACGCTGCTTGCAGGTTTTGCCATCATCATTGGTATACCCTTCCCCGTGTGGATATATTTCGCCGGCGAAGGTATCCGAACGAAGAGTTCCTTGGCTCGTTGATTTGTTTGTCCTTTCAACCAAAGTATTTTCATGATCATGGGAGTATGATGATTACGCCAAAAGCCTGTAGAGATACGGAAAGGTAGTATTTGTGTAGATTATGGGGGCTCTAGTAAGCCAGCGTCACGGTGCTCACACCGAGCCATGAAAGATAAATATTCAGGAGGCATGGATTAGCTGGCCTCATCATAAGCCGCGGCGCAGTCGTGTCTAGTACAAAGAATTTAAGAAACAGCTTTAAGCGCTCATTACATCAGCTATCCTTTTAGGTCTGACTTCATGTTGTTCCCGGTATACGTACAAATAGTACTAGTAGGCTGGAGCGGCGTGTTGTGCTGACGACTTTGACACGACATGGAAAAACCAAATGCGCTAATACCATCGACCACTGATGCTCCGTCGTCGCCGTCCAAGCAACGAGATGCTTTCGCGTACCAGACGCGTCTGCTCCAGCGCACTGCTTCTCGTTCATCAACAAACTCTCGAAATTCTTCCATCTCATCGCGTCCAACATCCCTCGTGAGCCCAAATACAACTGGTTCTAGTCCGCCTGTGGTTTCTGCTACCAGACGATGGACACCTTCACATCGACCGGGTGCCAGTGTTGACACTGTACGCGACAAGTGGGAGGAGCGCGCACGTGCAGAGGCAGTACTCGACGAACGCAGGTCTGCCAGTTCAACAAAGCAAATCGAAACTACACCCAGTCGTTCTAGCCTGGGTCGTAGTGACAGTATCTCCTCGTTCACAGATTCCAGTTTGCAGCGCACTTCAACTTATCTCAAACGGCATACTTTCTCCGCATCCCTTCCACCACACATAGTAGCAACTCCCTTGTCCCCGAATACTACTGGAATATCTGTCGTGAACCCTGACTCGTCTGTCAACACACTTTCGACCCCGACCCCTCATCGTATATGCCTCCCAACTACATCATCTCTTCATTCTTCATCATTATCTGACATCAAGGAACTTGCTGATCATGATATACCTGCATACATATCCCTTGATTCCCCCTCCCCACCCACGCGGAGACCAAGTACAATAGACAGCAACACCCCGGATTCTGCTCCCCATGATCTAGTATCACGGATACCCGACCCATTCACATCGACGGTGATCAACACTCCGTCCAGTCTTTCAAAGCCTTTGTTCACACCTGCAACACCTACAACTATCCCCCGCCGTCCCATGTCACTTTATGGTTCACAGTCTTCATCTTTTCCCTTCCCGGAAAAGGAAACCTTGCACGGTCGCATCTCTGCAAGCCAGGATCTTACCGACCATACCTTGCGACTTCCAAGTCGTGTTTCGCGAGTGTCCGACAATAACCCTTCGGACCTCACATCTAAGTTGAACGACCTTCCCTCCAGGATATCTGCATATACATCCCGATTGGATTCTCGTTCTTCTGATTTTACGTCTCGTTCCGCTGAGAATGTCTCACCAGCTGTCCTGCCAATCGTGGACCGCACTTCCCGTGCCCCTGACATTACAACTCGGGTTGCGGAATACACTTCGCGTTTCAACCTCTCTGAACGCCCGTCCCCATCTCCTACGCATACCCCCACGTCCTCGTTCGCATCCACTCAGAATTCCTTCGCATCCACATCTTCTTCAACCCCTCCACATACGCCCAGTTCTTCCACCACATCCATTCCATCAACCTCCTCTTCTGTAATGTCACCGGCCCCTTACCGCTCCTCATACATGTCAAAGAAGTCATCAACATATAGGCAAATTGCTGGACACAAACTAGGACGCCATCTGCCCCGCATCGCGAGCGGGGATGCCGATGAAGACTGGGTTGATGAGCAGAAGCCCAATCCCCCATTACAACCTGAGCATACTCTCGTTCATGTGGATGATTCACAGATGGTGTTGCGACGATCACGTCGTAATTCCAGGTATGAACCTCCAGCGTCACCTATTACAGAAGAACTTGTAGCAGGGATGTCAAATACCTCCGATGTTACTGGAATTCCGGGGCGATTGCGTCTTTCGCGGGATCAAACGCCAGCGAGTCCGACTGCACCGACAACCTTCCCTTCCTCTCGCTTGACGAGAGGCCTATGGGCCGATGTACAGAGACATTTACTGCAAGCGTATGAATACCTGTGCCATGTAGGAGAGGCGCAGCAGTGGATCGAGGGTTGCCTTGGGGAAGAGCTAGGCTTTGGAGTGGTGGAGATGGAGGAAGGAATGAGGAATGGTGTTGTGCTTGCACGGCTTGTCAGGGTTTTCAAGGGAGAAGGAGGGTTCAGAATTTACGAGGTGCGCTGGCATTCCAAGATCGTGTGATCGAGGTTGAACTCCGATTGTTTACAGGCCCGAAAGTTAAATTTCCGCCACTCGGATAATATCAACCATTTCTTTGTTTTTGTTAGAGAAGTAGGATTGCCCGAGGTATGTCGCCACGCCTCCAGCATCAGATATGACGAGTAACAATTTGCATAAGGGATTCATATTCGAATTGACCGATCTATATGAGAAGAAAAACTTTCCCAAGGTCATTTACTGCATACACGCACTTAGGTGAGCACCTCCCGATCGGCAAACGCTTGAATTTGCTAATACCTCGTAGTCACCTCCTCGCCCGCCGTGGTCTCGCCGAATGTATCGGAGATCTTCTCGGCCAACTTCAATTCTCCGATGACCAGCTGCAGAAGACGCAGAAGGGTCTCACTGACGCAGGTATTCCGATGCCCAACTTCGGCAATGTTGGCAGGGAACTAGCAAAAGAAATAAACGAGGAACCTGATCCACCACCCCCTGAACCAGAGGAAAGCGAGGAGGAACGTGCGTCCTACTTTGTTTACTTTCCCGATATCTATCAATAGGATGAATTTTGTTCATAGTGCGCGATCGTCTGCTCTTGGAGAATGAGGACTCGATACGTTCGGTTCAATGCATAGCCCGTGGCTTTCTGGTCCGCAAGGCACAGGCGACACAACGCGTCCGTTTGCGTCTAACCGAACGATACGTTCCTCGTCTGCAAGCACATCTCCGTGGTGCTCTCGCCCGACGCACCATTTCTGTCTCCCGTCAGCAGACGCGCGACATGACGCCCTGGGCTATTCATTTGCAGGCTGCTGTCCGCGGCGTACTTGTCCGTCGGCGCTGGAGAGCATACATCGCTCGCATCAAAGCAGTCTCTCAATACTTAGTCAAGACACAGGCCCAGATTCGTGGCGTCCTCGTACGTCGGCGATTCGAGAAGCTGAAAGCAGCCCTAAGGAGCGCCCGTGCAATCGTGGTGAAGATGCAATCAACTGCACGTGCCAAAATCGTGCAGCGGAACCACAGCGAAGTGGCGAAAACGTTTGCGCGTGCGGAGGTAGTATTGTCTGTGGTGAATGTCCAAGCTGTTGCGCGCGGCTTCCTCCTCCGACGGATGCTTTCGAGAAAGCTTAGACAACTGGATGCAGAGGAGGAGACTATCGTGGATTTGCAGGCACAGTGCCGCGGTGTTCTTGTGCGAAGACGCATACGGACGCAACTCGCCAAGCTGGATGATGTGTCTGCAACTGTTGTGCGCATACAGGCAGCTGTGCGGACTTATCTTGCACGCAAACGCCTTCTTCAGCTCATCCGAGGTTTGCGGCGCGCGACTCCCATGCTTATCGGTCTGCAAGCGCGTGCACGTGCGAGCCTGGCTAGACAGCAGCACCGTAATGTCGCAAAGGCCCTCTGCGAGGTGAAGGTCGTAGCGAGTATTGGAGGGTTCCAGGCTCTTGCACGAGCTGCGATCATGCGCAACCGCCACCGTGAACAGCAGAAAGAACTAGAGTTTGTTGCTCCAGATGTGAACGGATTTCAGGTAGTGGCGCGGGGGTACCTCGTCAGGAGGGACTACCATGCGTGGCGAGACTATTTGCGGCGGAGTCAACCTGCAGCGACGATGTTGCAGGCTTTGTTCCGTGGAGTGCTCCAGCGGAAGAAATTCCGTGCGAAGATTCAGTATTATCGCACAAATCTTGATAAGGTTGTCAAGATTCAGTCGCTCTTTAGGGCAAAGGAGACTAGGGAGCAGTACAGGCAACTCACGCTGGGCAAGAACGTCACCGTCGGAACGATCAAGAACTTCGTGCATTTGTTGGACGATTCGGAGTCGGACTTTCAAGATGAGATCAAGGTGGAGCGGCTGAGAAAGCGCGTGGTAGAAGGCATTCGTGAAAACCAGGCTTTAGAGAACGATGTCAGTGATCTCGACGTGAAGATTGCGCTTGTTGTACAGAATGTGAAATCCTTCGAGGAGCTTATCAAGGCGCGGAAAAAGTACGGTGCAGACAGCGCTGCTGCTCACGCCACTAGGGCGTCCATCCTTGCTGCGCATGGCGACCCCTTTGCTGGACCGAATACTCTTGATCATGCAGCGAAGAAGAAGCTTGAACTGTACCAACAGCTATTCTATCTCTTGCAGACGAGAGCAGAGTATCTAGGTGGACTCTTCGTTCAGCTTTCTGACGAGACAGCGGAGAAGCACAGGCGGTTGGCAGAGCGGGTCGTGCTCACGTTGTTTGGGTATGGTCAGGACCGAAGGGAGGATTATCTCTTCTTGAAGTTATTCCAGGTGCGCCTCCCGCAGTTTGTGACGTCTGGTTATTATTGATACTGCTTTTAGCTTTCGATCCGTGAGGAAATCCTGGCCGCGCCGTCGATTTCGGATGTCGTACGTGGACATCCGATGTATATTAACATAGCGGTGCAGTACGTCCGCCCACGACAGGTCACGTATATCCGTGAAACGCTGCAGGGGATCATCCGTGAGCTCCTGGAGGCTGTCGATCTTGACCTAGAACCTGACCCTACTGTGGTAAGTATTCTTGTGCTTCTTGTATGACGACGTTTCACCTTGTCTAGATCCACCGATCGCGCATAAATGTGGAGGAAATGCGATCTGGAATTGCAAGCACGAAGCCCAAAGATGTTCCATTCTACGAGGCTTTGAAAGATCCTGATACCAGGGCCGAGTACATCAGACGCACGTGTTTATTTCTTGAAGTGTTGGAGCTTATTTTGATATATCTACAGATCTCCAGAAACTTCAGTGGTGGACTGAAGCCTTTGCCGTATCCATATTTGAGTCGACCCGCAGGATGCCCTACAGCGTGCGATTCATGGCGCGCGAAACGTTTCTTCAGTTGAAGGAGAAGTTCCCTGGAGCGCCTGATGAAGTGTATGCAGCCTGCATTGGCAGGCTGGTATATTACCGGTACTTAAACCCCGCCATCTTGTGTGTTTCATCTTCGGTCTCTTGTGACAGGCGCTCATCACCCAGATTTGCAGATCGCCTGAAAACTTTGATATGGTCGCATCGGTAGATATTGCAACCAGGAAGAATCTCGCGCAGATCTCCAAGGTCTTGACGCAGGTTGCGTCAGGCTCTGAGTTCAATGATGATCAGCCTAATTATGTGCCCATTAACGAGTGTGTGCGCACGTTGATCACGCAGATGACCAATTGGCTAGTGCGAAGTGAGTTGTTTTTTTATATTGTATTGAGCATGTCTGGTATTCATCTCTATTGATAAACAGCAGTCGCGGATGTCCCCGATGCTGAAAGTCACTACCATGCCCACGAGTTCTTGGATGCTACAGTACAACCAAAGCCTATTTACATCTCTCCGAACGAGGTGTACGGTATGCATGTCTTGCTCTCGCAATATCAAGAGAAATTGGTGGGTGCATTCAATCAGGAGGAATTCTTTGAGACTGAAAAATATATTGCAAGTCTCCTGATCGACACGATGCTTTGCGTGTTATTCTGCACGAGTTGGATGGTGTACCTCATCTTGATAACGATGAGCTCAAGGATGCCAGAGATCGTGCGATTACTCTGGAGCTGACGAACAGGTTTGCTCATGTCCGAGGTAAGCTTGTGCTACTCGATATCGATGACGCTTGTTGACGGGAATGCAGATCCACAAGCTGATGAGAAAACGCTCTGGGTACAAGCAAAGCGCGGTGTACTTGCGATCTTACGTGTCCAACCTGCGCAAGATCTTGTCGAATCTTTGATGCGTCCTGTGAGCGATAGCGATGAACTTCGCTGGGAGAACATCTTGGCCGAAATGGATAACGAACCAACGTCACGACGTATGCCTTCAACTTCCGCAGGCGAGTCCGCCTATAGGCTAGAAGACATTCGATCGTGAGTTGCATCGAGAAGTATGGAAGACAATGCTCAACTAAAAAAATATAAAAGGTTGTCTTTCAAAGAAGTCAAAGCTCATGCCATCTTCTTCCTTCTTGAACTCGAGAAACAGGGGAAGATTACGCGCAACGACGGATTCCAGGGTATTCTGAATGCCATTGCCAGCGATGTCCGCAGCAAGCACCGCAAACGCTTACAGCGTCAACAGGAGATGGATAGCATGGTAGACGCCCTGAAGCACCTTTCTGAACGGAAGAAGTATTTCGAAGAGCAGATCGACAGTTATCACAATTACGTTGAAGCTGCGATGGCGACCATGCAGCGAGGCAAAGGGTAAAGATCAATTATGTTTGTGCCCTACATTGCGCTAAACTCTTGAATAGGAAGAAGCGTTTTGTTCTGCCGTTCACAAAGCAGTACTTTCATCTGCGGGACTTGCAGAAGTCGGGGAAGAATCCTCAGTTTGGATCTTTCAAATACAGTGCGAGGGATTTGTATGAGAAGGGTATATTACTCTCCATCGATAAATTCTCTCCCCGTCAGTTTGATAAAATCGACATCACCATTTCTTCCAACAAACCTGGCATCTTCACTATGGAAGTGTTCAATAACACGCTGGGGATCACCAATCGGATAGCTTCTACTGATCTGCGTATGGAAGACTTGTTGCAGGCTCAGTTCGAGAACCAGGCTTCCCTTTCCTTATTCAATGGACTGGCAAAGGTCAACATTAGTTTGTTGCTCTACCAGATCAATAAGAAGTGAGTGCCCTTTCACCTTACATGTATGTCTCTTCGTTCTGACCCTCTTAACTTTCAGATTCTATGTGTAGTCGGTGCTTGCTCTGCAGGACTCATCTTGTATCTACTAATTTTTTTTACCTCCGCATCTTGCATCATATATCTTCGCATCTTTTACCTGTAATCCATCATGCATTTATGTATTTCTTTGCATACGAACTACGATGAACGTACGACCGTATCCCAGGATATCCCATGACCCAATCCATTGCGACTGGGGTACCACGACTGCGACGAAAACGTCAGAGGCACAGTGTACCTGTGAGCTGTTAGCTTGAAGGTACTTACTGTATGTGGTATCTGAGTTGCATAGTAGCGTAGTCAGCCAATTAAAAATCGTTAATCGTTGACCGTTGACCGTCGTAATCGTTCAAGAAATCCGGATTCCGCAGAGGCATATGAACGTGACTCGCGAATCCACCTGCCAGTCTACTGCGCGGATCTCTTGACTTGCGTACCATCCTTATAAGATTTAAACAAGGACCAGCATCATCCATACTAGATCTCGAAATAGTCCAGTATGGGCCAGCCAATTCATTGCGTCTAGCGTTCTCATTGTATGCACTCACGCCATTCAACGATGGAACTTTTGTAGATGAAAAGACTCAGAAACTGTGCCATATTTTTTATCTGGTATATATTCCTGCTCATGACAGACTCCAGAGCTTTACATTAGGGGAGCTCAAAGTTGAACGCCCAACGCCCAAGCCCAACGCCTAACGCCCAACCTCGTGACCAAAAATGAGCATACCTAGAATAAATAGAAGTAAATACAAAGTAAACCCTAACTAAACCCTAACATTACATCATCGCCCCGCGCACTGTAACGAGGTAGCGAGCTCCTACTGTTCAGCTTCGTCTGGCTCAGTAAGAGTCGGAGGCACGACCTGTTTGTGTTGGGCTGGTCTGAGTGTTAGATTGGGGAGGGACGCAAGCAGGTGGAGCCGCTGGGTGGGCTGGAAACCTGCTTACGAATTCGGTCGTGCTCTAACTCTTGTGCAGCGCAATCAAGATAGTATTTTATACATTCTAACGATTACAATAATATTGGAATACGAAGCAGTAACGGTTCAAAGTCTGAAACAAGTGAGATTGAAAGATGCGTAGCTTGATGTCATAGGTAGGTCGAAAAACGAGAGGTGCCGGGAAACTCCGCAGGCTATGTCTCGGCACCTGTACAATCTATTTATTCTAGGTATACTCATTTTTGGTCACGAGGTTGGGCGTTAGGCGTTGGGCTTGGGCGTTGGGCCCCAGTGAAAATTGACAAGAATCGGGTAGATATACGTATATAGATATCTAAAAAATAAAGGCCCATGAAATCTATCGATGTATTTCGATGTATTTAGACAAATGAGACTTTTCGAGATGGAAAAAGAATGACATCGAGAAACAATTTAGACGTTTAGATATGATTCTCGATCTGTTTAGACCACCGATACACATTTACATACGAAATATCACTCGATTTGATCCAAAAACAAATCTAATGAGAGCAAATGACATTATCTATAGGTATCGCTATCATTAGGTGACATCAGGTAACCGACCTGAAAATGATAATGTCATAGAAAGCTTTATCTGCACTAGCTTTTGCATAATATTTATCATAATTGTACTTGTCGTGACAAACCTTTGAATACCCAGACTAAGTGGGATGGAACCTGCCAAATTTACAATGGTGATAGTCACATTGCCAGCTTGTCACAAAGATGGTACATATTACAACATCCACCAGCCATGATAATGGAATATTAAGTTGCTGAGTGCCTCCATGGTCACCTATTTTAGTATCAGTGATAGTACACTATAATCGTGCCATGTCCTGGTCATGGCATATAACCTCTGACAGGGTTTTCCTTCACTGCAATAAATAAACGAATGTTAACATCAAGTAAAGCTTTATATCCCCGGACTATTTTGGATAAACATTACCAACGGCCAAAATGTGTGGAGTGATTATAATGCAATACCATATTGTTGCAACATGATTACCACATACAAGCTGTGCTTTATATTACAACCTTGACGAGATCTGTCTTGGTGCTGATATTAGATATGGAGTTGTGACATTAGATTATGTTGCCCACATTTGTCAAGTACGCCATGTAGGCAAAAAACAGCAGCACACTATCATCTTAGCCAATCATAATGAGATATGATTATGGCATGTAAGTTTAGCTCGTGATTGTATTCTGTACATACTCTCTCTGAATGCCAGTAAAGGCTATAGTCTTCCAAGGCAAGACTGATTCAGATTGGGGCCGCCTTCAGTTCAAGGTTGCTGAGCAATGGTCATGCATTACCATCTACCAGCTGGCCGCCAAGATATGATCGTCACATGCAAGGTGAGTGTGTCGATTTAATCCTGACAAGCTCTGGAAAAATGGTGGTGTTAGTTAATGTCTTTGAAGGATAGACTATTCCGAGTCGAGGCTGCATTGAATTCAAGGTTGTGGAGCAATGGCCACACATTACCGTCTGCTAGCTGGCCGTCAATGTATGATCATTACATGCAAGGTGAGAGGGTCAATTTAATTCTCAACAAGCTCTTAAAAATGGCAGCGTCAGCTAATGTCTTCGAAGTACAGACTGTCCTGGTCTGGACTGGCTTGTGTTCAAGGTTGCGAAGTCATAACAATGCATTACACTCCCTCAGCTGGCAGCTGAACTATGGCAATCTCAGTTGATGATTGCCCAAGCTTGAGAAAAACGTAGACAGCAGTCCGAGTGAATCATTGGAATATCTTTAGCACGCTAGCCTGGTTATATGAGTCGACACAAAGTGGCATTAGGTTGTATTTATATCACTACATAAGACATGTTTGTTCAGAATAAAAACTATGACGGATTCGAATCTGTAGCTTGTTTGGCTGCAAGTCGTTTAAGCCGAATCTTTGATAGGACACTGTTAGCAGTGATAGGTCGCTTGGCGGCAGAGGAATTAGGGAAAACTTGGCTGGGTACGCGGCAACATGAGTCCCGTCAAAATGATAAAGAGTAGGGACAATACCGATTCCACCACGTCAGCAGCTCATCGACTTCTGTAGACTCATCAGGGTCCTCGAAGAGATCAAGGAGGCTGTGGTAGAATGTCTCTGAATCTGTGGTCGTGTTGGTTCGTGAAAACACCGAGGAAGAGCTTAGAGCGAATCGGACCTTCAGTATTACATTAGAAGAATTCGGTCATAAAAGGTGGGTGTTGACAAACCTGTGTTGCAATATAGGCCATCGATGCAATAGTGACTGAACCCATGCCATGGAGTTGAGCATTTCTGGATTGCGTGGCTTTTGGCTCTTTGTCGACCGAACTTGGGGATGTGAAAATGTGCTTATAAGCCTGATAATGTACAATATAGTGAAAGGTTGCACGAAAATATGTCCACTCATGCATACAAGTAAATGGCTCCTAAGAAGACCACACCATGGGTCATCAACGTCATAAGTATAATGGGCATACAAAAAAATGGGCCATTGATCCCCGCAAACTGACATTTCACCGCTTTGGAGATTCTCTCTTGTCCTGTCGATGATGAAGCACAAATTAGTCGTCAGCTCTGCCAATGCAAGTAATTCAAACACTTACTCTGAGTCATTCCAATTCAGCCCAGCGGGACAAAGCAGTGATCCTGTAAGTTCATGATTGAATCTGCGGTCAATTTTCGAGTTTCTATGTAGAGGAGGCTGGATTGCTGCTCCTTTGGGGGCAATCCAATCAAGAATTGCAGATTTTAATGTTTTTGTGTCGTCACCTCGGGCGCCTGCGGCTCCCTTACCAATCTATAAATTGTAAGCATGAACTCCAGCTACACAAAAAACAATGCACCAATTCTCCAATGTGAAGGATTTCCTCCTCAGATCCATTTTGTAGTCACTCTAAAAGTCCGGGATAAGAATCTAAAAGCTGCTCGAAAACACGATGTTCCCGTCACTCACTGCGAGACATGTCAGTTAAGAAGCAAGCAAACAGAGATGATAGTGTTTTACTCAGCAGATAAGTCCTCTAGCGGGGTATCTTCCATTTGCTCCAATCTGAGGATACCATTCATAAGAAGAGAAGGATAATTGCACAATGCGAATACAGTTCAGCCAAAGTGCTGCCCATGGGAGATAAGAGGATCAGATGTCGAACTGTAGGACAAGATGAGTCTGCAAACATATGACACACATTGGGGATAGCCTACGCTTTTTTGCATGGCCCCATCTGCAGGGCTGACGCAGTGCGTTTGGTTGGAATGCTGGAAGTAGAATGCTGGGTGGTCATGTGAACTCGGCAGGAAGTACATGATTCGCACATACCTGGAACTCGGCTTTTATCCACAACACCCCACTATGTGAGATTGTAGGTGACTGGCGTGCCTGATGGCCGCCAAATGATGGATGGCCGCCAAGCACTGGCCACCAAGCACTGGCCGCGGTGGCTGGGGGACAAGATAACTGAAATTAAATTGATGGCTTACAAAAGCGCTGGCACATTGTCAAAAAGAATAAATATTGTGCAGCTTGCCATTAGACAATAATGCCGCCCCCGTTCAAACTGATGATGCAACAATCTTTGAGTGAGAGTCAAACCCTCAATCTGTCTGGACATGTTATCAGCTTGAACCTCCGGTAACCCTAACAAACCACACGAAACACATTTTACTAATGGCATTTATTAGTATTGAATTAATTGGCGATGCCAACCAGAGGGTCGAGCCTGTAGGACTCACTGGTGTAAGGTCTGTAAACCGCCATCAATCATTCCCAAATCTCACTACAGAACAGAGGGGCAGATGTCGTCAAAAACTCGCCAGCAGCAGAAAACAACAAAGCTCCCCTCCTTCTCCCGAACCACGGCCTTGAAGCGGGTGAGGCAGAGTCCATAGCCGAGCTCAAGAAACAACTACAACATGCAGAATCTTCCTGCTCAAGACTGGAGGAACTATACCAAACATACAGATTGCGTTGGCTAGAGGAATGTTACCGGGCCGGAATCTTGGAGAAATATGCTCCAAGTGGAATCAGTACGTGCTCTCCTCGCCAAATCGAATGGAATGCCCCTTCTCCCATCCAAAGTATGTCCTACACACGTTCTCTTGAAATAAACTGACTATGCACAGCCAATGGTGACGATGAAGTTGAACACTAGGGAGTCAACTCCAAAGTTGTATTGAAACAAGTAAAATCAGCATCGCAGTGCAGGGAACATTCATC
The DNA here is from genome assembly GCF_016647785.1 of Suillus fuscotomentosus. Lineage (NCBI taxonomy): Eukaryota > Fungi > Basidiomycota > Agaricomycetes > Boletales > Suillaceae > Suillus > Suillus fuscotomentosus. The sequence continues at coordinate 996,993 of NW_024539515.1, forward strand.
AGTTCTGTAATGAAAAACCTTGGTGTAGTGCAGTTATGATAGCATGCAGTGAAGCTTTGTACCCCGAGCAGTTCGCAGATCCACCGTAGACTGATGTCGTGGAGCCTGCGTGGTTGGTAGCCAATCACAAAAAAAAGAATAAGACAATTGATCGCATCTATGTAAATCACTATAACTACCCTTTAGGTCCTGACTTTTAAAGCGGATTGTGAGACGCAAGTATGTATGCACCAATGCATTCCATTCCATATCTGTGGTACTCGCAGAATATCCTCCGCGTTGTTCAAATGAAGATATCACTGCGGCTGTGCCCTAACCAGGCCTGGACCATAACTGGCGAACACCATTATAAGTAGAGAACCTACCACAATGCTGATCGAAGCAAAGCATGAAATTACTAAGGGTGTGGATGGCTTAAAGTCAATCGAGACACCTGCCAAGAATCCGAGGATGGAACCTGACACGCTGATGATAATTATATGAGCAATAGAAGTAGTCGAAATCACAATCTGATCACCTCAGGACACAAAAACAAGTCGGTATGCTTGTAATGACAACGAGCATTATCGTCCTCTTTCGCAAGTAATATGCCTATTCAGTTGGCAATGTCAGACTCGAATTTAAGATGTGTGAAAATAATCTAACCGCGAAGTCAAAAGATCTCATTCTTTCACAAAAGTGCTGTACCATTGTACCCGCGAAAATGCAACCGACACCCAAAAGGAAGGAGCAGGAGCACATCATCTGCGCAATGGCTGTTGTGCCTAAGCCCGGAATGGCAAGGATGGCAATATACAAGGCCATGGAGACACCTGCCTGTTAGAGTACTGAATGGAGGTTTTCTCGTTCGCAATACAGATAAAGTACTTACTAGGGTGATTTGGCTTTTGGTCTGACTGCTGAAATCATCGACAAACATCTGAACTTCCACCCCATTGATGATACCATCGACAGAAGTACTCCTGATGCGTTCAATAGTGATTGGCATACATAGCATTGTCGCTGCAACGTTGGCCATCCAAGACAGAAATTTGTACTTTCTAGGCCTCTCTCTCACTGCGTGCGTTTGAATAAGCCAAGCTTCAGGTTGATTATGTCGGTTCAGATACTGGTGGTGCCCTGTGTTGCAGGCTTGAACAATGAACGGGTGGTTTACGAGAAGGTGACATACATAGCATATATAAGATTCTGCCTGTCATTGAAGAGATCAGTATTTGAACACTTGGTTTTGAAATGATCACGCACAACAGAATACAATGCCGGTTTCTGGTATTAAGTCATGCTCTGCGAGCTCTTCTGTTATTCTGTCACTGGAATGCTATGGAGGACGAAACAAGGGCACATACCAATATTGGCCAGTTGTGTGATAATCAGACTCATGTCGTCCAAAGTCCAGAATATTGATGCAGCCGTGGATTGACTCAGAATTGTCACTTCTGTTGTGTTGCTCAGATCATTCTGGACATCAATGGAACAGCAAAGGACTTACCACTGAGATAGCAAATAACTTCCCTCCATATGCCTCTTACTTCGGACGTTACCATTTGGAAGTGGTGGGGGAAGAACTCAAAGTGTTTCCTGCTGATCATTGAGAACCTGACATGTTGTGAGATCCAACCGCTCACCAATATTGAGCTTCGAGTTCGAGTTCTATATAATCATAATCAAGCTCGGGTACAAGTACAAGCGATAGTGTAAAGGAAACGTACTCTTATGGCCCCATTCACTTGGCTTGATACACTCTCGAAAGAGAAGGATGCCATTCAAGTCTTCTAACCAGGCAATGGTGCGACAGTTGGGGACCACATAGTAATATTGAAATCTTTGTTCTCCTAAGAACAAAGCTGGCTGAACAACCAGCACCCAGCTGTCTTCTTTCGCCGAGGCTCGTGACGCATCGACAAAATCATCGAGCATCTGTAGATATTGATAATTCCTTAAATTTGCTGATGTATATGCGTTCTGATTTGAATGAAGTTACTAAGTGCATGACTTCTATGAGCGATGCTCACCTTGTTATTATTATAGTAGTATGTCCCGCCTAACGGGTGGACCAACTCTCGCCAATCTCCAAAAATCACGGACCTGTTAATAAGGTTTAAAACGGTCACTGGCGGAAAGGGGGCAACCAACTGGGGCTCATGGATGGCTTTCCTAGGGACCGAAGTATCTTCAGGTGCATTGTTTGCACTACGTGTGGAAAACGTTAGTTCTCACTGAAATCCACAAAATCACCATATTCATACTCACAGCGATACTGCTTCTGCGTACCGAGGTAGTTGTGTTGGCCAGATACCGATACCATGTTGAAACAGCCCCGCCACTGCCTGCGGTTGAGTTTTTGATATTGCCTGAAATATGGTAACATCCTGAATACTGCAGCGCTTGAATGTGCACCGTGACTGAACATACCGACATAGGTTTTCTAACTTGCAAATTTGCAAGAACGTGTTGTGCTACGATGAGCTTCGAGTGACGATGATGATGGTAGTACAAAGAGAAATATGATTACGTAACTCAATGAATCACGCGCTGTTTGTAGTGAATGAGTGCAAAGCACAAACAAGCACAAACAATTAAGTATTATCTCGATCATGATTCCTCTGAATCAAATATAGAATTCTCTCCATTCGGAATCAGTACGAAGTTCACCTGCAAGGAACCGTAATATCGTTGGGAACCGATTACGTAGCAATTAGACTACCCCTGTTTGACGCTGTACTTTGCCGTACTATCATAAGTATGGCTGCACTATACACTAGGGTATAGACGCATTGATGTATGGTATAGTACATTTTAATAGTACTACTGTTGTATAGTTGTTATGAAATTATATGTGCTAGGCAAAAAAAAAGATGCATAGCACTGTAAGTCTGTAACACGTGTGGTAGATCAGAGAAGTGCTACTAGTGCTACTACTAGTAGATGATGGTTTGATGCACGGTGGCACGGGGTATCTTAATCCGGGCGTTTCTAGTAATGTGTAGCAAGTCTATCGATTCATCTCTAGTGTACATTAGCATTGTTTTGAGTGATCCGACGAAGCACTTACCCTTTGCATCACCGATCTCAAGCATTGGGCCACGCAAGCGAAGCTGTCAGCACACAGTTTCTTCATTTGCCCACATAGCGTTCGGCGTGGACGACTCGGTGTGGCGGTCATCTCAAGTCCTGAAGTTAGACTCATCAGCAACGCAGTACTGAACGCATACCGCATCTGCCTCCAACATTTGCAATTGTGTCTGTTGAATGTTAGATTTTACTATACTGCATGCATGCGACACTTACAAGTCCGTCGTCGCCAAGTTGAGGGCTGTAGATAACGCGAGACATTGTCTGGTTGAGCTAGTAGTAATGAATATGAAGTAGTAGATGCGGCGATCAGGAGATGTTGCCTCACCTGAGTACCAGTGTTCCTTATTTGGCCTTATAGGTTGGAGTTGAGTGTGCGTGCACGACAATTCAGTAACAATACCACAAATCAAACACGGATAAATAAGTCAAGGTGATCCTTGTATTTACCGCATTGACTCGCTTTGATTCGGTAATTCGTCAAGAGAACACTGAGAACCTGATCAATATTGCGTGATTTTGTAGAAACTACAGTGTCTTACAACGTTGGTGGTACAGATTGGTATAGAGAGGAAGCAGATAAAGATACGTGCACTTGTTGAACATTGCGATGTGGCCTATCCGGTAGATGTATTGCCACATGAAGAGAGAGAAAATGCCCCCCAACTGTCTGGGATCTGAATTTGGACTGGGAAAAATGCAAAAAAAAAACATTACCACAAGACATTGGAATCAGAGCGATCATCAGTTGATTCGGCATTCATGTACTCCTTGTAGCAACGCACTTCCTCCGGTAGAAGTGGTGGGAGAGTTGGGCGTGGGGGCGAAGAGAACTCTGCAATGGTATTAGCATTTGAAGATAACGCAGAGATCAATGTGTGTTACGACGGTAGTCGCGTGCGGACTGGGATGATCTAACAGCGACGATCACAACAGTGATATCTCGTGCTGAGAGTCCGAGGTCGGCTTCCACAGAAGAGCGGAAGTTGCGTACGCTTGCGGAGGCGAGCGATGATAGCGGTTTACAGGCAGAAGGGGTCTCAAGTCCTTCTGAAGGTACGGATCTGATGTCAAGCAAGTAGCTTTAGCAAGACAAGGAGTTCGAGGTAAAACCCAGTAGGATTAAAGTAAGGAACATCTACTTTAATCTATCGACCTTATATAAGGCTACTCTATCGTATCTAAGCTCAGCTTGAAGCTGGGTTCTAAGTGCTTATCTATCGAGTCAGAGATACCATGCATGAGGCAGGCTTCTATCAGTACATGAGGCAACACGAGGCTTGCCTTCTATCTTTGATAACATAAATAGGTCTTCTAGACCTATGTCGTCATATCATGTAAGCGATCCAGATCGCTTACCTAATCCGGCATCTTCCGGACTTCTCTTCTATCAATCGTCTGTCATCAAGGCCTAAAGGCCCGGGTATCGTGTCGTTGCTGTGCGAGGTGGCAGAGGGCTGGTCATGTAGCTGGGGGCTCACGTAGTGACTGTAACAATGTGAGCCCACCGCTATCAGAATAATTAGATGCAGGGGCATTTTCAATGGCCAGTGCACAAGCTTCTGCCTCAGCTTGGGCCCGGCACAGCTTTGCTTGTAAGAAGATTAGCTCTGACTGAGCATTGTGATGATGAGTATGGTAGCCGTCGATGTCAAGGTATGATGCCATTAGTCTCGCCTGAGTAGTTAGTTCCACTTTGCGTGCTTCATCGAAGGTCTCTTGGACACCAGTGGTGATCCATGTGCTCAGCAAACAAAAGGGAGGACCATTGAACTTCAAAGATACCGTAAGAGCAGCCAACAAGATAGGTGACAGTACTGACCTTTACAGAGAACAGTGTTTGTTGTTCTAGTGGTGTATAAGTGAATTGCTCAACAGCTGAAAGAGTAGAGCTGTTCAGGGGCGAGTTACTTTCAAAGATGGGGTCGGTATTTTGTCTCCGTAACCAAGTTTCACACTTGTTTCGCACAGTGGCTGAATAGGCCAATGCAGCTGGTGAATATGCCACAGCAGGTTCGACAATGCGTCTCGGAGTCGCTGAGAATGAGGTGACATTGTGCATAACTGGGATTGGAATAGGGCACATTGCTAAATAGCAAACCATCAGACCATCAATTCGCTTGTTAATGTCAAAGTCTCTTATGCATGATCCAACGTTGCTCTAAGTGATCGATGGCCTGGCTGCACAAAGACACTTCCAGCTGACATCGGTCCCTCTTTCCTTCCATGAATTCTCGCTCTATAATCACACGCCTCATACAACCCCCAGCAGTATTTCGCAATGACTCCTCCCTCTGCGCTTCTAACATCCACTCCCCAACTATTTGCCAAATATTGCCGATATAAACTCGGCCTTTGAGCAAGAAGTACAGGAGATATAATTCAGTGCGGAGCTGTATAACGAACATTAGTAAGTCCAAGATGTGCAAAAAGACACTTTAATAATATTGACTGACCTTCTCTGTTGGTATGAGTTTTATGAAGAAATCCAACCATCTAGGACTGGGTAGTACGTTGGAGAGTTCAAATATGCCGACCTGTGTAGCCGAGGAGTTGAACGGCGGAAGAATAGACATCATAAGTGACGGTTGAGAGTAATGAGAGTAATGAGTTTGTTGTATTATCCCATTCCCATTTGTACTGAATCATGGCGGCAATTGAATGCCGAAATGATGTCTGACAGCTGGCCATCAAAACGCCTGGCCATCTAAAGATAGCTGGCCATCAGAATTGCTTCTTGGCCATCGGAAAATTCCTGATTACTGGCCGCATGGCAAGATAGCACTGCCAAGGGTAAAAGTGCATTAAACACTGATGAGACACACTCACTGACGCAAATACATGAAGTGAACTCACTAAGTGATTATTGTCTATGATCTCATTTCAAAGATAGGCTTTTTAGACCATCAATGGCATTCACGGCGGGGGGATGCAGATCCTAGTAGTCAGACTGTTGAATATGCGAGGGACATTTTGGGACTTACACAGTACTAGAATATACAGATGTGTCTGTTGCAGAGCTACAATCAAAGACCTCTTATTCTAATTGTTCGTTATTCAAGTATATGAGTCAGCACACTCCCAACATTCTGACCGGCGTCTACAGCAGTTGTTCATCTAACCTGGAGTATGACCTCCTCGTCGTTCGAACTTCACTGGCGCAGCTGTTCAAAGGAGTAACAGAAAAGAAGTTTTTTTTGAGTACATACTAGCAACCATTTTATAATGTTATCCATTACAGCCCCGTGAAGTACGATCTGTGTATGGTCACAGCCTTGAAAGAAAGCGGAAGCGTGAATTGTGCATAGGGGACCTCCAACTCAGGAGCAGTCACAATGACTATATTCCTGACATCACTCATGTTCTTCGGCCGCTTCATTCCATGTACAGTAACAGTTTTGGGCTCTCGGGTCTTGGGATCGATTGCCAAGACATTTTTCTCTCTGAATGTATCGCGATGAGCAAGGCCAACAGTGGGGAAAAGACACTGACCGTAGGTAAGGGAGCTTCTCGGCCACCACAAAGAAGGCGGGGAAGTGCTCGGGGTGTGCGTACATGTCGTCCAATGCATTCATGATTATGGGATAGATGTCAAACGATTTCAACATAGGGTTGTTCGGGTTCAATGGCAAGGGCAGAGTAAACACTTGATAGATCTAAAACAAGGGTATGATTTTCAGCATCTCTAAGTAAGGACGGTGTAGAAACAACAATACTGAGAGGAACAAAGAAATGCTCCTGACTGTATCTAAAAAGTTGTAGGTCGTGCGTTGCCTAGTCTGCGATACTTGAGATGGCAAGTGCATTCGACCCTAAAGGGGAAGCAGGTGCAGCGGAGATCTAGAGGTACGCGCTTCAGCGAAGCGCGAGAAAGCGCAGGTGCACGCAAGGTACGAAGGCGCGGGAACGCGCGCGCGTATTAGCGCGAAGCGCGGGAAAGCGCGTGCGTGTAAGCGGAAATAAGAGAGACTAAACTTATGTGAAGATATAAGCAAGATAAAGGATGTGAGATGTGTTGTGCTAATGAATAGATTTCTACTGCGACTTTCTAAGTAGTAAGTACTAGGTAAAGTTGGGTGAAAAGTAAGGTAAATAATAGTATGTACTGCTGGCACTTATATGCGCCTAAGCGCGCTCATGCGGAGCCGAAGCGCTACCGAGTAGGTATGTAAAAATATATATGAGTGAGAAACTATGATAAAAATAAAGGTGGAACTATGCTAATAAAGGAAATGGAAATATACGCACTAGGGAGCTTGGTGGACAGTGGATGGATGCATCTGGATGGCTGGCGCTATAGGGCGCGCAAGCGCGGGAACGCGCGCGCGCGTATACATCGTGAAGCGCGGGAATGGTGCGCGCATGGCGCGCGTTGTGCGGGAAAGCTGCGCGTCATATAGGAATCACTGTGGATGGTACACAGAGTGATGCTGCGAGTTGGTGCTGTATACTCCCTAGTGTAAAGCGCCATATCACACTATGAGATGCACGAGTCTCTACAACGGAAAGAGTTAAAGCTCACCAGAGTTATTAGTACGCCCACAATACCCTTGCTTAGAAACCCCGTCAAGGTTTGGATAGCTTCTGGGTACAAATCTGCTAATCTTGCGCGTCCTCCAGGTAACATAGCAATGGGTCGGAATAACGAGCGCCATAGTACCTCCATGAAACCTTGGGTGGTGATAAGGCTGGTGATTGCTTCTTGGATCTGAAGGACGAAAAGTCTTGAGCACCTATTATGTGATCTCAAATGCCTTACCATTTCTTGGTGATGCGAATTGAATAGGTCAATTAAATGGATGATTTTCGAGGCTTGGTGGTCCGCATTAGATGCAAACCCAGTATATGATGTCATAGCACCTTTAATGACTTTCCTTAACTCAGAAGTAATATCAGTGAAAACATCCAAGAACTGTCCATAACATTTAATAGTGAGTCAAAGGAGAGCATTAGAGCTAGCATACCTTTTCTCGTAAATATGCCCATCCAACAGCAGTCTGGCTCCCAGCATCGTTGAGTACTATTACTGATCACATCATTAGTTATGACATTTAGAGTTTGAGGCGAACACCTACACAACTCGGTACGTAATTGCTCATACGTCTGAAGGTCGAGGTGGAGGGCTCTTAAGAAGCTGGTGGTTATCATCCACCTAGAATCCACATATTACAGTGACCTATTTCTGTATAATACAAGGGAACGGACGTGCATAATATCCCGTATGATACGGGCCAGCGGACCATGGGCCCATGATCAAAATATCCTCGACTATGACGGATGGGCCGGGAGGCAAATTATTCCCGATGGAGGCGGGTGGGCCCATGCAGGGGATATATAGAGTAGATGAGTGGGCCGATGTACATGAATATTAGGTAGACGGGTGGGCCGAGGTAGTTGGATATTATGCAGATGGGTATATTAAGGTAGATGTGTATGAAATAGATGGGTAGGTACTTGTTATCACATTCACGGGTGGGCCCAGACACATATTAAATTAGATGGGTGGGCCGAGGGTATTATACAATATTGTATTATACGGGTGGGCCCAGACGCATATTAATTAGACCGGTGGGCCGAGGGTGTTGTATGGGATGTTGTATTAGACCGGTGGGCCGAGGGTGGTATAAAATATAGATGGGTGGGCCCATGTGTATCATAATTGTAAACACGATGGAGCTGAGGTAGTTGTACATCAACCAAATCAGAGGAGGTAATAAAATCAAAGTTACCAAGTTCCTGGAGCAGCAGGTGATCTCCTGACATGGCCTTTGATGGTGCACAGGTTGTCTTGCAAAATTTGGAATCCGGGGTGCGAAGCTTGTGTTACCCTATGAGAAGCCAAGTTCCGATTACCAACCTTTGGGTCAACCGTACTCAGAGGAGGTAATAAATCAAAGTTCCTGAGTTCCCGGAGCAGCAGGTGATCTCCTGACATGGCCTTTGATGGTGCACAGGTTGTCTTGCAGAATTTGGAATCCAGGGTGTGAAGCTTGTGTTGCCCTATGAGATGCCAAGTTCTGACCACCCAAATTTGGGTCAACCATACTGACTTCCAAGTTCCGGGACCCGGGAGTCGACAAATGAATATCTGATAACCATCACACTTCCAATCAGGTAGTATTTCATTGAGCAATGAATCATCCAAGGGGTCTCTTATCAGACTCGGTAGTCAATATAGGCAAATGATAATGAAAACATGAAAGTTGTTATTATGCTATTTTTCAAACCCGAGACCCTGAAACCCATTGTTCAACATGTCCATTTTTCACTCACTGCACAAATCACCAAGTTTCGAGTGCCAAAGCGTGAAACTTGAAACCCAGTGTGCAACATGTCCATTTTTCATGTACATTACACAATTCATTGAGTTCCGAGTGCCAAGTGCCGAAACCCGAACCCCGAGACCCGAAAATATGTATGCAACATTTCCATTTTTCACTTGTTGCACAAATCACTGAGTTTCAAGTGCCGAAACCCAAAACTCGAAACCCGGCATGCAACATGTCCATTGTTCAATTATATTACACAAGTCATTGAGTTCCGAGCTCCGAGGGCCAAAACCCGAACCCCGAGACCCGAAAATATGTACACAACACGTCCATTTTTCACTCATTGCACAAATCACCGAGTTTTGAGTGCTGAAACCCAAAACTTGAAACCCGGCATGCAACATGTTGATTTTTCATTTACATCACACAAATCATTGAGTTCCGAGGTCCAAGGTCCGAGACCCGAACCCCGAACCCCGAAAATATGTGCACAACATGTCCATTTTTTACTTGTTGCACAAATCACCGAGTTTCAAGTGCCGAAACCCAAAACTCGAAACCTGGCATGCAACATGTTGATTTTTCATTTATATTACACAGATCATCGAGTTCCGAGCTCCGAGGGCCGAAACCTGAACCCCGAGACCCGAAAATATGTACACAACATGTCCATTTTTCACTCATTGCACAAATCACCGAGTTTTGAGTGCTGAAACCCAAAACTTGAAACCCGGCGTGCAACATGTTGATTTTTCATTTACATCACACAAATCATTGAGTTCTGAGGTCCGAGGTCCGAGACCCGAACCCCGAACCCCGAAAATATGTGCACAACATGTCCATTTTTTACTTGTTGCACAAATCACTGAGTTTCAAGTGCCGAAACCCAAAACTCGAAACCCGGCATGCAACATGTCCATTTTTCATTTATATTACACAAATCATCAAGTTCCGAGTGCCGAGGGCCGAAACCCGAACCCCGAGACCCAAAAATATGTATGCAACATTTCAATTTTTCACTTGTTGCACAAATCACTGAGTTTCAAGTGCGGAAACCCGAAACTCAAAACCGGGTGTGCAACATGTCCATTGTTCAATTATATTACACAAGTCATTGAGTTCCGAGCTCCGAGGGCCGAAACCCGAACCCCGAGACCCGAAAATATGTACACAACATGTCCATTTTTCACTCATTGCACAAATCACTGAGTTTTAAAGTGCTGAAACCCGAAACTCAAAACCCGGCATGCAACATGTTGATTTTTCATTTACGTCACACAAATCATTGAGTTCCGAGGTCCGAGGTCCGAGACCCGAACCCCGAACCCCGAAAATATGTGCACAACATGTCCATTTTTTACTTATTGCACAAATCACTGAGTTTCAAGTGCTGAAACCCAAAACTCGAAACCCGGCATGCAACATGTTGATTTTTCATTTATATTACACAGATCATCGAGTTCCGAGCTCCGAGGGCCGAAACCCGAACCCCGAACCCCGAAAATATGTACACAACATGTCCATTTTTCACTCATTGCACAAATCACCGAGTTTTGAGTGCTGAAACCCGAAACTTGAAACCTGGCATGCAACATGTTGATTTTTCATTTACATTACACAAATCATCGAGTTCCAAGTGCCAAGGGCCGAGACCCGAAGCCCAAGACCCGAAAATATGTATGCAACATTTCCATTTTTCACTTGTTGCACAAATCACCGAGTTTCAAGTGCTGAAACCTGAAACTCAAAACCGGGTGTGCAACATGTCCACTGTTCAATTATATTACACAAGTCATTAAGTTCCGAGTTCCGAGGGCCGAAACCCGAACCCCGAGACCCGAAAATATGTGCACAACATGTCCATTTTTCACTCACTGTACAAATCACTGAGTTTTGAGTGCTGAAACACGAAACTCAAAACCCAGCATGCAACATGTTGATTTTTCATTTACATTACTCAAATCATCGAGTTCCGAGTGCTGAGGGCCGAGACCCAAAGCCCGAAACCCAACATCATGTACACAACATGTCCATTTTTCACTCATTTCACAAATCACCAAGTGTCGAGTGTCAAAACCTGAAACCCGGTACTTCAAATGGACACAAATTGTATTTGTATGTATTATCCATTGGTGTAGGGCTCAAATAACCTGGGAATTGTATTTGTCAGTACTCGGTACTTGGGACTTGGGACTTGGGACTTGGTACTTGGTACTTGGTACTTGGCACTCAGTGATCGGTGGTCAGTGGTTGGTACTTGGGACTCGGTACTCGGTACTCGGTTCTCGGGACTTGGGACTCGAGACTCGGGACTCGAGACTTGAGACTTGGGACTCGGGACTCAGGATTCGGGACTCGGGACTCGGGATTCAGGACTCGAGACTCGGGACTCGGGACTCGGGACTCGGGACTCGGGACTCGGGACTCGGGACTCGGGACTCGGGACTCGGGACTCGGGACTCGGGACTCGAGACTCGGGACTCGGGACTCGGGACTCGGATTCGGGACTCGAGACTCGGGACTCGGGACTCGGGACTCGAGACTCGGGACTCGGGACTCGGGACTTGGGACTCGGTGATTGGTGGTCAGTGGTTGGTACTCAAGACTCGGTAGTTTCTCCCTGATACCCACCAAAAAACCCACACCCACAAGGTGGGTGTGGGTATATCATGGGGTATGGGTGGGGGTAGTGCTACTCATACCCCGGGGTTCACCCACACTATTCCCTATCGGTACTCGGTACTCGGCACTCGGTGATCGGTGGTCAGTGGTTGGTACTCGAGACTCGGTAGTCAATATAGGCAAATGATAATGAAAAATGACAGTTGTAGTCCATGTCAAGGTGAGTGATTTGGTAGTCTTTCCTTGTCATTCAGCAAAACATCAGCAATAATGAAAAAATGAAAGTTATTATTATGCTTAACTCCTTACCAAAGGTTGTAGTCCAAGTCCAGGTGAGTGTAGTGGTAGTCTTTTCTTGTCAATTGGTTATCTTGTTACTCATTACGCAGTACTTGGTACATGGTAATTGGTACTCAGTATTTGGTTTTGATACTCGGTATCTGGGAATCAGTAGTCAGCTTAATCAAGGTTGTAGTCCGAGTCTAGGTGAGTTTATTTGTAGTGTTTTCTCGTCCATTGGTTACCATGTGACCAAGATATAAGCTAAAGAAATCCAAAACATCAATAATGACAAATGAAATACATGTGTGCAGTAAGTGAGTCTAAAGATAAAGAATGAATATTAATAGCGAGACTTGCACATTATGTCGAGATATCCAACATGACAAGCCTGTGATGTGATCAGAGACCTGGAATAACACCCATATACATCCATTATAATAGCTTAAAAGCTTAGAAATATTCATGAAGGATTGATGTAATGATAGGCAAAATGATGTGTGGAGAGTGACAGTAGACATCTTTTATATAAAGTCACATTTATATATGATTCAGGCCAAAAATATCATTACAAATATGTAGGATAGATTGTAAACTACCCAAGGAACCCATACTGCCTACTGCCCTGAGGGTAGGGGGTGGGTAGAAGGGATATAGTGAAAATATGAGTTGACCCAGCATTAAAGTCCTACCACTGCTCAACTAACCATTTTCGATGCTTTGGGTCTTTGAAGTTTCCCACACTCAATTTCTTACCCATTTCACTTCCTCAGTACTCAATTCTTGGTTGATTTGTCTGTAAATTTATGTCTATGATACTTAAGATATTTGAAATGTACCCCAGGTTTCTGATTATGAAGATTCAATGTTTTGAAGGCATGGGCCCCTTATCAGGCAAAATGGCAAGTATGCACACTAGCTCACAAACTCCAGCCTATTGTGAGCTGATCTTGGTCATAAGAAGCAAGAATATAAGCTATGCTCATTATATATTAAAAGGTTGGATCATGGATGCAAGGGCAAGATACTGAAAATTGTGAAAAAATGTCACAAGTGCAATTGTCTATGCTTTGTTCCTGGAGAAGGATCCTGTGTGTCCTGGGCTGGTTATATGATATATCTACTCCGAATATGCTCAGGAATAGACTCCCTACAGTCCTTGAGGTCCAGCTTTACAGGGAAAAACCCCCAGCGGGTGAACCACCAGAAGAGGGGGAGGTACACTATACAATAAAGGATTACCCTATGGTCCTGAGCTCCTGATACATTGTTTCTATTGTTGAATAGATGATTGAGATATAATTCCAAAGTCTGTTCACCTAGAAATGAACACATAGGAACATATTTTGTATTTTTATGTATATATGCAATATCCATTTAAGCACCAAGTCTCAACTACTGATTACCAAGTCCCGACACTTGATAGTTGATAGTCAGTATTTGAGCTCCGAGTGCCAATATTGCCTACCAATATCTCAGTCAAATAATAACCAAACCAAGACCCAAGTTCCAAACCTGACTACCGAATACCAAATATCAGTACTCGGGACTCGGGACTATTGGCTGGAGTACCCAACTATTGATTCCCAGGTACCGAGAATTAGAACCAAGTACCAAGTACCTGACTACTGATTCTCGGGTACCAAGTATCAGAACCAAGTACCAAGTACCCGACTACTGATTTGAAGTACCGGGTTTCGGGTTTCGGCACTCGACACTTGGTGATTTGTGCAATGAGTAGATGGGCATGTGGCATACATGTTTTTGGGCTTCGGGTTTTAGGATTCTGCCCTTGGCACTCAATGATCTGTGTAATGTAAATGAATAATGAACATGTTGCACACTGGGTTTCGAGTTTCGGGTTTCAGCACTTGAAACTCGGTGATTTGTGCAACAAGTGAAAAATGGAAATGTTGCATACATATTTTCAGGTCTCGGGGTTCGGGTTTCGGCCCTCGGCACTCGGAACTCAATGAATTGTGTAATGTACATGAAAAATGGACATGTTGCACACTGGGTTTCAAGTTTCACGCTTTGGCACTCGAAACTCGGTGATTTGTGCAGTGAGTGAAAAATGGACATGTTGTGTACATATTTTCAGGTCTCAGGCTTTGGGTCTCAGCCCTCGGCACTCGGAACTCGATGATTTGTGTGATATAAATGAAAAATCAACATGTTGCACACTGGGTTTCAAGTTTCACGCTTTGGCAGAACTCGAAGTTGTTGATTTAGATATCACCCAAAACCTGAACACCCGAATGTCAAATTTTCAGTGCCGAACCCCCAACCCTGACTGCCGGGTGCTGAGTCCCGAAGTCCGGAACTCAGGATTTGACATTTGAGATGAACAAAATTTTTCAGACATGTTTGAATTAATCTACGTATATCTATAAACATTTCACTAACCCCTGAACCCTGAAAGATATTTTTGTTGTCTTACATACCAAATTCCGAGTTCCGAGTTCCGGGACCCCGGACCCCCGAAACCCGGCAGTCCACAATTTCGGAGTTCGGGGGTTGGTAAAATGTGTATGGATATATGAAGGGTTGGTTTAAACATTTTAAAAGATGTCTCATATCAAATGTCAAGTCCCAAGTTTCGATTTCCGGGTTTCAAGAGTGCTGAGTCCCGAAGCCCGGAGTCCCGAAACCCGGAGTCCTGAAACCCGGAAATCAAAACTCGGGACTTGACATTTGATATGAGACATCTTTCAGAAATGTTTCAATCAACCTTTCATATATCCATGCACATTTTACCAACCCCTGAACCCCGAAATTGTGGACTGCCAGGTCTCGGGGTTCGGGGGTCCCGGAACTCGGAACTCGGGAAATTTGGGGAGATCAATAAAATTTGATTTACCCATGTTGAAAATATATTTTTGTTCTACATACCGAGTTCCGAGTTCCGGACCCCCGAACACCGAGACCTGGCAGTCTCGGGGTTCGGGGGTCCCGGCACTCGGAACTTGGGGAGATTTGGGGAGATCAATAAAATTTGATTTACAATTGAGTTGATTGGCAAACACATTGACTTACCCATGTTTGAAATATATTTTTGTTTACACATACTGAGTTCCGAGTTCCGGGTTCCGGACCTCCGAACCCTGAAACCCGAGACCCGGCAGTCCACAATTCTGGGGTTCGGGGGTTGGTAAAATGTGTATGAATATATGAAAGGTTGAATGAAACATTTTTGAAAGATGTCTCATATCAAATGTCAAATCCCGAGTTTCAACTTCTGGATTTTGGGAGTGCCGAGTCCCGAAACCTGGAGTCTTGAAACCCGAAATTTGAAACTCGGGACTTAACATTTGATATGAGACATCTTTCAAAAATGTTTCATTCAACCTTTCATATATTCATACACATTTTGCCAACCCCTGAACCCCAGAATTGTGGACTGCTGGGTCTCGGGTTTTGGGGTTGGGGGGTCCAGAACTCAGAACTCAGTATGTGTAAACAAAAATATATTTCAAACATGGGTAAGTCAATGTGTTTGTCAATCAACTCAATTATGAATCAAATTGTATTGATCTCCCCAAATTTCCCCCGAGTTCCGAGTTCCGGACACCCGATACCCGAGACTCAAATTGTATTGATCTCCCCAAATTTTCCCAAGTTCCAAGTTCCGGACACCCGACACCCGACACCCGACACCCGGCAGTCTCGGGTATCGGGTGTCCGGAACTCGGAACTCGGGGGAAATTTGGGGAGATCAATACAATTTAATTTACAATCGAGTTAATTGACAACACATTGACTTAATCATGTTTGCAATATATTTTTGTTTAGACATACCGAGTTCCGAGTTCCGGACACCCGACACCCGAAACCCGGCAGTCTCGGGTCTCGGGTATCGGGTGTCCGGAACTCGGAACTCGGTATGTCTAAACAAAAATATATTGCAAACATGGGTAAGTCAATGTGTTGTCAATCAACTCGATTGTAAATTAAATTGTATTGATCTCCCCAAATTCTCCCAAGTTCCGAGTTCCGGACACCCGATACCTGAGACCCGGCAGTCTCAGGTTTCGGGTTTCAGGGGTTGGTACATCTCGGTTTGGGGTTTGGCACTGAAAATTTGACATATATATTTTTGTGAGTGTTGTGCTTCTGGTGTCCATGCTTAGAAATAGGATTTGTTGCACACCAGGGTTCAGGTGTGGGGTTTTTCCACTTCAGTCCTGGATTATTGGTCAATGCCACACATGATCGATTCATGTTTTTGTGCTTAGGGGTTTAGATTTGGTGGTTGATGGTAGGTATATGCACTCATAGTGTACATGTATCCTATGTGTTTGATTCGCTGGTGGCTACATCAGCTGTATGTCTTGATGGAACATATCTAGGCTCACCCATATATGTAATACACCCCCGACGGCCCGCCCATCTATGTATTATCCCCCACGTCAGCCAACCCATCTATGTAATACATCCTATGTTGGCCCACCCGTCTATATAATACATCCTGCATCGGCCCACCCGTCTATATAATTATACCCCACCTCGGCCCACCTGTCTATGTAATAAATATTTTATAGCACCCTCGGCCCACCGGTCTATTTGATATCCCTTTCGTCGGCCCACCCGTATATGTAATACATTCCATGTCGGCCCACCTGTATATGTAATACACCCTACGTCAGCCCACCCGTCTATGTAATATTTCCCTACCTCGGCCCACCCATATATGTAATACACCCACGTCGGCCCGCCCGTCTATATAACAATATTTGCCTTACATCTCTCTTCAGCCCAGCTGTCTATAATATCCTACTCTACATATTACCCAGATGGGCCCACCCATCTCCATGAATGATCATATTCCCCCGGCCCATCCGTCAACATTAAGGATATATATATCATTGGCATACATGGGCCCACCCGTCTCCATCGGAAATAATATGTGTCCCGGCCCATCCGTCATCATCGAGAATATACACAACATGGGCCCATGATCAGCTGGCCCGTCTCATACGGGATATTATGGAGGTCGGGTGGCCCGTATAATACGGAATTTGTCACTGAAGGGGCTCTAGAATCTACCTCGTGTATTGCGAACGGGTTGGTGGGTAACCCAACCAATAGATACCCCCCATAAATCAATTTTCCCAGCTTGATTGGGCTTTCCCAAGGCGAGTTCGGCAACAGAATTTTCAGCGACTTCTTCTGGCATGCATCAAGCAGATCTTCTTTCGATGCCTGTCTCCAATGGAGCTCTTCATGGATATGAACAGCAGGCTGATGATCGGCGAAGATCATGGCATCAGATTGGCCATTATCATCCTCTGAAGGTGTGTGCACGACATCTGAAGATGTGGCGGTGGGATCTGGTGTCATAGTTTCATAGTCGAATTCTATAGGCTGGTGGAACAGCGAATTAGAGAACGTCGATGGAGAGAATAAGTCCAGGTCTTTCCATGATAGTGGTAAGGGAAGGTCGATGGGGGTGAGAGGGGCAGGAGGTGGGAACCCGTCTGCGAACGTTGCCAGGTGGAATGGAATCCCACGTAGCTCATCGAGCTATAGTTGCGGTATAATCTATCACCCGGCCCCCAAAACTCTGCATCCAGATTGTCAGGATCATCCAGAGCCTGACTCGTGTCAAATAAATCTGTGGGGAAATTGTCATGACCTGCTGGGAAGTTATCGTGACCTGCAAGGAAATCGTTATGCGGTTCTTCAGGCTCATCTTCAACTGTGGCAGTATGCAAGACCCTGGTGGGAGAAGCTGGTTGGAATATTGAGTGCAAAACATTCCAGTGCTTTTTACACCCTGCCTGAGTCTTGAAGTGGCGTTCACAGTGCAGGTAACCACATGGAATCTGGAGGGCACTGTGGTCTCTGCGAGTACCCATAAGAATCTTAGCTGTAGAAATTGAGAAAGAGGATAGTGACCAAAGCGTAATCCTAAGTTTGATATGCTAAGTAACAAGGTCTGATTAGTGTGTTGATGCTTGTTTGGGGGGGGCTTACGAGTTTTCAAACCCACTTTGCTATTTTCTCACTCCAGCAAAGTATTATCCTTCCCAAGTTGTAACCTCATTTCCTCAGTCATGTCTACCGTAAATGCTCCCTGTTGCACCCGTCTGTCAAATGCAACCACCCAGCCTGGCCAGATAGTGCTCGATGCACAGGTCAAGAGGCGTACCAAGGCGCAAAAGAATGCTGATGACCTTGCCCTCAAGGAAGCAAAGGAAGCACAGACCCAAAAGGGACTGGAGCGCCTGGCCGGTATGCAAAATG
This sequence comes from Suillus fuscotomentosus, assembly GCF_016647785.1. Lineage (NCBI taxonomy): Eukaryota > Fungi > Basidiomycota > Agaricomycetes > Boletales > Suillaceae > Suillus > Suillus fuscotomentosus. The sequence continues at coordinate 1,015,481 of NW_024539515.1, forward strand.
AGATGGAACAGGCGCAGGAGGAATTACTCACCAAAAAAACGGCTCCCGTTCAGCCTAAGCCAAGGGCTCATAAGGTGACAAAGCTTGTAGTAGGGAATGGTAATAATCATACTGGCAGCCTAATGGATGCTGATGAGGCAGACAGCCACCAGGAGGCTGTCAAGAACATGGGGGATGAAACTGCAGGAGCAAAGAAGAGGGTAATGAAGAAAGGTGGAAAGCCATTGATAAGGGACGCTATCAGCAACATGCAAGGCAAGATCAGCGAAGCATCATCGAAAGTGGAAGGTGATAATGCCATGACACGTGTATCTGATGGGAAAGATGCACCAACACCACAGTAAGGCTTCCTTCTCTCACCATCCTTGATGTTGCTCCTCACTGAATCAACATTGTATTTTCTCAATCTTGCTTTAAGTATCAATGCGAGCACCCAGAAAATTGCTTTAGGTGGGCGGATGTCCAGCTGTGTTTCACGTATCAAAAAATCAGAGTCAAGGTCACAGCGGGCACCCACTGGCAGCACTTCAACTCAAGCGCCTCCAACAACAATTTTCTCACAAGGCACTGCCTCCACTATGGCGACTTCTGATCTACAGGTCCCAATTCGGAAGCCTGTGGCGAATGCTCAAATTCCAGATGCAGAAGTCCTTATTGGAAGCTTTGCAGATGACATCGACGATACATTGGAGTGTGAGGCTACTATTGCACAAAGCAAAGGGAAATCCAAAGTAATCAGCCATCATTAATCATCAGTATCAGTATCCACTAATTTGCTTCACAGGTTGCCTCCATCTTTGATGACAACTCGGTGTAGGGATTCATTTCTGGTTGGGCTTGTAGAGACTGTTTTTACCTTACCTTATGTTGGCACTTTTGTAGCTTACATAATCAAGCAATCTTTTCACCAGTTACCAGTATGAGTCTGAGAGATCAGCAAGTTTTTATGGTATTTCCTCTCCTCTGAGCCTTGAGCCTGGTCCAGAAACCCTTTAGGGTCGAATAGCAGCTAGGTTCTGCAAGACCCAACACATTGTTCAGACTCACCATCTGAATTGTTGTACCTTCATCGGACTTTGACGAGCCCATAGCTCCAGTAGCATGAGTCAGATGATTATCTTGCGACTTCGTCCGTAGAATGCGAACAGTACTCACTTGAGCCTAAGGCTCCATTTACACAGGTGGACAACCCTCTCAAGCAGAAAGCTTGTGTGGATGAGCTCATAAATGACAACAAGGAGTCTATTGTGTCCGAGTGGTCCATGGACATTGAAGGCCCGGATCTTGAAGATGCGATCAAGATTTCAGACGACGCTCCTGAGCCCGAACCTGTGGTAGTGAAGAAGGAGAAGGTTCAGTGCACAACATCTTTGGTAAGGACATGGAACTTACTAGTGTTCATTCTGACACTCATACAGACATCTGTATCTGTTGCGGCTTCTGTCGCTGACAGCCAGCCGCCTGCTCAGAAAAAGGTCAAAGTCAAGCCATCCACCACACGTGCCAATGGTGCTCCTGCCATCAAACGCCAGCTGAACATGGATACTACGCCAGACCACATGAAACCTCATGGCACCTATCGCAATGTTGACTTACCTGCCACGATGCAGGTGGACCAATGCTGGACGAAGAAATATCTCCCCACTGTCATGTTGTGGGCTGGGAGTTACGACGATATCTGGAATATCCCAGATGAAGTCCTTCTCCTTCATGCCCAGCTGATTTTTAATGCAGTATACAAGGACCTCAACATTACCATTGTTCACGGTGGTGTGATACATTCCCTGGTAAGTCCATTATCTTCTGTCGAGCTTGACTAACTATAGTTGTAATTAGACTGCACAGCGTATATCCGAATGGCACAGCAATTTTGGCTCAACAGGCATAGTCATCATCCTGGACTTCTTGACATGAAACTCCAATTGTGATCCAGTTGAACTCGCCAAATCATTGATTGCAGGTTATGCATTCTTGTTCGAGGACCCTGAAAAGCCAAGTCCCCTCATGACATATTGTTCTCCCTTCGTTTTACAGTTGTTAGGCACAGCGCATCTCAATGCCATCAATGGGTATGTGGAGGTTCCCAGACTTGATACATGTGCGCTCACGACACATGGGATGTTGGGTGTTATTGCCCTTTCTGCTGCAGCAGTAAGTTTCATTTTTAGATCGAGCATGCCTTCAAATTGCTCACAGATAAGGATTTGGAAGTCAACCAAGTCTTGGCGTCTAGGTTGCGAGGTAAACTTGCCCTCAAGCTACCGAAAGTCCTCAACAAAACTACTGGGAAGATGACCAATGCCCCATTCTTATTTTCAGGGGCTCACTGGACTAAAGCCACTACCTTGTTCATTAAGTCTATCATGAGCAAGCCTGCTGGGTATGTAGAGACCACGGTAGAGATGGCACGTGCTTGCAGTGCTGCCTTAAACAATGCGATGGACACACCACATGGCTCGCTTGATGATGAGGAGTCTGAGGACGATGAGCGTGCTATGCTTTGTAAGTGATTATCACTCAGGTTTCATCCCACTGACATTTGTGACTACAGGATTTTTCTTCGCACGAATATCGCTGTCCTATGCTGAACTCTGAGTCCTTCTGCTATTATATTTTCTATCATTTGTGCTGCCACCGTCACTGCTTGATTGTATGCCCCTTTTTTTTTCCCGTAACCCCCAGCCAGTTCTTACTTTTCAGTCTCCTTAATTTTGCTTTTTGGTCTCCTTAATTTTATGTTACTGTCATGTATGCCCAATTTCAGGCTGCTTTATTTGCCTTTTTAAGTGAAATAAGTGTGAAATAAGCGAAAATAAGCGAAAATTCAGAGATTGAGTGCGCTTAATTAAGTGGCGCGCACTTTTTCACTCAAATGACTTAATGGTCCTTTTCACGTAATTAAGTGACAAATTAAGTGAGAAAAGCAGCAGCTGGTTTTCCTGATGTGAAGTTCTCGGATTTCAAAAGCAGTCACCTCGATGTGACAGATGCGAGAAGCTAAGGCTTTCGAATATGGCACAACAAGAGACACCTGTTCATGGCAGGGTGATGCTTAACCATGTCCAATAATACACAGTACATTTTGTAAGTTTGTTTCTGAGCTACCAACATGAAGCTTCATGAAGCTTAATGTCCTCAACAGCACATCACCCATGTCACTCGAATGATACCAGGCACAATGCCTCAATGGTTCCAAAGATTGGGATCTCTCTTGTGATCTCGATGCTACTGGAAATGTTAGTATTTCAGGACCGCATTAGAAATGTTAGTATTTTTAGGACTGGAGTGCGTCACCAATGAATTTGATTGCTTCGTCAGAACATTGTAAATAGATCACAGTTTAAATTAAAAGTGCCATTCACGGCACCCCACTTTGAAAGGAATGTATCATGGAGATCCCGCCGCATGGCTGCCTGATGCTTTGCATATCCTCTGATACCTTCAACCTCTGCAAGCGTGAGCCCTGTGCAACGATCTGCTTGCACATCCCACCACGTAGCATGCCACAAGAGATATGCCGCAACACGCCTCATCTCCTCTTCAAGAAGTTGCACCTCCTCAACCCAACACGTAGCTCGTGCGCAAGACTTGCACCATTCAATTCTTAATGCTAGTAATATCTAGGTATCAGCAATTGCAAAATAATAAAAGAAAACATGACCTACATTCGTTGAGCACCGTCTCCCCTTCAGGAGCGTCACTAGCTATGCCGCGTGCCTTCCATATCCAGGACAATGTACAGTTGCCAGACGATTGGCCTGGCTTGCCTTGAGACATCCCACGGATGTCGTCATTCTCCAATTTCGGGAACTCCTCCTTCCACATAGTGCAAGACAGAGCAGGGGAGAGACGTTTGAGTGCAGACCATGCTCTGCGATACCTTGCAGCAGCAACGGATACATTCGACTCGACCTTGTCAATGATGGCTGACGCGCATGTGTTAGCTCGCTGGCCACGAATATGGGTATCTTTGAACTTGTAAAGATGTGCGCATAGGCGCAGGTGATGTTGGAGGTCATCCAGCGCATCATATGCCTGGGCCCTGCGAAGCTCCCACTCATACTGACTCAGTGTGGCATCACATTGATGCACTGGGTCTGTTGCATCTCCGTAGATCTTGGAGGGAAGCCACAGTTCGATCTTGTGAGCCTTCTCTTCAGTCGAATGGGTCCTGCTTGTTGGCATATCCGATGCATGAAGGCGAGCAACAACCGGCATGTACAAAAGTTGGACCTTGCTCCATTGTTCTATTTTGTGTCATAAAATGTTGCCCCGTTCTTGAAGCTTCGTGCGCTGTAAGTCAGTTGGATGCCCTCCCAGAAGCTCGATATCTCTCGCAAGCCGACACCTGCAAAATAGCCTCAACATACATATATATGAAACTTCGACAAGCGAAACTTACTGCTGGTCCTTGATCTCCATTCCTGATGAGATTAACACGCTGCGCAGACTTCCTCATGCAGCGAGTCGTCCATACCATGCTCGAGGTTGTCAGCTTCTTGCTGAGAGAGACTGAGTTGTACAGCTGCTTGCATTAGTGCTAGAAGAAAGTGAGTGTTTCGCATTCCTCGAACAACCTAGTAACATATGTTTGCCTGTAAGCACAAAAGGATTCTCTTGCGACGAATCCGATGTAGAAACAACAATACTGAGAGGAACAAAAGATGCTCCTAACTGTATCTAAAAAAATGTTGTAGGTCGAGTGTTGCCTAGTCTGCGTTACTTGAGGAGGCAAGTGTGTTCGACCCTAAAGGGGAAGTGAGTGCAGCAAAGATCTAGAGGTATGCGCTGAAGCGAAGTGCGAGAAAGCGCAGGTGCGCGCAAGGCGTGGGAACACGCGCGCGTATGCGGAAATGATAGAGACTAAGCTTAAGTGATGATATAATGCAAGATAAGAGATGTGAGTGCGAGATGTAAAGGAATAGAGATCTACTATGTTCTGCTAAGTAGTAAGTAAGTAGTAATAGGTAAATGGGAGGTAAAGTAAGGTAAGGTGAAAAGTAAGTGAGTAATAGTATGTACTGCTGGCGCTTATATAGCGCGCCTAAGCGCGGTCATGCGGAGCCGAAGCGCTACCGAGTAGGTATGTAAGGATATATATGGGTGAGAGTCCATGATAAAAATAAAGGTGGAACACTATGCTAATAAAGGAAATAGAAATATACACACTAGGGAGCTTGGTGGACAGTGGATGGATGGATCTGGATGGCTGGCACTATAGGGCGCGCAAGCGCGGGAACGTGCGCGCGTATACATCGCGAAGCGTGGGAATGGTGCGTGTTGCGCGGGAAAGCTGCGCCTCATATAGGAATTGCTGTGGACAGTACACAGAGTGGTGCTGCGAGTTGGTGCTGTATACTCCCTTAGTGGAAACTGCCATATCATGCCATGAGAGGCATGAGTCTCTACACCGATTCCCATTGTTCCACTGCCAACCTCCATTCCACCACCTGTTTGGGTCTCTTGTGTTCAAGTGCATTGTTGAAGTCTTCGAAATCGCGTACATGCTGGTCGCGTTCAGGAACAGCAGCTTTAAGCTTTCGTGATAGACTGACACCTAAATAATGAGTTAGATGTAGTTGAACGAAGACATATTGAATGACTTACCCATATTAGTGACCTTCTTCCAATTAAAATCACCGAAATGGTCGTCCAGAGTATCGTGGCGTGATCCTGGGCCCATCTCACGAGTGCTTGTAGCGACTGGATTGATGTTGGCCCAGCCATGCTCAGGTGCCTCTCCATCTGTCCGCCCCATGCCTTTGAGGAGGTTGTGAGAGTAAGTAATCTGGCAAATTTCAATGTGTGCAGGAAGATGGAATTTCGGCACAAGAAATGTGATGGTCTTGTTATCGTGGTGGCAGAGATGTATCGTAGATGGGTATTGATGCATGCGCTGCCACAAATTCATACTCCATTGACAAGCGATGTCATAAGATATGTTCAGGACTGCGATATCCCCCATGTGTTGCATGGTTGAAAATAAGAGATAATCCATGTTCACGTACCTATAAAAAAGCAAGCATCAGTAACAGAGTTAAATCAGGCATGTCATCGACTACGTACTTTTCGCCTTTTTGCAAGTCACTGACACCACAGGGCCGTTTGAAATTGTGTTGCAAGCAGTCAATGGTTCCTGCTCCAGTGGCTGCCAGGCCCCGAGAGTTTTTCGTTTCCGCTAAGTTGACTGCGTTATGGCTTGCGCATGTGCTTTTCTAAGTTGCTGTCAGACAGGATTCTCATTTAAATTGAATGACTTCACCTCCTGCGGACATCTCCCAACATCAGTAAGAAATGTCTTGTATTGTTGTTCCTCCATGAAGTACGCCCAGCCACGGTTGAGCCCAGGGTCCATTTGATCCGAAGAAACATTCTTGCGTGCCAGATGGAAGTTGGCATCAATCGCGAGAAACAAGGCATATAACCAGCTGGATAATGTTGATCAGCGCAATTCTAACAATACAGGTTGAAGCCCATACCGAGTTTCTGATGGGGCACTCTCCCAGTTCTCAGGAAGATTCTTACCAGGCTGAGGACAAGCCGGACACAAGACGGCACATGAGCCTTGCTCTGTTGCTCCAGTACCTGCAGGATTGTGTCCCCGTCCAAAGTGTTTGAGCAAAGTAATGTTTCGCCATTCCCGTATCATTCGAAGTAGAGCGTCATAACGATCCTATCATTGAGTGTCAGATATTTACAAAACCGCAAATAAAAGTTATCTTACTTTCACAATGACCACACCTCTATTGTGAGTAAGACACGTTAAGGTCTGCCAATATTCGAACGTGGAGACCTTAGATTCAAATGAGAGAATGTGAAAATGTCGAAGAAGCTTGAATGTTGCTGCGGTTTTTGGCTCTAGGACTGTTGCAGGGAACCATTAAATGCGAAGCAGCTGGGTGGTGGGACTTTGAGCGGTCTCGCACCTGCAGAAGTCTAAACTGACTTCATGAATGCCATTCACATGGAGTATGACGAAATCCTGGCAAGCAGCTGGGTTGTAGCAGTGCTCTTGGGTGGGGTGTCCCAGTTGAATTCGCAGTCCGAGAGATTTGAGTGTGACATCGTGAAAAAACACGTCCTTCCAATGCTAAGAGATGTTCAATGATAATTTTTGTGAAAATGTTCAAGCGGCTTACCTTAATCCTGTGCAATGGATGCTCATGGTGCCTCTCCACGGTGCATGACTGACAGTATAGCTCGGTGCCAAAACAATCCTTGCAATGAAATTCAGCTGGCAAAGAGCAGCCATAAGTTCCATGGCAAGTGGCTTGAGATATGAAGTCTCCGCGTCCTTCCAATCTTAACATCTCCAGGATAAAGGCATCTCATTCAGGAAGCCATGATGCGAGTGGATAATCCTGCACAAAATTAATTCACAAATCCAAATTTTCAGTGCACTTGTGACTTACCCCTGCAGTGCGTTTTCGCTTTCTAGTATGCTCGATGTTGGTATCTTCTAAGTAGTTTTCATGTGCACCATCCATGATGTTGAAATCCAAGTCATTGAAAGATTGAGGATCACACACTGGTGAAACTTGATGTTCTGTGCTTGCGGATGCTGAACCTTTAAAATATTCGATTCATGCAGATAGTCTACTGCAACTCGTATCCTGGGTCTGAGTGAATGAAGTGTGTTTGTGCTTGGAGGTTGACAGCTGAGAAGCTTCCTCTCTCTCTGTCGTGGCTGAGGCAAGTTGACGAGACTGTTCAAGTTCTCGATTAAGAACATAAAATTTCTCCTGCATGTCTTTGTTGTATTGTCGTCGACGTTTGCTAACCATGATCGTTGGAATGTGGTGGGTAGATGTATTGCTAGTAAACATGAGGCAAACACAAGTCGGTCATATGCTAGTACATCCATGTGAACATGACTCAAACATGGAGGTTTTTCTGATACATTAACTCCCCTGACGAGTGAGCAATGCAAAGTTCCGAAACTCCCCCCCAGTGAATCAAATAATCAATCTCTTCAAGATATGCAACTATGGTGCTGAGAAATCGAGACACTGAGTTAGCTGTATGAAACTCATCCGAAATTGGGCCACAAAAATTAAGGATTTGATCTTGCACATGAATCGTGCGATTTAGAATATCTTGAACCTTGAGCATCATGTTTGAGATAATGGTGACATCACCGTTATCACCACAGTCATCGGTGTATTTGATGCTTTTGACGTATTGAAGGAATTTGTCCTCGACAAATTTCTGGGGTTCACGATCATCAGTCAATGACAACATCTCATCCTTGATACCTTTGAGAGCAAGGAGGCACCCAGGAAGATCTGATCTGTTGAATGTTAATTGTTAATTTTATGTTCGTCATATCAGTATCTATTTATAAAACATACGGTGTGTCATTCTCATCATCGCTAGATTCATCAGTCTCTGACAGCTCAGTGTCACTCTCATCTTCATCGTCACAGCTTTTCAAGGCTCTCACAACTGCCTTCTCAAACTGTCGGATCTCCCGCGATGGCTTTGTTTTTTCAACATGAAGTTCTCATCGTCTTTTGAGTATATGGTCTCTGTTTCTTCAATTGGTTGCCCAGTCAGGAACATTGCACCACAGACAATTAATTAAAGAAACGTACTTCACATAGTGGCGCTGGGACTTCTCACGAGCGGCTTTTAGTTTAGCCTGATTTGTATAGGAGGACGTGGCATGGTGTGAGATTAGTAACTTTAGTTGGTTGTTGGTTGAAAAGAAGCGCAAAGGTTCTGGTCAGACCATAACTCAATTGAACCAAAGCTACTTGCGCAATGGTCAGACCATTTTGAAACTACATGTAATACAATTCTCGCAATACACTGACCAAAAGTATTAATTGATCCATTTGAATGAGGGTCTTATTTCTCTACAAATGTTATGAGTATACACAGTCTGACATCATATCTTGAGCACGCAGGTTTTGGTCAGACCACAAAGCATTGGTGTAGTAGTACCATATCAATTAAGCACGGTGTAGAAACAACAATACAATGAGGAACAAGGATGCTCCTAACTGTATCTATAAAATGTTGTGAGGTCGCGCGTTACCTAGTCTGCTATTCTTGAGGAGACAAGTGCGTTCGACCCTAGGGGAAGCGAGTGCTGCGAAGATCTAGAGGTACGCGCTTCAGCGAAGCGTGAGAAAGCGCAAGTGCGCGCAAGGTACGAAGGCGCGGGAACGCGCGCGCGTATTAGCGCGAAGCGCGGGAAAGCGCGCGCGCGTAAGCGGAAATAAAAGAGACTAAGCTTAAGTGATGATATAAAGCAATATAAGAAAAGATAGATGCAAAGTGTAGACCAATAGACTTCTACTATGTACTGCTAAGTAAATAGTGGGTGATAACTAGTAAGTTCCAGGGAAAAGTAAGGTAAAGTGTAGTATGTACTGCTGGCGCTTATATAGCGCGCCTAAGCGCGGTCATGCGGAGCCGAAGCGCTACCGAGTAGGTATGTAAGGATATATATGAGTGAGAAACTATGATAAAAATAAAGGTGGAACTATGCTAATAAAGGAAATGGAAATATACGTACTAGGAAGCTTGGTGGACAGTGGATGGATGCATCTGAATGGCTGGCGCTATAGGGCGCGCAAGCGCAGGAACGCGCGCGTGCGTATACATCGCGAAGCGCGGGAATGGTGCGCGCATGGCGCGCGTTGCGTGGGAAAGCTGCGTGTCATATAGAGATAGCTGTGGGTAGCGCACAGAATGACGCTGCGAGTTTGTGCTGTATACTTCCTAGTGAAACCTGCCATATCACACCATGAGACACACGAGTCTCTACATCTCCCAGGGACTTAAATTCTGAGTGTCCCCACTCAGCGCGCGCGTGGTGAGGATTTTGCGTGAGAGTATGCAAGTGCGATGCTTGTACGATGCTTTGGTTGTTGGGTGATGAATGTGCGAGTGCAGGAATTATCGCGTGATATGCAATGTATGCGAAAGCGCAGGCGCGCGCAAGGTGCAAAGGCGTGGGAAGGTGCGCGCGCATGGTATGCGCGAGGCGCGAGAATGTGCGCGCGCTATGCATGAAGGCGCGGGAATGAAGCATAGCATGGTGGATTGCGAGGGTGACTCTGATGTGAATAATATGCCATGGGTGTGGGGCGATGATGCGAGAGTGATATGGATGTGGCGCGCAAGGTGTGGGCGAGATGCGCGCATATGGCGTAAAGCGCGGGAAAGCGCGCGCGCACAAGGCGCGAGAAAGCGCGTGATTGTCGCATGTGTTGTATGGTGGGTATGATGCAAAGTGGCGCAGTCCAGGAGCGATCCAATCCATGTCCAGACCAAGTTCTGCTAGGTGCGCTAAATATTAGATGCTAAAGGTTTGAACATTGTGAGTAAAACTATATGTGAAAATATGAAGGGAAAATGGTAGACTTTGCGGATGTCCTATCCGACTTGTCTTCTTCGTGCAGCTGTCAACATCTACACCTTCCTATGAGCAAGGCGCGGGAAGCGCGCATGTGTGCGCGCGCGAGGCGTATGGGCGTGTGAATATTGCGCGCGTATGTGCGTGTGAGCGTGGGAAGACTGCGCGCATATGTGCGCGTTCTAAGGTAAAAAGGGGCATGGTGCCGCGTCATGCGTGCGAAGAGAAAATAATACTATTGAGCTAGGCGGGCACGATCTATGGTTGTTTTTCTTCTATGTTCTTCTAGGCAATCCCTATATGCATATATATCAGTGTGTTATTAGTCTTTTGGACAGTGTTATAATGAGAGAAAATGAAATGAAAGAGCGCTGGACGAAACCCAGGGTAAAACAAACAATATCCTATGAAACAGTGTTGGTATATGTTCCTCCTTTGATGCGCGGCTGAGGCGCTTGATCCTCCTCCTTGAGCGCGTGCGAGTGCGCGTGGCTAGCGCGCTTCGCGTCTCTTGCGAGCTAACGCTTGACCCAAGGTAGGGTTGGAATGCGCGAGGCAGTTGGCGCGCTTGGGGGGGCTTGTAACTGGCAGAATGAATTCCTGCACAACGCGCTGCAGGTTGAAGGCGCGCCAATGGGAGGCGCAGCAAGGGGTGTAGAGGCGCCCTACAAGCTGATAGGATGCGCGCGATGTGCGCGCCTTGGCGCAATTTCGCGCGAATTTGATTATATTGGCCGAACACGCGAGGAACGGCCATTTCTCTGCAAATTCATTAGCGAGAGACATGTATAGTGAAGAATTAGGCGCAAATGTTGCGCCAATGGGCTGTAAGGGTGGTATATCAAGGCGCAATAGGCGCATAGGTGAAGGAGAATAGTGTGCATCAAGGCGCGCAGGAACGAAATTGACATGGTAAGCAAAAGTGCGAAGAATGCGAATAAATGTGCGAAGTGCGAAGTTAAAGGTGATGATAGGGGGGTTAGGCGCATATGTATGTGTCAGGCGCGCGCCTATGTCGCGCCTGGATGTCTGATTGGAATATACCTTGTGTTGAATGACAGAAATGAAATTTAAAAGGGGAGAAGCGATAGAAATGTGGTAGTGTGAAAACTCTGCTAAATTTATGAGTGCACGAGGCACGGGAACGCGCGCGCATATTGCGCGATGCGCGTGATCATGGCGCGTGAACAAGGGGTGGTGAGAAGATGAAATTAAAGTGTTTGGAATCATCATATAGCTCCTTAAGAGCTTCAAACATGAAAAGGACAAAAAGCGCGAAACAAGATGAGGGTAAATATACACTGCCTCTAGGCGCGCGCATTGCGCGTCCTTAGGCGCAATATGGTGCGCCTGAGACGCGCCAGGGTCGCCTGAGACATGCTCTGCTTGATGGTTAGGTGGTGTGATGCATGGATGTTTTACCGGCGCGCGGTAGTCACTAGAAGCAAAGAGTGCTATGTGCGCGTGATCGTTAGTGACAAATGGAATTACCAGAGACAAACTCTGGTTGATGCAAGATGCGACTTGAGCCTCCGGTGTGGCAGAAGGCTCCTCTATAGGCGCGCTAAGGCGCGATAGATATTTAGGGTCATCCCTGACCTCTGGTGATGCAAGCAGTGATGGTGATGGTGCGATTGGCGAGGTTTCTTCCTTAAGCGATGCGATAGCGAGGGGCGAGCGTGTTTCTAGCGGTGCATTAGTGTGCAATAGATGATTAGAGTCATCCCTGACTGCTGGCGATATGATAGCGATGGGCGCGCGCGATGCGATAGCGATAGGCGCGCGTGTTTCAACTGGCGCGTTAGTGTGCAATAGATGATTAGAGTCATCCCTGACTTCTGATGCGATTGATGGTGATGGAGATGATGCGGATTGTGAAGGAGATGATGCTGCTGAGGATGATAGTGAAGAGGCGCCTGCAGCGCGCTTTGCGAGCGCGCGTTCGAGTTCGTGATCTAAAGTAATGCAGTCTGATATAGCTTTGCATGCTGGCGCAGTTGATGCTTGAGGTGCGCGTGAATCGCGCGTAGGCGCGGGAAAGGCGCGCGCGCGAGGCACGTGAATAGGAACTGGTGGCTTTCTGTCAAGTACAACATCTGAGGGTGCGCGATAGAAGAGTCCAGCTGTTGCATTAGCGCTAATGGTCGTATCCTGCGTTGCGCGACGCGCGTGGTAGCGATCTTTGTACTTAGCTACCTTAGCTTGCACTGGTGTGCTTGGCGCTACCACAGGTGCGCTAACTGGTGCGCTTACTGGTGCGCTTGGCGCGGGAAAAGCGCGCGCAGGTAATAGGAACTGCGCAGCTGCGACGATGTCCATGAATGGGTATGGGTCGTATGGATGGTGGTCAGGGAACTTGATCATAAGGCGCAAGCGAATTTGCGCCTGAGCATCGCTAGGGATTCCTTCCATGAATAGGTGGTCGCGTTCGGCCTTTCCAATACGGTCTTCATCCATGAGTGGCTGCATAACCTTCCTGAATGCGCGCAGGTAATTGCTGAGTTCTGTGCAAGAGGTCATTGGTTTGTTAGCGTATTCGCGCGCGATAGCGCGCAAGTCCGCGAGCGCGTAGCGTCTTTTACCATCCCATCCAGGATACATTACCTTCACTTCTGTCATGAATGCTTCATAATCACTTACTGCCGCTTCTGGCATACCTCCCCATAGTTCTCGATCGTCGCGCTCAAGGTAGCGGATAATACCTTTAATGCGGTCGTGTCCTTGGAGTCCTGCTTCATCAGCAAGCTGCTCATATGCGTCAATAAATTTGGCGAGGTTGTCTGTAGTGCCGTCGAACTTGGGCGCGTTTGCTGTGCCGCGGATGGGCAATCTATAAGGCATTGAGGCGTGCGAAGGCGCATGCGCACGCGAGGCGTATAGGTGCGCGCGTAAGGCGCAGAGGCGTGGGAACTATTGCGCGCACGCAAGGCGCGAGAATGCGTGACTAGAAAATGGTTAGCTTTTGAAATTGCAAAGAAATTGACCTTATATGTGCGAATTGTGCTAAGTGCAAAGGTGCGCGCGCGAGGCGCACAGCGTGGGAAAGCGCGCGCACAAGGCGCAAGAATGCGTGACTAGAAACTGGTTAGCTTGTGAAAATGCAAAGAGATTGACCTGTATGTGTTAAGATGCGCAAAACTAGATCTTGCTGACTGCTCCCCTCGCGGTGGGCTCCAGTTGTAGAAACAACAATACAATGAGGAACAAGGATGCTCCTAACTGTATCTATAAAATGTTGTGAGGTCGCGCGTTACCTAGTCTGCTATTCTTGAGGAGACAAGTGCGTTCGACCCTAGGGGAAGCGAGTGCTGCGAAGATCTAGAGGTACGCGCTTCAGCGAAGCGTGAGAAAGCGCAAGTGCGCGCAAGGTACGAAGGCGCGGGAACGCGCGCGCGTATTAGCGCGAAGCGCGGGAAAGCGCGCGCGCGTAAGCGGAAATAAAAGAGACTAAGCTTAAGTGATGATATAAAGCAATATAAGAAAAGATAGATGCAAAGTGTAGACCAATAGACTTCTACTATGTACTGCTAAGTAATTAGTGGGTGATAACTAGTAAGTTCAAGGGAAAAGTAAGGTAAAGTGTAGTATGTACTGCTGGCGCTTATATAGCGCGCCTAAGCACGGTCATGCGGAGCCGAAGCGCTACCGAGTAGGTATGTAAGGATATATATGAGTGAGAAACTATGATAAAAATAAAGGTGGAACTATGCTAATAAAGGAAATGGAAATATACGTACTAGGAAGCTTGGTGGACAGTGGATGGATGCATCTGAATGGCTGGCGCTATAGGGCGCGCAAGCGCAGGAACGCGCGCGTGCGTATACATCGCGAAGCGCGGGAATGGTGCGCGCATGGCGCGCGTTGCGTGGGAAAGCTGCGTGTCATATAGAGATAGCTGTGGGTAGCGCACAGAATGACGCTGCGAGTTTGTGCTGTATACTTCCTAGTGAAACCTGCCATATCACACCATGAGACACACGAGTCTCTACAACGGGTTTCGGTCTGACCAAAAGTGTTAATTGATCCATTAATGAGGGTCTTATTATTTCTCTACAAATGTTAAGAGTATACACAGTCCGTAGGACTGTGTATACACGTTTGTAGAGAAATAAGACCCTCATTAATGGATCAATTAACACTTTTGGTCAGACCGAAACCCGTGCTTAATTGATATGGTACTACTACACCAATGCTTTGTGGTCTGACCAAAACCCACGTGCTCAAGATATGACGTGTTATAATGAATTTATGGTGTCTTATTGCTCAAGCGCTCAAGTTCAAGCTTAACACAGTGTACATAAGTGAACATGTATGTACGAGATACTCCATTAAACTCTCCCTAAGTGAATTTTCATTGCTGCAATGTTAAAACCTGATATGATCAAGATCCCTGCATCAGTTTCAAATATGTCGTACTGAATCAACATGTACAGTGTCATTTTCACAGTTGTCATTTGCTGTAGTGTTTGTTGTGAGTGACATAGACTCAGTGGAGGATGATGCGTGACATGCAGAAATATGTGCGCGGCAGACATAACAAGTCTGACGATGAGTACGGAAGATGCAAGCAGGACAGCCTTGCAAACCAGGTGATGGTAAGGGTGCATCGGCAAGTGAGTAGCCATCATGAGCTTTTGTCATTACTTGGTGCCATCGGTCAATACATAATGCTGATCTAGTAGGTAATTACATACCATCTTGGTCATGAATCAATTGAAGCGCTGATGTGAGCTCGCTCATAGCAAATACTGGCCCATAGTATCCAGTTTCAGATGAGCCGGGGGAGTCATGGACTGTGAATTTCAAGTACGTGAGCTGGCAGGTATCTGTGTGCGTAACATACCTTGGTCACGAATTAATTGTAGTGCTGCTGTGAGCTCGCTCGTGGTAAACACTGGCCCAAAGTATCCATTTTCAGGTACATTGTATGAGTTGGCAGTGTCAGGGTCCGTCATTTGGAGCAAGCAGGAGTGAAAATTTCAACCGAGATGATTATAGCATGATTATATGAGCCTAATTTTAGCTCCAATGCATTGTGATTGGACAACTGACTGACCTCGTGTGCATTTGAACTTTAATTTTGGGTTGGTGGGCACAAACTCTCCAACTTGGGACACGACTGTCAAAAAGACCGAGGTAAGCCATGACATACATTTCATAAATTAAATTAAAATGACATTGATGCGGTGGGGCAGATGCCACCTGCAGAATGGACAACACCGGACCAGAAAGCTTTTCTTGAGTCGAAGTACAATGATTTTTTGAAGGCACAAGTCGGGGCATCTATTACGCAATTCTGGGGCCCTGTGTTCTCAGAGTGGTTCAGAAGGTTCCCTGAGGAACTTGCAATTTTTGGTGAAGCGCTGGAAGTCTTGTCAGAAGAGCAAAAAGAGGCGAAAGGCGCAGCTGTTGAACTCAGGCAAAAGATGAGTTTATCATTTCATGAGAATCAATTAGACCCGCTTACCGTTTCATAAGAAAATCAAGAATTGGTTTAACTACCATTCTCAGAAAAGCGGCTGCTCTGCTGTAAATGCAATGGGCAAAACAATTTGGCAGATGCTCACCAACAAAGCCAAGGGCACACAAATCCACACAGAGGCTGAAGTATTCTCGAAGATGAGGTATGCGGATGACGTCCAGGCGCAAGTTAAGGAGAGCATCGCTTCAGGCAGCCTTACCAAGAGTGAAAAGTTGGGAGCTGTGAGATTGATGACATGCACAGCTTATGAGGATGTTAAGGCCTTGTGTAGGGCAAAGGTTCAGGCAGAACGGGATGCCAAGGCATCAGAAGTCCTCAAGAAGACAGATGAGGCCCCTACCAATGCGCAATATGCTAGGTACGAACCATTCTACAACACTCCCACTTTAAGTTGCTCAATGGGTGATTTTATAGGGCACTTACCGAACGTATGGGTCCGATTTCACAATTCATGCAAGTCATTAAAGACATGACGGGTTGGGAATGGAGTCTGATCGGCGCTGGACCAGACCCACGTTTGGACGGAAATATAAATGCTATGAGATAGATAAGATGTTGCTGTTGATTTGCGAGCGTGGGAATCTCACAGGCACTGCAGTTTCCATTCATGTGTGAATGCAACTGGTCTCAATTGGAAACAAGCAACACCACACTTCAACGAGACACACTTGAAGGCGTATGTTGACTTCATTAGCACAGTTTTTTGTAAATGTTTTCCTCATACTAGCAAAGACTCGATGTTCAATATTAATGTTTGCAACTTCAAATATAGCACCGCACATCAGGAAGACACGTGCACTCGACTATGATGCTTCAGCATCTAGTAGTACGCCATCCATCATTGAAAATGAACATTCCCTATCAACCATTATATACACATTATCATGTTGATAATAACCACATTCAGCTAAAATGTGGCACCGCAGACTATCTAGTCATATATGGATTTAAAATGCCATCCTTTATTACGCATGACTGCCACATGGACGTATATTCGGTAGTAGCTGCACAATTGGGATTGCTAATACATTGAATCTGATTAATGGATGTGCAAAATAAGTTTACACTATGCGTCACATAGACTTTAGAGTATTGCGACTGTTCATGCAACATATCTAAGAGAGTGCGTTTGATGGCTCATCTATATAGTGAATAGACAGAGGCACCGGATACATAAAGTCATGTATGTGTATTTAATGCTATCCCACATGATCAAGAAAAGTCATGGAGGTTGGTGTACAGTGTCAATCTCATGAATTTAGTTGTAATACTACAGAACCTCATTGACAGCCGTGTCTGATAAATGTATATAGGACAATTGTGAAACATCACGACCCAGTTACTGGTCATGCTACATATATATGAGCACACAATTGATAGCCAATTATATATCATTTTGTGACAAAGGTGAAAGGTGGTTACCAGTTGCGTCCGTATTTCCCATATCAATATATCAACCTTCGTGCGTGAATGAGTAACTATGCTTTGACATTTGTCATACTCCCGACTCAATAAACTTGTGAAACTAGGATGCATAGTTGTTGTGGACAATTCAATGTCATCTCAGTGGCAAAGTAGGTCAAGTAGTCCCGCACCTATATGAATGAAAGTTCTTTGAAAGAGAGTTTGCCGTACAACATTTCAAGCACACAAAGTATTATTTCACAGATGTTAAAGAAATACAGCATCCCGCTACCTGTAACATAGGTAGGTAAGTGCCTCATAAGTGTAACATAGGTATCATCTCTCAGTAAGAACAAATTATGGACACGTCACAAATCAATGGCTATTATGTACTGCATTGCCGAGTCTCTCACATGGCACACAATCCATTAAAAAGTGAAATCACAGTACATTTGTTATTTAGATACTATGCAACAAAAGTTGCTATCGTGTTACATATTATATACTACTATACATACAATGCCAATCTTCCTGTAAAATAATGAGCACAAGATCCGAGCTAACGTCTGCTTGAACACCGAGCAACAGACAGCTGTTCAGTTCTTTGGGGGCGATAGACGGACACATGTTTGTGTCCAAAAACCTTGCTAATGTTACAGTATATTGAGAACAGTGGCAGACAGCTATAGCTATACACAATGACTCACCGATTCCACCAAAGTAATAGATCTTCAACTTCCTTAACTGCATCTGATGTCGCAGCAAGTTCGAGGAAGTCAACGATGTTGTCATAGAATTCTTGATGGTTGAACTCATCATCTACAATACGCCATGACCCTGTGCTAGACAAAGCAAACCTAAGCTGAATGACCTGCGTCAGCGCAATGATAGAAGTGATCTATTGTACTTACCTGCACAGCTGCGTATGCAATTGACCGTGGTTGAACAGATTTCATGTTCAACAGCCCAGCAACATCGCAGCGAGTTCGGTGCTCGCCATCAGTCCTTCGCTGCTTCGGAGGACCCTGCGTGGAAAGCATTGCCGGGCTGGTCTGCTCTTGGTCGTCCAGCTCTGCGGAGGTAGGAGACGTGAAGATGTATTTGAATGTCTACAGGTAGCCTCAGTAAATTGTCAGTCACGCTCGTGAAACCTACCTTTAAAAGTAATTTCCCTTTGAATAGACCATCTGTAGGGTTCAGTGGGTCATATCGTTCGTCTCTGTATAAAAAGGCAGGCCAAGAGTGAGCCATAACACGATAATCAGGGTGATAATCCCTGATGCCTTGTTGGATACTATCACATCGGTCAGCAAAGACACCATGAGATACACAACACTTACACCGGGTCACTCCAGTCATAATCTACGGGGCATATAAGCCGTCCGGTTGCATCATTATTGAACCCACGACCCATTTTGCTCTGCCCATGAATAACAGGGTTCGGCGGTGGGGTATCTTGCATCAACCATGAAGCAATGATGACTTTGAGTCGTGTTGTATCATCGGCAGCACCCTTATTTAACTAGAAATGATGTGTCAATTAGATTAGTATCGTCACCAAGGGGTGCACACATCCCACCTTGCTGTATATACAAGAGAGCTCGCTATCCTCGACCACTGAGTGTACGAGCCTACGGACAGACGGGCACCAAGTAGCTAATTTCTTGTATGATCTGTACCTCCTGTCGTCCCTAGTGGAACACATCAGCACGAGGAACTGTAAATGCGAAATGACTCACTCAAGGTCATTCACAGTAGCATCGTCATCTAACTCAATACCTAGTGTCACGCGTCTATCAAACTCTGCGATGAGGTCTTCGACACGTTCAGTAAGGCAGATGAGTCTGCGGATTACCCGACCCTCAAGATGAAGGCGTACACTATCA
Organism: Suillus fuscotomentosus; assembly: GCF_016647785.1. NCBI lineage: Eukaryota > Fungi > Basidiomycota > Agaricomycetes > Boletales > Suillaceae > Suillus > Suillus fuscotomentosus. Next base: position 1,034,619 of record NW_024539515.1, read on the forward strand.
AATTAATGATTCAAAGAGTAGCCACGCACTAGATACAAACACATACCTTTTCTCTTCCATTGGAAGTTTGCGGAGCTCCGCATTTTGCGCCTCCAAAAGAGCCAGCCGCCTTTTCAAGGCACCTACTTCAGAAGGTGGGCCATCGCTTTGGGTGCTCGTTTGTGACATTAGATGAACTATGGAAGATTTGGTAGATGCATTGGGAGGTGTAAGAGGTAGATGCGAGTGGTGAATGTGAGAGCTGTGGAAGTGCGAGAGAAGGCGCACCGACTGAAGTATGAGGATCAGCAACGTTTTGATCCGGTGTATTATGAATGATGCAGAAAATATTGCGTCCGCTTACGTCTGTGGGCTTCGTGTTTGGAACAACCTAACGGTCATTAGAGGATTGCGGTCATTAATAAGAATGAAGGGTTGACAAAATTAAAAATGTACTTACAAGGTTCCGGTCCACTGAGCAACACCAACTTGAACTATCCCGCAGAACCTCCTATTAGAACAGTCAACGATAATCCCTGAATCCCTGAAAAACAATTAACAGCCAACGGACATCCAAGAAGGGCTTAGTTGGCTAAAATAATACTTTGCCTCCAAAGGCATCTCCTTCGCTATTGTTCTTCAGTTCATTGAGAATGTTCTACTACAAACATGCATCGTCAAGACAAGTCTACGCAAGGACTCGAGAACAGTAAAGCTTACAGCAAATGCCTTGCTGGTTAGCCAAAATGAACATATGAGAAGGTAAACGGCCAGGAAGATGTAGACCTTGTACATAATGAGTCAGCTTGAATAGGAAGACCTGACTTATACAAACGGTAGTGTGATTGCATATGCTGTCTGTTCACTCTTCGGTCTGTTACCAAGAGCTAGTACAAACTGTAGCGCGAGGAAGGTAATATAGATCCATTTGAAAGCCAAGTTCACCCAGTGCGTCTGCGAGCGCATGCTCAGTGTCAATCTTTCAACGCCATAATCGCTTCGTGCAGTGACATGTGAGGGCTGAGCGGTTGGCACGGAGGTCGGAAGATAAGCTATTACATTACCTGTTCTATTTATCAAATTTGAGTTCGCAAGGAAAATAAGTCAGATGGTGCACCTGAGCGGTCATAGTAGGGTATGAGGTCCCAAAAACTCAGCAGCGGACCCGGCCACATCGGTACCTAGTGCAGGGATTCGGTGAGTCTCAAGGGACAGACAGAGATGGGACGTACCTATAATCATGAACGGAGCGCTCATGAGTTTCTCCAGTACATCTGGAACCATTAACGGAGCATATTGAAACCTGGTGCAGGGATTTGGTAAGTCTCAAGGGCCAGACAGAGACGGCACATACAGTGGCTCAAAAAAGTGTCCCAATGTTTGTAGCTTTTCATGTAATTGCTATATCATGTGTCAAGCCGTGGGAATATGACTAAGCCATAGGGAGGTGTCGGAAAGGTCTGCTTCTCAGCTTCATTTCGGTTCCCTATACCGTGGGAAAATAACGACATTATGTGAAGATATGATTATTTTAATTTGATGACTCATTGGGACACTTTTTTGACTTTGAGTTTAACTAATGTAATCTCTATAATTCTAGTACTTTGTGTGACCTCCTTCTGCCCCAATCACTTCTGCCACTCTTCTAGACATATTCTCTATCAATTTTGGGTATTCCTCTTTGGTATTTTCATCATACTCTGTTGTAACACTGTCTCATAGTTGGAATAGCCCCTATGGTGAATCTTGATATGCTACAAGCAATTTCTTGAGTGATTCTCAGGGGTATTCAATATGGTTGATGTCTTGCATCTATGCTGAACATGATAGAATAGTAATATCATGGTCTGCAAGCTATTGGTGGCTGATTTAGAGGTATACTTAGGGTCATTGTCTTATCACAAAACAGTATTCTCTTCATTAACTCATAACTCCTGCATGCTTCTTAGCAGACACTCCTGTCAGATGAGTGTTTACTACTCTATATTCATCCTCCCCTTTACTTCATAGAAAATTCCTACTCCATTTTATCTCATATAGTTCTATACCATCGAGTTTTCGTCTTGAAACTTAAGTGTTTATTCAACTTTTCTTTATCTTAATGGTTGTGCTATCAATTTTAATACAAATTCCTTGCCATATGATCTCATCCTATTGATTTTAACCTTATATAACTAGATAAACCTCTTTCAGCTATTAGCAGTCCAATATTTGTACTTGAAAGTAGCATCTTGTCTTTTCTGTTTATAGGTTGGAGACAGAAGAATCTGTTTCTCTTGATTATAGCTTCAAAGTGGGCTGTCTTAAGAGTCTGTCTGACTATTTGAGTAGAGATAGTCATAGAGATGATGGAAATAATCAATTTAGTCACCTTTTTAGCATCAGTGGCCTTTCCGATTAGAATATAGTGATTAAGAGATCTTAAGTCTTATAGAGCAACCTTCTAGATTGGCTACCAAATAACTTAAAGACCATGATATTACTATTCTATCATGTTCAGCATAGATGCAAGACATCAACCATATTGAATACCCCTGAGAATCACTCAAGAAATTGCTTGTAGCATATCAAGATTCACCATAGGGGCTATTCCAACTATGAGACAGTGTTACAACAGAGTATGATGAAAATACCAAAGAGGAATACCCAAAATTGATAGAGAATATGTCTAGAAGAGTGGCAGAAGTGATTGGGGCAGAAGGAGGTCACACAAAGTACTAGAATTATAGAGATTACATTAGTTAAACTCAAAGTCAAAAAAGTGTCCCAATGAGTCATCAAATTAAAATAATCATATCTTCACATAATGTCGTTATTTTCCCACGGTATAGGGAACCGAAATGAAGCTGAGAAGCAGACCTTTCCGACACCTCCCTATGGCTTAGTCATATTCCCACGGCTTGACACATGATATAGCAATTACATGAAAAGCTACAAACATTGGGACACTTTTTTGAGCCACTGTACCCATAATCATGAATGGAGCGCTCATGAGCTTCTCCAGCGCACCTGAACTTGGCAGCGCGTTTAGGAGCCTACAAATAAGAACCAGGATATCCATGGCCTTAACATAGCGCACTCGGACGATGAAGAAAAGGTGAGCATACCTTCGAGAACTTCATTCTAACAACACTCACTGATCTACACAACCAGCGAGACCCATAACTCATCTTGTCCGGCGCTGCCCAATTTTCGTCCGGCCAAATTGTCGGTGGCCGAGTCCAGGTCCAGATAGAGCGCGATTGACAATTGAGCCCGTGACAAGGAAGGCAGTGCTGTCACGGCTGAGTCGCCACGTGTCACGTTTGCAGTCTGGGCGCTATGTCAAACACGTGCTAGATGACGCTATGATAGTTGTCTCTTTCCGGTGTAAGCCACTCACTTGTGTTCCCAGTCAAGTACCTGGACTGCATCAATACTGATTACTACTACATGTTGCTCCAGAAGAGTCTATGTACATCAAATGAGACTTAACTACTAGCAAGCACCGAGCAACATCACATGCCATGGTTTTCAACCGCGTCACAGACTTCAGTAAGGATTTCACTTTGCCTACCGATGGCCGCCTCAATTCTACTCACAGCTTCTAACACACCCAGAATTTCGTCAATTAGGTGCCCAAATCTCCTTCTGAGTCTGTCATGTTTCCATGATACTTTCTTCCCATTGGTACTGCCCTGGCCGAAATTGTCCGGAGCCTCCATATGATGGTAAGTGCATAATTTGAAAGATAAAGCCAGGCATACTCACATTATTCAACTCGTACTCTGACCTTTTTCGCTTGAGACATGGCCGCAGCTTATTAGTGTCCTTTATGTAGTCATTCTGAAGTTGGAAAAACTCCTTTCTGCGGTCTGGAAACCGATCTGTGAGACACTTCAGGTATGTGGACGAATTATTCAAAGTCGAAAATCTCACCATAAGCATAACACCCACAGGAATACACTGGACCACCTTGCCCGTGCGACTGACCTGGGCCAGGGCAGGAGTCCTTGTGACTTTGCGGAGTGGAGCTCCTTGAGCGATGGACGCCCTTGCCTGCTCTATGAGCTCCAAAGGTAGTATTCAAGATCGCCTCAGCTCCATCATTAAAGTCAGAGGGCCGAGAGTCAGCACTACTGGATTCTGTGTCGGACATCTTTGCTGGTTCCTCCTTCAAGTTGAGTGATGGTATTTAAATTTAAGTTGCTCCACATTTCAAACTTACACAAAAATGACCTTGGTCTGATACAGAATTTATTTCGCTTCTTCTTGACCCTGCATTCCAACGTACCAATCTCTCGGTTGGCAAAAACCAAGTTCCTAAGATCCTGTTCGCAAGCACATGAACACAACGTTGAAGACCGGTAACATTAGAAGTGGATGGCCTGAATGGGAGGATGTCCGTCATGCAAAAAAGGTATGGATCAGGGTTGAGTTCTGGTCGAAAAAATATATTTGCAGCTCCCTCCAGGTCACTCGGGCCGCTTGACATGATCCAGCTGGCATGCTCAAAGGAGTGACGAGCCTCCTGTTACCCTTCCGAAGTACCAGCTCCCAAATGTTGACAAGAAATAAGGTACGTATAGTGTAATATAAGAACATAATGACAAATAAGCACTCCATTTTCCAGATGCAAAACGGTTCAAGCAGGGAGTGACAGGAGGGTCTTGGGGAGGTCATGCTCTGGCACAGGGGTCCGAGTCAGTGCAAGGTTGCAAGGTTTTGAGGCAGTGCCAAGTGGGGCCTAACATGTGAACTGTGACAGAGCACTTACGACTAGCCTTTACTAAAGTCTGTTTAGGTCCTTTACGGAAGCAGGGACTCAGACTTGACTTGATTCAGATGCCGGCTCATTATATGGGCACAGGGATTTCACAAGCAGCCTAGCTTCTTTCCGGAATGTGGGTGCAGCAAAACAAATTTTCAAATGTGAGCACAACTAATACCATTCAATTGCCGATAATTTCGCAGATGCAGTCAGATCCCATGACCACTAGGACAATGTACATGTTCCGCAAGCTTTCCCTCTACTGGCGATACTAGTCAGCCGATCTTCATTGTGCCGCTGCCCCCACAATTCTGACCATCAGAAACTCTGATCTTCAAGCAAGATGTGTTCGATATACTTACACTACTAGTACGTCCATGATGTCATTGCCGCTGCGCGTCACTTGTATACACGGAACATGATTTTTGTTTCTCAATAAGACTCGCATCACATCATGTATCACCTGCAATGTCTCCCAAACGTAAGCCATCCTCTGCTACTAGTACCCCTGCATCGGTACTTCAAAGACTCCAAAATTCTTCTGGTGGATTCTATGCTGCTACACCAAGACTTATCCGTCATGTTGAATATTTCATAGGTGGACAAGACGGAAACATTCTTGTCAGCAAGGGAGGCGGACTCCAACCCACAGAGTTTATCATCCGCGGTGTGTTTGAGATCAGTCGCAATGACTTTAATTTCACCCCAGATGGAAATTTTAATCCCTCAAACGTGTTTCATGGTCGCTTTGCAGACGTGAAATTGAGCTGTCAGCTCACTGCTGCCCGTAACGATTCATTCCGATTCTCATCAGAAGACTTCCCGGATATCCTTGACAATCTCGCTCATTTCGAAGGATTAATCCCGAGGCCAGAAGAGTATGATAAACTCAGTGTCATTCATAACTCACTCGGCCAGAGATCGATCAAACTGACGCACGGTCTTTTTGAAGTAAGTGTTCATCATATACTTGTCTGTGCACATTATTAATTACTGAATATCACCGTGGCGAACCAGGCCAATAACGATCAGCAAGACACTGCTGGCGAAGTTTACGGTGATGAAAACTACTGGCATGGTAAGCCATGAATGATTCTTATGTCCGTCATTAGTACACTAATTGTTGATACTCGACTGCAGATGGCCTCAACCCCGAATTCGACATTGCCACCTGGCCAGTGGCCGACCGATGCAAAGGCCATTTGGAAAGCCTGGTATCAACCCATAGCATCTGCCCCTTGCCAGCATATGATTCAGATCATAACCTCATCCTACCGTCTCAGTATGAGTCGAAACTGAAGGGTGCACTAGTTGAAGTGCACATGGCGTTTTGTCACCATCGAGTCAAAAGCAGGAAACATGACATTTTCAGCACTGTTTTACGAGAACTCACCATCCTGTTGCCACCTGCCGCAATGCCAAGCAGCCCCTTCAAATGTCATCGTCTCAATGCCGGTCCTTTGAAGGCATTTTAAATGGTATGTATTAACTCTTACTAGTATTATTGTGTTCGCAAGCTGATCACCTTCTACAGTAATGTTGAGCACCACACCCAATGCATTGTTGTAGTACTACTTGCGTGTATTTCAAATTGTACATCTAACATATATAACAGTTCATACTCTCTGCAATCATGGTCGGGTCAATGCAAATTCTAATTCTTGTAGACTAGCAGTATTCTATACATACAGCAGCGTATGACTTCAATCGCTCACAGTCAGACACCCGCCACTGATATACCTCCTCCCCATCTTAGAGCCAGAAAGCACGAACACGTACAGCATTAGCCAGCCCATTGCAGCTCTTGCGACGAGTACGGGTGAGGGAGTGTCATGCATGGATGTTGTGTCATAAGATTAATGGTTAGTACAGTTGTGGAAGGGAGGCTCGCGAGGATGTAAGATTATGTCCTTTGCTGCGACCCAACAAGTTCGTCAACTTCCTCCTCGTCCTCCGTGGTGTCTTCATCAATAGCACCATCCTTGATGGTGGTAATCTGTGGGAGTTCCAAGACCAGTGAACGTTGCCGTATCGCCCTCTTCCAGGAAAGTGGGACGGGTGGTACCTCCACGAACACTGCGGAGCCGCCGTGGATTAGATGTTGTGGCATGAGATTTTGGAGGAGAAGCGCCGCGCAGACGGGTCGAGCCACAGTCTATCGATCTTCCCATTGGCAAACCCTCGTCGCCCACAAGTGTGAGGAGAATCTGCGAGGGGCGCTTCTCCAACAATGACGGGGTCACGCGAGGCCATGAGAGTTTTGCGGGCATCTACTGCAACAGATTTGACGGTGAGGACATCATCCTTGAGGGCATTTGCAAGGATGCGCTGCTCATGGAGAGAGAGATTGTGTATGCCTTTGCTCTTTGCAAGTGTTGCACGTCTCTCACCAGGCATGAGTATGTTCTCCGGGTAGTTTCCAAGGATACAGCCACGATAGGCTAGAACGGTAGGTAGCGTTTTCCAGGGGAAGTTCCCCCCTCGCCCTTCGAGTGTCCCTGTAATGTATTTAGCTATTCTACCCTATGATAAAGTATCGCACTTACCTAGAAGTGCCGTGAACCCTCCGATGATGCAAGGTATGCCATCAAGGAGCCTCCATCCATCAGGACCACAGACCCGTCGCTTCTCCAACCATTCATCCAACACCTCCTGCACTGGCACCCTGTACCACGATGCGATGCATTCGAGAACATAGTCAAGTTGAGTGAAATCCATCGATGCAACTAATGTATGTTGAGAGGGAGGAGTGTAGAAGAAAAACATCGATAACACATTAAGACTCGGAGGTGCCACTGGTTGATGGGACGAAGCGTCACACTACCCTGAGGGGGCTACCTAACAAGGTAGTGTGACCTTTCATCACAATCATGCTGCAGGCGCCTCGTCCGAGAGCCTGAGTCATAACCACTTGCGGTAACATTCATTACTAGACCGGACAAAAACCTAGTGACTCACCTTGTCTCACAGGTCAGTTTTCACTCTCTTCCTGCCCATCTAACAGTTTCTTCCAGGTAAACTCATGTTTGTCCCTCAGCACAAACAGTCCAAATGCGAATTCAAGAAGTTGTCAAAGAACATGGGCGACAAACTTGACAAGTACTAGAAGGGCTGGTATGATTCCTTTCGTTCGTCCCACAACATTTTACGCTGACCTGAATTTCTTGAAGCGCCTGATTTTGGATGAAACACTCCAACTGACCTCATCCGTCAATGAGCCGTCCAATGCGAATGTTCCCCTCCCGAGAGGCTTCCCCCCAGCAACCTCATCTTCATCCTATACCTTCTCTGGTGAAGGCTCCATCCCCACCCATTCTGTAATAGTGTTAGTACATTTGAATTACGTACCAATTTATTTGCATTCCATGCCCCACACGACACTAGTTACTCATGGCTATTGTCAGTCCATTTTCAGCTTTAAGATTTCGGTGGCAGTTCCATCATTGATGGCGGCCAAAAATATTTATCAACATGGTCACGGTCACCATGTAAGACTCCCCCAAGTCATGGCACCAAAGCTGAATCGTTCACCCTAGCCTCACCGAATACACCCTCAGTGACAGACTGAGAGGGAACATGAGAGTTAATCTCATTCCCAATCATTTTGTTTTACTTCTGACTGTACTACTACTTCTTGAGATTTTGATGAGCGGTTATTTCAAATGCCATGAGAAGTGTGGTCGGTCATTTTCAGCGTCAGGAGGCCTGACCCGTCACCGCAAAAGTTGTTCTCACTGGCAGCAACAGCTGACACAACAGTCACTACATTTCAAACGAGCCTCCGAAATTGTGCAAGGAGCACCTGCAGCTAAGAAGATCAAGCTTGGTACCGCTCAAGTGAGTAGTATTACTATACACCTGCTTCACAGCCTGATCTTTATTTGATTAGACCACTGGTGAGGATGCCACGACGTCACAGTTGGATGCGCCTACTCAGGCATCTTCGCCTGGGGTCACATCTGCTGCCAGTGGCAGTAGCAGTTACACATTCCCAGACCTATCCTCCAGCAGCGCCTCTCAACCTCCTCAACCTCCATCAGTGCTTCAACCATCAACGGAGCTTCAAGTGCATGGCCTTTTTGAGGAGCAGGCTGAACCATCCATGGCAACTCCTGTTCCTGAAGACACTTGCCTGAATCGCCCTACTCGCTCTCGCCAGTTGCCTATGCGATTTCGTGATGAGCTTCCTGTGCCACCACTCCCAATACCTCAGCCTCCTCCACCCTTCCCCGAGTCATCCTCCATGTATTCGACTCTTTCTGGACATCCCTCAACCAATTTGGCATTGGACGAGAATATCGCCATCGACCAATGCATGATCCCGACGCATTCGTCTCTGTAGATCAGCTATCCAATTTTTATCCCGACTCGAGTGTTAATACTGAACCTAAGATGACATCTTCGTCAAAGGCTCCTCCCTGGCCATGGCGGAACATGAGTGTCTGGCGCCTCATGACTTGGATGCTGAGCAGAAGCAATCAGTCATCTGAAGCTCAAGTAACTCGACTAGTCAGAGAAGTCATATCGGCTGAAGATTTCAAAATCGAGGACTTAGAGGGCTTCAATGCCCATACCGAAGTGAGGTGTTTGGATTCCTTGGAAGCTGAACTTGGCGACAGTGAGATCTTTCGAAGGGATGGGTGGAAAGAGGTGGCTGCAGAGATTCTTGTACCAACACGGGAGAAGAACTCAAACAGCAACGGGCAGATTTTCACAGTCCCTGGATTCCATTACCGGCCGCTCACAGCAGTGATCCATGCTGCTTTCACAGACGTAACGTTAAAATGGTTTCATTTCACTCCTTTCAAGCGCTTTTGGAGGTCTCCTGCGACTAGTCAAGAGCAGCGCCTTCACGATGAGCTCTATACGTCAGATGCATGGATTCAGGCTCATGACGACCTGCAGAAGCAAAGGAGAGATGACGGCTGTAAGCTCAAGAAAGTCATTGCAGGACTCATGTTCTTGTCGGATTCCACGCACTTGGCACAGTTTGGGAATGCGGCGGCATGGCCGATTTACTTGTACTTTGGAAATCAGTCTAAATATGCTCGTGCCTGTCCTTCTTCCGGTGCGTGTCACACTGTTGGATTTATTCCTACTGTAGGTGTATCTATACTTCAAATACTAGTATTGTTATGCTGATGGTCATCGGCCTGTCCTCGGCAGCTTCCAGAGTCTATCAAACAATTCATTGCGACAATTACTTCGGTTAAAAGGAAGAGCTACCACGACATTCTTGCCCACTGCAAGCGCGAGATGTTTCACGCTATCTGGTGTATCTTAATAGATGACGACTTTCTTGACGCCTACAGAAACGGCATCGTCATCAAGTGTCACGATGGGGTATACCACCGAGTATTCCCTAGAATATTTACCTACTCTGCAGATTACCCTGAAAAGTGCGTAGAGTGAACGCTTCTCACACCGTTTCTGCTAATGAGACCTTGAAGAGTTCTTATTGCAGCAATTCGTGACAAGGGCGTGTGTCCTTGTCCTCGATGTCTGCTTCCAAAATCGTGTTTTGGTCGGATTGGACTTTGGTCTGATATGTCGGGAAGAGTTGCAAGAGTACATAGTTATATCAAAGATATCATTATTGCTGCACGCAACACCATCTACAAGTTAGGCACCCCGATCAAGGGTGCCGCTGTCAAACATCTTCTAAAAGAGTCATCACTTGTGCCTACCCTTGTAAGCATATCTCGGTGTTCATTTAACTTGGCCTTTATTGTACGTCACCCACAGAATGCCTTTGCTGACCGTTTAGGTCCTTTTGGCTTTGATTGCTTTCCAATGCTCGTTGTTGACCTTCTACACGAATTTGAGCTGGGTGTCTTCAAGGCTGTCTTCAAACATCTCATCAGGCTACTCTACGCTATAAACTCTGAATGGATAGTTGTCCTGAATGAACGGTAAGACATCTGACTGCAGAGGAGTTCTATCTAATGCGGATACCTTTTACCATAGCTTTCGCTCGATCCCTTCCTTTGGCAAGGGCGCTATTCGGCGCTTTCCAACAAATGTATCTGATGTCCGACAAAATGCTGCAAGGCACTTTGAAGATGTCTTACAGGTTAGTCTGACAGTCCTCATGGTTTCTGACACTAATTTGCTTCTTTTTTTTGGAACAGTGCGCAATCCCTGCCTTCGAAGGATTGTTCCCTAGAGAGCACGATGATATTATTTGGCTTCTTCTCTTTCAACTGGCAGAATGGCATGCCCTCGCCAAACTTCGGCTTCACACCGATGATTCACTCGACAAACTCGATCAAGCGCTGAATGCCTTAGGAAAGCAACTTCGGCGATTTCAGCAGTTTACATGTTCAGCCTTTGAAACTATGGAGCTTCCAAGTGAAGTTGCTGCACATCAGAGGAGGCAAGACACTAATCCGCAGTCTACCAATCAAGAAGCAAAGGTTTCCGGCACCTGAATCAAAACCTTCAATCTTCTAACCTATAAATTGCATGCGCTCAGTGATTACACAGCTTCAATTAGGTTGTATGGTACGACAGATTCATATACTACCCAAATTGTACGTGTTTGATATCTAGCTACATTGTCCGTACTGATATTCTGCATTTTTTACAGGGCGAGCTAGCTCACCGCTTCATCAAAATGTTGTATCGAAGTACAAACAAGCAAGACGCTTCGAAGCAGCTGGCTAGGCAGGAACGAAGGCGCACTCGCATCCGACGGCAACAGTCGTCAATAACCCTCCTTCAGGACATACACGCCAGCGATCTACCACCTGAAGCCCATCATTTTTTATCAGGCAATAAACACAATAACCTGAATTTGGCCTCTTACCTTGGGGAACATAGGGACGATCCAGCTGTCAAAGTAAGACGCATCAGCTGACTTACTGTTTGACTGCTAACAGTGCCCAAAGGACTTCGTTCCGAGATTGAAGGATCACTTTCTCTCGCGGCTCCTAGGCTTGGACTATGACGGCGATGAGCGAGAATTCAGTAACGCCCAACGAGGTAACATACTGTTCATCAACAACCTCAGCAGAGTCTCCCAGGCCAAGCGCCTCCAAATTAACTACACGACATACAATATTCACCGGGACCAAGACACTTTGAAACCAGGGTGCGGTCGCACTGTAATGATGTTGTCGAGGGAACAAGGCACCAACCCTCATCCATTCTGGTATGCGCAGGTTTTGGGCGCCTTTTGCATACAGATACTCCACATTAGCCCGGAGGCTCGTAATCGCTCTCCGCAATCAATGGAGTTCTTGTGGGTTCGGTGGCTTGGTGTAGTTCCACATTACCGGTGGGGCTTCAAGGAAGGTCGACTCCCGAAAGTCGGATTCGTACCAGACTCACCCACTGCATTCGGTTTCCTCGACCCTTCTCTTGTCCTCAGAGCTTGCCATCTGATACCAGCCTTTGCTGATGGTCACACGGATGAACTCCTGCGACATGGCCCCACAGTTGCACGACCGTTTGGAGAAGTAACCGATTGGACTGCATTTTATGTTAACATGTGAGTCCATTGACTCAGAGTCTCAGACGCTGTTTAAGACCTTCATAATTGACTATTCAAACACAGTTTTGCGGATCGTGATATGTTTGCTCGCTTTGCACGCATTGGCATCGGTCATCAAATTCAGTATGTCTTGCCAAATGCGACTGATGATGATGATTCCATCGGGCGCCTGAGCAATGATGACGAACCTTTGGATGAGGGTGATCTGGAACCTACGACAAGCAACACCGTTGAGTCCCATGTTAATGACCACCGGAATCGAGCTCAAGGGGAAATAACCGATGACGAAGAAGACAGTGGATCCGATGCATGGGATGATGAAGATGAGGATACATCCACGAGTGACTCGGATGATGAAGACGATGATACATCCATGAGTGACCCGGATAATGAAGACGAGGATACATTCATGAGTGACTCGGATGACGAAGGGCCGGATTTCAAATTTTAGGATGAGATAAACTTTGTATTTTATGTGCTTGCATTGAGCAACAACTATGGAGTGACCTTTTCGTTGTTACAGAACACTCCAGCTTGAAGCTGAAGCTTCGAAGTCCAAACTCAGGATCGCGGCGGCGCACTGCGTGTGACTGACGGTCACAATGCGTACATAGTCCTGGTACTCAAACTTACATCTATCTGCTCGCAGCCCCTGATACCATCATGCTACTTATGCACGATTTCAAGCTTGAAAACTTATAGTCACATCGGACATCGTTCAATTCGGCATTCCAGTCCTGCAGGTATGCATCTGACGAGTCTGCTCTCATAGTACATGCTATTTTCAACTTGAAGTTCACCGCTGCCAGTTGACTCATATATTGGCGTATGATACCTCTGGCTAAAAGCAGATGAGCTATAACATTCATAGTTTATGATCTCAATGTCTCCAAAGTCGCTGTCAAACTACGGTCACACTAGATTGCTATATAAAATCCTACTTTATCGTACAATTTTGATGGAAAACTGCAGAAGTCGGAACACTAGTTTGGAACTAAATATGGGATTCTATTGATTTATCGGAAGAAAGCTAAAATAAAGAAGAGACTATGAATCAGTAATGTGATGGACGATTTGGACAGTGGAGCGTAAAAATATGAATACTAGCTAGAGAGCTTATATAGGCTGATATGAGTTCACCAAAGAGCAAAGCATAAGACAAAATAGATCACAGATTAGGCACCTGGTGTGCGTCTTACAAGCCACCACATAGACATATATTGGGAAATCTGGTTCACTCAACCTTATAAGGTAAATATGGTCATATCATGTTGGTTTGTTTTCAGTGATGTCTGCCCCATCCGCTTCCCAGTCACTTGATTCTGGTTGCTCTCAGCCAGACGCACTTCCCACAACACCTCCGGCTACAACATCCTTTCAATCACCACCTCTGGGTTTATCTGCACCCCCTGCTTCCACTGAGCACTACGGCCTCCATGACCCATCTGTTTCTTTCTCCCCCAATGTCAGTCTGCAGTCATCCAACGGATACAACCTCCAAGACGTCTCATTCACAACAAAGGCCTCATTTGATGCACTGAATTGGGAAAATCCACCGCCTCTTCTCCGCCCCTTACTCAACGGATCTCCAAGCACGCCCAATGGATCTATAGGCTCTTCCACCTGGAGGACGCCACCTGTACTGCGCTCATTCCTGTCTTCATCAAACTCTTTCCCCCTGCATTACAGTTGTCCCCAATCACATCACATTTGTTTACCCAATCGGCAGCATCGCACTCGTTACCTTCTTTGCCACCTATAGCAACCCCGCAATTCACGTTCCCGTCGCTCCCTTCCCCATCACTCCCTTCCCACTCTCTTCCACGTCACTCCCTGGTTCTCCCTTCCCACTCCCTTCCATGTCACTCCCTGGTTCTCCCTGCCCCAATTCTCCTTGCCCCGGTTCTCCCTGCCCCAATTCTCCCTTCTTCAGTTCTCCCTGCCCCAGTTCTCCCTTCCGCACCTCCTGCGCCTCCTGCAGTGGAGACTCCACAAAACGGAGACATGCAGCATAGCGCACCAGAGAAAACACTCAAGGTAAAACGAAAGCGCGTGTCAAAGGCCGTCGACACGGTCATGGAGGTTGTCGAGTCTGCTGATCCAAATACTCTGCGAAAGACTGGTCGTATTCGGCAGGAGTCCACCCGTATGGCGCAGGTGAACCAAATTGGCCAAATTAACAAGCGATCGAGAACTCGGAGATAGGACCATTAAAAGTGAGTCCACGCTTGCTCAATGCATTGAATCGTCTACTGACACATTTCTCGCACCATTTTCAGTACCTTCTGTTTGATATCATAATGATATCATAATTGTGACTTATTGTGTTCTCGTCCCTCGTTTTTGATATACATGTCGTCGTATAATAGTGGTAGTTGTCGTTATATCAATCCTCGTTGCCATGGACCTTTGGTACCGTGTTCATTTCCTAGTACTTACAAATATTGTTTGTTCTCGCGCTCCGCTGCTACCCTCAGTTGACTTCGTACGTTGCTGAGGTTAGTACCTTCATAGTATTCAGTATCTACCTAGCTAACAACACATGTAGCTATCTGCTACAGGTATACCAATATAACTAGTTGACTTCGTACGTCGCTGAGCTATCTGCTACAGTAGTACATATGTTAAATTGTCGTTCTTGATATACATGTCGTCGTATAATAGTGGTAGTACATATGTTAAATTTTTCTTGCCCTTGTTCATTAATGACATACGAAATTCAACACCATACTCACGAATTGCAAACTGACTTAAGTGTACATTCCCTCTCACTACACAGATAGTGTTGTTGGCAGAATGCTGCCATTCTGCCGGTGGCAATTGCCAAGCGGCAATTGCCGGCAGTAGGTCGAAGGTGGTTGGCAGAAGTCGGCAGAAATATTATGACCTAGTATTTGTTCCGACTAACAAACAGTAAAAATTTGACATATGTTAGAATGTATCTTGGTGGTTGTTACCATGGCCTCAAAGTCCAAGGGCGGCAAGGGCCGTCCCATCCGAAAACTTGTGTCTGACCACTTTGTTATTGGGGAGAAAGTCAAAAACAACTCAAACCACTACTTCTTCACATGCAACTACTGCTCGGCATCCATTGAGGGCCGTGACGATAACCATCTCAAACATTTAATCGACCAGAAAACATGTCCCAATGCCCCTGATCGTACTCGCGCAGAAGTTCGTGGCTACCTTGCTACAAAAAAAGGCAATCAAGACCTTCTATCCCCACCTATCACCTCCACAACTTCGGAGTCAAATAGCCATTCTCAGGGTCAGACTAGCGTGGAATCACGAAAACGGAGCAATCTTCTTGGATATGTAGACCTCCCTGTCACACCTGAGCAAACCAATCGAGCACATTTCAAGCTGCTTCAGTCAGTAATTACTTTGTATTGTGATGTAATTACTCATTCATGGGCACAGGTTCATTGTTCACTCCAACATACCATTCTCAATTACTGAAAACTGGTTCTTCTGGCACTTCCTTGATGAAATACGTCCCTCCTATCAGGCACCATCACGTTATGTACTCTCGCACTCGATCATGGACAGTGAGATAGCTCGTGTCCAAATGGAAGATATTGCTCGTCTTAAAGGTCGTAAATGTCTCACCTATCTGCTTGATGGTTGGGAGGATAAGATTCGACGGAGCTTGTATGGCTCCATGGCTGCAGAAGTCAACCAGCATCCTGTTGTGCTCAGTCTCGAAGACATGACAGGACACCGAGGTTCTGCAGACAAGTTACTCGAAGTCTCTGTGAAAGCCTTAGAACGAATGGAGATTGGTGATGGACATAACATAATTGCTGTGACGACAGACAATCCAACTGTGATGCAATCCTTCCGACGGAAATTTCAAGCAAAGTTCTACTGGGTCATTGTCAGTTTGATGCTCTTGTCTTATCATACTATGTATGAGCTCATTTGATTGCTAGACGTTACCCTGTTTTCTTCATGGCCTTAACACCATCATAGGTGAAATATGTGCCCACCCGTTTATGAAGCAAAATGTCACAAAGGCCACACATGTCGTTACATTTTTCAATGGATCACACTACTGGGGTGGTCAGCTGAAAGAGCAAGCAAAGATTGATAATGTCAAGCGCGGATTGAAGAAGAACTGTGAATCTCGTTGGTATGCACTTATTCTTCAGTCAATGAGTGTTCGAGATCATAGGTATTTACTAGTGATATTTGTTTTGAATGACGAGCTGATAAAGCTGGGAAACCTGTTCGTCGAAAACACGCACATATGCATACCCGTCCTGAACACGGACTCGACATTGCTCTCGCTGACAAGCTACAAAGATCATTTGCATGGATCCCTCCCCTCGCAACAGACTCTGATGACCAGGATTATCTCGCGGGTCCGGAATCAATTACAGATGAGGAGTTGGTGGATGAATTTGAAAGATTCGAGCGCGAGACGCGGGAGGCTGGCCAAGCACGAGAAAATAATGAGGCAAGCGGTAGTTTGTTTGCAGGTGATGTGCCGGATGTTCTGGATGGCGGCCTCGTTGACTGGAGTGAGCTAGAAAGGGTTAACAAAGGTATCACACCAACTGGCTTCGTTGAAGAGATTGAGGTACTCAATCGAAGCTCAAACGATGTATCAGGGTGGAATGTTGATGCACTTTTGACGTCAGAAGGCATAGCCTCAATGTAGTAGTTGAAACTATTTTTGCCGTAGTATAAACATAGTTAAAAAGAGCTAAAAACGCTCACAATACATTTTGCCGACTTCTGCCATTCTGCCAACTGCCGAGAGGCCAATTTACTTCTGCCCACGACACTATACACAGATCAAAGGAAACGAGCTTCATTGGCTTACCTTTGAAAGGTAAGCCAATGAAGCTCGTTTCCTTTGATCGACTTGAAAATGACTTGGTGAAATTTCGACCGCAAGATCCTGACCCGATGTAGGAACCACCAGAACCACGATCTAGATGCATAGATCTGCTGGCTACAGGAACAAATCAAAGGAACCCCAAAAATTGGTATTTCGTCCTAGATTGGTCAAATATCGCCAAAACGAGGTGTCTGAAGCGTTAAGCGTCACCGTTGGCACTGAAGCCCTAAGAGACGAACTTACAAAACCTGACTGTTTCTCACAAGTGAGTATTATGCTTAATATTAACAGTATAGCCTGCAAGAGAGATAAGTCGCGCAAGAATAACCAGATACAACTCAAGGTAAATTCAAGAACGCCTGCCTCACAAATAAGTAATTACATCGGTTCTTATACTAGTATCGTCCAAAGCTTATGATTAAACAAAACGAGTCATAAGATAGGATAAACGGAATAAGGAGGAAGGTCTCAGATTGATAAACTGTTAGTCTTGCCTTCGACTGCTCACAATCGCCGATACGACTAAGTCCGAAGGCAGACGTCACACTCGAACTCCGACTAAAATGCAAATACAAATGAATGGGTTGGTTGCATAAAAGACTGGATTGGACTTGTTAAAGCTGTATCTTTGGCTCTCTGTACAGCTTGAGTGCGAGAGAGGAACAAATTACAGATACAGAGCTAGGATAACACATGAGTATAGATGATGCCTAGTCAGGAAGTACATACGATAATGCCATAGCCAATGATGCCCAGACGGGAGCTAAACGTGCGTGTCCGACGGGGTATATGACGCCGGCAGCGATGGGGACTGCGATCAAATTATACATAAATGCCCACATCTACAAAATATATTAATGGTGACAAATGATGCAAAGAGAGGGATGAAATGTACAAAGTTAATTTTGACGCGGTTAAACACTTTTCTTGACAGGTCACTCAGTATGAGCAAAGTTTTGAGGTTAGAGTATAAGAGAATGAATGAAGCACTAGATAATGCAATGTCGCCTGTCATCGAACTTGGTTGGTATGTGCTCTATTAGCGGTTGGATGAATATTAGAGCTTACTTCCGCAACCGATAGCTATTCCTATGTCACTGACAGCCAGTGCCTAACGTCACATTCAAGACAAAATAACAAATGAAGACGTGCATGGAGAACTCACAGGTGCATCATTGATACCATCCCCAACCATTGCGACGACACAGCGCTCGTTTGACGTTGACCTGCCTAACATACGTCGCCATCTTGAAGAAGGGCGTTTGGCACCATTGCGCTGCAGCCATTCGATGTGTTTCGCCTGTGAGATAAATCAGATCATACAACACGGAAAAAAATGAGGATAACGACAAACCTTTTGCTGAGGTAAAACTCCAGCAATGACGTTCATTTCAGGAATGCCCACAGATTTTGCAACTGCTTTTGCCGTCGTCTCGTTATCCCCTGATAGCATCCATGTCCCAATGCCCTGCTCCTGCAAATGACGTATAACACCAGTAGCTTCCCTCCTGATGGGATCCGACACGGCGAATATAGCTGCAACGACGAATTCATTGTCAAAGTCTGCGACCGTGACAGCGAGGAGGACGATACTCTTCGCCTCAGATTTCCATTTATCGAGCACTTGGAGAACGTCTGGAGAGAGCGGGACATCGTGGTCTTGCATCAGGGCTTCATTTCCTACTATCGCCTTGCATTGCATTTCTTTGAAATCCGCTTTGACGCCTTTACCAGCAATTTCATCGAACGCGTTGCCAACAACAGACACGGCACCATGCTCCCCCGCATACTGCCTAATTGCATTTGCGAGCGGGTGGGATGATGCAGACTCTAACTCCGCAGCGATTCCGAGAAGCGTCTTCTCAGGCACCGACGAAAGCAGGATCTCGGCATCAGACACTCGGGGCTCGCCACCTTCGGTGAGTGTTCCGGTCTTATCGAACACAACGACATCAAGTTGCGCCATGTCTTGGAAAGCCTCACCACCTCCGCGGGCCAAGATTCCATATTTAGCTGCAAGGCCGGATCCTACAAGAAGAGCGGTAGGTGCTGCCAGGCCAATGCCACAAGGGCACGCCACGACGAATACTGCGATTGCAAACTCGAGAGACCAGATGACTACAGAGCTGATGTCAGTACAAAGCTAAGTGAATCGCCTTGAAAAAACTCACTCCATCCGCCTTGACTTGTATCTAAGTAACTCCTAGGGATAGCACCGCTAACACCCAAGGTAAGCCATATCAACCAAGTGACGATCGCCAGTAAAGTGATGATTGGGACAAAAACGCCTGTAATATGGCCTGCGATGCACTCAATGGGTGCCCTACGAGTTTGACCCTCACGGACAATCTGCACAATCTGGTCCAGCCTGTAGAACTCGGTCAGGTAAATAATATCTTTAGAATCGAAGTTGGGAGACTAACAATGTGACACCGTCGACAGCGTCAACTCGAACATCTACAGCCCTGGACTTATTGATTGTTCCAAGAAGAACCTTATCCCCGATGTTCTTCTTAATAAGTTGAGCCTCGCCCGTTAAAAAGCTTTCGTCAAAGGATGTTTCCGGACCAGAGACGATTGTACCGTCTGATGGTGGTGTCGCACCGTTTTGCACACGCACTACATCGCCAACCTCCAAGAGATCTACAAGTACCTTCTCAAATTTGAACCCAGGAGACGCAACAAGGCTACCGTTATCGTGCGCTACGTCGCACTTTTCGGGATCATTGGGAGGAACGACCGTGGGGGCAGTAGAAGCAGAAGCAGAGCAAGGAGACAAGACAAGAGCTCCGGCAGGGCGAAATGACCCGAGTGCAGTAATGGCGTCTGCAGTCCTCGCTTTACTGTATGCCTCGAGGTAGCGGCCTAATGATTACGGTAGATAAGGAAGCAAGATAGACAACACGCGAGTTCCACTCACCAGCAAGTAAGAACATAGTCAGGAACACGACATAGTCGAAATATGTCGTTTCTTGCCGTGTACCATCACCTGAAGGTGGCTGTGTCGCTGCAAGACCTAGAACTACAATCGATGACAAATAGGCCACAGTTACGCCAGTAGAAACCTGTTCATGATGTCATCATCACATAAAAATGCGGGCTACATGATACATACCAGAAGGTTCATACTGCCAAATCTAGTGAAGCGCTTAATTATGGGGGTCGCGCTCCCTTTCCTCCACAAAGCTTTGATTTCCTTGATACTCCGATGGTGAAATGTGCCAGCGCCATAGAAGTATACTGGGGTTGCGAGGAAGAAGAGTGCCCACTCGATTGCAGATGCATTTCCATTCCACATGGGCTGCATTAGATATAGCTTCGTGAGATTGTCAGCGGAAACAAGACTCATGTAAACGACACCAATGATGAACGTAGGTATCGTAATGATGAAGGTGAAAAACAGGCGCTGCAGCAAGACTCTTTGCTCACGTCGTTGCATGCGATGCGTGCATTCTTCGAGAGTAGGTGCACGATGGATTGATACACTGTATAACGTCGGTTCCACGGACACAATAGTGGAGGTGATGGAGCGGATGGTGAAGTCTGGAGGCGATGGCATATACGAGACTTCTATCACGGAATCCAAATGATTTGCTAGTGGTTTAATAATGGTGATGTCGGGCTGGAGCTTTTTTAAGGCGGTCATGATTTTGATTGGACAGTGTCTGGCTTGCGGATATCAGTAACCCCGCATGCGACCACAATAAGATTAACGCACTGGCAGTACATTCCGTCGATACGAAGGGATAATATCCTAGGACCTGTTTTTGTAGAATTATTTGTTGACGTCAATGGGATGAGGGGCTCGATCTTGATGACATCGACTTCGAAGCCACAGTCGTCGATCGCTTTGGTCACGGAGCCAACTAGATCCTTTCGAGCAACAATAACTGTGGCAGAGTTGCTAAGAAGGCTAACAACTACTTCGGAGATGCCAGGGAGACGTGAAACTATTTCGGTGATGGTGCCCGAACATGAGGAGCACGTCATACCACCCACGGACAGGGTGACGAGATGCGCTACGTCGTCAACGCCTACCTTGTGCAACGAGCTTAGGCTCCGTTCTAGGGCCTCTGGCGTGGAGCAATTCATCGGAGAAGCGGTATTATCCTGCAGGGCTGTGTAAGGCGGCTACTTGAGTTCAAAGGGGAAAGTGAACAAAGGATAGTTATGAGAGACGTTTTGTTCCAAGAGTGATGATAGTAAGAGACTTTTAAAAGAGCGTTTGGACGTGTTCTGAGTGGGAATCAGCGTATGAGATTCCGTCTAATACGAATGTACAGGGTATACTTTATAGTCGCGAGACTCTGAGAGTCCTCGGGCACACATTGACCGAACGGTTAAGGGAAACATAGACGGAAAGTGAGTGGCGTTGAGCCGGACAGGTTAAGGTGGCGAGAACAGGAGCGAAAGTACGAAAATTGAAGAAATGACGGTATGAAACGGTTTGGTTTTGACAGGATAACGGTACTTGCGTAATTTTTCGGAACGGCGAAGTAGCAATGGGGCAAGAGTACGCGAAGAAGGGTCCAAAAGTCTATCGTAGTGTAGGTTGAGGTACATCAGTGATCACTCGGCGACTGATCCCTGGAGTCCTGGACAGAGGACTTGCGACATGGGAGGAAGGCGAAGCGTTGGGATGTAGGGACTGTAGACGTTGTGATGAGTGAAACAATGATCATCGATCATCGATCATAGTTCGAGAAGGAAAGAATATTGCATCCGCGTGACTCGGATGCGAAGCGTGATGCTTCCTCGGCATCAGTTTGAGAATTGCCTCGCGTGGTTACGTCAGCGGACGTGGCATTACATTTGGAGTTCCTGAGATCTGGGAGCCTGAGCTCAAACATCCTGAGTCCGGCCTCAGCGCTTGAAAAACCGAATAGGATCGGGCCAACGGACAGGACTGCTTGGTGCTTCAAAAGGATGATGCGGCCATTAGTCTAGTAGCAATGGCCTCGTGGGGAATGTAGGGACACCGAGAACACTCACTTCTCTCTTCCGCCTAAGATTCAAAAATGGTCGACCATGCCTGGTCTGATAAGTAAGTTTATTTTCGGTCTCTTTTTGAAATATGCCTTGTTTTGATTTTCAGAAGAAACTCGATTGGGAATTTCCAAATTAAAAATTTCCTAAGGTTTGAATCTGGATCAACACCTTCGCCTGGCTCGAGGTCGCTGACCTGATCTTTGAGATTGGGCTAGACCGAGCATTAGCTTTGGATGGGACGCAATCAGGTAGAGCCACCTGGGAGAGCAGGATATCTATGTACGAATTCGATCGACTCTTCGAGTAGCTTCCAAACAAAAGTATGCAGTACATGTACAACAAGGATGCTCGATTAACAAGAAACATGAAGTGTGAACTGAGAGGAATTAAAAGGAAGTGGTGGAAGGGAGACTGGTAGATATGAAGGAAAACCCGTGGGTACGAGTGAGGAAGTGCGAGACTCTGGACGTCGTGGCAGAAAAACGAAGGAAGCGAACAGCGCAAGGACTCCATCCTGGCCTGCAGGCTGAGACTGTATGGTACCGGAACATTCCGGCAGGGGTCGTGTGCTGCTCTCCTCACGCCTACAGGGTACGTTTGCTCAATTTTTTTCACAGTGGACACTGTCGTATCAAGAATTTAAATTAGTTGACAGGACTACCGTGACGGAGTCTAACTATTTGATTTCGATAGGTTATTGATCTATCATGTTCAGAGACAGGCAATCCCGAATTTCAGCTTTCTTAAATTCTCCAGAACGTCAATCTCCTCGCTCCAGCTCAAATGTTACAAGATCTTCCTCTCGTTCTTCCATTGCTTCCAGCGATGAACGCGCGCTTTTCCATGATACTAATCGCTCCCCTGTGATCCTCGGCATCTGTGCAATGGATATCAAAGCCAGATCAAAGGCTATGAGAGAAATACTCACACGACTCGTAGAGAGAGCCCACGGCGCTATTCAAGTCAAAGTTTTCGGTGATAAGGTTATCCTTGACGAGGGTATGTTCTCTCTCCTTAATACCGCCACTGCCTACTCACGCTCCTGTCAGATGTCGAAAATTGGCCCCGCTGTGATGTACTTATTTCTTTCTTTTCCACCGATTTCCCCCTAGACAAGGCCATATCTTATGTCAAACTGCGTCACCCCTTCTGCATCAACGACCTTGTACCGCAAGCCTTACTATGGGATCGTCGTCTGGTCGGAGCTATTCTCGACCATTTACAGGTCCCGACACCTAAGCGACTAGAAGTTTCTCGCGATGGTGGTCCTCAAGTTGATGCAGAACTCAAAGATGCAATGTCCAAGAAGCTTGGCGTCACATTGGGTGGCTTTAGAGTGACCCCTGAGGTTTCACTTCGCCAAGATGAAAATGCCATCGTCATTGACGGTCAAGTCCTGGAGAAACCCTTCGTAGAAAAACCTGTTAGTGGTGAAGACCACAATGTTTATATTTATTTTCGTGGGGGTGGGGGGCGCCGCCTCTTTAGGAAGGTATACATCGATTTAATGGGCCCTTTACGCATCCATCGACTTATCTCTTCCGCTACTAGGTCGGTAATAAGTCAAGTGACCTTGATCCTTCATTGAATCATCCGCGGACGGACGGATCATATATCTACGAGGAGTTCATCGACGTCGATAACTCTGAGGACATCAAGGTCTACACGGTCGGCAAGGATTACTTTCACGCTGAAACTCGAAAGTCTCCTGTGGTTGATGGCGTTGTTCGTCGAAACACAGAAGGCAAGGAGATTCGGTTTGTCACTCAGTAATTTGTAATCCCATCACTCATGGATGAATTAGGTTTATTACCCATCTGAGTGAGAAAGAGAAGACGTAC
Organism: Suillus fuscotomentosus; assembly: GCF_016647785.1. Classification (NCBI taxonomy): domain Eukaryota; kingdom Fungi; phylum Basidiomycota; class Agaricomycetes; order Boletales; family Suillaceae; genus Suillus; species Suillus fuscotomentosus. Next base: position 1,058,519 of record NW_024539515.1, read on the forward strand.
GCGGCGAAAATATGTCAAGCATTTGGTCAGAACGTTTGCGGCTTCGACATGCTTCGATGTGAGGGAGGCAAGAAAACTCAGATCATCGATGTCAACGGATGGAGCTTTGTCAAGGGAAATGAGGGTTATTACGGTAAGCGACGATGAGATATCATATCTAGTCGGCTTCATGTCTGATTATCGCTACTTAGATAAGGCTGCCGAGATCTTGGCTAACCTGTGCATTCACGTGTCATCCTCGCCAGAACGTCCGGTACCCTCAGCAGATACTACAACCAGAGGGCAGCCACCAACATGGATCCTCAAGGCGAACGTAACAGTCTTCCGACATGCTGACCGCACGCCCAAACAGAAGTTGAAATTTAATTTTCCTATCGGTGACGTATGGACACAGCCTTTCGTTCGGCTACTCAATGGAGAGAAAGAGGAGATCATCCTTCGTGAGACATCTCAACTGAACCTCATCGCCCAAGCAGTCGAGGAGGCAAAAGCTCTGGGCGCGGGTGGCGATGACCTGGCGAAACTCACGCAGCTCAATACTGCGCTCTTCAATAAGATCAATCTTCCTGGGACTAAAGCGCAGCTAAAGCCAGTGTATTCGAAGAGACAGGCTGGACAGGCAAGGAGATTAACAAAGCTGACACTGGTCTTCAAGTGGGGCGGTGAAGTGTGTTGACTCTTGTATCATTCATGTTGATGCGAATTTCTTGGGCACAGTTCACGCATTCAGCAAGATACCAATCCCGCGACCTGGGAGAGAATATGAAAAAGGATCTGACCATTATGAGTAAGTACATCAAGATGAGGAGAATGGTATAACTGACCTTCGTGTTTAGATAAAGAGGCTCTTCAAAATGTCAAGGTTCGTTTGAGATTTGCCTATAGAGACAGTGGCATTCTAAATTTACAATCCAGATCTATACCTCATCCGAGCGCCGCGTGATTGCATCCGCCGAGATTTTTGCTGCAGCACTCGTCGACAACGCCTCTTCGAGTTTTTCCGCTTCTTCGTCGACTCCTAGCAGCTCCCTTTCCTCTCGCTCCTCCCAAGATGGCAGATTAAGCTCACAAGGGGCAGCACCTCCGGAACTGATCATTCGTAAAGACCTTCTCGACGACTCCAATGCAGCCAAAGACTTGATGGACGACGTGAAGAAACGCCTAAAGATATTGCTGAGACCCGGTGAACCTGAGAAGCGTCCTGAGCTCACATGGCCAAAGAGCATGAAAAAGGAACCGGTCGAAGTTGTCAAGGTCCGTCAGCGCATTGCATGTACATAGGTTAGTCAAATGCTCATGCTACATCATCACAGGAGGTTATCGAACTTTTGAGCTCCTTCCGGGCAATCATGCACAAGAATTTTGAGACTATGGATGTAGACACGATTCAGGAACGATGGTATGAAAATTCATCGACCTTTGGAAAGTGTCAGGTTTACGAATATCTGTAGGTGTTGCGATGATGAACCTTGGTTGTTCAGAGAACGCTGGGACAAACTGTTTGAGGATTTCTGCGATGTCGAACAAAAGAAGTTTGACCCCTCTCGTGTAGGCACCTTGTCATGTACGCTCACCTGGTGACTGATCCATGTTGATCTTGCAGGTCTCTGAGCTTTACGACACCATCAAGTATTGCGCACTGCACCACCGAACATTCCTGTTCTCCATCTTCGACCAAAACGCTGGCCATGGCCAGGATCCGAGCCAGACTCAAGACCGCAAGTTGCATGAACTCTACGGGCGTGCTAAAGCCCTGTTTGATCTAGTGGCGCCTCAGGAATACGGCATTGAGGCTGATGAAAAGTGTGACTTGATGAACCATGACTCGTTTGTATGAAGTTGAACTTTGTACAGGGAGCAGATTGGCGTTCTGACTTCATTACCACTACTTCGGAAAGTCGTAGAAGACCTGGAGGCTGCGCGAAACAATGGCGCCAGTTCCTTGACCCTTTATTTCACCAAAGAAAGCCATATTCATACGCTTGTCAATCTCGTGCTGCATTCCGGCCTACCAATTGCGAATAGGCGGATACCCGAGTTAGACTATTGTGTAAGTTCGGTTCATATCTGGGCATGGAAGTATACTGATAAAGGATTTTTTGTAGTCCCATATCACGTAGGTCAATTCTTTGTATCCATTTGTCGACTAACTTCCCTGACCGCCGTTTGCCGACTTACTTCCCCCTAGATTTGAACTCTACGAACGCAATTTTGGACGCGGGAATTCTGATAAGGAATATTCGATTAGACTCTCCCTTAGTGAAGGTGCTCACTCGTCGAACGTCCTGGACTCCACCTTGGATGCACGTCATTCTTTAAATGTACAGCCTCGAAGGTGGCAAATTTCAGTGATCATTAAATTCGCCCCATGGAGCTAATGACTCTTCGTAGAAAATTGACGCAACACCTGCCATATAGTCTCGTGATCGAGAAACTTTCTAAGCATTTCGGTAAAATGACCGAGGTACGTTTCAATTAGTGTACTGGAACGCATCTCACATGCAAGTGACACTAGCAGGACGATGACACGGGAACCGATACTCCATTTGAGGCAAATAAATTCCGGGGACATTTCCCTAGTATCAACGATACTAATAGCAGCAGCGACGATAGATGAATACCCCGTTGTCACTTCGAGTTATAGACTCCGGGGTGGCGTCTGAATCATGATAAATACAACTATCGCGAGTAATTGCGCCTTAATGCGACTATATTATTAGATCCCCGTAGTAACTTTGCGTATGGTAGGTGTGTGGATGACTAGTATACCATACTTCGAATAGTAGCTCGTGATGTACCATGAATGCTCATTTTGAATCTTCTGTATGAACGGAAAGGGTTCCGAGTACTTGGTCAACTTCGTTTGGTTTCAAAGGGGTGAACCGTAACGAGTGGTTCTTTTTTGAACCTGAAGTGTCATAGAGAGCACTGGGAGATTGAGAGAGCTCTGCGGATTGCTTTGCTAACGTCGCGAAAGACGTTCGATTGTCGCGATAGCTGTCTACAACGTGAATACTATTCTCTAGTGTGGCGAGGCTTGTCGTCACTTACAGCCTACAGAGCTATCAGCGGGAACATTCATTTTCAGGACGTTTGTAACTCACTTGAAAGCTTCTTTGTTTAAGACATCTTCCTCGTGAAGCTTGTCTAGAGTGGGCTCCTTGAACGTGCTCTTCATAAAATGCAGAATATGATGTATCTGATGTTCTTTGGGTCTGGACACAAGCATTAGCTCCTAGTCGACCTATAGCAGAAGGTGACGAACCTCCATGGTCGGAACCGAGGTGCAAGACTGTAAGCTCCAGTCCGGGGGTCGACGAGGGGATGGAAAATGTCCGTCAAGAACCGTACTGTCGGTGGTCGTTCAGGATAGTCGTTGGGAAACGTTACGGTGAACTTCAGCACAGAATCCTGGTAGTATCCTGACAATAATATGAAACCGGACGGCGCACCAGTAAGTATGAAGAATGCTGACCTTTGTGCACAAAGAGAACGGCATCCCAGACTAGGGTGCTCTCCACAGAAGGAGTAATGTACATGCCAGTTGGACAGTGATTGATGTTTCTCAGCGATGCATACTGGAAGTTGAGAGTGGCGCGAGTCGCTGGACTTATGATGGATCCTTCGGGGTGTACTAAGTCTGCGGTTTGGACAATCTTTGTTGAAACACTCCTGCCTTTGGCAAGACCAAGGTCGATTGTGGGGGAAGAAACGAGACTAGCACTCGGCATGTTCATGTGTCGACGGCTCAAGAAAGGCAATCTGCTTTCATACGGTCTGAGTTAGAGGTAACTTGAACGTTCTTAATTCTAATCAACAACAAAGCTTATGAGCGAGGGCAGGTCGGAGCACAGTGAGCACCAGTGCAATACTAGGTATATCAATGACGCTCAATTGACAGGCAACCTGATGACGGTAACTTTAAGCGAAGTACTACCAGGATCTGCTCACGGTTGTTCACTAGGGTCGCTGTCCCACATATGCGAGACGGTGACCCTGGTATACAATCCGACTCCTGAACCGAGGCAAGCTCGACTTCAGGATTGAAATCATCTACTGGTAACCACCTTTGTACCTTGGCCCACTGCTCCCCCGTCCATGTCCCCGGTCTCGGTCTCTGTCTCTGTCTCTGTCCTTATCCCACTCTCGCGAATCTCGTCGCTGCCGCTCTCGGTCACGGCCTGGGTCTCTACGAGAATACTCACCATCCAGGTCTCTAGTATTATGTGACGCTCCACGTATGCGGTAGGACTCTGGTTCCTTTGATGGGCCGTGGTAGTCACCGTTCCGCCGTCGAGGACCGCGGTGAGGGTTATCTCCTAACCGATCAAGAAGACTTTTGCGAGGTGAATCTGATGGAGGTGGCATGAACTGGCGTCCGACGTCCTTCATCGAATTGCCAAATTTTAGGGCTTTTCTACCATTTGACGCAGGTTTGTCATTCCCGCGGTTCTTCACATTACGGGGATTATTGAACCAGTCCCCTGTGTCATCATCTTCTTGATCTCTGAACCTCTTTGCCATCTTCTCCTTGTCTTTGTTTTTCCCTTGTTTTCCAACATTTGCAGGTGCATCCATACCCCAGTCATCGGGCAAGGTAGGTCTGTCTTCTTCATTCTGCAACTCTCGCGGTCCACGGGGAATGCGAACAGGCTCTGATGTCGGGTCATAGAATGGTCCAGACATAATATTGTGCAAGCTGAAAGCTGACGGTTCCGCGGGTATGTCAAAGACAAAAGCGACTTCATCGCAATCCTATGAGACTCTGTCAGAAGACGAGTCGGGACTGGCAAGAATACATACGTCTCCCAGGTGTCCTGGATTTCCACAATTATAACAATACAGCTCCGATGCAATGTATCCCTCGCTTCCTTTTCCAAATCCAAGTTTCTTTTTTTCCTCCCTGGTCTGCATGATTTTCACGCGATCCTCATCTGCAACGTACTGGTATATTCTCCACAGTGTAGGACATTCCTTGTCCGAAATTGGGAAATGAACGGCAAAACATTGAAAAATTGAATTACTATCTTACATTCATCTTGTGAACCTTCGATGAGCATCGGTCGCAACAATCAATCATATCTGCTGCGAGCCTTGAATGCGAGAAACGATTTGGGCAGGTCTGAAATCCATAAGACTGGATGTAAGACAGATTACAAAAATTTTCACCTTATTGATATGACCTTTCATCCCACAAGTGTAGCAAGTCTTGCTAATAGGACAGCTCCGCGTTGAATGTTCGTCACGAGCACCACAAGTCAGACACTTCATAGCAAAATTAGCAACATCAGACTGAGGCATCCAAAAAAACTGACCACTTGAATCGGACATTCATACGTCTTATGCTCGCCCTCTGCACCGCAATTCTTGCATACAAAACGTGATGGTTTGGCGTGAGCAGCTTCCTCAACTTCCGTATCGAAGTATCGAACGAGCCCGGGTGCCTACGGAGGACATGAGCGACTTATCGTAATCATAACCACTGATGGCTGCACCTTCCTATCTTCATAGTCGAGATATTCGATGTAATCTTCCTCCTCAGAATCGACAGGTAGTTGGGGAACGATTTCAACTGGCACTGCACCATCCTCGCCAGCGCTCAAGATAGACACATGAGAGGGTAGTAGAAGTCGGTCTGCCGCGCTTTTGGAGCTCTCTGGTTGGGAATTCGAACTTTGGGTAGGCTCTGTAACCACGGGAGCAGGGGTGGCGTCGAAGAAGAACAGTTCCTGGTCAGAAAATGTTGGAACTGGCGAGCGACGTCTTGGAGATGCTGATCGCCTTTGAGGAACAGTCTCAGCATGAGAATCTGCAGTACTTCGACGCTCGAGAGACTGATTTCTCGAGCTGGTAACACCATCGCATGTAGGGCCTTTGGACTTTGTCCGTTTTCGTGGCTTTCGCTTTGACTTTTGCGAGGGAGGATCTTGCTGGTTGAGAGAGGCCGTAGGTATTTCTCCGTCAGATAATATCTCGATAGGATCTGATGGTGGGGAAGAAACCGTTAGGTCTATGAGTTCAGGCATTATAATGGCGGATAACCAGTGGCAAGGCCTTGCATAAAAAGGTGTAAAAGATGTGTTGCACCTTCCCGTTAAACTAACTTAAAGGCTGACGGGCCGCAATTGCACCCGCCTAAAAGGCAAGGCTCAAACCTTGCTGCTGCAGCAGTTCAACTCCGAACGTAGCAAAGCCTCTGGATCTGGGACTTATAACAGTACATAACTTTCACTTGATAAGGACGGAGAATAATTGCAGCTGTTCTGCCAATCGCGTCTACAGTGTGGTACAGTATACTTACCGGGGCTTGCAGTCCTGTTGCCTTACACATCCGGATAGAAATCGTTGTATTTAAGGCGGTGCATGTTGAATACAGGTATGGCTTGTAGTGCTATTGCTACAGGTTGTTGAAACTGAAGGGATAATGATAGTGTTGCGAGATGGTGCAGATGATGTGTCCACGATAGAACTTAAGGCAGCGTGGTGGTGTCTTAATGACTATAATCATATCTTTGAATGATCGTTAATATTATAGTCAGGGATTAGTTGCAACAGACCACACCCACTTCTTGTAGAACGTCTCAGAGTCTGAAGGGACGGTCTGAAGTTTTATATATCAATCAAGTTGTGGCTCAATGAGTGGGATTAAAACAAACCTCATTTCTCGCACCACGACCTTTCCGTCCCTGTTTCTCAAGTTCTCGGCGGTATTCACGGTCCTCTCTAAGCCACTGCAGAGCAGTGTTGTATAATGTGGGGGTCTGACTCAAAGGGCCGTTGGTAAAGCCTGATGGCCACGCAGTGGGTTCGGTGGCGAAGGAACCGAAGCGCATGTGGGCGACGTGAGTAGGGAATGAATTGAGTCCGTCAAAAATATGCGTTGCGTCTGTGTGCATATTTGAGAAATGCTGAAGAAGTAAAGAACTTCCGACTCACAAATAATGGTAGCTCCACGGGCGATACTGTCGTTTCGGAGGAACGTAAGTAATTCATCACGAACCATGACATCAAGGTCAACAGTCACCTGCACGCGCGTCGCTCAGACAACGTCACGGATATGGCATGAAAGAACGTACTTCATCTAAGAGAAGAACATCCCATGGTGCCATGAGGCCCATGCAAAGTTGGACGCGGCGACGTTCTCCATCGGAAATTGTATGCATATGCCAGTCTAAGTCCACATCTAGAATGTCTAGAAGTTTGTTTCTCCTTTCTTTGTATCTATATCCTCCCACGGAGTCCAAGAAGGTGGATACCACGATATCACTCCGGACTACTGGATTCATTGCCCTGGAGAACAATACAATTGCTTGGATGATGAATTACGGTTGTAATGAGAGTGGAAAAGTACCGACCACTCCGTGCCGAGGAAGGTCACGCCGAGCGGGGAATCTCTGAAGACATCTAGGCCTTTGATACGTATCTCAGCATCATTTACCAGTCTTTTACCCGCCAAAATTTGCAATAGGGTAGATTTTCCGGCTGGGTAAGAGATCAGTAAGGCGGCAAGGGCCGCAAGCTACCACTTACCTCCATTGGCGCCAACCAAGATTGTTCGGGACCCAGGCCGAAGATGAAAAGTGATGTTATCCAATGAAGGGGGCGCATTAGGAACATGACGGTAGGTCAGACGCTCGACTGTGATAGCGCACTCAGCGAGACTAGACATTATGATTCCTAATAGTGGGAGGGAGTGGTAAGCAACAAACGGAAACAATTACTAAATAGTAGAGTTAGATAATTAAATAATTAAATAAAGTAAATAATTTTTTGTACTTCGAGGAGCATGAACGTTGAACTCTACCTGTACAACACAGTTCGTAGCAGCACTCACAGGTAAATATTATAAGCTGCTCGTTACAACGGCCCGAGCGCTGAGCGTTGTTGGTTACCCACAAAAGTAAGCTTGTGCTAATAAAAGATGTAATGATCACTTATAATAGGCAAGTCATGAGTACACTCATCTGTGTTCCTGGTCGCTGTCAAACACCAAATCGTGGGAAGACGCCTGTCACTAGGCTCGCCTTTGGAGTTTCAACTTGACTAGCACAGGCCATCCTTCTCATCCTTCCACCATCGTTGCTTGCAGCGAGCAGCTGTGGCAGGAATTTAATAGACCTAATTATCAAAACGAAACTCGGTTTCAAAATTTCATCGAATCACACTCATTTAAATTTACTGTTTCTCTTTTCTGCAGTCTGCAGATCATGTTCTTAGATACCAGACAATGTGTCACTTGCCCTACAGCTCCCCCATCTTGCACTTGCTCGGCTGATCAGAGCTGCATCCAGATAACTAGGTCTGTTCATTTCAATCAGTAAATCAGTTTATATTTGACGTCATTCCAGAACTTGTAATGCCTGCCCAACATCTACTTGTCAGGCAAAGACCACCGCTACTTCTAGTAACAATGGGGGTGTCAGCTCAGGTGCACTTGCAGGTGCAGTCATTGCCATCGTTCTGGTCCTTGTAGGAGCTTTGGTACTCTATTTCTGGTACCGTCGTCGTGCCAGTTCCCGTAAGGCCCTAGAGCAGGCACAGGAAACCAAGGACGAAGCCCCCGCCCCTGCAGAAGCAGTTCTCAATCGGCCAGATCCAACTGAAAAGCCGCAGCCACCGATGCCTTCCGACCCCAATACTGTTAGAGTGTTCGTTTCATCGTCAGACAGCGTCATCGACCTCGATCCGCAGTCCCGGGGTCCATCCGCGACCGGCACCGCCTCTCTCAACGTACCTACTACTCAACCTAATCCCTTTGACGATGGTAACTCTATACAGACCACATCGACGGGTACAAATGGCACAAACGTTATCCCTATTGCCCTGGTATCCCCCGGCTCTGCGTCAGCTGATTCTGTGACACCTTCATGGCCTTCAGGATCTGCCGCAACCTCTTCTCCTGTCCGGCCTGCTCGGGCACCCGACCTGTCCTTGAATGACAATGCTTCTGCAGTGTCTGACCAATCTTTGCGTACTCCAAACCCGGGTTACGCACAGAGTCAGCGCTCAGGATCGTCGAGGATGTCATACATGTCAAACGCAAGTTATTCTAGCGACTTCCTCAATGAAGCACCGATGATTATCACGCAAGGCCAAGGTGTTCGGCAGGTTGTGGGAGTCGTTAAAGCAGAAGTCATTCAAACCTCTGGTCCATCCACACCAGTATCATCGCATTTATCCGTGAACAGTATTCCGTCGGTTGTTTCTCGCCCTTCGATTCGTTCACCCCTTGCAGCCAGCTCTTTTGGCCCTGCTGATGCCTTGGATGAGACAGAGGAAGAACATAATACATCGCAGCGCACCGACCCGTTCGGGGATCATCACGAATTCGAAGTCCACGGTGACATCTCAAACCAACCACGTCCAGTGTCGGAAGTTTCTCTCCAATTACCCCGTCTCCCGTGGTCCACCAATAACGGAGAGAGTCGTCCATCCAGCATCAGCACTCAGGCCGGGTCTATCATAGATATTAGCAGTGCTACGCGTGTCAATGTTGGACTACTGTGCCCAAAGAACCCCGACAAGTCGCCCAGGACAACCATGGGTAGACTGGTATCACCGGCCTCGGCGCAGACTTCCCGCCAGCCAACATCCCTTGAGGAACAGCAGCAATTAGCTTTGGCACACGCACATGCACAAGCCCGCGCCCAGGGCTTGGATCGCAAGCGAATCTCAGGCTGCTCGGTTGTTTCTGCCACCTCAACGCGGGCAGATTCTATTCTCGAGTCATTCCCTTTCGTCCCTCCTTCGCCCATTTCATCACTTCCTGTCCGTTCTCCGCCGCGTTCTCCTCTGCACCAACGGTTCTCTGCTACACAGTCACAGCCCCCAGTCTTTGAGGGAGCATCTCTTTCACCATCCCCTGCACAGGTGCAGGATACCACCCCTTCAGACGTACCAGAATCTGCAGAGACCCAGCTGCCCCCGTTAGACCCCCCTCCCAGCCGCCGGACCTTAGGGACTGTCCACAGTTTCTCAGGTTTCCACGGCATCATCTGGTCTCGGACCATTCCCATTCCAGATTGATTCTGGAAGTCATGACGGTAGCACAGCACCATCTGCTTTTCAAGGACGTCAAAGAGCCAGCTTGGACACGCTTGCATTGATGAGCGATTTGTCTTCATATCCTCTTAGCTACGACCGGGATGAACGAGAAAGCTTTTCTCGACAAATTACTAAGGGTTGAAGAGCCAAGATCTGTGTGCTCTCAATGTGGACGCCATGTTTCTGGACCGCTTCGACCAGCTGGCCTGACGGGGTTGTGTTAGGGTTGTGTACATGAACTGTTGTATTCTGGGCTTCTTCCTGCTATACTTGGTATGGGCTTTACTGCTCTCGGTTTTTTGGAAGGTTTTATCTAGGTAGTGCTCACAATTTTACTTGCTAAGTTCTGCTTCTTCGCTGAACGATTTTCTTTTTACGAAGGAGTTTTATTCTTCGGTCTGCGTTGGTCATTTATTTATACATTTTTATGTTTTAGCTGCAATATTGGCTAATCCCGTCTTGTGACAAAAATGTCACATTGCAATATCATCACACCTTTGAACTCGATACAATAAAGCAGCGCTGAAGGTGTATCTATCACCGTGACCGTAACGGTATACATAACAGTCTCCTGTAGCCGCCATGGATAGAGAGGTCCGACAACTGGTGGAGATGGTAAGACCTGACTCCGCGATTCCAGCCCAGTGGCATATTAACCGGCTGGTAGGGTGCGTCAGAAGCACAAGCTCAGGCTGCTCTTCGTCGGTACAAAGATGTAATGCAAGCAGCCGAGCGGATCTTCGAAGGCGAATTTGCCGACGTAGAAGAGACGGATGAAGATGTTAGTATGGAGTCTGCTGCCTTAGTAGCGCCCATCACTCCATCACGAACGCCCCGTAGTGCTGTATGTAACTCATTGCTATTCGGGAAAACGGTCTTCATCAGTTTCGATTAGACACCGGACGAGGATGGAGAAGGGGATGACGATAATGACGTAGACATGGACGATGACGATGACGATGACGGGGGTGAGTAGCTTCCTGGATACTACCCTCTGATACATCAATCGCCTTCCAGCGGATGATTATGTCGACTATGACTCTGATTACGATGAGAAGGCCAAAACTGTGGTCGAAGCCGATCCATACGCTGGCGAGTGCATTTTTGGGTTTTGTTCTTCTGGTGTTTGATGTTTTGATGGTTTTGAAGGTATCTTCTTCTCGAAGGATCGTCGCGAAGAAGTTATCGAAGTTGAAGAGGAACCTGAGACAGCCTTCATACCAGACACCAACGAGCAGGTGAAGATTATGACTCAGGGTCAGTGGATGAAGGGTTGTCCAGAGGGCGGCGAACAGGGTTTCTTGTTCGGTCTCTACAACGAGCTAAGCGGCGGCGACTGCATTTGCCCCCAATCATGTGGATATAGGATCCAGAGATCCAAGAGTAACTTCTTCGCTATTTTTGTGTGTAAAGCTGTTTCCCCTAGAAAGCTGAGAGCTGATTTGCATGCAGCCAGATTTCTTGCTGTATACCCGACATCTTCGCCGTGTCGTAAAGCGCACTTGTCCTTCATGCAAAGCGGATTTTTGTTTCGCGTGTGGAGAACCTATCAACACTGGAAGCAATCGTGACACTTCCTCTTCGGGTGATGATAATCTATTCCATTGTTCCAATCTGCAAGGCGTTATATTGGGCATCGGGCTCGCTATGTTGGAATCCACGTTCTCTGAGCAGCGTCAACAATCCTCCGAAGAGAGTTCTCAGAAATCAAAAACGAACAAGAGACGGAAGACGGATTTGCACTCTTCTTCGTCTACTCCGAAAGGGGACGATGACGAAGATGATAGCTATTATATGTCTTTGCCAGTCGGGAAGAAGTCGAAAGGAGGCGTTGGTTATGCTGGAGATGTGAAGGAAGATGTGAGTTTTCATGTGAACATCATCAGTAATTATTTTCTGAGAAGACGCAAGACTTCTGGCCAGTTGGAAGCTCAGGCCACCCAGCGTCTCAAAGATGAGAAGATCGGTACGATACTTTCCCAAATCCGCGAATATCTTCCGTCTCTGCGCCGAGAAGGAGGTGCACGAACCAGCGACTACATGGTTCACCCTACGGCTCTTGCGCATCTTCGCAGACGCTTTAACTATCTCTGCACCACTCTACTCAGGAATGATTCCCTCTCAGACATGTCAGATCGTTCTGTGCTGTACTTTGAGTTATTTGAATGGCTCGAGGTAGCGCACCATCACATCATACATTCAACCGCACTATTGATACCTCACTACAGACTATATCCAACCATGAAGCATTGGCAAGTATGATGGCGATGCCGATCATGGTGGTTTCCTCTGTCAAATCTGTCGCACCCAAGAAAGTAGCCAAGGGTAAGGCACCCATACGTGAACGAACCATCATCTATGAAGGTAGTGCTGGCCCCCGAGAACTCTTGGAAGCAATTGTCATCCAAGCGCAAGCTGCTATCAAAGGATTGGAAGGTATTAAAACACCTGACCCAGAGGTGCTTGAGATGACGGAGGAGCAGAAACGCATGACATCGTCCGCAAAGGGCAAAGAGAGAGAATTGACCCCTTCTTTGTCTGATGAAAACCAGAGGCTACTCTTGTTTTGTCAACGGATCTTGGCGACTGCAAGTGCCATTGATCGCTCACTGCGCGAGACCAAGGGTGACGCATTTGTTGACCGATTACACGCTGCACTACCAAAGATCTCATCGGAACCATTCGACCATTCATCAATTACTCTTGCTACGACAGATGAGGCACGGAAAAAGGCTTACGTGGACTGGGCTACTCAAGTTCGATTCGAATATTGTGACCTTACTGTTCCAAAAGAGGAAGACAAGAAAGGGGCGGTAGAAGAGAGCTTGCCCCATTACAAGTTCTATTATAATAGCGAGGCCCGAATGCTTGCCACCTCGGACATCCCTAAGCGTTCTCTAGCTATCGCAAAAGAGGTTTTGTGGGGTTTCTTTTGCCAAGGTTTTTTTTGACTTAGTCGATCACGCAGCTCGCCGTTTTGACGACGAATCTACCTGTTGCATGGGATTCCTCGGTCTTTTTGAGAGTCGACGAGAATCGGGTAGACATCATCAAGGCGCTCATCATAGGTCCAGAAGGAACTCCGTCAGTATCTGTTTTCTGCTCTCTTGAGCTTCTCTTACTTTTCTTTTCTAGGTATCAAGATGGCTGGTGGGTCATTCGCAAAATAAATTTCTCCTGCTCAGAGTTTCTGCAGTTTCTTGTTTGATATCTTCCTTGGGCCGAATTATAATCAAGCTCCTCCGAGCGTCAAATACATGACGGTGAGTGACTGCCTTAGTTCGAGTATCTATGTATCTGAGCTTCCTTGGTAGACCAACGGCGGAAAGTATCGGTTCAACCCTAATCTCTACGCAGTGAGTGCAAAGACGCAGGAAGTGATTCGTTCTCATCATATTCCAGGATGGCAAAGTCTGCCTATCTCTTCTCGGTACATGGTCTGGACCAGGGTGGGTCTCTGGAAAGTCAACATTGCTACAAGTTTGCTGCTCCCCTACTGTCTCCCATTATTCGTGCTCACACCCTACAGGTCCTTATATCAATTCAGTCCATGATCCTTTGTGAGGAACCCTATCTCAACGAGCCTGGATGGGCAAACGACGGTGGTACTCCGCAGTCAAGGCAATGTGAGTGGCTAAACTCGATGATAAGTGTTTTCCCTGACGTTGTCGTCAGACTCTTCCAACGTGCGGAGGATGGTCGTTAAGACTGCGGTAAGACCTGTGTATGATCGTCCGTCATCGTTTCTTACCTTTGATATTGCAGATGCTCGGCAACCTTAAGAACCCTCCAGAGCCCTTCGGCGACGTGATCCGTACGCACTACCGCCTCAAATCGCAGGCCATCATCACGCAGTTGGACAAATGGCTCATACTGGATGACGGTAAAGCAACTATTGGCGACTCGTTTTCCACAAGGCAGGATTCTGGCGGCAGCTCTAATGGCTTTAAGAAGGATGTCGAAGAGATGCAGCAGTTGCTTAGACAGTTGCAGGATGACGTGTTCAAAGTCGACAAGTGAGAACCGATGCGAAGCATACCCAGCATGGCAGGACCAGAAGTGAACCTCATACGTGTATTTAGGTGACTAGTCGCTATATGCCATTCGTCGACTTGTGTCAATTCATCAAGCTCAATTGAAATGTTGTATTTTATTCCATTAGGCTGTCAATATTTCAATTGTGGATGGATTTGGATACACGTCATGGTCACTACATCCATCCTATGACTCGGACCCAGGCTGAACAGTTTGACGTAGCTAGCCCTCCACCGGTGAACATAATAGTTTTGACGAAGTTCGGCTAAGCTGACCTGGCACCAAGACAACTTGGACTTGATTGAGTGCCCATGCAATGCACAACTAGGCTATATGAATATGAATAAATATTTTATTTAAACACATGCACAATTAAATAAATAAAGAATCACATGATGATATTGGTGTCACCGAAGTTCGTGTTCCAGAATCCAATTTGCAAAGCCGAGTGAAATGATGATAATATAGGCGCCAAGTTCCTCTCATTGATCACCACCAGTTCCAGAATACGGAAAACTGCTCGCTTCTAATATTTCTTTGCACGACACACGTAGCATAGTCCTGCGTCATTCGCGTCATGGTAAGTGACTCTGCTATTCATTCACTCGCAGGCGCTGCCGGTGGCATCGTCGCCATGTCAGCAACATAGTACGTAGCATCTTATTACGTGTGTGAGTGCAAATTCAAGTAGTGCTTTGTGCTCGCAGCCCACTCATAGTCTTATCGACGCGCGCTGCAGTCAACGTGAAGAATGACTCCAAGGTGACTACAAATCGAGTTGTGACATTTGCCTGCGCCTTGTTCTCACGCGTGTTAACAGAACGTAGCTCAACATTTCCTCGAGATTGTCAAGCGCGAGGGTGTCGTGGGCCTTTATAGCGGTCTGAGCCCAAGTTTGCTCGGGATAGCTGTCACAAACGGGTAAAGGTTCCCGAACGCCCCGCTTTGTGTTTTGCTCACATCATAATGTCGACAGGGTGTATTATTATTTCTATGAACGTTCACGAGGGATCATTCTGAATTCGAGGCAAGGGAGCAAGGCGCTTAATATGATGGAGTCGATGTTAGCAGGCGTTGTTGCTGGTACGCCAGCTTCGGTCACCCGCATGGGTAGTGTCATAACTTATCGTTGAACGTCCCACATTTTAGGATCAGCAACCACCATCATCAGCAATCCTATCTGGGTTATACAGACGTCCCAAGCCGTTCGAGTAGAACCCTCCCCTTCCGAATTATCCAATTCACATGCAGTGCCCAAACGGCCAAGTATCTTGCGAACAATTCAAGCCATCATCGCTAAAGACGGGCTGAACGGACTCTTTCGTGGGCTCGGCCCTGCTTTAGTGCTTGTGATCAACCCTGTACTGCAATACACGGTGTTTGAGCAGTTGAAGAACTTTTTGATTAAGAAAAGGACCTTGAAGCTAAGAGCGAGGGGCTCTGGAAGTGTGGTTGCAGTCTTGTCCGACTGGGATTTCTTTGTATTGGGCGCATTTTCAAAACTTGGTGCGCTTTCTGAATTACGGGTGTAGTTGGAATTATGTTGACAATGTGCTATGCAGTCGCAACGGGCTCGACGTATCCTTACATGTGAGCCTCAGTGCTTGACCGAGCTTTTTAGGCTGAGATCTGACTTGTACTCAGTGTCCTAAAGAGCAGGCTCCAGGCTGGGCAGGCGCGCGCAGAGCAATACAAATCTTCTCTCCATGGTCTCGCTACCATCTTGAAAGAGGAAGGCATACAAGGACTGTACAAAGGCGTCGGCAGTAAACTCCTCCAGAGTGTCTTCGCTGCTGCAATATTGTTTGCCGTACAGAGGAGAATATATGAGTTGACGAAGAAGGTACGTGTTCGGGTATCTCCGGTAGTATTGAATGTTTGGCTGAAAGGCGCACTAGGCTATCACGTCGCTGTCATGATTGTCCGCGGGGCATCAGTGCTATCATGGGTGTGTCGCATATGGCAGGTAAGGTAAGGTTTAACCATACCATTTCGTGGACAGCCGATACAATTTCAAAAGTTACAAGCATAATTCCATTCTCACGAGAAGATGGGTGATGATTGTAAGAGATATATTAGGGCTGAAGTCACCAAGCCATACAGAAGTTTTCAGAATGTCGAATTTATGGTCTGTAGTATCTTTGACTATGTTGACAACTCCGAGGTCACTGCCAGCGGTAAAAGTTCATAACATTCTTATCCGCCAGGGGTTTGGTGGGGGTGTGGTTTTGTACGTCAGAAAGATATCAATGTTTGCTGAGAAACATCCAGAGGACCGTAGTCATTGATGACCCATGAGTCCGCCCGTGATAAGGACACCGGTCGAGCAAGATGAATCAATCGTCTACCTCATCGTAACGGTGCTCGGCCGCGCCAGTTCCCGACACCTGCTTCCGACGATCAATTTATTAGTTTGATAACCATACACATTGCAATCTCTACTAGTATAGGTAAAAATGGAACGGACATAACATCATGTTCGCTATATTCAGCATCTTAGCATGCGCATGGTGAGCATTATGGGCTCGACCTCGTTCCTCACCCAGCCGAGATGCTCATCATGATGTTCACAAATCATTACCAGCCCTTCAAATGGGGTTGTACAACTAGGTGGACCTCGATCAGAAGTATAGCGTCCGGACGCGCTGGAAAACTAGGTTGAGAAAGACTAAGCCCAATGCGCTACCTCTCATCAGGCCCCGCAACATACATATATTACGGATGCGCGATAAGTCAGTAGTATGTTTCTGGTATCAGACGGAATCTGCTGATGATGCAGATGCAGAAATGATGTCTTTCGAGAGAGGTGCATGGGTGAGGGACCTGCTGATCTTCTGCTTAAAGAAAGACACAGCCTCGGATGGTGCCCGACAGATTTTGCAGATAATGCAGACGTAGGAATTAAGTCGTATGGCAGAGGTGCCTTAGCAACGGTCTTGCTAGTCATTATTGTGGAAAGGCAAGTGACACGAACTTGAGAGGTAGTAGTTGAATGCTGTAAGACTCTAGAGTCACTAGACATACCACTTTATAGAGAACTTGCTTTTGCTGTAATACGAGAGCGTGCATCCTCTGGAACGCCTGAGCCATAAGTCACAGGAAAGGGCTCGCCACTCCTAGTCTTCGCGCTCAAGCCTCACGAGCAGATTGCACCATAAAGTGGGCATGTCTATGGTAACATCCCTCCATGGCTGGCATATTGTGGTCATGTTGACAATTTAGAGGAGGTGATTGCTTACGATACAGCACTGCAGAAAGCGCCGTTCACCTCAGTTAGGCTGAGTATGGCTCTGAAATTTCTATACGTCTGATTCAGTAAGCCGTCAGTAGTGAACGGATGACTCTGTACACACATTGTATCTCGCGTTTTAAAATATGCGTCAAAGGTGACGAAGGGGGTTTAAGAATCAAAGCTCGCAAGTCTTGATCTCGTCGAAAATGACTGCTTCAGCCGGCTTATCCATGCTAAGACCTTTTAGGTATTTTCCAGAATATCTGCATTGCGCGCTTGCAAGCTCACGCCCACGACCGTGTATTGGGGGGTGCTAGTATTGAGCTCAACTGATGGTATACATCTTCGAGCAACCTGATCACCTTTTGAGGGTCAGTGTATCTGTCGTCAGTTCGAAGGGGTGGAAGGTTGTTGCGCCAATACTGGGGACCGCATGTCAAGTCTCCTTGTATTATGCAATTGCTTGACGTGCAGAAGAGTTGATGATATCCAAAAAAGCTTCAAGCCGCTACCTCATTCAAGTTTGTCATATCCGGAGGTGTGGAGAAACCATGGTTCCGCCATCGTAATTTATACTCTCGAACCAACGAGAATGACAGGGAAGAAACAGATCGTGAAAACAAAGCCTTCCTAGGAGTCAGAGATACTCTCGAATAAGCGGCATAAACCGATGACGCATGTATACGCGTGACATCGGCGTAGCATTACCTAGATATGAGATTTTATTAGTCTTAAACCAAACGAATTTCACCTGAACACACACTAGCACAACCCTGGACCGTTTCGAGCGACATGAGATGCGCGTCAGGCCTTACACCAATACCCTACCTTCACACGTACCGTCACTTTTTCATTATTGTCGAGAAACTAGGGGGCGGCGTTGCTGTCTAGAACCTTAAAGTTGGTCAGACAGCTGTGAAGGATCAAAATCGCGCCTGGTTGAGAATTCCCCATACTTCATG
The DNA here is from genome assembly GCF_016647785.1 of Suillus fuscotomentosus. Classification (NCBI taxonomy): domain Eukaryota; kingdom Fungi; phylum Basidiomycota; class Agaricomycetes; order Boletales; family Suillaceae; genus Suillus; species Suillus fuscotomentosus. Next base: position 1,076,792 of record NW_024539515.1, read on the forward strand.
ATCCATCAAGAGTATATAGCGAGCAAAGTATCAACAATTGAGTAAATGTCACAAAGAGCTCGCTCCAATACTGTAAGTTGGGACAGTTGATTGAACACGTGACACACGGAATTCAGAGAGCGCTTCGTTCGTCGGAGTTACAAAAAACTTCAGACAACGTTATGCTAAGGGACGCGTAAAGACCGTTCAGAGGCTACTACTTCAATTTTGGCCCAGAAGACTGGATAATTTTGATGCTCACGCGCACTGTTGCAACTGGTTAGGTCGACGGTGACATCCTCCCAGAGTGGCCCGAATTTTGACGGACAGTTTCTACTTGAGCCCAGTATATTATGCTCAATGCTCTCGATAAAATGACCGGCCGCTGGGCCCTGGCGGACTAACGTAAAATGTCTAAGAATCAGATCATGTGCAGTACGCTCATCGTAATCTTTGCATCATTCATGGAGGCACCCTCACGTTCTAGATGGTGAGGTCTCGCTGGCGATTATGTTGATTGTCGTGCCTTTACAGGGTCATATGTTGCTTTACATTCCAATGTAACGAAATCTTAATCCTTTCCTATATATTACGGTGTATGTTAATATCTTCTTCTCACCGGTTCTCTGATCGAGTCACAGTATTTATTGGCAACTAGTAGTTGCTGCAGACTTCTACTCACCTGTGTTGCTACTCGAAAATGTCGGTCTCGGACACCTTCGGTTTGCAGTTAGCCAAGGTAATCTAATCGTGCTTTTGTGCAGCCTTTTTCTAATGTATCTAATCATTGAAGTATACTAATGGTGAGTCAGGCTGATCTAGTTTTATCATTACTCACGACTCTCCCAAAGTCGCTGGATTAACGATCCTAGCAAGTTGCGTCTCTTCAGTCTCGTTATAGCTCTGATGTATGACCAGACTTATGACTACTTTGTCACCTTACACTCTGAAGTCAGACAAATCAGTCATTCACACATCGGTGCTGATCTTTCTAGTAGGATCCAATGGACCTGGGGACGGAAGTGGGGAATCACTCGGACCGTCTTCACGTTCTCACGATATGGACCTTTTGCTTGTGCGCTTATGACCTCGTACTGTGAGATACGACGCTATGCGCTACCACGCGAAAAGCTCATTCCTAACTAGCCGCTATCAAGACATGGGGCACGCAAGATGTGGGTGCACGATTTGTGCAGTGCCGATTGCAACTCACATCAACATATAGTGTGCACCTTTTAATGATGCTTTAAATGGTTGGTCCAGACTGCTTTCACGACATGACTTGGAAATGACATTTCGCAGGCCTACACTTCTTGAGCATTATTGCCGCAGAAGGTTGACTTTTGCATGCCACATTACAGCGTGCATTTACACTCGCACGACAGTTTTGTTGATTTTCAGGGTCTACGCCTTCTCTGGCAAAAAAAAGGCTTATCTTATAAGTATCCTCTTATTTGGTTCGGTACGATAACATCTCTATTCCCCTGTGCACCACTGACCTATATGGCGCAGGCCATCTTAGTGGCATCTGTTGTCATAAGTGCTGCCCCCATCAATTGGAGGATCCCAGGAGGCGAGTCTCAAGGCTCACTTCTCAGTCTCAGTATTCATCCCCTTTCAGGTTCCCCTTGCGTGATGGAAGGGGCTCATAGCAGCGCCCTTCCGTATGCACTCTTAATGTTCTTTGAGATAGGTGAAGCGACTATCTGATTCAAATTTCCTTAATTGATAATCTACTTCCAGTTCTCATGTCCACCACTGCATTCTTGAGATATCGACACTATCTGGGCTCTCATAGTGCTTTGATGAAGAGTGTTTATCGCGATGGACTACTCTACATGCTATGCATCACAAGTATCGAGGCCATTGTTATCATTGATTTCATGCTGACGTCTCTGTAGTGATATCTACAATCAATGTGATTGTTATCGCTGTGTTGCCCGTGAGTTCTTTCTTCGCTTTGGTCGATCTCAAAGAACTGAGTAAAACCCTTAGCTCTCGTACAGCGAAACGCTAAACACGTTAGTCTGGTCAAGTATATATGTCATCAAAAGCTCACATTCACCGTTTTAGACCTCAAATTGTTGCGCACAGTGTTCTTGCTTCTCGAATACTATTCAATCTCCAAGAAAGCATGGCGCAACCGCTCATACCAACCTACCGATCAGCGACTTCGATTGAATTCAATGCGCGATCTGGAGGCAATCAGACAGCTAGCCAGGCAGACGAAGCTTAAACCTGCTGATAATTTTGTAAGTCATACAAACAATGCTTGCCATTTGAGATTGCTGACTATGCTCACATATTTCAGCTTGTGCTTTCCGTGTCCTTCATATTTTAGTGGTGAGCTACTCCATCACCCAGGTGTATGCGTTCTCCATGCCAACAAACGCCTGTCGCCGACATCTGCATGTAGCCACCGCTCATCATTTCTTGTATAATTCAGATTCTATTGCAATTCAGATACTTAGTGGTGCTCTTCCAATTTTATTGGTCATGCAAATATGTGCTGGGACCACGCCTCATCCTTAGCGTTCGAGAATATCATACCAGCAAAACGTGTGATTGACTCTGACACAGAAATTAACATGAATTCGGCTGTCTTTCAGGAACGTGTACGTTTATCAACTAGCAGTATTGTGTAGGGACATACTTGTCGAGTGGTCTGTAGGGAGGAGAAATCTGGTGGAGGATCCTTCATAGTATTTATTCAATACGAGTTCAAAAGAGCCTTTGGAAACTTTACCGACGACAATAACTGTAGGCAGGGACCTTCCGTCATCGATGGATTGCATGTCCTGCGCGCACGTTGAGAGAGATATGGAGATACAAAGACAGCGAATCAACACAATAAAGTTCCAACGTAGTCTCTTCGTCGACAGTCGCGGTAATCACCCGAGCATTAATGAAATGAATGCCATCTTCAGGATGCGCCGTTTTGCCGCCGAAAACGAAGACAGAGACAGGGAGATCACCATTCCGCGGGATCAAACGTTCATATTGTAGAAGTACACTCTGCCTTGGTTTCTGCTTTGACTTATAGCTAGTCTCCTAGCTAAGAGGAAAACACAGTTAAAGTTATAAAAGTGTAACAGTCACGGTCACAACGTTCCTTCTTTCGAGGGCCAGGTGAAATTGACGCGGCCCTGCCGCGCCTGCCGCGGTCGTGACGCGCCTGTGACGCGGCACTGACGCACCTGGGTTGCCCTATTAATAAGCCTTATTATACTTGGTAGTTACGTGTCTCGCCAACTATAATTAGGCTTGGTTTCATCAAATCCCTACACCAGCGTTAAATAGTGCCCCAGCTCCTCAAAATACCTTCAAAAAAACTATGTACACCTCACTATGGTGGGCGCGCGCGCGCGCGCATAGGCTATATTCGGTAAGCATCCCGCCCCGCCTTAATTGCGTCATATTCCTATTTTAATTCGGCACGCTCGGCAACGCCTACTACGCTTCCTAATTCGAACCAAGGGGCCCTTCTCACGCTTCCTAGCTCTCCTCATCACTGTGCTCATCGTCCCTGCCGTTCCCTGCCTCCATCGTGCCCCCATTGTTCCGCCTTTGTCGTCGTCGTCAACCTCCTTCGTTCCTGCCGTTTCCCACCTCCCTCGTGCCTTCTCAACCTCCTTTGTACCTTCGTCGTCGTCGTCCTTCGTACCTGCCGTTTCCCAACTCCCTCGTGCTTTCGTCGTTGCCCTCCTTTGTGCCTTCATCGTTGTCGTCCTTCGTACCTGCCATTTCCCAACTCCCTCGTGCTTTCGTCGTCACCCTCCTTTGTGCCTTTGTCGTTGCCCTCCTTCGTATCTGCTGTTTCCCGCCTCCCTCGTGCTTTCGTTGTCGCCCTCCTTTGTGCCTTTGTCGTTGCCCTCCTTCGTACCTGCCGTTTCCCGCCTCCCTCGTACTTTCGTCGTCGCCCTCCTTTGTAGCTTTGTTGTTCTCCTTTGTCCCTTTGTAGTTTGTCGCACCTCATTGCACTGGGTTATGTCATATTCTACTTGCACTGTGATATTGTAGATCAAACTAAGATGTCATTGCACTTTTATAAAAACAAACTAAGTCTATCACGAGCGATTCCATCAAGAAATGAGTTATAGCGCAGGAATAATGAAACTAGGGACATTGCTCAAAGGGGACAGGATGGCTGAGTCTGGGATATTGTTATGGTACTGGGGTGCTGCTCGAAGGGGAAAGGATGATTGAGTCTGGGGGAATTGACATTACTGGGTGCTCGGCAGTACACCCACTCGTGTTAGAGTTCGAGTTGGCGTTTGGAGTGGTGTTGACATCCTCCGAACCATCTGGTGTCTGTCCAGCTGTACACCTAGTCGTATTAGAGTTCGAGTTGGCGTTCGGAGTGGTGCTGACATCCTTTGAACCATCTGGTGTCTGTCCAGCAGTACACCCAGTTGTATTAGAGTTCGAGTTGGCGTTCGGAGTGGTGCTGACATCCTCCGAACCGTCTGGTGTCCGTCCAGCAGTACACCCGGTCGTATTAGAGTTCAAGTTGGCGTTCGGAGTGGTGTTGACATCCTCCAAACCGTCTGGTGTCCGTCCATGACTCTGGGTATCTTCGTCGTCACTGGACTCAATGGTCTCCGCACTCTTGTGCTTCTTGCTACATCTGGGGTCAGCTATCGCATGTCGTACTCGCTTCTTACCCTTGTCGGACCATGTCCTGCGGCGGGACTCGATAATGTCACCACTGTCAATTTTTTCATTGCGCTCGCGACGGAGTTGCTCGAGTTCCTCGTCATTCAACACTTCCCACCTCGTATCGCCCGACTTCCAACAGTCTAAAAGAGTATGGAGGTCTGGAAGCGCGTTGGTCACACTGCTGAGGTTTGTGAATGGGATATGCTCCGGCCATCCTTTGATGGCGACCTGATAGCGGTTGACCACGTTACGAAAGTAGTCTGCCCACTGCATCCTGGCATTGCTTTCTCCGGTCACCTTCCCTATGAATAAAATGAATTCTGTGCTGTCAAAAGATGGGAAAGACTTACTCAATTTCTGGGTGATGATTGCTCGAATGTCTCCGCGAACCTTAGAGACCTCTTTTTGATGGTTGCTTGCGGCACCTAGTACAAATAGAAATTAACTTGAGAATGTAATAACAACGGAAAAACTGTACCTTGTATCCCTTGGATAGCGAAACCTTCCATCTTGCTGAGGAAGTCCTGAGTATCGATGCCGATGACAGAGTCCATAAAGTGATTGACACCCGGCGTTGTGAAGGTGATTGCACGGAGAGGTAGATCAGTAGTACCGCGCGTCATATACAACATGACCTCGGCGCCAGTGCGAGAATTTAAACTATTGAGCTAGTAACGAGACACTTAGTAACATTGTATTGCAATTCGAGGGTGCGTACCTCGTTTTCTACCGCCTTCAGGGTTTGAGTGATGTCGTTGATCTTCGACTTCGTTGAGACACGTAACCCAGAGACCTTGGTCTCCTTCTGGTCGGCGAATTCCTGGAGCAACTCTTGTTGTTCTTCCTGTGTGAGAGCGTGGTATTCATCCTTGTGGTCGCGGACCAGTGACTGGAGTGCTTCCTTTCCGTGGCCATTGCCTGTTAATTCAACATTGAGTCATGAAAATGCATATGATACAAATCAACAGACTTACAGTTCTCTTTCTTCGCTTCCTGAGATTTCTTCCAGCAAAATGTGTTCCAAACGCTGGGCTTTGAATGCTTCGAACGGAGTGATCCCCGACCCATGTATAAATCGTGCTGTACACGACGGAAGCTCTTGCGATGGGTAGCAGCAATGGTTGTTGTAACATCGTCAATTTGGCCCCATGCAAGATCAAGCGCATCCTTGAATTGACGCGACTTCTCGGTTCGCTGAAACTTGAGTGCCGCGCGAGCTTCTTTGCTGAGGGTGACCTTAGGACGACTACGAGGTGGTGCTTGAATGCGCTTCGCAGCATAGAAGGACTGGGAGACCATCACCCACAGAAGGATGGCAAAAATCAGCAAAGGGCCTTTGTAGTTGAATACGAATATTTTATACACACCAATGCATTTATTTTTTCTAACCCACGGCAAAAAAACAGGACACATGGCTTATAACTAAGACTCAAAAGGGGAAAGTGATCTACAGCCAAAATAATAAGATGCCGAAAAAGTATAGGCCGCATAAGAAAATCAATATACCAATAAGCTTCAAAATGGACATGAGGACAGATGACGGCTGCTATGGACATTCAATTGAGTTAGTATGACAGCAGCAGCCAAAATAATATCACTGACCTTTACAACATCAGGGCTACGTGGCATGCCCTGAAGGTCAGCCAGGAGCGCCCTAGACAGAATGGAAGCATGTTAGCCGCAGAAACTGTTGAATTTGAGTCAGTTGTGTGAACAGTGAAGCCGAAAATGATCTACTACTTACAGCATGGTGGCGGTTGGATGTTTTCGATGACACAACATTGATTGAACCGCTCGAGGTGTGGCATTGCAAACTCCTGGGCAAATACCTGCACCCAGACGGCAAGGTCTCCGCCAATTCGCTCGGGAGTTTCTTGTAGTTCGCGGGGCGTAATGTAGAGGTCGACAGGGAGGTTTTCGGGTGAAGAGACTGCTTCAGACCCAGCGCATCGAATGAGGACAGAAATTCCGCCATCAAGGCGATCTTGCATACTCAGCTGGGAAACAAGTGAGACATAAATAAGATGCGGACACTGACTTGAATGACTCACGGCGTCGAAGACGTCTTGCAGTGATGCCTCCAGAAGCTCCTCGTGGGTAAGGGATTTTTCACTGGTTCGTTTAGCAGTGCTGCTAAAGGCAAAGTACGACGGGTGAAGGCCACCAGGCAGTCTAGCCTAATAGTGTGTCCCGTCAATGTGAACGTCGTGTCTCAGTAAAGCCCTGGCGGCCGCTTGACGTTCGTTATTGCTGAATCCTTGAGCGAACGTTGAGTTGTGTAGATTGGCAAGACTGGGGATGGCGAATTTTTTAGTGGCTGATTCCGTGGTTTGACTTGAGGGCTGAACGGAGGTGATAGACGCAGTGGCTCTGAGGCTAGAGATTGGAGTGACCATTATGGAACCGGTGATGTAGTCTGTAGTTGTGAAGCAAGGTTAAAAGCACAGATAAGCGCCAAAACGTAAAATGTAATACTCACTTTTGCAGGCCATGCAATTCTGGAATGAGTTCCAGAAGCACAGATCAAGCATGAAATAGCAGTGGTCATAAACCATGAAGAAAATGAAAGGCTGGCGACTTCAAGTTGCTGCTATAGAATTCAGCTGAATACATGTGTTCAGCAGAATATTGTGTTGTCCGTGATTTGACACTCAATACAGCACGTGAGCTCACTTTGCAAGATCGGATATCACACAACTACATAGTACAAAATAGTATACAGTGCATATTCATACAGGAATGACAAAGGACTATGCTATGAACGGCATGACACTTCAGATAGCCGCATAATCCTCCGAGTCAGGCAAAGAGTCTCCCTAACATTCAAGAAAGCCTACCAGGGGTCGCCAAACTAGCCTATCTGAATATCATCGTGATGAGGTCACCACAGGAGAAAGCTTGAGATTGCCAACTAACCTATCCAAACATCATCGGCATTCAAGTTGGTCCACCTATCCGAACATCATCGGCATTCAAGTTGGATCAAGGTGAGATCGCCAACTCACCTATCCAAACATCATCGACATTCAAGTTGGATCAAGGAATCGCGACGAGGTCACCATGCAGAAAGCTCGGGGTCGCCAACTAACCTATCCGAACATCATAGGTATTCAAGTTGTTCAATTCTTTCTTATATCACCCACACAATCACTTATACAATCGTCTACCTACTCTTTCTTATATCACCGATCAAACCAGAAAACTTCTCATATATGTAGTCCTATGCGATACATGAAAAAAAACAATTACAAAGCAGAGATGGTGTCAGTCGTTTATTGAGTACAAAAAATCAGCCATGTCTTCGGTGACCACTTCGTGCTCTTCACGGTCAAGGGCTTCAATATCATGGAATTCCGACGCAGAAGAATCAGGATTCTCTGCTTGTGCTGTGGCGAGAATTAATGCGATATAGGTAGTTAAAGATCCACACTCACCGGAACTAGCACCGTTGGTATTGACTGGTCTGCTGAACGCAGGATTCGCAAGGCGAGTTCCAATGCCACTAATACCAGAGAATCCAAATAGTCTCTCAATCTGATCTAACCGATATGTGTGCACAGCGTTGATAGCCGCCCGTGAGCGCCACTGGCGTTTCAACTCGGCAGCAAGCAAAGGGTTAGCTACAAGAAGTTTGTCGATAACGGCAGACGTGTCAATGGTTTCATCGTGGATAGCAGTTCGGAGCCGGTGAATTTCAATATTGAGTCGAATAATTTCTTCGCGAGCTCGGCAGAGCTTGAAGTACTTTGTAGTCGCCTCACGGTGAGCTGGCCTTGCCCAATCCTTGTCTTGGATGTCAGTACGAGAGTCACGCAGAAGGTCAAACTCGCCAAGGAAACTGTATTCGGCAATGTCTTTCCATGCGATCGTTTGTCTCGGTGGGATGAGGGAAGCAGCCTGGATATTGTAGCGATTGATCGCGTTGCGAATAGTGTCCGAGCGCCGCTGTAAAGCTTTACTAATCTGTTGACGTAGTTTGTATCCTAAACAATTTGTAAACGAATCAGTCATAGTACAAGCGCTTACTAGTAGTGGAAATCTCAAACCTGTGCCCGATAACGAGAGCTTTGAGAGTTCAAACAATCTCATGACGACCAAACGTTCGAGTTCATCCAATGCAGTACGATACTTGCCGAGTGTCGCTTCCTCCTTGAAATGTTTGTATTCGTCACCACCAATCAACCATCTCTCATCGACAGATAAGAGTGTTTCACAATGAGCAACAAGCCCCTCGGCATGCTGTAATTTGGCGTATGAAGAATTAACTCGGATGCGAGCTTGCTTCAGGGCGTCATGCATCTGTTCCAAGCTGCCAATATGTACTCCATTAAGAGCGTTATTGCCAGATTCACGGGCGAGATCCCATTCAGCTCTATTAAAATTCATATCAGGGGATGGGTGGTAGTTAGTAGTCGATGGCACGATACCTTCTTTCAGCGAGTTCGTCTAGTACTTCAACGTAACGTATAGAGAGTCGATCTCGTGGAGCTGGCTGCTTCAGACCATCCAGATATATGCGTTCCTGATCAAAGAATCCAGGGAAGTCGTTGTCGCTAAGGCGTAGCTCGGCCTTGATAGTTTCTAGCTCGGCTGTCAGCAACCGAACAGATTTCAACGCTTCGCGATAATGAGTCCACAAATAATTACCTGACACTGCGGCATCAGTATTACAATTACAGCTTGATTTTTTGACTTACTAAGTGCAGCATACTTATCGGCATCCCAAAAAGCGAAATGTTCCTCGATGGCTTGGTGGCGATGAAAACGGTTAGCATGCCTTGTGCTACGCGCAAGCTCGTTAGATGCAGAGAAGATATGCTCACAACCCTCGCCCTCAGTATGGCCAGTTCCAGAGATATACATTGGGTGCCAGTCAAGCTGACACCTTCGATTGTGCGCATGGCCATGGAAGGCGCCAACCATCATCCGAAAGCCGAGATCGTGTGCACGAGGGCCCAACGTACTATTAGCTAACGTCTTCGAGAATGCGCAACCGATATCGTACGCGCAACCTCCATTTTTTCCATATACCGTAAGGAGTTTGTCGATGATCGCTATCGGATATTTCGCACTGCCAGAATACATTAGTAATATAAAAATTAGATCAAAATGCGGTCTTACAGTTCTCCGCTTCGGATCATATCACACGCGAGAAGCACAAAGCGATGGCGGCATGAAGCGATAAAAATACCTGACTCTTGGAATACGGCAAACATCTTCTTACGTGAGTCTGGGCCAGCGTTTCTCCATCGATTGACGCATGTGAATGCTCCCGGATGATCCGGGTCTGTAGGCTCATCCTCCCAGTCGTCATCATTCCTCAAGTCTGTCTAAAAGATAATGTTAGAACATAGTTGTATACATAGTAAACACTTACTTGTCGGGATTTGACTTCATTCTCAAACTTGTCAACAGCGTCAGCATGAATCCAATAATCCGAACGAGCTGTGCGAGAATCAGATCGGGCGGTGGTACCATAGATGGACGAGTCCCATCGCTTCAGGCTATTGTTACCGTCAATTGATACCAGCCATTCAAAATCGAGGGCAGGTTCATCGTCGAGCTTGTAAAAGCATGCAGGGCATGTGTTTAACATACGCCAGTTGACGGTATCCCGTTTGAGCGCCTGACGCAGACGCTGGTTGATGCGATGGAGGATTTCTAGAAAAACATCATAGGCTGCCGAGAATTGCATTTTTAAGTATGGCCGATATGGAATCTACAAACTCAACGTAAATAAACGAACCTCAATGTGAGGAATGTACGTACATCGTGAAGGTAACATAAAGTCTTGCATTGTGATTGGATACTGAACCGGGGACACGTTCGGTGCGACTGACGGTAGGCAGCGAGTGTACGAAGCGAGATGGCAACAGAAGGATACATCGGGGCACACCCGATGTACCCATAGTAGATGAGGGTTTCATTCGGGTATTGATGAGACGGTAATGGTCATAGATGCGAGCGCCTTCATGCTGCAAAGAAAAAATAAGTACAAGATATCAAGGAACGTTTCAGACTTACTGAATGTATCAATGAGTTCAATCTCATTAATTGAGAATGAAGCATCGACACCTGACAGGACCTGATCTGAAATATCAGGCATACCGTCCCCGGAATCTCGACTGCGATAGTTTAAGTAGGCGTCAACGAGACGATCTATCTGAAGGCCCCAATGAGCGGTTTGAGTGTCGATGCGTTCTCCCCGAATTCGTGGATCAATGTGATGACTACAATGGGTGTTAATATTTGAAGAGTTGTACACAGTGGTGAATACGTACTATCCAGTTAGATCCGCCAGTTGATGAGCAAGGTCTTCAAATGCCTCATGCTCCCCACCTGCGTGACTGAGGTCAAAGGCCTCTTCACCTGGAGGCACTGTATGGGTGAACACCTCCACGTCCATTCCAAAATCTGCCATCATATTTTCGACGCGGCTTCGGTCCTCTGATGACATTTCTAATACAACAATAAGCGTTAATGATAAAAAAAGAAAATAGTACATACCTTGTATAGCAGCCTGGCGGCTGGAATCTGCCTCTGCCATACGCTGGCTTTGTTTGCCGGCTGCCAGGACTTTGGAATAGCGATGACCCCCTCTAAAACCATGGGAAATGATGGATTTCGAGAGCCCTTTGACCCTCCCGACACCTGAGGCACGAGGCATTACTGGGTTGGGGCGACGAAGGCACGAGGGAGGCGGGAAACGGCAGATACGAAGGAGGGCAACGACGAAAGCACGAGGGAGTTGGGAAATGGCAGGTACGGACGACGACGACGACGAAGGTACGAAGGAGGTTGAGAAGGCACGAGGGAGGTGGGAAACGGCAGGAACGAAGGAGGTTGACGACGACGACGACAAAGGCGGAACAATGGGGGCACGATGGAGGCAGGGAACGGCAGGGACGATGAGCACAGTGATGAGGAGAGCTAGGAAGCGTGAGAAGGGCCCCTTGGTTCGAATTAGGAAGCGTAGTAGGCGTTGCCGAGCGTGCCGAATTAAAATAGGAATATGACGCAATTAAGGCGGGGCGGGATGCTTACCGAATATAGCCTATGCGCGCGCGCGCCCACCATAGTGAGGTGTACATAGTTTTTTTGAAGGTATTTTGAGGAGCTGGGGCACTATTTAACGCTGGTGTAGGGATTTGATGAAACCAAGCCTAATTATAGTTGGCGAGACACGTAACTGCCAAGTATAATAAGGCTTATTAATAGGGCAACCCAGGTGCACTGACGCGGCATATGTGACGCGGCACTGTAACAAATTCCTATGTACAAATCATGTTTACACAACTTCATATCGCATTCCAAACACTTTGAATCATCGTTAATGATCAACATATGAGTGTCTGCCTGCGTACAGGCTCTATAGTGCTGTATTCACCTCTCACCAAATTTACAGTGCTTGTCCTCTGCGTTCATATTACTAGTATGCATCTTGCGCGTCAGTCCTATATTGTTGCATTACCTCTAATTCGTTCATCTATGTTGGTTTTCAGATGCAGTGTCAAATGTTGTCTCACTGTGTCAAGCTTCGACCTCACCCTGCCAAGTTTGATCCACTCTCTATACCCTGCACCAACACGTCGAGCCCCAACCATGGCATGTCAGAAGCCTCGTTTAGGCTGCGTCAAGCACTACTCACACCACGACAAGTTCTCCCAAATATCTTCGCAGTCTCTGTACTAATATCAACATCCACACTCTATGCCGCGTCAAGACCTACTACAGTGCCGCGTCAACCATAGCACATACCGCGTCAGTTGCCGCGTCACATGCGCGTCAGTGCCGCGTCAAACAAGTTGTGCCGCGTCAGTTGCCGCGTCAAACCTCCTCCATGCCGCGTCACTGCCGCGTCAAACCTCGTCACTGCCGCGTCAAACCTCGTCACTGCCGCGTCACCCGCGCGTCACTGCCGCGTCAAACTTCATTCATGCCGCGTCACAAGTAGCACATGCCGCGTCAGACCTCACCACCTCCACATGCCGCGTCAAACCTCACCACCTCAACTGTCACACTGTCCGTATAACTTAGGTACATTTTACTTTACATCTGTCATAATAATTGATATTCTAACAGTGTTCCTTTTCATCCTGACAGAATTAGACGTCGTACACTGTAATTGTCCATAGGCAGTAATAAATTTATTTTACTAAGCATTCTTTCGTTGTCTCCTCTGGGCTCGAGAAACAACCCTTATTATCGCGCTTTTGTAAATCGTATCATGGCCTTTGTGAGTTCTTTAAAATACGGAGTAAACTTGTTATAACCATCTTTTAGCAATTAATCAAACATATATTCAACTTTTTCTATCCCAACGAGACAGAGAATCAAAATTATCCAGATCGGCCGGGTCCGCTGCTGAGTTTTGGGGACCTCATACCCTGCTATGACCGTTCAGGTGCGTCATCCGACATATTCTCCTTGTGAACTCAGATTTGACAAATAGAACAGGCAATGTAATAGCTTATCTTCCGGCCTCCGTGCAGACCGCTCAGCCATCACATGACCCTGCACACTCCGTCCCAAATCCACCACCCCTCCCTCAACACATGAAACACCACTCACAAGAGTTATTCGAACTCTGCACGGACACAAAGTCTATACCACGCCGACGTGCCCGAAGTGTTAGTCCTTCTGCAGCCCGAACAAATCAACGCCGTGGTCTGGATCAATCCTCCAATTCCCTACGTCCCAAATCTGGCGGTGGAGATGAGTTATGGGACCCATGGCCGGACGGTGACTTTGAAAGGTTATTAACATGGGAGGAGGTATTAAGAACTGACAATCTTAGCGAACATTGGGCTTGTCAGCCAGGAGGAGGAGACAAGAGGGGGTCAGAGTCAGCACTTGCGTGGTCGCAAGGTAAAAAGACGAGACGTGTTTGCCTGGGTGTCATTACTTGTGATGAACCTACCTGTGAGGTAGTCACACGTCCGCAGACCCGCCGGGCTGGTATCATGGGACAACTCAATGCATCGTGCCTTTGTGGTAGTCAGCTCAAGCACATCGACTGCGGTGTCACATCAGTGTTGTATTCATTCAAAGGAGGCGTCTACTACATTCACAAGGGCATTCACCACCATCCGAAACAAACTCACATCTTGCATCTATCTCGTGACGAGCGGACAAGATTTGAACAAATAGTCTTCGAAAATCCTGCTGCTGGCCCTGCGGCATTAATTGCTGGTCGCAACAGCATTACTGGTACCCGTGAATCTGTTTCAACGATCTCCACAGTGCTTCTCAACCAGGACCGTGTCAAGGCCGAGCTGCAAGCACTACGGGGCAAGTCTACTCGAAACTTTGTTGATGACTTCGCAGAATTCCAGAAGAACCATCCAGGATATGTTTTGTATTCTCAATTCGAAGCAGTCACTGTCGTTGTTGTTCAAACTCAATTCATGGTGTCACAACTGGTGACCGACTTCATCGAGGACGAGGCTGTGAATGGCATTGTTTCGGATGCAGCACATGGGTTTTGGTACTCATCTAAGGATCTTCTCATAATTAGTTCGACATATTCTGCTTTGCTCGCATGCTGGGTACCTGGACTCATGACCTATGCAAATGGAGGTTCAGCCGAGCACTACCGATTACATTGATCTCCAACCCTAGCTGAGAATCGAGATATGGCTGATCACTCACTTATAGTGCTGGCAAAGGAGCTCTGGCTCGTCTCGGGAAGTATTGGTATCCTGTGCGGCTGATTCAGTCCTATGACACTGTTAGTCTCCCTGCTAGTGCACGCAACCGAGTACGCTGGCGGGTGGTCTGGTGGCGCGGTTGCAGATTCCCATCAAGTTTGGGATCACCTCCTGGTGATGTTGAGCAAGGAGATCTCGTGGATGAACTTTGGCAGGACCAAGCTAAGAGGCGTGAGATTCGCGTGAGTGACAGTGACTGGTTATACTCGCAGTCCTCTTGACACGAAGTATTGTGTAGCTCGGAGAATGGATCCACTCTTGGGATACTCCTCGCGAAGAAGACTTGATTCAAAACTTTATGTCAGCGGAAGTATCAAAAGAACTGGACGACATTCTACTACCACATATTGCTTCGCTTCAGAAGCTCCTTGACAGTCCAGACTTGAACCAATATGGTGCGGAGGCATACCCCGTGATAGACTACATCTTGCGATCGAAGAAGAAGCCAGATGGTGTGGGTGCATACAGCATACCGTTTTGTGGTGACATCTCATCTCACGAGTATGCCAAAATTGCACGTTGGTTCTCGGAGAATGTTCCTGGTGCTTCCGGTCAAGTCGAAAAATGGCTTGGTGGCATGCCTTTGGTGCATGCTTTCACTCTCGTGGTTGCTCACCGAAAGGCCAGTGATTTTGAAAAACGCATCGAAGCTCGAAACGAAGAATGGAACGATAGCATGCTGTTGAAGATGGCTTGGGATGATCTCATGATAAGCTATCCTACCAATAGCTTCGTGGCTGATGTCGACCTCGAGTGTCTGACCGCACTAGAAGCAAGGATGTTCGAGGATTCCGAAGAAGCAGGACCTGCAGGCAACCAGCAGTGGGGTTTGGATGCTGGCCAACATCACAGGCGATGGAATGTGTATGTCGGAATTCCTGATAAATGGGTTTCTGCAAGAGATTATAGCGAGAGTGAACTTGAAGTGAGGAAGACATTACCTGCTCCGTTCGATAGATATCTAACTTATGTGATTGACAGCGCGGCCCCTTATTCAGTGATAACTCTGATGCTACATCTTTGGAGTCTGCAGACGAGCTATCCGAAGCTGTAGTTCCTTCTCTGCCGGCCAAAGAATGTCCGCCCGTTAAACGTCGATGTGCTCCACAGGCTCGAAGGGTCCAGAGAGGGAGGAAAAGAAAATAGTCATTGGCTTATGTATACCTAGTTGTACATGGCTCTGAGGCAAATAAAATAACAAAAGAATGGTCGTGAACTCATCCAACTTGATCTGGAAGTTGAATATAGAATATAGGAATGGCGCGTCAGTGGCCGCGTCAAGGATCGTTAGTGCCGCGTCAAGGCTCGTCAGTGCCGCGTCAGTGCCGCGTCACATGCGGGTCACGCCGCGTCACGGCCGCGTCACGACCGCGGCAGGCGCGGCAGGACCGCGTCAAAATAGCTACGCCCTTCTTTCGAGGTCTGTCATCTTATGAGCCAGCCTCCATTGTGCAAGTATCTTTCCATTGATACGCCAGAAAAATAGTATTATAAGATGTCACCTCCGCTGCGCCCGAACGCAGTCGCATTCATATCACCCCAAAACCACCCGATCCTCATCCGTACATTCGAAAAAGGGGATGAGCTGAAGTACCACTATGTAGCCCATACAAGCCTCGATGTCATTGAGGAACGAAGTCAGTGCCCCCACTGTCTACTTTTTTATTCCCCCACTGATAAGAATACCTCATTCGATATTTGGCATTAGCAAATGGTCCAACAAAATCTAACGATTGTTACCTCGGCCTTCTCTACGCCATGGATGACATAGCTGCTTACGGGTACATAACACCTCTAAAAATGAAGATTGTTCTCGCTCTCCCACTCACAGACTCTGTCGTACGTGATGCGGAAGTGATCATGGTGTGTCCTTATAACTGTCGCCGTTTCTCCTCGTCCACCTGATCCATTCTTTGACACGGATGTATCTTTAGACCTTTAGAGCCCTCCACCTAGCCTACTACCATGCTTCCTCGAACCCTTTCATCCGACTTCATGATACGCCTACGGGCGTGGGGAGCGCCAAGTGGAAGCGCTTCAGACAGAAAGTAGACGAGATAAGTAGGGCTGCCAGCGGTGGGAGTGTGCCTTCTTGAACTAGTCACTGCACCAAGGTAATGGATGTAAGAAGAATCGAACTGAACTGCCGATAATGGCGCATGTCTGATTGTCATTTTGTGTGGCCCAGGTTCGCGGCTGACTCGCCGCGCTTTGCAGGCTCCGGCCATCCTTATGACAAGCGCGTGGTCATGCTACTCGTTTGTTACGTGCGGACCGAAATGGATCAAACCCTTCTATTGACTCAGATGTCTAGCGAGCACCGCGTCTGAGACAGATACGGGGTTGATATATTTCATTTCATTATCTATTTTCTCTCACTAGCTCCTCTTATGTATTATTTGGAGACGTATCTTGTGGCAATGGTGGTCAATGATGGTTTGATCCCTGCGCGCCATTCACATTTCGAACAATGGTTTTGTTGTCCAGTTCAACACATCAATAGCGTTCAAACTTCATCATTATCATTCCTGGAACCCAATTCAATTCACATGCAACCCACTCGCCCATGTTCAGCCAACCGTCATATGAGTTATGTCGAATCGCCTCGTAGGGTAGGACTCACAGCATGTTTCCTGAGTTATTATATGATCTCCCAGAACTTTTCTGGTGCACTGGATCCATCGCCCGGCCTCCTGGATTTCAGTAGGAGCTTCATTCGTAGCTTAATCGAGCGCTTCGTGTTCCAGAAGGTTCTAGACCTAACTTCGGGGATCATGAACCTGAAGTCCATCAAAATTGAACGGAACACCGCGCCCGTATACAAGAACTGAGGAAATGGGTGTGAATGTTGATTTAAAGAAGAAACCTGTTCTCACTTTTGTCAAATACTGTGATGCGCTTTGTATACCACGTATCGGACATCCTGCTCGTTAGTCTACTGATGGTACTCCAGCTTTTGGGACAATCTATGTTTATAATGATTCTGCTTGCTGAGACGGTCTGGCCAGCTATATCTTTGTTCGACGACGTTGGAAGAACCAGCTTAAGTCCTGAGACGTACTATTTCATGAATTCAAACTTCTTTCCCAACTAAATCACTACCAATTACATCATTCTTCAGCTTTAGATGTTTTGTTGTCATTCGTCCAGGCATTCACAGCCCAACCAAAGCCCTCTCCAGGTCCTTTAACCCCTCCCCAACCTCTCTTGCCATGACCCTCACGATCGTATCCTCATCCACAGTTGCGATATACTCCAACACCGTGCATGCGCGTCTCGTGAATTCTTGGGATAGCGGTCCCCCTTCATATGACGTATACGCGCCTGTTTGCCCATCATATATGCCCCTGACTTGGACGCCGCTCCAGGAGCTGCCACCTCGTTCATATGCCTCCTGAGTAAGCACCCGCACGAGAAGCCCGAGAAAGTGTAGCGCCGCGCGTCGGAGTGCTGGAATTTTTGAGGATACGCTCAGGGGGGATATGTCTAGCGCGTCTAGAGGGCGTTCGGGTTGGGATCGGGGTGTTGGAGAAGATTCAGATTCTGCTTGTTCTGTGCTTACTCCTACGTCTGTTTTCATTCTCTTCTCGTTCACCTTAGCTTTCGGATGTGGAATGGGAGTAGCCACAGTCATCTCCACCAACACCAAGTCCAGCATTCCCTCTGCTGTTTCCTTAGTGTATCGTTCCACCACCCGTGCACAGGTGTTGATACATTCGGAGAGCAGGGAAATCGCTGACGTGCGCAAGATGACTGGTGCGCGAGGCTCACGGAGGAGGGAAAGGAGAGGTGGAAGGAGCGTGTCCGCTTTTTTAACACAGCGAGTGATGACAAGATGAGTGAGAATAGGATAAAGAGGCGGGATGAAACTCACCATATAGCCCCAGAACGTCTCCACAGCGCCTCACAACAACTGCGAGGGCTTCACCGATGCGGAGACGTGTGTTAACTGCACTTATTTGTTTGCCCTTTGCCCTGCTCCTCTCACCATCCTTAGGCTTTGCATCCGATTCTGCCTTGTCATCAGCAAGACCCTCCGCCCCCCTCGCATATGCATCCAGAAGCGCTTTCAACACTTCGTTTCCCCCGCCGGACCTGGAATTGGGACCAGGGGCATGCACCAAAGCAGCGAGTCCTTGCACCGCATTCAAAAATACATACGAGTCGTCCTCCTGAATGGCTTGCAAGAATATGGAGAGGATAGCAGGGTGTAGGGCACGTATTGTCGCTTCCTTCTCAAGCCTCTCTCGCTCAATCTTACTCACACGAGCCGGGGAAGATACCAACTCGCGTAGTAAGAGCAATCCGTGTGCTCGTACAGGTAGGAGCGGGTCTTGAAGGAGCTTGAGTGCTTTTTGGTATGTTTCTCGCGGATCTGCGTCAGCATCCTCGCTTCGACTGTTGGATCTACCCAGATTTTTTGGAGCAGACCCCGATACGGCTAACGCCCCCTCTGCCATCCTCGCTGTCAACACTAACTGTGCCTCACGTGTGCTTGGCCGGATCGGCGTGTGCGCCTTGAGAAGGTCGAGGATTTGCGTAAGGGAGGGTGTGTTGTTCGGGGTGAGTGAGGGGTTGGCTGTGTTTTGGAGTGGAGTGATAGTTTTATTTTGTGGAGGAGGAGACATGACAGAATATACATGACATTCACAGTGAGGAATATGATACAGAGACACGGAAAAAGAGAAGTTAGTTCTTATTCTTCGGAATGAGAGACAATGACGAACCTTCCAGTATAGCCAACAACAATCCAACAGCAGTCTCTACCATATCTTCTCCCTCAACCTCCCCATCGTCCTCGTCGTCGCTATCTGGCCCGAATTCCTGCTCCTCTGGTACGATTCTTAAATCCTCCCTCAAAAGACCTTTGGTGTATTCGTTGTTTATGCCTCGATCTGATGTGCCAGATACGGATGCGGAGGAGGGTGTATCAGCTACCTCTAACGCATGCCTCACAAATTCCAACACATCCCTCGGGCGACTCAGGATAGCAGTGTTGTCCAGCTCAGATTGAAAGGCCACGATGAGTTGGAGGAGAAGCATCACTCTGTTCGTCATTTGCATCAGCAGACATGGCTGGGCTGGCATGTTAAGCTTACCGGAGTGGATTAGGTTCCTTCGGATCCATCAATATACTCTGTATTTCTCCTCTGGTATCACTGTCTTGCGTATTATCAGCAGAACCAGATTCCTTTGCAGTGCGATATGCCTCCAGCAATCTCACGAACATGCCTCCTGCGATATCTGCACGATCGAGGTTTTTGATATAGGAGACAAAGTGCGCAGGAGGTGGGTAGAGTCCCAAGTCCAATGATTCTATATCTGTGTCCTCAGTGACGGAGGTATGCCGCAGGTCTTCCGGCGTAAGAAGAGCGAGTTTCTCTTCTCTATTGACCCTGTATCAAACTGGGACTCAGACTTACATGAAGATAAAGTAGCACCAGTGGAACGAACCTCCTTACACGTTTTATATCTTCTGCACTTCCTCCTTCCCATCCTCCTGAAGAGCTTTCATTCTCATCCACTAATGACCACAACACTCGAATTCCCTCGCCCTCCTCTACAACCCGTCCCCATGTCCTCATCAATGACCAAACATCCTCTTTCAGTATTGGATCTGCTACACCCATTTTACTGAGATGTGCATGAAGGGAATACAGAGAAGGGAGAATGGGTGAAAGGAGGGAGGCGAATAGAGAGGGCGATGGGTCGATTGATAGTAGGATGGTGTGAAGGGTTTGGAGGGATGATGATGGGGTAGGCAGAAGGTAGCTTTGATCTGGTTCCCTCTGATCGCGTGAGGTCTCGTCGGAGACTTTGAAGAGGGAATTGTGTAACATGGGCAGGACTATGCTCGCCACGAGCGCGTGGTGTGCAGAACTGGAGTCCAGCATGCGTGCGAGAGTAAATGCTGCAGCGCGTTTGAATGCAGGGTGTGTTATTGGTGTTGAAGCAGAAGGGGGAGACGGAGGAATGAGAGCAAGGATGCGCGGTGTTATTGTTTGGAAGTAATGCTGGAATAGTATTGGATCAGAAATGCATTGAAATTGATTTAATCCAACCTCCACACCTTGGGTTGCATCCCTCGAGGTACTGTTCCTAGCACGCGTGCAACGTGCTCCAGCTTATCGAGTTCCGGTTCATCTTCCGCATCGAGCTCACCAAATACAGCAACACAGAGGGCACCCACACCGCCTGGGTGGAGGAGGTGTTGAGTGAGGAGGGAGGAACAGAGTTTACGGACGTGGGGTGGAGTCGGAGAATTAGGGGTGGAGATGACAGTAGCAAGGGATGACATGAGTTGGGGGAGGGGGATGCTGAGAACAGACATTTTGTGGGGAAATGAATGAGATTACGAGCTACGACTGCTGTAAAGTACACGCACAAGGCGAGGAGACGGAGCACGAGCGGGCGGAGAGACTCGACGGGTTCACTAGGTAGCCATCCTAGGGCCATACTCGGGCGTAACAAATCAACTGCATTTCTTGACAGCAGTGTACTGCTGATGAGCGTCTGAGGTGGCGTACTCTTTGGGCCATTTGGGAACAAGAGACCCATGAGGCGCAAAAGCAGGTCAGAGAGTGTAGCGTGATCGGCGGGCGTGTTCGTCAAGTCTATAATTTTTGGGGTACCGGGAATTGGTTTAGACGTTAACGAAGGGGTGAGACGCGTGTAAAGTATTTCGGTTCCCCAGCGAAAAATGAGAGACATAAGAGTGCGGAGTATGCTGAGGTCGCGTGTCCCTATTGCAGGTGCGCTTTTCAGATCACCTTCTTGTCGGAGATCTGGCAGGCTAAGAAGAGATTGAACGCGCTCGACAACGTGCAAAGCACATTGAGCAGTTTCAAGTTGGGCATCCTCCACTGTATCAAGAGAAGGAACGGAGGATCCGAATGCTTGGTGGTATTGCGTTAGCCTGCGCACAAGTACATTTTTGAGATCGTGTTGGGTGGTGCCAGACGTGTCGAGGAGAAATGAGCCAGAACGCAAAACGTTTGCGAGCTCCTCTTGTGCTTCGGTCGTCATCGTTAAGAACAGTACTATAGTGCGACGGTGCCGAGATCCGAGTCTATAGGTCACATGACTCTGACTGATAAAATTCAATGATCTAGTACGGCTCTATTTAAATTCTTAACCACGACATCGCCGCTGATCTAGTTCAACGATGAGCAAGCTCAACGCAGGCGCATTCGAGTTCGTTCCAGGTCGCGCATTTGTGCTACCTCAGAAGAGTCAAACGCCTCCTCCAAAA
Source organism: Suillus fuscotomentosus (assembly GCF_016647785.1). Taxonomy (NCBI): domain Eukaryota; kingdom Fungi; phylum Basidiomycota; class Agaricomycetes; order Boletales; family Suillaceae; genus Suillus; species Suillus fuscotomentosus. The sequence continues at coordinate 1,098,392 of NW_024539515.1, forward strand.
CCTCCCCTCGAGCGCCCTCTCCAAACTGAAGCTCCACCTCCAGCTCCTACCATCACCCTCAACATCGGCGGATCGAGCACTCCCGTTGCCACTGCCCCTGCTCCCGCTCCTGCTTTACAGTCAAGATCTACTACTGCTCTTACTCCACAGTCAAAACCTACTCTGCCACCGTCTGTATCTGCGAGCACCACACCATTACAATCTTCTTCTCCTACACCACCTACTAACAAAGTATTTTCCACTGAACGAGCCAAGACAGACACCACATCCATTGCAAAGGAAGTCCAGGCTATTGCAGACCAGGAAGTCCTTAAGGATCTTTTTGGTGATGGTGCGCATCTTACCTCACCGTCCCTCTCATGCAACTGTACTCACATATTTATAGTCAAAGAACATCTCAACATCGTCTTCATCGGTCATGTAGATGCTGGAAAATCAACTCTTGGCGGGAACCTCCTATATATCTCTGGTGGTGTTGACAAGCGCACCATGGAGAAATACGAGAAGGAGGCAAAAGAAGCTGGCCGTGAAACGTGGTACCTTTCCTGGGCGCTCGATAGCACCCCTCAGGAGCGCTCAAAGGGGAAAACCGTCGAAGTCGGTAGAGCCTACTTCGAGACATCGTTTCGAAGATATACCATTCTAGATGCTCCAGGCCACAAGACTTATGTTCCGAGCATGATTAGCGGTGCTGCCCAAGCAGATATCGCAATACTCGTCATCTCCGCACGCAAAGGTGAATTTGAAACTGGTTTCGAAAGAGGTGGCCAGACCCGCGAACACGTCATGCTCGTGAAAACCGCCGGCGTCAGCAAAATCGTCATCGTCATCAACAAGATGGACGATCCGACTGTCAACTGGGACAAAGGCAGATACACTGAGATCAAGGATAAGTTGACCCCATTCGTGAAATCTGCTGGTTTCAATCCCAAAACGGATGTCACCTTTATACCTGTATCTGGATATACGGGTCAGAATCTAAAGGATCGCGTAGCAAAGTCTATCTGCTCATGGAATGAGTATGTGGTGTTTTCTTTCTTCCACGTATATACATGCTCATGCCCATCTTGCAGTGGCCCCTCTTTCCTTGAACATATGGACAACATGCCCATGGTCGACCGCAAGATCAATGCTCCCCTCATGATGCCAGTCTCCGAAAAGTATAAAGACATGGGTGCCATCATCGTCGGCAAGATTGAATCCGGACACATTCGCAAGGGAGACTCTTTAACCCTCATGCCGAACAAATCTGCTGTTGAAGTCGCCGCCATCTACAATGAGATGGAAGAAGAGGTGCCCAGTGCGATCTGCGGTGACAACGTGCGCGTGAGACTGAGGGGCGTGGAGGACGAAGATATCAGCCCTGGATTTGTACTCACAAGTCCGAAGTCTCCTGTGAGAGCGGTGAGGCAATTCGAGGCGCAGCTTGCAATTTTGGAACATAAGAATATCATTTGTGCGGGATACTCGGCTGTCATGCACGTGCACACACTTTCCGAAGAGGTTACATTGCCTGTGAGTGCGGCGTGTTTTACTGGTTTACACAGTCCTGATATTCCTAGGCTCTACTACACTACTTTGACAAAGCTACCGGTCGCAAGTCGAAGAAACCGCCTCAATTCGCAAAGAAGGGTGGGTGTACTGTGCACAGTGTAATCAATTCTCACTGATGTTTCTTCCTCGACCATTTCGCTGCGGCAAAAAAAATTGCCGTAATAATCATCTCTGCCCCTCCTGCACATCATAATCGTGCACCACTTCGTTACGATTTCCAGGCCAAAAAGTCGTGGCGCTCATAGAAACGACTCTTCCCATCTGCGTCGAGCGTTTCGTTGATTACCCCCAACTCGGTCGCTTCACGCTGCGTGACGAGGGCAGAACAATTGCTATTGGAAAGGTGCGTTTTTTATATCGATTGGTTGCTGCATATAAACTTTTACTCGCTTTGGTTTTCACTTGACTACTTCTCGGTCTTCCCTCGGACTTGTTAACTAAATCTTTTCCTCGCAGATCACAAAACTTCATGACGATCGCGTCGATGAGGTCACAGAGGGCATGGCACATGTGTCGGTTGCGGCGTAAAGTGTTTGCGTGTGCTTGCATCATACTTCCACGTATGTATTCTATGTGATATTATTATTGAGCCATAGCTCACGTTCCTTCATCCTTCCCACAATACGTGTCGCATTTTTTTTGGCTGTGGTCCCTACACCTTTTATTCCAAATTGTCCATACCGTGTTCCGATAGATTGAGGGTACGATACCAAGAAATCAGAAGCCCAGACTCCCTAACGATTGCAGTAGTTGTAATAATAGAACTACGCTGTGGACCTATTTGTTATGCTTTGAGTGCTTTCATCTATTATGTACGATCATGTAGTTGTGTGCGAGTTTATTGTTTTGTTACGACCACAGATTGACGTTTTGACCACCGGTCCACAATAAATCTGAAACGCGCTAATCACGTGACCAAAGGTCACATCTGCCTTCCTTTCTGGTGCACTGGCAGCCTCATAGCTTCAGCCATGACGCTCAAACTCAAGCGGACGAGTCATTCCCCCTCTCCATTTTCATGGGATGCTCTCAGCCCACCACGCGCGGAGTCTCCAAACACGCCTGAAGTTACCGGTCTACCTCCTCCGCCAACATCGTGGCTCTCTGCCCGCGACATGAAAATATTTGGTGCCCAACCACTACGTGCTGACATCGGTGTTGTGCGTTGCGCAGACTGTGACAAGCCTATCTTGCGTAGCGCCATTTCAGAACACATCAGTATGTCATGCTTTCTACAACTACCAGATATTTAGCTCATGCGCAGTTAGGCAACTGTAACGACATCCGTTCAGGGAAGAAATGGGTGAAGGGCAAAACGGCAGATAGCGAAGGTACTGTCTCCTGATATATTTTCCTTTCATCATATATAATCAGCCCCATCAAGTTGAGCCGAAGAAAGGCAAGAAGCGGGCTGCAGACGGCGAGGACGGGGATGAAGCCGGCGAGCCGTCTAAAAAGAAGACTAAGATAACAAAGGGGCGTACTAAAGGCCCCGTGGACTATGACAAGCAATGTGGGGTAATCAATGATAAAGGCCTCCCTTGCTCGCGCTCCCTCACGTGCAAAGCTCATTCCATGGGTGCGAAGCGCGCTGTTCAGGGTCGCTCGAAGGCGTATGATGAGCTTTTGCTCGAGTGGAACCGTGCGAATAATCCTAACTGGGTAGAGCCGGTGAAGAAGGAGACGAAAGCAGAGAAGAAGGAGAAGCGCGAGAAGGAGAAGGCGGAGAAGAAGCGCCTCGCGCAGGAGGCTGCATTAGCAGCTGGACTGGAAGGGAAGGGCATACCGAAGAAGCCTGGTAGGAAGGCGAATACATTAGGCACTGCTGCCACACAACTGGATGTCGATGAAGCTGCTGAAAACTTGGATGATCTTGACTCAGAAGCAGAGGTCGACTCGCTGGTGAAGGCCGTGCAGAGTGCACAGGCGCGTGGGATCATTGGAGTGCCATTGGCTGTCCCATCATCGGAGAGTTCGTGGTTTGTATTGCGGAGAGAGCGCCTGCGAAATTGCCGAGAGCTGCTTGCGAGTGCGCTCATTCCGCCCAGCGGACGTAGTAGCATCGCAGCAACTGTGTCTAGCATGGCGCTTGGGTAGATGCGTCACCCTGCCGCTGTTGTCGCCATTTATATCATCTACAACATATTATACGGATTATTGGGACATTGTACTGTGCCAATTATTGGTTTATTTTTCGAGCTATCATTATTGTCGTTCTTAGCATATATGTACGTGTAGCTGTAGCAGTAGTAGATCCTCAGAGCTAGTTCGGTAACCCAAGGTAAAGTAAATTTGCCAACTTCAAGGATGATGTAAGGCCGGCACAGTAGGTGCCGATAGCTGAGTTTCAACCTTATGATATCAATATTAGTAGGACTTGTTATCCATCGCGCTCATTGCTTTAGGGATAGATTATGGATACCATTGACCCCTTGCTCCAACAACTCGCTCAAGCCCAGGCTGTTCAGCCGCCAGCTGCAGGCCGTCGGCAGAATCATATGCGAATCCTACGTCACATTGCACTACTCGTCAGTGTCCTTCTGACTGCTACGCACTCATTGCTTCAGGACTCTGTACCTGAGGCATACCACACATCGGCCCTCTCAGGTGAAGAATGGGTCATGGAACTCATCACTGGTCACCCGGATCGTATGCGATGCGAACTTGGCATGCATGCAGATGTCTTTCACGCGCTCATAGCCGAACTTCGTGTTTTGGGTTATGCTAGCTCACGCCACGTTTCGCTCGAAGAGCAACTTGCCATCTTTCTATATACGTGCGTTACAGGGCTAACGATCCGTCATGTCGGGGAGCGTTTTCAACGGTCAAACGACACCATCTCAAAGTAAGTTTGTTTTTAATGTTATTTATGATGAGCTCACAAATAATTCCAGGTATTTCCGGAAGATCTTGTTTATCTTTGCGTCCCCCCCGTTCTACACAACATACGTATGTTCTCCCAACGACACCGATGACATCTCCAGCAACATCCGTAACAATCCAAAATTCTGGCCTTACTTCAAGGACGCTATCGGTGCGATCGACGGCAGCCACATCCATGCTCGCCCCTCATCATCTGATCGCCCCTCGTATCGTAATCGCAAAGGTTTTATTTCTCAAAACTGTCTATTCGCCTGCACCTTCAACCTCAAATTCTCCTACGCTCTCACTGGCTGGGAGGGATCCGCCACAGACGCACGCCTCTATGACGAGGCTCGTTCAGGCAGTTTGTATATCCCTCCCGGCAAATATTTCTTAGCGGATGCGGGATTCCCTTTGTGTGACGAGCTCTTAGTCCCCTACCGCAGTGTCCGTTATCATTTGGCTGAATGGGGACGTGCTAATCTTAGGTATGTTTTATTTATTTTATATTTTAGGTTTTTTAATAACTATTCTATGTTTGCAGACCAACAACCAAAGAAGAGCTCTTCAATCTGCGACACTCATCCGCTCGAAATGTGATTGAGCGGATCTTTGGCGTGTTAAAACGCCGTTTTCGTATTCTGTTGCTCTCACCTGAATATCCTATGACCATCCAGGCACGTATACCTGCTGCGCTATGCGCGATTCACAATTTCATATCGACTCACAACCCTGACGACAACGTGCTCCCGGACGACGACAATGAACACTTCGATTACGACAACCCGGAGCACCAAGGGATCCCCGATGATGAGGAGGAGTTTGACGGAGCGGGAGGCATGAAGGAAGTGCGCAATCGTATTGCGCGCTGCATGTGGGAAGATTATCAGACTGTTTTGCAGCAGCGGGGCCTGCTAGATGACTCCTTTGAAGATTCTGACAATGATATGTAGCACTGTAGCACGACTCTCATGTATCCGCCGCCATCAAAGCACAAGATGTTTGCATTACCATGCTTCAACTACTGCATTATCATCATATGTTGTGTCAATAGCGCATTTTACATGAGTATACTAACTACCAGGCGCAGGAAGTTGAAGTCCCAACCGCTGGGCTGTGGAAAGAATAAAAGCACGGCGCATCTCCTTGTCAGCAGTCTGTGTGTATATGTCAGTAGCTGCAGGGTCCATAGAAAAAACCTGTTGTATTATAAGCCGCTCTGCGAACGGCAACTCTGCATCCTCAACCTGCAACATCTGCATGGCCCTCGAGCGCTGGTCCATTACCCGATCCTCAGGATAGACCATGCGCTCAGCAATTACATCTGTCAAGCGATTGACAGAGCTCTGGAATCCCATCACGGCTACAGCTGTGGTGGCCTTCGATATCTTGGTGTCCAACGTGTTAGTGTTCTTGGTGGAACCGCCCTGAGTCTGTGCATGGCCTCCTGATCCACGGCCTGATGCGCGGCCTGATACTGTCTTCGCTCTTTTGATAGAGCTCGACTCGGAGGGAGGCGGCATTTGCATTTGAGAAACTGAGGTAGATGCAGATGAGGCGGTCAGCTCCATGTCGGTGTGAGAACGTTTGCCAGGAGGAGGCATGAAGGACGGAGAAGCAGGAGGAGGCATGAAGGACGGAGAAGTAGGAGGAGGCATGAAGGATGGAGAAGCAGGTGTAGAAGTGAGGGCAGCTGCTGCAGGGGCGGTGCTAGGACCAGCAACACCAGCACTAGATGTGGCAATAATGGGACCAATCATGGTATTGTGTTCACCTGCGGGTACGCTAGGACTGGAGCTTGAGCTTAAGGGAGGGGGGAGAGCTATATTGGGTTGGTACCCTGTGCGCCCTCGGGCGCCACTGCCTCGTGGTATTATGCCGTCCATTTGCTCGTAGTGTCTCCATCCCGATGCACGAAAAGGGCGCATGACTGAATTTCCCTATTATCAAACAGTGAGACGCATGAAATAGCATTAGTGAACTTGACGTACCTTCTTGGAAACATATTCATTCCATACTGAGGTTGAAGCCTCACCCTCGACATTTGCCCCTCTAATATTGTCCCAGTGGACACCAGACTGCTGGCGATACTTCTGAATAGCATTGAAAGTCTGCTTTAACTACACAATCTATTATCAAGTCTATAAATAAATTATATATTGATAGGACTTACTGACGCCCATTTTGTCTTACACATTGCCCCACTCTTCGCTGGACCATGCTCCAGGTACTCAGCAATAGCCTCTGCAGCGCCATTGTACGTCACATCTTTGAAGTTGCCAGCATCACCGATCTTGTCCCGATTGTTGGATAGGTAGAGGAGAAACTGATCAACCTCTGTGTCGGTCCAAACAGCCCTCTCTGTAGTAGTATGAGATGACTCCTGAGCCATGGAGAGGATGTGGACTTGAGCTGATAACACTATCGATATGACACTAGCCCAGATGTTGTTCCGATTGCATAGATCTTGAGTCGTATGCTGGGGTGTGTGATAGCTAGACATGGGATCAAAGGAAGTTCAAGCTCCGATGTCGGTCTCCAAACCGGAAGCTACTGTGCCGACCTTACATCATCCTTGAAGTTGGCAAATTTACTTTACCTTGGGTTACCGAACTAGCTCTGAGTCAGGAAGTTCACCGCCCGGGACGTCACGTGAAGCAATTATCTCACCTTTGCCATCTCCGTCACTCTACCCACTGCCTCGCCTCGTTTTCCAAGTTTCCAACGCCCGCTGCCGTTTCTGCCTAATAACTGATCATAACTAACATATTATATAGGTCTTTCTCCCACTGCAGAGTAATATCAACAGAGTGTTCCTAAAGTAGCAGCATACGCAGCCCCGCAGACGCCGTGACACTTTCCCGATTCCCAACATTTAAGTTTGAACCTCGTACCGTTCACCGCTGATGTCAGAACACGAGGAATATCTCGCAGTCCTCAAGGCCTCTTATGACTACCAGCCCCAGTCAGAAGAGGAGCTTGCGATCACTGAGAACCAAATTGTCTTTCTCCTTGAACGTACTGATGATGAGTAAGTAGTTATGGCTTGCTCTTGGTCTAACGCTCATGCTATACAAAGTTGGTGGAAAGTCAAGATAAAAGGTGGATCACAGGAGGAAGATAGTCCATCTGGCCTCGTCCCTGCTGCCTATGTTGAGCAGGTCCGTTTCATATTCTTACCTTATTCACAGCCTGTCTGATAGATGGATGCGGGACTAGGCTGAACACATGTCTCTTGTCAAAGCTATCTATGACTATAATTCCGCTGCACCTGGAGAGCTGTCTATCAAGGAGGACGAGGTTCTAATGGTCTTTGACCGTGAAGAAGATTGGATACTCGTTCAAAGTAAGCAGGGCGGCAAAGCTGGCTTTGTACCAGGAAACTATGTTGAAGAGGTATGCATCTGCATCGAACACGTTGCCTCATATTTATCTCGCACGAAGACTACTGGTGCGGAAAGCACACCAGCACCGGCTTCTGTAGCACCTCAAATTATCATTCCGCCATCGGTGCGTCGATAATTCAAGAAGTTAGCAAAGTCCTTCACTGACATATTCTCTGCAACATACCTAGCCGGAACCCCCAGCTCGTCCCTTGAGCGTGTATGTGGATCCTGCTGACAGAGTTGCCCAGTCCAAAGCCCAAGCTCGTGTGAGCGACGAGATCAAGACCTGGTCTGTGTCTGAAGTGGACAAGAAAGGCAAGAAGAAGAAGGGTACTCTCGGCGTTGGCAATGGCTCCCTCTTCTTCGCAAGTGAATCAGACAAGGTATGCCCCAAATCCTCTATTATTCGTATAATCATCTCCCGAATTGAGTATTCGAACTCACTTGCATCGCGTAGACTCCAGTGCAGAAATGGCAAATATCTGACGTTGGAGACATATCCGTGGAGAAGTACAAGCACGTGCATATTGACATGGGCGGGCCCAGTGCGACAAAGTTGCATTTTCATGTTCGAAGTAAAGACACGGCTGATGCTGTTGTCGAGAAGCTGGAGACTTCTTGTACACTTGCGTCCGCCGATCAACATGCTGTCATCTCTCCGCCGCCGCGCTCGGAAGTGAGCAGTCCGGTAAGGAAGAACGGCGCTTCTGTGCGCTTCGCGGAGGAATCTCCTGCAATTATACCGCCACGCGAATCCTCCTCCGAGGAAGAGGAAGAGGCGGAGGAAGATGGGCAAGGTATTGATGATGGCGAGCCTGCCGTCGCATTATATGACTTCGAGGGCACGGGCTCAGATGAATTGAGCGTGCAGGAGGGTGAGCGGCTCTGGATCATCGAGAAGGAGGGCGAAGAGTGGTGGAAGTGCAGAAATGAACATGGAATTGAGGGAGTTGTACCTGCATCGTATCTCGAGGTCAGTCCTAAGTCAGCATGAGAGTCACTCACTGATATCATACCCAGAGCACTGGCGGGGCATCTGTCACTACTGAGCCAGAAGATGATGGTGCTGCCGAGCGCGAAGAGCAAGAGCGTCTCGAGGCTGAGAGGAAAGAGGAAGAGCGAAGGGAACGCGAACGTGAACGTACGGAAAAGGAGCGAAAGAAGAAGGAGCAGGAACAACGCGCGAAGGCTGCTGCTGCAGCGGCGGAGGTTGATAGGAAACGACGCGAAAAGGAGGAAACTGCCGCCGCCGCCGAAGCAGAGCGTAGGAAGCGTCAGGAGGCTGCAAAGCGTGCTCAACAGAGGGCAGAAAGGGGACAGAGTTCGTCGCCGTAGGTGTCGCCCTCAGCCTATGCTTGAACCCTTTTTTTGATATATTGATATCTCAGTCGTCCTCCGACCTCGCAAGCGAACCCCAGAGAGTCGACGTCTAGCGCAGGACGTAGCTCAAGCGATGCTCACAAGAGTGAGTGTTTCACGATGACCTTCAATCTCTTTTAACCTGTCAATCGACTTCAGGTATACCTTCCGCAGAGTCTACACGTATATGGCACGACCGCAGTGGCCAGTTCCGTGTCGAAGCTGCTTTTCTTGGGTACTCTAACGGCAAGCTACGTCTACACAAAGTCAACGGTGTTGTCATCGAGGTCCCCTCGGAGAAGATGTCCCTCGAGGACATACGTTATGTTGAGCGACTTAATGCCAAGAATGATAACCCTCCTGCAGCGCCACGCCGTCACTCCGATGATGACGACCAGCCACTTGCGCTCAAGCAAAAGGAAGTTGTACGGCGGGCCACCATGTCAACGCAGCCCAAGAAGCTGCAGACGGACTGGTTCGAGTTCTTCTTGAATGCAGGCTGCGACATTGACGATTGCACGCGATATGCGGCCTCCTTCGAACGTGACAAGATTGATGAGGCAATCCTCCCAGACACTACCGAGTCCACAATGCGTTCACTGGGCTTGCGCGAGGGCGACATTATTCGCGTTACAAAGCATATCCAGTTGAAGTTTGCAAAACCTAAGAAGGACACGTCACAGGAACAGCTTATTCGCGACGAAGAACTGGCACGGCAGCTACAAGAAGAGGAGAATGGCACGAGGAGTAAAGGTTCATCAAGTCCTGCGCCCAACCTCTTTGCTGGTCCAGGAGGCGTTCTCAAGAATAATACCCAACGCCGCGGGAGACCGCAACCTAGCAGGTCTCTGCCACCGCCGTCCGTCGACCTCAACGCCATTAGCTCTGCTTCTGACCAGATTAAACGGACTGACTCACCTCTCGTCATGAGTCCCGCCACTATCACGCCTGTGCAGCCACCTCAGAGGTCAAGCTCAACGGTGCCCGTTACTAGTGGCTTTGAAGACGATGCTTGGACGAACAGACCAGGGTCTAAGCCTTTGGCTGCTAGTTATCGTGCACCATCGGCACCACCGGCTACTGCATCTGCAGTTGCGCCTGTCTCGGCTGTGCTCGCTGCACCGGCGCCACCCCCTCCTCCACCAGTGGCGCCAGTACAGGTTGCAACAACTGGCAATGGCCTCGCAAAAACTGATGCTGACATCTTCGACCAGCTTGCGCGCCTGAGTCAGTTGAAAACAAGCCGTCCTTCTCCATCCCCAGCGCCTGCCCCGCCTCCTGCTGCGTCAAGTCCACCGGTAGTGTCTCCACAGCCACCTGTCTCATACAATACCGGCCTTGGTTCTTCTCCTACACCCATCGGGCAACATCTGCAGATCCAGCAAACAGGTGCACAAGGCCCTCGTGGGCCATTCGCTCCTGTTCCGGCCAATCAAAGTCTGTTGCAGCCCCTTATACCCACTACCACAGGGTTCAACAACTTTGTACCAACGCGCCCATTCAGCGCGTCGCCTTTCCAGGGTCAAGCCCCACCTCCATTCCTGTCAGCGCAACCAACGGGCTTTCCCAGTACATCACAACCACTCTTATCACAGCCCACAGGATTACCGACATCGGGACCACTGCTCTCGCAACCAACCGGTATGTTCGGGGGGCCTTTTGGCACATATGGCGCTCGCCCGTCATTCCAGAATACCACAATGCAACAGGTGCAACCAAGTAAGTCCTACTGTGCGATTTTCTTGACAATTAATTAAGCTCGATTAGACCCAACAGGAGTGTTTGCCCAGTCTCCATTCAACAATGTGGTCTCTTCCCCACCACCTTCATACTCTCAGTCAAACACTGATTCTAACACAACGCCAGCAAACATATTTGCTCAGATGAAATCGGGAACGTTTGCCAGTGGAAATGAGTATTCCGGACCCCAGCAGGCAGGTGAGTGCCACCATGCTGTGATTATGCATTCGTGATATCTGATCGATAATCTCAGAGACATATGATGCTCTGCGCGTAAATCGTGAGTTTTGTCCAGGTTGATGTAATGAGGACTGACTAACATCACCAGCTATCGCGCCTCAACCCACAGGATTTGTCCCACAAACGACTGGGTGGGGATTTCAACCTAACAACGGATTTCAACCGAATGGATATACGGGATACTAGACTTAGTGTTAATTGTTGCTTTCTTTGACGAGATTACAATGCTTTGGATGAAAATATATAATTGAACCTGGACTTAAATGTTGTACGAGTAATCAATTCTAGGAGAACTAAACAATGAGCTACGATGCCTCTACTACCACTATGCCTTGGATCCGTCCAACTCTCTCGAAGTACATCTTCAGTCCCAGTCTGATTTCCGGTGCCACATCACGAGCAAGCAGCCCGGTTGCCAACGGATAAATCGCTGGAAGATATCTAACGAACTGCATATCTCGGTCAGCAGAGAAAATATGAATTCCAAGGCATCACATACAGCCTTATTGTCAAAACGACAGAACCCATCTAATATCTCTGCAACAACAGGTGTCCAAGCGGTTATGTTCTTGGCCTGTGTATCAGCGCGCAGCTTAATGTAGTCCTGTAGCACGCTCAAACCAAGACTACCATCTGGGTCAAATAAGGAATACAGAGTTGATATCGCACTTACGGCAAAAGGCGTTCAGCAATCTGAGGGCGTGCGTTCTGGTGCTCTGGGCGCTCATCAAAGTACATTCTAAGTAAGATGTGCACCAAAGTTGCTGCACTGCTGGACTCTTGTTTAAGGAGATTAGGCAGGTGCTTCATGAATCCTTATGACGGTAATTAGGAGAGATCTACTAGCACCACCAGAAACACACTCACCAACTTTCCAGAGTCCAGTACGCAACTCTTTATCGTCATTAAACATTCTAGCGAACTGATAGCTATGATCCAGGACCCCCATAAGACGTAGAAGCTGTTCTGGAGGGATAGTAGTGTAGACAGCATCGTTCCGGAGCAAATCATTGGTAGTTTCAATTAGTAGTAGCTGAAGAACACATTTGACAATTATCTGTTTGAAAATGCGACGTCGGTCACCAAGTGTGTGCTTGACTTGTTGAGGCTGAGGCTGGTCACCGGTGGGAGACAATGGGGCTGGGATGATTGCTTGGTCATTAGAATCTTTGAAAGTGAATTAGCTTGTGCAAATTGTCCATACACGGATCATACCGTTGGTATCTGGAAGATCTGACACAGTGCCTCCGTCCATCTCCTCACGTAGACTGTCGTCGAAAAGTTGGTGGGGAGTAGTTGTTCTATAAAGCTTTACAAAAGTAGCCGCCACCCGTTCCCACTGAGCGGCGCTGAGCTTCTGCACATTATTTTCCAGAAATTGTTGCAGACACGATGTCCCAATACGAGCCAAGGTGTCGTTTTCTGCGTTGAATATATGAGTAAGCGCTCGGCAGCACCGCATCAGCCTACCTTGGCAGATACAAACACACAGAAGCTCCAATAATCCGTCGAGGAAGCGCTCCAGGGTATCATAGAAAAACGTATAGAGGTCGATGAGGTCACGTAATGCCTGAATCATCGTAGTTGACAACCACACGCTCATATCCTCCTGAGTGTTGAATCTAGACATGTCTTGACTCGACTTCAAAACGGCGAAGATCGGGAAAAGTATTTCTTTGCAAACTGTGTCCCAAAATTCCACAGTGAAAGATGATCCATAGGTTTTCAGCGTCGAAAACAGAGAATCCAGTGCGCTGTACGTCAGGTGAGCCTGGAAAAAGTTCAGACCAGGAAAGGACTCACAGACGTCGTACTTCAAGGTCCTCCCCGTTCATTATGATGTCATAGAACCCGAATAAGACAGGGAACCAGAACCTAATCATGATGTCGTCGCCTTGAGGTCCAACCCCCGGACTCAGAGCACACTCAGGGCAGGTGAGCATGACCGGAATAACACCACGCAACATGCCAATTGCTAATAAACTTATCTTCTGATACTTGCTGACCTTGCAAAACTCGGTGATGCAAACAGTCAGATCTGCGAAAGCACCATGGCGGACAATGGCAGTGAAATGTTCCTTGTTCAATCTCGTCACGATTTCGAATGCGGAATTCGCAATACGTTCTGAGGTGAGAGGAGGATGATCAGAATGTTACACCAAGCGGGGGCGTTGAGCATTCGTCCTCACCAGTTAGCACTTTTGAAGCAGCAGAGAAGACACCAAAGAGTGTACGCCATCCTGACCGCATATTTTGTACTCTGGCTTGTATCATTTGTTGGAGACATTGCAAAACCTGTCGAGAATGTCAGTATCATAAGAATTGGCTGATACACTGCGTACCATATCGCGAATATCAGGATTGGCATTGTGAACCATCGTGTATTCGAAGGGCTTGAGGAAGTCCTTCTGGAACTTGAAATGGGGCAGCTCTTCCTTTTCCAAAAATCGCATTGATAACTGACGGAGAGAATCCAGGGCAAAGGAACCGACGTGGGGATTGCTGTGACAGCAAACCTGCAAAGTGTGAGTATGTGTTTATGTCGGACTGTTCAACATATTACCTGGTTGAAATGTTCCCCTAAGATATCCCAGAGATTCGACCACTCGAGACGGATACGGTTCATGTTGTAGTATGATATCTCTACAAGCTTTTGCAGACTGAACAAACGAGGATGTTGTGATATTCCAGACGATTGAATCTCCTCCCATGAAACATCACAAAGAGCCCTCGCGAAATCCACAATAGCAGTCTATAAATCAATAAGTCAACATCACGAAGCAGGCGAATTGGATTAGGAAGAACTCACGCCAGACAGGTAGTGGCTGAGTGAAAAGACCATATCTGCTGCCACGGTGATGTGAGTCGACCTGCTTTCGTTGGCAAGTTCTTCTGCTGGAAGCTTCTTAGATCGACTAAGGAATAGTCAGTCAACAGTGGTGTATATGTACAAATCACCCACCCTTTCTTCCCGCTGTCCGGAACTTCCACACCGCCGCTGATAAGTTGCATATGTTCCAGCTGTGACACACACGACAGCACGTCGCGCCACGACCCTTTCAAATTGTTGCCTTCGTTGACCGCGATATCTAGCAACGTCTTGATAGCATCCATATTCTTAGTCTTCATTTCTCCAAAGTTGTTGAGGAATGTGAACTTCGCAAGGGTACTAACAAACGCATTGCGTTCGAGGTCCAAATCGAAGAAGCAAACTATGTGAATGGCATTCTTGAATCCATCTAAGCAGAGATCGACTATCTCAAGGTCATCCGTATTTTGAAGCGGGCCGGACAATCCAGCTAAGAAGGGTATCCATGCCACCTCAAACATCGGACGAACATGAATGAAGTGTGACGCGCTAAAGTATTGGTCTCCAGCACGAGATCCTCTTCGTTGAGAGCGCATAAGCGTTCTGAAGAGTGCCTACAAGAGATCAATCCACGTTCAATCAGAAGACTGACAACTTACTTCAGTCTTGTTGGCCATGCCATTGGACTGCATGACATATGCTTCCTTTTGAAGGTCCCTCCCCACGTTCGCTAACACATTGGCAAGACCAGGACCCGTGGAGGGCAAGTTGATTGCGGCGTCAACTTCGTCTTTCATCCTAATCTCATTACCCTGGATGTCGTGAAAAATGGCGCTCAAAAATTCCTCCGGAAGACTCTCTCCGTCGTTAATACCACGGTTGTTCTTGATAAAGTCAGCTTTAGTCATGCGATGTTTAATTTGGGGACTGTGAGCATCGGTATTGAGCAAGATGATAGAATACGCGAGAATATAGGCGGCATCTATTCGATGGCAGGTAAATGATCCGAACAAATTAGCCAGATGTCCACAAACCTGCATTCTTGAAGGGCGTCTGAGCGTTTCCGGCGATGTAGCGTTCCGCGAACTTGAGCATGAAACGATCGATCTTCTGAGCTTCTCCAGGAAGGCGGAATGCCTGCAAAAACACACGAACAGCATCTACGAAGCCTAAATTCCTGAAATCCAGAAAGTCGACAAAAGCATGCATGATAGCAACATTGTATTCATCTCTGCAATACAGTGAGAATCGTTATGGATGATGATGTATTGAAGATACTTACCCTTCACCAAGGTACTCGCCAATCATACTTTTGCTGAGGCCATCAGTGGTTAATAAAAACCCTGCGATATCACGAGGCGACGAGCCTGGAATGAGCTCCGTCTCGACCAAGAATTGAATGCCCTAAGAGGAAATTAACTTTACTAGTTTGTAAATAGTGAGATGACGAACGCGTTTGGGCTTGAAGTTAAACTTCTTGATACCCTCGAGCAGGGTGGTCTTTTTTTGCTTGGCACTCTCAAACCTGGAGGGATCATCTGCAATGTCCGGAGTTGATTGCCGAAAGGCTTCTGTGCTTCCAGCGGAAGCAATCAACCCATCTAATGAAGGATCAGGTGTCATAGCATCAGCCGCAACCTCTTCCCCGATCTGACTTCTTGAGGCAGTATCCGCAGTTGCGGATTCCGCAGGTGTTTTCCCAGCGGCTGTTCCCCAAGTCACAAGAGATCTAAGAACAGCCACCAAGCATTCGAGACCCTGCCTTCTAAGTTGCCCCTCGGAAAGGCCCATAGTGGACGTGTCCATGGTGCCGGATACAGCTAGTGCGCCTGACACATGCGCCGTCGACGCTGAGCTTTTGGTCTGTGGTGGGAGCGCCGGGCTTGCAGGGTCGTTCGTCTTTTGTTGCGAGGAAGTATACGGTAATGTAGCAATCTTGGATATAATGTTCATGAGGCTGACCATCATATTAGCCTGCAGCTTGGATCTTTCATCCTGACACTTACTGCTCGTATATATTATCTATAGCTCCGCTGTCGCAGTCATAGTTGAGATATATCTCTACCAATGCCTGCGGGTCCTGGCAAAGCCTGGAGAGCATTCCAATGATTACAGCCTTCTGCTTGAGAGTTGAACTCTTCATTTCCAGAATAGGAACGAATATTTCGTGCAGTAGGACTTCGATCTCTTTCTGTGCATATGCAAATTAGTCATGTACAGTTCATGGATAATGGTAGTACCTTGAGCTTCGTCCGCATTCCTGATAATACTCGCCAGAAAATCTCCACGCTGACTTCGAACACTTGAGGCACGGGGCTAACTGCGTTGCGGCTCAAGCTGAGGCAAAGGTATTGATTGACAGCCTGAACGAAAGTAGTTGCCTCATTCGTGGAAGAAGAGTAGATTATGGCTTTCGAATCAATGAATAGTGCCATATGTGAGTTAAGGATGGTGAGCACGAGATGCAGGGACAAGAGTTTAGACCTCATTGCATGAGATTTGAGATCACGCTCGCTGCGCCAGATATTAGCACCACCACCCTAAATAATAATAAACAATAAAAGCATACCTCTCTGTGTTCAAGGGCTTCATTGTCAATTTGCACAAGGCTCGGAAAACCAAGAACGCGTCCTTTATAAACATATCATGCGTGCTCAGCTCCCTTGCAGTGTGTTCATTTTCTGCGGCCTCATGTGTTGCTGGGCTGAAGACATGTTTGAATAATTATCAATGAGTGTTACGGAACATAAGCTTACAGCGCGTGACTGATTGTTTCTTGCGCAACGTCAGGATCATGAACAGATGAAGGGGGGATAGAGACGCCAGGATGTAAGGTCATGTCAACGGCAGATTCCGATGGCGACGCCTCTGCCGTCAAATTCTCCACTGCACTATTTTGGATGTCAGTCCTGGGCGATCCTGATGCCGGAATTAATGTCAGCGTGTCGGAGGAGACATGTGAGCGTAGGGTTATTCCGTCGAGACTTCTGCACCGCGCAAATATGTGATGCACCATCTGAGTCAGTCCTCCTTGAGCGACCATTTGATTGACTAGGTCCGTGCTGAGAAGAAATACGTTATAAACCGTGCGGACTGCCTTTAATAGTGACGAATGGTGTACGTAGATAGTAGGCGAAAGTACTATGGAGAGAAGCGCTTTGACAACCTGAAGAGAGACCGTTTCAGGGGAGGTATCATTATGGCATGTTGTGACGGTATGGACGACAAGGTCGACCAGGGAAGGCTGTGGAAGGCTAGACTGGGAAGCACCAGCTATCGAGTGTCTTCCTTGCAGTGCCGGTGACGGAGGCGGGGAAGGAAGCGTCTGCGCGGATGATGGCTCCGCAAAGAACGAGTAAGAGATGAGCTTGGATATACAGTCCAGACTCGCTATCATGAGCTTCTCACTGCGTGTCTCGCATGCCAGCCGTAGAGGCTCAAAAATTTCACGTGGACGATCACCACCTTGACCGACACGTATCATCTCCAAGGCATTGTGTGCGCTCTCGCGAAGAGCTGTGGATCGTTTGGCCTCCTTCGAAGCCAGAATGATCTCTAAGGCAGAAGAAATGAGAACCACAGAAACGGTGTAACCCTTGGAGATCGTGATGGAACGTTTGTGAGACGCAGAGGATGATGAACTGTAGGCACTAGATGGCGTTTGAGGTCGGGGCTCGTCGTGGCCATTTGCTTTTTCAGGCTTGCTTGGCGTCGCGGGATTAACGTCTGTGGAGCCTCTGTGTAGCTGCAACCGGGGACTCTTTTCTGGCGGTGTTGGCGGTGCTTGTTTCGAAGAGAGAGGAACTTCCACGAATGTGTCTATGTTTTGAACTTCTGGCTGAGAAACGTGAGACACGTCAGGAGCGGTTTCGACATGTTCCTCCGCTACTTCAAAAAGCGGAGAGGAAGACGCAGGTCTAGCTTCATCTGTATCATCTACAGGTAGGGCTGCAGTAACCGCAGAGGGAGGTGCATCCTCAACCTCATGAATAGCGTCGGCATCCACAACGATGGGTTTCTCCTTGCAAACACCGACAAGTTCCTCATCGACCATCGAGTTTGTTGGTGATCCTTCAGATTCAGTGACGGTGTCGTCCACCATATTCAACGCGGATAGTGACTGCTTCGCAGAGAGGTTGCAGTTACTGAATATAGCGATTCCGAATCCCAAACGCCGACTCGAGTGTTGTCACGTATTGTCGGGGTTTGCCGTGAAGTCAATTTTTCGTCTCCCCTGACTCGGAGTCCCCTCAACCAAATTGTGCAGTATGTCTACTGCAGTGCCTGCAGAAGCATCTGCAGCAGTGCTACAACCTTCTGAACCCATCTCAGACTCTGCGATTTCTGTACAAGGGCCCGATCTCGAGAAAAATTTGTCCCTTCAGGAACTTCTTAAAAGTTACGAACGTATCGGATTTCAGGCAAGCAGTCTCGGAAGGGCAATTGACATCGTTAACAGAATGGTGAGTACTTTTATTTTGCAGAGCCTACGTGATGTGCTGAGTATTTAACTCCGTTTAGCGGAAATGGCGTCTATCTGATCAGCCCATCTCGGTTGATGAGTCTGAAGATTACCTTTCTCCAGAGATCAGAGCTCAGACACGATGTGACATCTTTCTGGGGTACACATCCAATCTGATTTCATCGGGTTTGCGCGAGGTCATTTTGTACCTCGTCAAGCACAAGCACGTTGCTGCGATTGTTACAACTGCAGGTGGGATCGAGGAGGATTTCATCAAATGTCTCGGGAAGACTTACTTGGCCGACTTCAATATGGACGGCGCCGACCTACGGAGCCGAGGAATGAATAGGATAGGGAATCTTGTCGTTCCTAACGATAATTATTGCAAGTTCGAGGACTGGCTGCTGCCCATCCTGGATACCATGTTGGCTGAACAGCAGGCAACCGGTGAGGTATGGTCCCCAAGCTCATTCATTCGACGACTGGGAAAGGAAATTAATAACGAAGAATCTGTTTACTATTGGGCTTATAAAGTGAATGCAATCATGATTTCCTTCCACTCGCACCAGCTGAGCCTAAATTCAGAACGATATACCCGTGTTCTGTCCCGCCCTCACTGACGGCTCGCTGGGGGATATGATATATTTTCATTCCTTCCGGAATCCCGGGTTTATATTGGATATCGTTCGCGACATCCGGGCATTGAACGAACTCTCCAGAAAATCAAAGAAAGCTGGGATGATTATCCTCGGTGGAGGAGTTTGCAAACATCAAATCGCCAATGCAATGCTAATAGTAAGTTTTATCGTCCACAGCATCAATCGAAGTCTTACCCGCCTAGCGAAATGGTGCCGATTATTCTGTATATATTGTTGGTACTCAAACACAAGCACTCGACCACACTTGATGATATACTTCGCTCATAGAACACAGGTCAAGAATTTGATGGCTCAGACTCTGGTGCCCGGCCAGATGAGGCGGTCTCCTGGGGTAAAATCCGTGCCGATGCGGAGTCTGTCAAGGTGCCTTCGTCTGATGTTTTGTCTTGTAACAAGATCTCACGAGGACCCCCAGGTGTTCGCTGACGCGACGCTAGTATTTCCGCTTCTTGTGGCTGCAACATTTGCTCAAGATTAGCCCTCATCATGCACTGTACGATATATATCGGAACGCATTCCTTCAATCGCAAGACAAGTGATGTGATATAAATAGGGTTCCATGACGGGAGACTAGACTAGACACTATAGAAAAGGAAAAGAACAATTACAGCGTAGGGTCACTTGCTAACGCCATCTATGTGTTTCAAATCAGTGACAGAACATTATATCAAGAGACAGCCTTTACCTCTTTGCATCTCACTGGACCATATTACAAGATCGTCTCTCAGGAGCTGAAGGATCATCATCGAATCACGCATGACTTGCATCGATGACGAATCATCTAGACATGCGACCGCTTCGTCAAATGCATGTTTGCCGAGGTGACATGCTCTCTCTGGACTCTTCCGCACGTCGTGGTAGTAAACGGCAAAATTCAGAGCCAACCCCAATCTTGTTGGATGTGTCGGCTCCAGCATGGCAAGTGCATGTTTGTACGCGAATTTGTATGCAGCAAGTGACAAATCCGAGTACCGACTGCGTTCTTGTTGCTGCACGAATTCGGCGAGGTATCGATAGTAATCACCCTTCCTGGACGCAACGATCGGATGGTCATCAGCATAGATCAGAGAAGGAACTTACAGCTTATAATAGAACACAGTCTCTTCCCCAGCTTTGGCTGTGGCCAAAAGACTATCGTTCAGCAATTTTACGATGTCTTTGCAGGCATCTGTAAGTTCCTTCTCAATGCGAACACGCTGGCGACGGATCAAGGAGACCTGGTGCTTTGACTGTGCAGAGGGTCTAGATGACTCGAGCTTTTCCATGGAATCGACCACTCTCCAACTGCTACGAAGTGAATTTGTGATGTTTTTGTACGCGACGGAGAGGAGGTTCCTCTCCTCGATGGTCAATGCTCCGTACGTCTGCGTCAAGCCTTTGATCTGCGCTACGAGGTCTTATGAAAACAGCTGGGTGAGAACAACATGTAGGAATGATGCACGGACAAACCTTCATAACGCTCCGCCTCCTCTGCGACCTTGGCGAGTAGCAGGTACTCTTCCCTGGATATTATGCGTGCCTTGAAGAATGGTTAGATATGCTGCTGTGGCACCCCAGAATGAAACACTCACAGGCATCTGTATTAATTGAACAGGACGGGGACAGACAGCAGACGTTGCTGCGCATCCCGCTGCCTTTTTATGGGGTTATGGGCAACGAGGGTACTGGTTTGCGCCCAAAAGTCTCTGAATTCACTGTAGCCTCAAGGGACCGATGAGACGCATCCTGTGAAGGTCCCAAAAAAATTACGGCACCATCATCATACCCTGGGCATAGGGCAAGTCTCGATCGTGGCAGTGAAAATGGTGGGTTCAGGGTTCATCATCCAGTCTAGAAGGGACGCCTCGTGTCTGATACATATGAACCGCTGGCTATTTGGTGTTTTCATCGTGGCAACAGCTGCGCCCCGACTTCGAGGCATGTGCAGTGAATAAACAAAGTAGTGCACTTGAATTTGATAGAGAGCCTGGGTGATTACAGGACTCTGGTTTAAGGAATCAGTGCTTCACGTTACTGCAACTCGCCGGCGATGCGGACTCATTCAATCCTGTATGTCACTTACGATAGGCGGCGAAATCGGAGACTGCCGCAGCAGATCGGTGCAACATTTTGAAGGGAGGAGTAGCAACTTTGAGATGCAAATGTCATCAATGAACGGTCAGATCGAGACAACCCTTGTTGAGTTCAACAATAGGTGGGAATTCATGGAAATAGAGAAATATCCAGACAAGTCATGGTTCATGACGACGACTACTCTCGGACTAACGTGATGCAGACTTTGGAAGCGATCGGTTCATCATTACATGATCACGGATGGCTGTACTTCCCATTTGCAGAGAGTAAGGATCGTGGCATTCAAGTCAGGGTCTCTTGGTCTACTGTGACATTTCGGTCCACATGATGGTCGTTGCTTACGCCGAGCAGCTGACCTGTATCCAAAACAAGTCCTTGTGTTGAAAGAACTCTCGGATGAGTCATCCGAACTCGAAGATAGTGACCGATTTTTTGAGGTCGGTGAACCAGGTCACTCTCAGATGCATTGAGATTAAAACTTGTACATCAATATTGATGAAACAGACGCAGAAGTGACCGGAATCAGTGCTATGGGAGTTTTTGATCATCGCGTTGGCCATGAACATTGAACACCCAACCTGGCCTAAACAACACTCCGTTCTCTGGTAATTTTACCCATGACTTTGTGTCCAAGGTATCTTCATCACCTGATGCGAATGAGGGATCAAGTTGATTGAGATAAAATTTCATCTGATATAAGCTTAGAATGGAAGAGCAAACGGGTTGAGCACCGCCTACTCATAAGTACATTCCCGCACCTGGGGGAATGAAACTAAACATAGTATGATTCCGGGCTGAGTATTTCTCGATACCGGCGGTGCTCTTCTTGAGATTGGATGATGCCTGATACACGGTACGGCCTTCCCAGACGCCTGCAACTGCGGAACTGCATGCAAATGGACCTCCTCCGCGAGGCAATCAATAAAGAAATCGCGACGTTGCTGATATTCTATTCACACCTCTGAGCCGGAGGATGCAACCGTCATAGGTCCAATGCGTCAATATAACGACCTGTAAAATGAATGTCAAATACAATTACTGGACGAAGTGTCGCCACGCATACCATACAAAGCCGCACAGGGCCTGAGCTGATGTCTCTCCTTGTCTCTCTAACCTCTCTGCAAAGACTGCACGTGCACCATCCTAGTCGACTACCAGGAGCAATGGTCTGCCAAATGAATGTTAAACCATATTTGCATAAATGTCAGAGATGGGGAAATGCGCTGGACTAGGCATGCCTGTCGAGTCAAATTAGATATATTCAAATTAAGAGACGATAAGTGCAAACCTCCTGCGAGGGACACGGTTCAAGTTCCTGGCTATGTGAAGTACGTTATGAGCCCCTTCAACAGAGGTTGTCCTGGCCTTTGATACCTCGGAAAGGTGGTCAGAGAGATCGATAGACTGTGCGCTTCTCGACACTCAGGCTCATGATGGCAGGATGATAACACTCAGTGCGGGGCTGGACTTGAAAGTCATCACTTGTCTTGGTTGGGAATTATCATGATGCACGTGTATTACTACATATAAGAGCTCCGAGTGTTCGGTTACTGTCATGTAAGCCAAATCAAATGCCTGACTCGGATGAGTTCAGAGAGTTGAAAAGTAAACTACACTAGTACTCATGCATTGGTACATTTGACACAGTGCACAGATGGGTGATACTGTCTAGGTTTTCAGGACATTCCCCGTTCTAGCATGTACAAATCACTCATCTTCATGCTCTATATATGCAACATTTATAAGAATTCTATCAAGAAGGCATTGTGAAGTAGATAGCTCCCTACAATGCCTTCACCTCTATCATGATTTTCCACTGGAATGTCTACATAGTCTTCCTATCAGCTCTGAGTCTATAGTCACACTTTATCACGCAACGTTTACAGAAAGTGCATAAAGCCTGGAACGCGTAAGACAAATAACTCACCACTGCTAAAACAGCGACTACAAATCCTCTTGGAAGAACTCTCGAATAACTCGTCCAAAGATAGTGACCGCTTTCTTGAGGTCGGCGAACTTCAGGAACCATGTCGTTATCAAAGTGCCCAGTTACATTAGATTCGAAACTTACCTCAACATTGCTGAAACTGATGCGGAAATGGCCAGAGTCGTTGTGGTCAGGGTCTTCGGCCATCGCATTGGCTGCGAACATCCATCCAGGCCCAAATAAGACACCATTCTCTCCTAATTTCGTCCATAACTTTGTTTCCAAGGTATCTCTATCTCCTGGTGCGAATGAGGGATGTTGGTCGAGATGAAGTCGCATCTGATATAAGCTTAGAATGGACGTAACATGCAAGCAAACAGGTTGAGCGCCAACCTACCCATACGAACATTCCCGCAACTGGGGGAACGAAGCTAAACATTGTACGATTCTGGGCCGAGTATTTCTCGGTCATACCAGTGCTCTTCTTGACTTTGGATGATGCCTGGTACATGATGCAGCCTTCCCAGACGCCTGCAACTGCAGGAACCGCGTGCAAATGGAATTCCTCCGCGAGGCAATCAATGAAGAAATCGCGGCGTTGCTGATATTCTGTTCGCAAACCTGATGGGAATTGTGACATTCAGGTGATTCGAATAGGTGGACGCAGTCACGTACCCCTGAGCCAGCGGATGTAACCATCATAGGTCCAATGCGTCAAGATCTTCGTTATAACGGCCTGCAAAATCAATGTTAACTACAATCACTTGACGAGACACCATCACAAATACCTGTCCAAAGCCACATGGGGACTGAGCTGATGTCTCTCCTTGTCTCTCTAACCTTTCTGCAAAGACAGGATTGCACGTGAACCATCCCAGTCGACTACCAGGAGCAATGGTCTGCCAAAAGGACGATCAACCTGATGGGAGTAGAAATATAGATTCCATGCCTTACCTTTGAGAAGGTATCGAGACGGATCACGCGTCCCTCGTAGTCAAAACTAAACCGAACTGTCAGACAGAATAACATAAAAAATGAAGGGCTCGTACTTTAAAAAGCTAGGGGTCAGAGTGGAGACATATCGCTTAGATTCGTCGGCTGACGGTTTTCCAGAAGGAGTCGCACTAGGGGACCTGTCGTCTTTAAATGCGTACATGCCCAATTGAAGAAAGTAATATGGATCGTCTTCGACTATTATTACGTCTAATCGCCCGGTTCATTTAGCTAGCGGATTTCTCTTTAAAGGTATGCTGACCGTATTTGACACAGATGTCATAAATCTGCTTCTTGCGAGCAACACTCATCGTCTGCATGCATCGATCTTGAGAATGAATTCCTAGGATGAGCTGCAAAGGTATGCTTACCGAACCACTCGGGTTCTGTCCGACAGGCACAATATACATAACATGAGGCCTAGGGGAGGATCAGGTACGGGCGGAATTCTGCATTTATAAAGCACCTTACCTTGGCATTTGACGTGAAACTGGATCCCATCGCGACAGCAAGTTCTCGAGGTCATCGCTCTTCATGCCTAATCCATCCATGGCCACAGGTACAGGCAGGATATTGAAAGGGATCATTGATGCCATGGCGGAAGGATAAGTCCACTCTTCACAAAGTACGCCCTCACCGGGGTTGCATAGCGTCATAACGGCTCTCGACCACCTAGATGACCATTGTCGTAATAAATATTGTAACAACTGGATTGACGCACCCATCTGTATTACCAGTGTCGATAAGGACGGTCCAGTCCCTAAAAGCTGGACGATAGACCTCAGAAATGAAGTGTTTCAAGAAATCTTGTAACTGCGCCTGTGCGACTGCTGGGCCATATTGAAGAGAGTCGGCTAGGCTGATATCCCCTTTGATGGCAGGGTACTTTGGAATGGTGACAGCCTGAGTCCTCTCCTTGGTTGCATTGTGGCTAGTACCAAATAATTTCCATAGCCATGACAAAGAGGTGGACGACTCGGTCGGAGTGAGAGCAAATGATTCTGGTACCAAAACATTTGCAGAAATGTCAGAGACGGGGAAATACGCAGGACTAGGCAGGCCTGCCAAGTCAAATTAGATGTATTCAAATTAACAGACGAGAAGTGCAAACCTCCTGCGAGGGACAGAATTCCTGGCTGGTTGAAGTACTTCATGAGCCCCTTCAATGGAGAGGTTAGCCTAGCCTTTGATAACTCGGAAAGGTGGTGAGAGAGATCAATAGACTGTGTGCGCTTCTCGACACTCATGATGGCAGGATGACAGTCAGTGCAGGGCTGGTGTGGTCTTAAGTGAGGACGAGTCTCCTTTGACTGTCAGGGTTGCGATAAGCCTAGCATTGGGACGATAGCCATCTATAGTACTTAAGTGAGAGTTGTAGTGGTAGTAGTAAGCAATACTCCCACATGTGCATGAGGCACTTTACCTCGACTTGCCTATTACAATATCTTCCGGTGTCACGGAGTCCCGATTAGAAATGTCTGGCAAATAAATGTCTGGATCCACCGTACGGCTCGATAAAGTGCGGGCAAGTTTTACAGTGGATATGCCCTAGGCTGGTATTAATCATATTGCTACCTATACCTGGTTTCATCTGTTCGTTTCGTTCTGTTCGTTTCGTCCACTGGATGCCAGACAAGAAATAAAAATAGGTACAGTCACGGGAGGACGGGTTGGAGTTTGGAATAACTCTCAAACTCTCAGATAGTGCCACGGTGTACAGCGCCGAAAAGCCGACCAGACACGCTTGTCGCGGCGCCACTGCCGCAAACATGGACCAGGAAGATTTGCGCCTGTGGTTCATCTATGGACAGTGGGGACAGGTCAGAACATATCGGCTGGCAGTCAACTGCAGCGGTGGGCCCTCCTGTGTGTCCGCGGCAGTGGCCACAGTTCAGTAGTGTCCCCTAGCTATTAGTAGACCGATAGGACAGCCTAAGGAAAACAGTTGATCGAGGGTCGCAGCGAGGCCAGCGACCGCTGCAGACAAATTACCAGTGACCTGCTACACAACGTACGTTTCTTATATGTCAGCTTGGCAAGTGCAGTTGCGCAACTTGAGCGTCTTTAAGCGTGCTCAGTCCCACGTTCACGTGTGCTTTTACAAATTTACGTCAAAGGTACCAAAACACAAGATACGTAGGCTTTGTACCAGTGGCCCAGTGCGTGTGTAAAGTTGAACGTGGTCAACCCGACTGTAAAATGTAGGCAGCTAATTATGTGAATGTCCGTATGAATCAAGGCATAGGCATAAGGCATAAGGCATAGACTTGGCATTTCTGGTGTATGAAAACGGGATTGCGGCATGAAACCTGGGAACGTCATCATCGATCCCCCTCCCATACGCTGAACCGTGCTTAGGTCGCTCGATACGCCGTTTCTTGTGGGGGCGGGGAGGGGTGTCAGAAAAGAAGAAAGATTCTGCGCGGATTGTTAGTCTAGAAACACAAAACACCGTTAAGCTAAGCGAAAGTCTACCTGAACGGATATCCCTCAGCGCCCATACAAGAAGCGCGATGCGCGAGCGCGCGAAGGTCGGCTACCCGCTGGAAGGTCAGGACTACATATAGGACAAGGTGG
Source organism: Suillus fuscotomentosus (assembly GCF_016647785.1). NCBI lineage: Eukaryota > Fungi > Basidiomycota > Agaricomycetes > Boletales > Suillaceae > Suillus > Suillus fuscotomentosus. Next base: position 1,125,033 of record NW_024539515.1, read on the forward strand.
AGTTGTCAATATGATAAGATCGCAGAGTGTACGGGCATTACCGACCTTAATGTTGATTATCCGTCAGGTGAGAACTGTGGGTCCTAAGGAGAAAACAGCTTTGCGCACCCATGCTTTTATAAGAGCCGGTTGCACATGTAACCCTAGATCTCGAGAGACAGGGCAACGACATGAGGGAGGCATTTGTTGCTATCGATAAGATGGGCGTGAATGTTTCAAAACATGTGTGCCCGCCAAGATAGGCCAGATCGCATATTTGGGAGTTTACTCAATAAATGGCCAGAATTCTGGTTGATTTGGGGTACTGTCCCGCAAGGATGAGCACCCCGGATCGATCCAATCAGTTTGACCTACTGACAAGAACGGGACAATCAACCTCAACGGTTCATTTTAAGAGGCGATCGTGCCGTACTGAACGTGTCGCCATCTGATGATGGCCCATTAGGAAGCAGGTGACTCGGAGACGAGAGAAGCCATTCGCAATTACAGGGCCTCGAAGAGCCTGAAATTTAGCGGATTAAGTATGTATTCGAGGTTAGGTTGCGCCACAGGGTCCAATGGGGTTACTAACTGCTTCAGGGCAGGTTGTAAATTTAAGTTACGAAATTGACGTCTAACGCTATTGAACCAGTTCCTCATCGTCACCTTCGTCCTCGTCAAAGTAAGGTGGGAAGAGAAGTCTAGTGGTTCGCTGGAAGAGGGAAGTGTTGAGGTGCGAATACATTTGCTCTCTTCAATAATCTAATCTTATTCTACGATTCTGTTCAGAAGGATCTGAGACTGTAGATATGGCGTATCAGTTTTCCAGGAAGGGATGTTTCAAGTGTGGAAACTGCAAGTTCTTCCTGCGTCATCGTTCATCTTTCGTACAATCTAATGTTATTCCAGTAGGTCACATTGCTGAAAATTGCTCTTCTGAGCAGCGCCTCTGTTACAATTGTCGTCAACCTGGTCATGAGTCCTCAGCTTGTCCGTCGCCTCGCACTGTCGCTGCAAAGCAGTGTTACTCCTGTGGTGGTGTTGGTCATATTCAAGCAGAATGTCCCAATCTCAGAGTTCAAAGCGGTAATCAAAAGTGCTACGTACGTTTACAGCTTGTCTGTTGCCTGACGCCCTGTTGAACCTACCACATATCAGAACTGCGGTCGGTTTGGACACATTGCTCGCGTTTGTACGAGTGGAGCTACTGGAGTGTCAGGGGCCGGGACCGGAGTCGGGTTCGCTTCTCGTGCACCTCCCCCGGGACGTGCTCTGAACACATCTACACTCCCTCCGGTGAAATGCTACCGATGTGGAGGACCCAATCATATGGCGAGGTGAAGAGTCTCACATTTATCGCGAATCGACACTAACAATGCTTAGGGACTGTCTCGCTGCTCCGGGCTCGACTTTGGCCGATGGAACATCTGGGATGACTAAAAGCAAGACTTGTTACAAGTGCTCACAAGAGGGGCATGTACGTCTTATCTGTCTCTTTTCTTGCTTTTTTCAGTACTTGATATGTTCCCCTGAAGATCGCAAGAGACTGCCCAGAGAATGCCGAGTTGTTTGCGACATGAATTGTCTCGTTGTGCAATTCTTGAAGGTATTAAGAGATCGTCTACTCCCTCTTCCGTATATGTATGCGATGTTTATTTTGCAGTTAACTTATCTTGACATTTTTTGATCTCCGCAATCTTCAGGATATGACTTCTTGATCTGCATGAGCACAAGTTAAGATCAGCGCCAAAGTTCTTGAATAGCTAGTTTCTTTCCAATGCGACGGCTACCAGTTGTCAGTTTCGCAGCACCGACCGACTCGGACCCCGACGTTGACTAGGGAGCAAGGTATGCATAATCTATCCTGTTGACGATCCCGCTTGTCAGATGTTACCTCTATCTAACTCTAAAGATAATCAGTTGAACCTTTCTAGACAATGGAAGTGTGACGCTCTGTTATCAGTTCAGAAGCACTGATCCACGTTCTGATCGCTGTTGCACAGGAATACGGGGTTACCAATATCCCGGGGTTTGACCTGGCTGATCTGAACTTTGAATTCTCGTTCACTTACGCGCAGCCCGAGGATCTGTGGGAGCAGCTCGCTCGGTACGGCATGTCATACTCCGAAGGCAGTGTTGTGAAGAACACGCGTGCATCATTTTTGTATTACAACGAACTCAACGTATGGCAACTCGTTGTGATTCACAGGTGATCAGCAATTACCTTTCGGGATTTGGCGTTGGCCTATACCATTCCTTTTGCACCTTTTTTCTATTCTGATACATCGACCCGTGGTGCTCCGAAGGGTAACGGTTCATCTGGGGCATCCCGCTCCCATTCTCGATCACCACCATCCTTGTGCCGCATGACTGGTGTACCCGCTGCCCAAGTGCTCGTTAGTTGCTCGGAAGATCTGAGAAACCATCATGAGGCAGGTGTGGCACCCAATGTTACGGCACCAGACTTCCATCTCAGAGAGGCTGTTTACATCGATCATCGATCCTAGTGAAAATCGTCAATAAAATAGATAGGTAGCAATAGACGTCTGAGTACAAATTGGGTTTCATGCACAATACGAAGAACTTCGCAAAGTTCAAAAAATGCACGACGTACTCCGATCGCATAGTTTGCAACACAAACTTTATATGTATGCATGCGCTGTACCCCGCGCATGGAGTCAGTACACTGCTAGCGCTGAACCACGCACATCTTTTTGTCAGCCTACCATGCGCCGCAACCCCGGCTCGATACAATCATCATTCCTCTGTGATCGAAAACAAGACTTCACAGACTGATAAATATCACCTCAAGACCGTCTGTCTCTTTTCCCGATCATGCACATGTATCGTCGCTTCTCTCGCCTAATCTCTCCGGCCCTCTCTTGCTCTTACTCTGGCACCAATTTGCTGCATCACAACCTCACCATTTCGCCTTCTCGGATACCTTCGTAGCGATTCAGAGTTTCGAACCGTTGATCTTGGTGAAGTCGATGGTATCCCAAACATGTAGACCAAGATGCCCGAAACTTTGTGATGGAGGAACTCACTTCTATCTACTTTTCAATACGCGCGTGAAGTCATGCTTTCGCAACAGGTATAGTCCTTGTTCTTGCTATGAAGATTGCTCTAACCTTCTCGAATGAAGGAGCAACCTATTTGTAATATCCGGTTGTTACCTTTCAAGTTCTCGTCGTGCGATCGTCCGCGGTTAGCACCGACCAATCTCTTGCCTGGTGGTCTACCTATCACTCCCGATATCATGCCAACAAGTGGATTTACCCTCTATTGGAACAACATGTCAGCTAGCATCAAGATGACCAGCACTTTGCGTTCACTCTGAAGAGACATGACTAAAACAGTACACTAGGAATATAGGAAAAAGGCCGCGGCGCAGGTGAGTATGATTATACTCGTTCTATGGGTGCTACTTACTAGGGTCTTTTAGCTGGGTTCTTCTTCGATGGTGCAAGCCGGCGATGGCACCGACGTTAACGACTAAGAGCGGGACCCCGGCGCAGTCCTAGGGGTGGAAACGGGAGGAAGATGCGAGAGATGGTACGGCAGGCAGGACGAGGACCCTCGGATGGCCTACTATATCCTCATCATGATATCAACAATTCACAGCGATACCCATCAGTGACTCATTCGATACTATGGGTCTGTATCGATACCGTTTTCTGGGCCAGATGGAGTGATTTCTGAGCACATATATTCAGCTAAACCGAACGAAGACCTATCGAACACCAAAAATTCTTCTCGACCTCTATGTTTCTTTGTCTTGAAAAGTGCCTTTTTTTCTTACGTTTTTCGATCTATATCTACATGTACCGACCGCTTTTTTGTCAATTCTCCAATGGCAAGTCACTGGGGATCATCGATCATCGTTGACGCGCACCGATCATTGAACGATGAATGGCTGACTACGCCACTAACTGAGTACTGAACTTCTTCACTTACATAATAACAAACAACTTTGATGCTGCGACTCTTGCGACAGCAATGTTTATGCGTTACTGCTCGCAGGGCCTCTCATCAGAGAGGCTTCTTCACCCTCCCGAACTTCTCGCCTTTCTCGCCCTCATCGACATCACCTGACCCTGATGAACAGCCAGCAACACAGACTTACCATGAACGCAAGATTTTTCCGTGTGTTATACCCGACGATCATATCCACATTCATTGGAACTGATTGGTGCCCCAAGTTACGGACGCATGGATCTGTACAACTTAGTAGCAGATGTTGGCTCATATTCCAATTTTGTGCCATATTGCACTGGCTCAAGAATCTTGGAACGACGTGTGGGCCAGGATGGTGTGGTCACGATGGACGCGGAGTTAATGGTCGGTTTCTTGGCATTTCAGGAGAGTTATATTAGCAGGGTGACGTGTCGGCCTTATGAATCCGTCCAGGTCAGTTTATCTCGTCATTCTGGTGGAGTGCACAGTCACCATTTCTTGAAATTATAGGCCGAAGCATCGAGTTCAACCCCTCTCTTCAAGACCCTCCAAACAACGTGGCGCTTCCAACCAGCTTCATCAACATCCCCTCACCTTTCAAGTGGTCTACTGCTCCATGGTGATGCCAGGAACTCCGTACCCGTGGATAGCCATTCTCCTGACGCCGGACCCACTCTTGTCACACTGGATATCGCTTTCGCATTTGAAAATCCGCTGCACTCTGCTCTCTCTGCCAAGTTTTTTGGAAATGTGTCTATGCTAATGGTGCAAGCCTTTGAAGAACGCTGTCTAGCTGTGTACGGATCAGGGACTAAGTAATGTACAGACGTGCAATGAAAACAGATGTTTGAAATACAAGGGAATTAATATTTGCCACGGCGATTTTGGTATGTGTGGGCGGAAGTGAGAACTATGCGATCAGATCTTCCCCGTGATAGGCTGCTGAAACCCTACATGCACGATGGGTCAAGGGACCCAAGGCCATGTGGAGCCTTGCGACGCTCAGGCGTATGACAGGCCTGGACTATGGCGCACACGTCAGTTCGGTTTGCATCGGCAATTAGACACGACGCACGATGAGGTTCAAAGTGGTTCGTGCTGGGTAAAAATTGCTGCTAGAGGCCGAATGCAGAAAACTCGGGAGCCTTGACTTCTTTCCGCTATATCATTATCAGTGTTGGTCCCCTCCGGCGCGTCCAGCTTTCCAGTTACCTCTATTGCCTCTTCACAATTCTTGGTCTGTTGTAAAACTACATCATTGTCAGTTTCTATCCTCTTCGGGCACATCCAACTTTTCAGTCTTCTCCATCGGCTTTTCGTAATTTTTTGGTCTGTTGTAGAATCACAGAATCTACGCTCCCGCGAGCCCTCCTTCTAGCTTCTTACTCTCCCGGTTTCCAAAGGATTTTTTATGTTGGAGGTTTGGGGTAGTTATATATATTGGTCCCGTAGTCCGGTGTCAACCTCCAGTGCCAGACATTGGACATTGACACGTTTGAGTCACTCGTAATTTCTATCTTGCTATATGCCTTATAGACACGATAGATAGATCGCGAGTGCCGTCTTCATGAAGTTGTCCTCGTTTTATGTGTACCTCCTCGATTTCCCGTGCCGCTGCCATTTCCTCCAGGACTGTCTTCTTCAAGTATCTGTGTTCTTGTTCAACTTTTCGTTAAGATGCAAAGGACATACTCACTTTACGGAACGAATTGCATGATCTAGTTTAGGTGGGAGAGGCACAGCTTTAGTGGGTTTAATCCTGCCTCCGTGGTTGCGAGAGCCAGTAGGGATCGGTTTCCCTGGTGGTATTGTCTGTAGTTACATCTTGGAACTCCGCGTGTACTCTTTCGTAGATCTCGTGCATTTTGAGCCCAAGTTCACGATGAAAAGCTGAGGTAAGTACTTTGCGTACGATGTTTCAAACTTCTAGCATGCTAAAGTTAACCCAGGTCTTCAGCTGGTGGTTAATCATGTCCTCGAACCACGTGTCCTGGTAATTTCAGCGGGTAAAAGACATCAAGATTGGAATTAATAGATGGGTTAGGTGCGGCTGTAGCACTGCAGACTGTGACCAAGCTTCCGAACGGCTAGGGGGATGATCGAAGTATGGACTGCCGGAGAGGTACTTGAAAGTTACAACTTCAGAGATTCACACGGGTTTGATAATTCTCCGATGAGCCGGACCCCTGTCACGGGGGTTGACGATAGAGCATGGCTCGTCGCCAAAAGCAATATAAAGTCATATATCACGACGTCAAGGCCCTGCAGCCAACGTAACGCACCCTAAAGGACTCGTCGGTTTCCTGATAGGATACAGAGAAGTCCCATATATTTTTCTCTCAAGGGTGTATCGCACCCAGGCGGTTCACTGCTATGCTTGTACCATGGCTGTTGGTTCGGGTCCAGTACGGGACTTTGTGAATTGAACGGCTATTATTGTCACGGGTGTGACAACATTTTTGAATGCGCAGCTGTTGCATCAGTGACCGGGCATCAGCTGTAGTGTTGCAACCCTGAAAGTTTTCACGAAGTGGATAAATATTCAAAGGTATCGGCCAAATTTTCTGCAGGTGGATAGCATAAAAACTGGGATTAGGGGTCCTGGCTGTAGAGTGGCGAGATTGATCGACCCTATGGACATGCTCAGCAGCTGAGCTATGCCCGCCGAGCGCTAGGCCTGCGCCCGCGTGTGTGGGAAGGACCCTGGACACCTCGCTGATGCTCAGCTCTCAGCAACCACCATCAAGTATAAAAATACACCAATAAATTTTGGCACAAGTGTTTGGAATTATCTGACTCTAAGCTCTTATAGCTAGCGGTATTTATTATGGTCGATAGGTGGGTGTAGGCATTGTGGAGTTGAAGTACTGGAGTGCCTGAGGCTGACGGAGATCAAGTTGGAAGGGGTGTTTGGGGTCCAAAGAAGCTGTGTATATCATCGCCTGCATTTCCCTTTTTGACCTGTACAAAACCGTTGCTGCCTTGTGTTCGTTCACAACCCTTGTCTCTCTCCATTCTGCCCCTTCAATTATCTGGGCATCGTCCAAGGGATACTCTAGCTCTTGTTGACAGCGAACTTCACCTGGTGTGATACAGTATGACGTCCCCGAGGCCCCGTAATGAACAATTATCTGCCGACCCATTTGCAGATCGACCACGCCAGACCCACTTCCAGGAGCCTGCGCCTCGTGTTTATGATAGCGCGTCTGGCTCGCCCTTCGAGAGTACCACGACGTTACCCCGCGAGTTTGGCGCCAATTATGTAGACGAAGACTATGCTGAAAAGCTTCCGCTCACGGGAGGCGATAGCTATAATCCTGGCGGCTTTTATCCACCAGGGTAAGTTGAATTAATATCTCGATTATTTCGGCGCTTCTTTGAACTTCTTTTCTTCATGAATCATTAAAATTTTACTCACAAATTACTTTATCTACATAGACCAGTCGACCCTTCAGCCTATGGGGACCCTTATGCGCGCCCTTTGTCTACTACGTCATCCTCGACAAATGGTGTAGACTACTGCTTGGAGGCGCCGTCAGACCATTAAACGTGGTGTGACCCGCAAAGTCAAGCTCACAAAGGGTAACTTCATTGCGGAATACCCGGTTCCAACGCCAGTGCATAGTGCTATTGAGGCGAAATATGCCGCCACGAATACCACTGAATTCTCGTAAGTCACTTTGCAAGTCAATATGAAACTGAATCGAACTCACGCGGATGTCTCTTAGCCACATGCGGTACAGCGCAGCAACGTGTGACCCTGACGATTTCTCAGAGGCCAATGGCTGGTCTTTGAGAACCAAGATCTATGGTCGGCAAACCGACCTTCTCATCGCTGTTACATCCTATAACGAAGACAAAACATTGTATGCGAGAACACTCCATGGTGTCATGGTGAACATTCGCGACATTTGCAAGACAAAACAGTCGAAGTACTGGCGGCGAGCGGCTGAAGAAGGCATGCCTGGTTGGCAAAGAATCACAGTTGCCCTTATTGTCGATGGACTCGAGCCCATGGACAAGAGCGTGTTGGATATCCTGGCCACCGTCGGTGTCTACCAAGATGGTATCATGAAGAAACAAGTCGACGGTAAAGACACTGTTGCACATATATTTGAGGTTTGCACAAGTCATTCAATTGACATTAGCTATATCGCTTATATCTTGCCTCCAGTATACCACTCAGTTGTCGGTTGATGCCAAGCCCCAGCTTGTGCTTCCTCATGAGAATGATCCCAACAATTTAGTACCCGTACAGATCATTTTCGTCCTCAAAGCTAAGAATCAGAAGAAGATCAATTCACATCGGTGGTTGTTCAATGCCATCGGTAAAATTTTGGAGGTGAGGCGAATTGCAAGCACACGTTCGTTTAATTGGAACTTTTTTAGCCTCAAGTTTGCGTGCTCATCGACGCTGGTACCAAACCTGGACACAAATCCATCTATTATCTTTGGGAAGCATTCTACAACGACGCCCATCTTGGTGGGTGTTGTGGTGAAATTCACGCCATGATTGAGGGTGGCAGAAGCTCCTCAATCCTCTGGTCGCTGCCCAAAACTTCGAGTACAAAATGTCCAACATTCTTGGTATGTCATGGGTCCAGATCTTGCATACCGTTATCTTATTGCATGACAGACAAGCCACTTGAAAGTAGTTTCGGCTATGTATCAGTGCTTCCTGGTGCTTTCTCTGCGTACCGTTTCCGTGCGATCTTGGGTCGGCCACTAGAGCAATATTTCCACGGTGACCATTCGTTGGCTGATCGTCTTGGTCCCAAGGGTATCTACGGCATGAACATCTTTACAAAGAATATGTTTTTGGCTGAGGATCGTATCTTGTGTTTCGAGCTCGTTGCCAAGGCTGGTGATAGGTGGACGTTGACGTATGTTAACCTTCAAAAGCCGAGACAGATGTGCCAGAATCTGCCGTCGAGTTGATTGGCCAACGTCGTCGATGGTTGAATGGTTCATTCGCCGCTTCAGTTGTGAGTATCGACTACGATGTTGAATACAAATTTGTCTGATTATCTTTTGCTAGTACGCTCTGGTCAATTTCTTCCAACTATACCGCTCTGGTCATGGTATCATTCGCATGTTCTTCTTCCACGTTCAAGCTTTTGTACGTCTTGTCATTTCTGGTTTGTATTATGTGACTCACTGAGGTGACAGTACAACATCTTCTCATTGGTGTTTTCGTGGTTTGCGTTGGCGAACATTTGGTTAACGTTTAGTATCATCATTGACTTGCTTCCCTCGCAAGGCATCATTATTTTCGGCACTGCAGACGTCGTGTGTACACAATCGTTGCTCTTGAAAGATTGACACTAAGCTTGGGCTCGCAGACACACTGGGTAAACTTGTGTTTCAAATGGATTTACCTTGCCTTCCTCGCGCTGCAGTTTGTGCTAGCTCTTGGTAACAGACCAAAGGGTGAACGGACGGCATATGCAATCACACTATGGTTTGTTTCAAGTCAGAGTCTTTATTCTATTCAAGCTGACTTGTGTGCAGGGTCTACGCCTTCTTGGCTGTTTACCTTCTCGTGTGTTCATTCTGGCTAACCGGCAAGGCATTCACTGTGAGTTTCACTGTTCTCGGGTGCTTGCGTAGAGTATCCTGACGATGCACTTTTCTGGTAGACCATTCCCAGCCAACTGAAGAACAAGACGGTGGCTGAAGTCATTCTTACCTTCTTCACGCCCCCTGTTGGTCCTTTGATTGTCGCGATGGTCTCCACTTTCGGTATGTTGTGCCTCATGCTTTGTAGTGATTCCTTAGCTCATTCACGAGATAGGCATCTACCTCGTTGCATCGTTACTCTATGTGAGTTGTATCTGTTCGAAATGACACTGTCTGATCCCGTGTTTCAGCGGGATCCTTGGCACATCTTCTCCAGTTTCTTCCAATACCTATGCTTGGCTCCAAGTTTCACGAATGTACTTAACGTTTATGCATTCTGTAACTTGCACGATGTGCGTCACGCTTTATTTTTCAGAACCCGGCTTTGATTGACAACAATGGTTTCAGGTCTCCTGGGGTACAAAGGGCAGTGACAAGGCAGAAGCTCTACCGTCAGTCTCGTCGTCTAAGACCAAAGACGCGGACGCTCCTGTTGTCGAGGATACGCAACGCATCCAAGAAGATGTGGATGCTGCATTCAAAGAGACCGTTACTCGCGCAGTGACCAAGATCGATGTCAAGGAAGCCGTTGAGAAGCCGACGATGGATGATCAAAACAAGACGTTCCGTACGCGTCTTGTTGCCTTCTGGATGCTCACGAACGCTGGACTGGCGGTTGCCATTGAGAACATCAACGGTCTCGCGACTGCTCAAGATGCAGTACAGGACGCGGCGGAGCTTCAGACAAAGCAAAACACTTATTTTGCTGTCATCCTGTACTCCACATTTGTTCTTGCTGCTGTGCGGTTTACTGGGGTGAGTTATTCTAGCTGTATTTTTGTCGCACAGTTACTCACGCATTGTTTCAGTGCTTGCTCTACTGGTTCAAACGCAATCTTTTCAGATGCTGCAGGAGGAATTGAACTGTGTATCAGGTTCTCTCTTTTTCGTGTTGGGTAAACAGAATTTAGTTTGTGCATGGACTTGATGAAAACAGCTATCTACTCTCCTTTCGTATCCCTTTCCGTATTATGCAGCTGGACAATCTGAACTTCATGAGTATCATCTTACACTACTCGGGCTGATGCCTCACTCGTTTTTATTAAATTAGCCTGTCTGTCAAAAGAGTAGTAGATGGATGGTTATTCAATATTCAATAATGAAGGGCGGGCTTAGTCTTAATTTGAGCAGGAGATGTATGTAATATAAAGCTACGAGTACATCCCAGAAAATTCGTTTCGGCTTTCCCGTTGTTGGGCAAATAGATGTCTACCTATCGCCATCGAGGGTACGCCCAGAATGGGCAGTAAGCCTGCGCCGTCAGACCCTCTGGCAACCATTGAGCTCTCGGTAAAATCTTCTAGCAGAGAAGACTGATCCGTCTCACGCTGGTCACTATTAGCCGTGTTCGCGAAAAAAGCTCTGCGACAAGTGGGGCAAGACTCGCGCTAGGAGGTGGCGTAAATGGAAGCATGTCATGTAATACAAGCTTTTAACTCACACCGTCTTGTATCCATTTCGTGATACTAATCTCGCTTGTCAGTAACGTCATTCGAATGGAGAATGTCCACTCAACTCTCTTCGACAGAATATATGCCCGCATGTTTCGTGGAGCCTGGTCACTCCCAGCTCCTCTACCGGGTGCGCAGGGGAGTCCATTACGAGCGCCATTTCCTCTTCAGCCAGGACGGCCAAGAACGTATTAAAGCATATGGGGCAAACAGACTCTGTTAATACCCGTCTAGTTTGAGAACGATGTCAGACGCATGAACGAACTCGCCAGAATGTCCCAGGTCTTTAAGCTCGGTTTCTGATATCTTAGGGAGACTTGTAATGAGTTCTTGTATCCGTTTGCGAGAGGGAAGGTGAGATCTGCCTTCAAGCATTGCACGCAAATCCGCAACCGTGATATCCATAGAAGACTGAGGATGCTCCATGATGATCTGGTTCACAACTAGAAGGGAGATGGGAAACGAATGCAATCAATGTATCCGTATAATAAGGCATACATACTAGCCGCGACGCGTAACACTACAGCAAAGCGTGGGAACATCTTACAACCTCCTACAACACCACTAGACTCTACACAGGCAAGCAAGATTTAGCGACACAAACAAGAGCGTAATACAACAAACGACGTGAGGATACGATGGAGATGCCCGAGTGGGCCAACTGCGTTCTGTCTTAAAAGGGATTCTCGTCTTCCATCGGTACTTCTGAAGATGTGTCTTTTGTAGGTTCTGTGTCGCTTTGACCGTGATCTTCTTGCTCTGATATATGTGACTCTTTAGGTGGGAAGAGAGGACCCATGGGTTTCGTGCCCCTGCATCACAGATTGCGTCAGGACGGAGTACAAAGGTCCACGGGGATAGGCAATACGTACTTAGTGAAGTGTTTCTGCTTCGCAGCATTAAGCTTCTGTGTGACGGGTGTCATCAGGTTGTCTGTCGGCGAGACAAACTTGGGATTGCTGGAAAGAACGCGTGAATAAGGTTTACATCTGCCACTGATCTACGTGTTCGTGAACGCACTTGGTCTTCGCCAGCTTTTTGGCCAAGAGTGCTTTCATGCCCATTCCAGGTATAGCGTTATTGGCACCGTTTGCGACATGCCCAAGAGGTGCTTGTGGGACGACGATGTGGGCGGCTTGCGAGGGATTGTGCATTGGCTGAATGGGAGCAGAGGCCGGAGAGTCTGTAGGCGTAGATGTGGCAGACATTTTGATGATTGGTTTCAGAAAGAACTTGTGAAAGACAAGTGTCAGATAGTTGAAGTCTGAGTCGAATCCCTGTAGCCACTTGGTCGCGTTCGAAAATCAACTGGGACGCGTGACTGCACGTGACTTACAATCACGTGCTATTTGGTAGTGATCAATCCTCGGACTCCGGGACTTGAAGTCAATCTCGCCGGCTGTACCGGTACTAGTGATGCCGAGTTAGCCACATGATGTACCGCCAAGTGTTCGTGATTGCGTAGGGCCAAAACTTCCTAAATTCAACCAAGTGATCATAGTCATCTGGCTTCACTGGCCATAGTGCAGGTGTGGCGTTGCTTTCCACGGCCATTTCAACTACGTATATTGTGCACAGGCTTCTAGGAGCGCTCAAGCCCAAATGGCTATTCTTCGTCTAGGTAGGAAGTCGTAGAACTCGTGTGGAGAACTTGTCGCGTCCTCCCACGTGCCATATTGCGTGTCACATATCTTATTCGTGGCCTCCTCGAACCTCTCATGGATACCGTTTCTATGTGATGTATCTTCAAGCAAGAGAGGAAAGCTCTCCTCTCGTACCGTGGTGAGTATGGATCATTTGTCCTTGTCGAACCTTACACTCGTGGCTAGCTCAATTTAGTGCTTGTCTCCCTGTCTGCGCCACTGAATCGAAAATTTCCCAAGGTCTCTTACGTCTGTTGTTTGGGTTGCCGATGCGCGCACATGCTTCCCCTCCCGAGGGGCTTCACATAGTACATCCATCATCACCTATGCTTGGCCAAAAGCTTGGTATTCTGCCTTCTCCAGCATTCTTATTTCCCTCTGAAATGGATAATGCTACAACATTTCGTTGTACAGCAACGTAATATGCAGGGCCCATGAGTACACTTCTGCGTTACGGCATGCGTCATCAATATGTCTGTTATCTTCGCGCCCAACGGCCATCAAACAATCAATCGCACGTTTTGACGGCGCATCTCTCCTGCGACCCTAGGTAAAAGATATCTGCCTTGAGCGGCAGTTCATACTCTGGTGAAAAAAAAACTGCTGGCGTGCACGTACTGGTTACACTGCGGAGGCTGTGGAGATAAATTACTCATTTGTTATGATGCAGTTGCCGAGAGATTCGGGCCGTTCCAGCGGATCACAAGACCCAGGAGATAGCCATGTGGGACCTTCGGTGAGAGCAGTGACGCTAGCCCGACGGTCAAGAAGCGAGTTCAGTAGAGTGCGAGACCTTCGACGTGTACCGTGTTCCTGAAAAATGTAGTATTACAATCCGAATAAAGTTACGGTCCGTACATAACGTTTCTGCGCTGGAATGAGTAAGACCCCGTTATACGATATGGTACTAGTACAAGGAGTTCCTGCCTTTTCCTGCCTTGGAGAATCCATTTCCCATTCGTATTTATATAGACCTAGCCCACACCTACATTCACCCACTTGAGTTTCCGAAACTTACTTGTAACAACCAAACGTCCACCGACGCTTGCTGACGAAGTCCTGTGACGGAGAAACAACTTCGGCTAAACTTGGGGGGTCACAGTTCCACAATTGCCACAACTGTTTACATTTTTTGGTCTCTCCATCGTGCTCCCCCTTCTTCGTCTCTCTCTTCCACTTCTCTCGTTTATTTCATATACACTATCTTGTTAATATGGCTGCCAACACTTTGAGGAAGAGAAAAATCGCAGTTCTAGGTTCCCGTTCAGTTGGTATGTTCATCTTTATTCTCGACGTCATCATACTCACCCGCTACTCACCCAACAGGCAAATCTTCTCTTGTCATACAGTTCATCGAGAACCATTTTGTTGATGCATACTATCCAACCATCGAAAGCACCTTTTCGAAAGGTGTAGCTTATAGAGGCATAGAATATGACTGTGACATCATCGACACCGCTGGCCAGGTGTGTGTTCTCATGATGGGACTGCGCATCAAGATTAATTTACATTGACAGGACGAATACTCGATTCTCAATTCTAAACATGCAATTGGTATTCATGGCTACGTCCTCGTGTACTCAGTCACCTCAAGACGATCTTTCGATATGATCAAAATCGTATACGACAAAATCGTCGATTTTTGTGGCAAAAACGACATCCCATGCGTGATCGTTGGCGCTAAAACTGATTTACAGTCGAGGTAGGTCTTCATCCTTCTTTGTACTCGGCCGTCCCACACTTGTGTTTTTTTTTGTCAATGCTCTATTTTCGTGCCTCACAGTCCCAATAGTAGACAGGTGCCTCCAAATGAAGGGGAAGAGCTTGCAAAACTCAACAATGCTGCTTGGGTCGAGACGAGCGCGAAGAATAATGTCAACGTCGGTAAGGAATTATCGCGCTTCTCAATAGTTGGCTTATTTACGCAGCCTTATCACAGGCAAAGTCTTCGAACTATGTCTTGCGGAGATTGAGAAACGATCACCGTCTAGCAAAACGGATCAGCCAGAAGCAAGCAGGTGTCTTATTATGTGATAGACGCGACTCGGCCGTCCCTGGTCACCTTGCTGTCATGCTCTCCGGTTACCCAGTCTCCCTTCATACCCTGAGCCACTCATTTTTTCCTTGCACAAGTATTTCCTTCCGTTCCCTAGGAGTTCTTCATCTTATCCGATTTCTCCTTCGGGTTAGACTGTTTCTATATAATCCGCTACATTGGTCATGTCCCGTTGCGACTTGTACAATGTGTAAAATAATGGTTTCCTGGGGTCTTTCTGCCTGGTTTTCGACAGTACTAATAGTGTCTTCCCTGGTGGTTCATAATTCATATTCGTATCTCCACAATGTGTCCATTCCGTGAGACGCTCTGCTCCTATATTCGGTATGTTAATTCTCATCTTGTTATACGTAAGTGTATATTGATATGAATACAAGTGGCCTTATCATCTACGCCGTGCCATCGCCAAGGAAGCGGGCCTTCGCTTCTCTACCCTTCAACCCAACGGCCTTCACAATCTGGGGATCTCCTGGAACCAGATCGATGGCCTGGTCGCTCCACTCCACGTCCTCGCCTTCAGTATCTAGAATAATTCCTTTTATAGGTTTTTGAGTAGAGAGTTCGACGGATTCGCCGTCGCTGCTGGTTTTGACAGAAAACCCCAGATCTTCGATGGCTGGAAATTTGATGAATTTGAAAGGTTCTGGCCTATAACAGAGTGTCAGGAAACACAGACCCAGAAAACCTCATGTGGCTGAGACTCACCAATTGGAATGCCTGCCGAGGACAGTTCCAGATGCGTCGAGGAGACGTGCTGAGACAATGATCGCACGTGGAACTTCGTTCTGCTTTGTGCGCACTGGTTGACCAGGAAGGTCGCCCGAGTATAACTCAGTGCTAGAATTGGGAGCGAGCACGATATCTTTAGAGAACTGCGTCGTCCAGGAGGAGTAAAGGTCGAAGCAAGTGACTTCGAGCTTGGCCTTCTTCTCTGATAGAGCGCCGTTCGTACCCCAGACCTCAAGAACTGTTGTAATTGTGAACTGGGCAGCTGATAAATCATTCGCAAATGTCTTCTGTTCCTTACGCGTCATCCCGATCGTGTACTGACGCAGTTCGCGTGAAATAGCGAAATACGCTGGTTTGGGACGCATGAAGTAATCGACAATTGCCCATGACGTGGTCGGCCAGCAGTCATTAATCTGGTTGCTGTTAACTTGAGAACCCGACGTTTGTCCGATAACTCACCTGCCACACGAGAGCACCAGCGGTGTGCTCCCGACCCTTTCCACGCCAGTTTCTCCGCCAGAGACGGTAAGCAGATGCAAGCGTCTCAGCTTGCATGATTTGTGTGTAATACACATAACTAAACAAGAGTCAATTAAATCATACTAACCCCGTGGTGACGGCTACTAACCTGTCCATGTCGAAGGCATGCTTGAAGTTTTCCACGAGGTAAAGCTAGAAAGAAGGTAGTGTGGCTCTGAATGTCATAATAAATGTTATCCTACCTCCAACCGGCGTTCGAAGCCATCGGCCTTGTTATGGTTGTTGTTGACGCTGAGGGGACTTTCAGCATGATGTACGGTGGAGTACAATTCGCTTACCGAGATTGAGGATATCGTTCTGACTTGTCACCAGCAAGCCAATAATCAACTGTGCGAATGTTTGGGTATCCCTCCCTGGCGAAGCATGAGGAATCGTGGGTACCAGCAGGGCCAGAACTGCTTACATTCCGAATTCAGATACGAAGCGACCAGCGAGTAAATCCCAATTGTGCCACGGTTCTTGAGACCCATGCCACACATTCCCTGAAGACTCGTTGCAATAACAACATATATCACTGAACTTGTTTACCTACACTGGTGAAGGTCCCCGAGTGTTTTATCTGTGGTCACTGTACCCGGGGCGCTATAAGGAGAACTGCGGTGGTAGTGAATATTGCAGAATTTTTGGACGATGGATGGCAGTGTCCGCTCATATATGTGCCGAGCGGGGAACTTGGTCTTTCGGAAGTCCGAAGTTTCATCAGAGTAATCCACGATATTTATTGACTCTGCAAGCTGGTAATCCTCGTTGTTTCCGGCTGTGAAAAAAGTTAGAGGGAGAAACACTTCACAAAAGCTTCTACTTACCAAAGATAACGATAGATGGATGGTGTCTCAATCGCTTGACGTTTTGTTCCGCCTCAAGTTCGACGAGTTTCAGGAAAGAATCATATGCCGGGTACTAGAATACCTTTGAGCCTCAGCTAACAGAACAACAACAGCAACTCACTTGACCGCAGCCAAACATAAAGTCCTGCCAGACAAGAACTGCAATAGGATATGAAAAACGGACTACCGAGTTGAACAAAGCCTTACTTCCAAGTTCTAATGGAAGGAAGGTTGTGAGCCAAGTGCGCAAGGGCTAAGATGGTGGTGCTCACCATCGCAAATATCGTAGAAAACATCGTGTTCATATATGCCCCCTCCCCAGACACGAATCATATTCTGATTACCATCCACGAGAAGTCGAAGCCATGCACGGTACCTTGCCGGAGTAAGGCTGTAGTAAATTTAGTCAAAAAATGCTTTGATAAAGGTAGCGTCATACTAACGTAGTGAGGAAAGAGTCAGCAGGAATCCAGTTAGAGCCTATGGATATGGATTCACTTTGCATTCTCTCAAGAAAAAGGCATTGTTTACCACCACAAAAAATCCTGATGTTGTTGACTTCGAACAAAAAAGTGAGGCCTTCCTGATCAACAAGAGGCTCCTGGACAACTCGAACACGACGGAACGATACTCTCTGAGTTTTCGTGTCCAGAGTGTTTCCTTCCTGGAACTATGTGTTAGACCATATGATGTACTATATAGGGAAGGATCACTCTCACCCAGTCAGAGATAGTCACCTCGACTGTATACAGAGGTTGCTTTCCAAATCCAATTGGATACCACAATTCGAGCACTCCAGGCGAGAAGCGGAACTCAGCGCGAGCACTCCCAGAACCAACTTTTATATTGCTCTCCGAGAGGATCACAGAATTCTGTGCACTTTTCAGCACCACAGATGCCAACCCACCGGAAATCTTCTCAGACAGCGTCAAGTCAACAGTGACCCCTACCTCCAGAGCCTCCGACACATCACTTCTGATGTCAACATCCATGAGGTAGACGTTGTATGTGTGAAGGGTCACAGGCTTCCAAGGGCCAATGGTCATCAAGACCGGCCCCCAGTCCCAACCATAACTTTGGTGCACGTCGACAACCTTTCCATTAAGATCGACAGCAATGCTTACTTGTATTGTGCCTTGCGCACATGCAAACGACTGGAATCGCCGTTCCAAAGATGCAACTTCCCGTGGGCTTGCTCCAGTTCCCTCCCCTGGAAAGCTGATGTTCAGAGGTAAGTGTTTAAAATATTGAATTAGCTTACCTTCAGGAACGCACTCGAGAAGCTTATAACGAGTTCATTGGCACCCACTTTCAAGTATTGTTTAACAGGTGCTCTGTATGCGATAAACTGATTTTTCGTGCTGAGTAGCAATAAATGTCAGAGGACGAGACAGAGACAGATCAAAACGTGCTGACTCCAAGATTTTATGACCATTCTATGTCAAAGTATCATGTTAGCACGCGGATTGCCTTCATGTGGGGTGACAAAATTTATGTAACGTACAAATTCCACACTTGCAAACGTATCAAGACCGTCGAAAACAAGGTCAACGTTGACGGCCGCAAGTTCTTTCGCAGAAACTTCAAAGGTATTCTTGAAAGCCCAGTCGGACTCTCCTACCCCTATCGTTTATAAACATCAGTGAGCACCTGAAACACAATGAAGACCAGGCGCACATTGAACCTCCCATTCATTGAGACCTAGAAACTGCGGAATCATGATGAGTCGAGTTAGTCGATGTGATGTTTGCCATAATCGGACACACTGGATCTGGGATACGCTCTGCCTTCAAAAGCTCGACGTGTACGGTGGTTGGGAACTGCGATACCGCCAACCATTCGCCGTTCTTCGTGCCATGTCCGCCGCCTACTTGGGTGAAAGACCAATCTTGCGTCAAAGATCTAATGGTGCTCATAGTTAAGGTGGTAGTAACGCAGGGATTAATTCTCTATGACAGAGCAACTACAAATCCTAAGTCATGGGGGCAATCGAGGTCACCTGTATCTTACAGTAATCCTGAATATATCACACTGGTTTACGGGATGGGGCATTCCGATATTTCTCCGGGACGATAGAGATCACGTGACTTTTCGCAGAGCCAACCTGTCTCCGTACGCGCAAGTACTGTACTTTCAACCTCCATCAGGAAAGAAACATGGCAAGTATTGATACAACAATCGAAGATTAAACGACGACGACTTCTACACACAAAAGAAAGTGGACTACTACGATGTGGTGTGCAGTTAAAGGCATTGGATATTAACCTACTCACGATAACATTAATCACAGCAGATATGTGAAATTCTTCGACAACCCTCCTTCTGTCTTCTTTGCTTCGATCTCCTGATTCAACCGCATCAAGTGTTGCCTGAATATCCACGACATTATGATGCAAAGCGCACCGCATCCTATACAAATAGCATATGAGTTCCAATACGAAGGACCCCATGACTTTGGCCAGACGTAGCTGATTTATCCGAAGTGCGCATGAGATATTTTGAACAGTAACAAGACCCGGAATTTGAATACTCACGAACCAATGATATTTCCTAACGATGAGAATGCGTTGATGAATGCAAGCGCTACGGCCCGCTTTGATGTCGGATGGGGAATAGAGTTGCTAGCCCATGCCCAGTACACGACAAACGCCGTGTAAGACTGAGCCATCAGGAATCTGCCAAACAGTTTCAGTCGGTCGATGAACGGAATAAGAAAGAAAACATTACAATGAGAGGTATCTAACTGCGGTATTCATAGTCGCCATGGCCATCATAAACCCCGCGATCCCGACGAGTAAAGGTACCACAATGTGGCCAAAACGTTCGCCTGTTGCATCAGAATGTCTTCACATGATGTCAGTGGGATTCAGACAGGGAGCAGAAGATAGCCTACCTTGACGTCAAAAATGCTACACGTGTTGCAAACAGCCAAGGTGGGGAGCAAAGCAACAGTGACACAGTCGAACTGTAGCCCAATGTTGCACTCAACGTTGGAAAAAAGGCGTTGAATGATAGCAAGACATTCAGACTCGCCATCGCAAGTGCAAGCCACCAGACCTTCCAATCTGAGAATGCCTGCTTTAGACCCGATTCCCCCCCACCTTTGGAAAACTCAGTTTCATCATTTTCACCGACATCTTCCTCCATTCGCAATTGAGCAAGAGCCTGTTCTTCCGTTGTGAGCCAGAAAGACGTTGTGGTAGTGGTAGGGAAGTCGGGAAGGATGAATATGGCGCATATTGCAACGCAAATTGTCATAGAACCTTCGATGTAAAACAACCATCTGACGAGTGTCGCTAAACACCAGGTCGACAAAAGACCAAAACCACCCACCTCCACGCTGCGAAGCCCATAATTCCGTCCATGCCGTCCAGAATGGCTGATGCCAAGAGTGACCCGAATGCATTGCTGATCATAATACCTATACCACCAACGTTGGGTGCATCAAAATTTATATGGGAAGGGACTGACCACAGCTTAGTATTGCTGTTCGTTGGCCGAGCTCTCTTCGCTTGTACCTGAGCGATGTCAGTGCGAAGAAAATATGGTTCCTTTTGTTTCAGTTACTTGCCATTTAGATAGTAGAAATAAAGCACCAGGAAAGAATGCGGCCTCGACGAATCCCAAGAAAAACCGAGTGCACAAAGCTCCAAGGAAGCTTCAAAATTTCTTCAATTTGTGTGTAGCCCAAAAGCTAGAAACGCACCCCTTCGTTGTTCCTGTTTTTGAATCTATATCAACCATCTTCATGCTCAGGCACTGAACTGACCCGTTAGAACTGATATGAAACCCCATATGGCCATGCATGTCGGCAGATATATGGAAGGCCTCCCTATCTTGTTCAAGTACATATTCCTTCGTCTTCGTCAACATTGCATTAAGAAGAGTCTTCAAGTCACATACGATGGGACCTGCATTAGTGTGTAGCCGACGTAAAGAATACTCAATATGGTATTGAATTGTTGTCCTTCTAAATGAAGATCGTCCTCGAAGCCGCGTAATCTAGCTGCACTGTTACGTGACGAGCAGAACTGCAACTTCAGCTATGGTACAAAGATCGGCATAGAATGTGAACCCACGCTGCATTATTGCGATCGATCTGCAGTCGTTAGATTATCGGCCAAAGTCAGTAGGTACTGATTCGACTCACATAGTTCAAGACATAAATGAGGACGAGGATGGACATCCTGAGGTCTACTTTACGAAGCAGACTTTGTTCCACACGCTGTCTGCCCGGAAACTCGTCGTGAATGGCATTCTGTGAGGCGATATCACTGTCCAGGCTGCCCTCGCGTGCAGTATCAATACCATCTTCACATGCTTTACTGGAGGGTCAATGACTCTGTTTGACAATATTCCTCTTGAACTCACGCAAACGTTCGTATGCAATCCCGCGAGAAGTTCTGCTCGACATATGAAATGGTCCTGGATAAAGAATGACAGTAAGTAAGAATGGCCTGAGAAATTACAATGCATGCCGCTAACTTTGGATCTGGTTGTCCCAGACAACGAGGCATGTACTAATTCAACCAGCAACGTTATAGAAATCTCTGAGAGCAGTTCTGACATATTCTCATAGGACCCAGGCTATCGTAGCACTCTCGTTGAACGAGCCGTTCCGAGCTTAGTAGCTAGTAGTAGCAGGCCGAACTCAGTATTTCAAATACGACTTCTAAAATTACATAATCGGATGTAGATACCATATTTAGCTCACACGAGGGTCAACTTTCCAGAAAAATATTATTATATTTCCCAAGGAGTTGCGCTACTATGGAGGAGCGGTCCGACGAGCCATTTTTCAGGCACCTATGACCATCACAACTTCGTTTATCGTAGGTCCTTTGGATTAGGTCTATACACACGTGCACACATGTTTTCAAGTTATAGCTCCTGCGATATTCGCTGTGGTTTCTTTTTTCCTTGAAATTATTTTATTTTATTATGGTATGAACCTATATGCACCGCCCACTGTTTCCCAGCAACCCCCGTCGAACAGCGAGTACTACAAGAGATACCTAAACCCTTTGGACAACCCTAGAGCATGCTCTTCGGCCTCAGCAGCTTCATTGCATCGAGAAAGGTGCTTTCTAAATGCCCAGCACATCGCAATAGACACGGTACTTGTCAGGATACAAATGAGATATGAATTCGCGTATGAAGGTCCCCAACTGGATGGCCAGAAGTACCTGCGATGGTGTGAGTGGGAATACAGAGTCACGAGCCAGTTGTAAACTCACGATGAACCAATGTTGCCAAACGTCGCCATCGAGTTGATAAATGCGATGGCTGCAGCGCGTTTCGACCGCGATTGGGAAAAGGTATTCAATACCCAAGTCAAAAAGACAACATAGGCAACTGAGGATTGAGTCATAAAGAATCTTCACGAGACCCATTAGCCCGCAAAATTGCAGAACGAAGACTGGAAGGTTCGTACAGTGACAGATATCGAACGGCCGTATTCATGGTAGACATGGCAATCATAAACCCGACGATGCCAACGACTAGCGGACCAGTGATGTGCCAGAAGCGATCGCCAGTTACATCGGAGTGCCTTATCTATCGTTAATTTGACTTTTGAGCCTGTCGTGTAAAGACTAACCTGGCCACAAAAAATGAGGTCGCAGTCCCAACAATCCACGGAGGTGCACAGAACAAGAGGCTGATAGTCGCGTTGTAACCCATGGTAGCAGATAGCGTAGGGAAAAAATTGCCGAATGATAAAGAAGCGATCATGAAACTAAGTGTGACCCCAAGCCACCATACTTTCCAATCCATAAGAGCCTCGGAAAGACCGGAAAAGCCCTCTATAGGCTTGCCTTCGTCCTCATTTCCGGCTGCAGTGTCCTCCTCCATCCGTCGTTTCGCCAGTGTTTGCTCATCAGGCGACAGCCAGACACTCGGAGTTGAAGGAAAGTCTGGTAAGATCCAGATTGCACACACTGCAACTATGATGGTCAAAGTGCCCTCCACAAGGAAAAGCCACCTGCAGCATCTAAGTCAGCGTTACTTCTGGGAGAACACAAATCTTGCTTCAGACCTCCAAGCTGTGAAACCTAGTGTACCATCTAGGCCTGCCAAAATTCCTGACGCTATAAGGGCACTAAAAGCATTACTGACTGAGCTCCCGCAAGTAAGAAGCGCCGTGCGTAAACCCAGTTCGTTGCGTTTGTACCTAAAGAGATTTCAATATACAAAATTAGGAGGGTATGTAACAACTATACCATCGTGAAAGAAGGAATACAGCTCCGGGAAAGAATGCTGCCTCGACAAATCCAAGTAGGAAGCGTAAGATCAGAGCTGCATGATACCTGAAGTAAAGTTAACTCGAGAGTGGGCAGCACTGCAAGAGTGATAGATACCGACGTTCGTACCACACCTTCCACGACCCTCGTTAGGTGACGTTGATCAAACGAAAAATGTACACACCAGTGAACAAAGTGATGCCACCCCATATTGCCATGCAGCTTGAGAGGTATAGCGATGGCCTTTTCATGCGATCTAAGAAAATGTTGCTTGTGAATTCTCGGGGATGCTGCACAGGCATGACAGGTAGCACATACGAAGGAGCTTGCATCAACATGTACCCCACATAGAGGATGCTAATGAGTGTATTGAACTGATTCCCCTTCATGTTGAGGTCCTCCTCCAAACCACGCAACCTCGCTGCACTTGCGAACGGGCGGTTGAGCCACATTATTCCAAATGATTTCGAAGCTGGGCTACGTACGCTGCATTACTACGGTCCATCTATTGCGTAGAAGTTTTAGGCAGTAGCGGGAATACCAAGTGCATCAACTCACATAGTTCATAATGTATATCAGAACCAGGAATGCTACTCGAAGGTCCAGCTTACGGAGAAGCTTCTTCTCTACGACAAGTCTGCTCTGCTCATCGATGCATGGGAGTATGGGAGTGTCATTGCTGTTGCCAGACTCGGAGGCACCGTAGCGCGAATAATTGTCTGCGTCGAGCAGGGGACGGTCTGACATTCTTCAGGCTTGATCGTCTTTTGATGCGTCGTCAAAAGATTAGCAGCTCCCAAGTTAGCACCAGATACTAGTGGTCGTGGTGGTACTAGTAAGTAGTAGGGCGAAGCAGGCCAATTTGGCATACCATAATGTGCTAGAGCGGAGTGATATTCGCCGTTCCGTCGAATTCAAAGAAGTAACGACCCTTGCTTTGCCTACCAAGGTTTAGTCTGGTTTAGTACCACGCTATCGTATGGGTCGATAAGTGATTTGTTGATAGTGCTATTAAGTAGGGTTTCATTGCTGGGAAACGTATCACAGGCCCATCGGCATCCACCACGGCTCAATTTCCCTCAACTCCTGGGATTTGCTGATATGATACCCAACGTACCCCACAAAGCACTAGCACCGATCCTATCCATCTATCGCGATTATGGCAGCAGTAATCACACTATACCCTACAGTGACCCCTCCATCCTACCACAGAATCGTCTCCCCAACCTTGAAGATTCCTACAGATACCCGACGACCAATACCCGTGGGTCTCCTGGCATGTCAACGTGAGCATCGTGGCCTCACACTCAGACATTTCCATCTAAACTGAAGTTCAGGCGACCCGCTCTTGCGCGAACTGGAAACATCGATTATCAGCTGCACGATCTCACAGCCTGCTTCCTTTCCTAGCGTCAAGAAAGGAAAGAAGGCATCGACACCACCATCGGCCGATCAACCTACACTTGAGGTCATACTGCATGATACTGTCATCTTTCCGGAGGGCGGGGGTCAACCGTCAGATACAGGTATAATCAAAACAGCTGATGGACGTACATGGGCGGTGACTCAGGCCAAACGACACGGTGGACATGCAGTTCACTACGTCCGGGCTGATCAAGCTGAAGATGGTCTTGCTTCCCTCACTCCTGGGACAAACGTCACTGTTTCTCTCGGAGAGCTCGATTTCGATCGCAGATATGATCATGTACGTACCTAACTTTTTCATCCTAGCAAAATCATCGAACTGAAAACCCAATAGATGTCCATGCACACATCGCAGCATCTCCTTTCTGCGGTGCTCGAAAATCGTCTCGATATTCATACCCTTTCTTGGTCGCTCACGGCTGCACCAGCACCCTCTTATGTCGAACTCGCCAGAAGCATGACCACGGAGGAAATCTTGGCTATACAGAGCGAAGCCAACAAACTCGTATTTGAGGGACGGAAAGTCCACGTGGAAGTGCAAGAAATGGATGATAAACCACAACCTGCGGTACCTGTATCAGAAAGTGGTCGCGCTGTAGGCAAAGGCGTTCCGACTGACTACACTGGAGGCATCATGCGAACAGTAATCATCGATGGAGTAGATCGCAGCCCGTAAGCTCATCCAATCCTGGCGGATTACTTGAGAAGCTTGACATCAATGTTACAGATGCTGCGGCACCCACCTTCCTACCCTTCACAACCTTCAACTTTTCATCA
The DNA here is from genome assembly GCF_016647785.1 of Suillus fuscotomentosus. NCBI lineage: Eukaryota > Fungi > Basidiomycota > Agaricomycetes > Boletales > Suillaceae > Suillus > Suillus fuscotomentosus. Next base: position 1,150,338 of record NW_024539515.1, read on the forward strand.
TACCCCAAACGGAGACTCTTTCTAGGTCGGCTACCACGTCTGCTCGCCTGTATTTCCTCGCTGGACCGCGGCTTATCACCTACCTCACATCTATGCACTCCCAACTCACTGCTGCTGCTGCCACGCTCAGCTGTGGCGCTCCGCAAGTCCCAGATCGTATAGGTCAAGTCGTGGATGAGCGGAAAAGAGCTGAGAAGAGAGTCGATGACCTTGAGTTCGAACTTGCAAAACATGTCGCAGGTGACGTTTGGCGAGAAATGAAGTCATCTGAAGCAGCCCTATTTGTCAAACATGTGCACCGGACAGATGATTCTGTCAATCCTCTCGGATTTTTGTCAGCAATAACTACTGCTTTCGCAAATATCATTCCAGCAGAGCAGCCGTTCGTGCTGGTATTTTCGTCTTCTCCGTCGTCCCAGACAAGCGCGAGCGCAAGCGTGCTGCTAGTCTTCGGATCAGACGAGAAATATGTCAAGCTGGCTGGGGACTTGCTCAAAGGCAAACTGAACGTCAAAGGAGGAGGTAAGGCACGAGATGGAGTGGTAAATTTACTGGCGTTTGGAGAGAAGGCCGCGAGGATGCTGTAGTTTCCGAAGTCCTCCAAGGGGTTTCGATGTAGAATCCATACACTCTCTAGAATATTACAAACAAGATGATCTAAAAGAAATTAATGTGCATCCATAAGTTACCTCCAGAAACCTATTTATGAGCCGGATCATCACAAGTAGCATTTGCATCTACGCTGTCCTCAGCATCAGATGTGCTACATAATTGTTCTATTGCAAGAATATCAGTGTACTTCGATGAATAGGTCGAATAACACACCGCGATTCTCTTGGAACAGACCGTTTATATCCGGCTCTGCATGCTCTTCCTCATCGTCAGACTCATCACCACCATGCAAGTCAACATAACCCCAAATGTCATCCAGGTCTACTTCCATCTCTTCTACCTCAAGTTCGTCGTCGAACTCATCCATCCCGAAAAAGTCGTCTTCTTCATCTTCATCGTCATCGGGAAAGTATTCGTCATCAGACGATTCTGCGTCCGATTCCGTGTACGGTTTTATATCCAGAAAAGGATGTCGACACGTTGGACAACTGCCATGCTGCAGATAGGAGTAGATGTTAGCGGAACGCTCGACTCAGTCATTTACCGCTACAAGAAAGCACTCACAAAATTTCGTATCCACTCTGATAAGCTGGATGCGATAGTAGCTCAACAGAAAATAATGAAGATTTGAACGAAGATTATCACGTACTCCTTCCGACAGAACAAGTGGCCACAGCCCACTACCTCTGTCACACCACCTTCAAATTCTCCTTCTCCTTCCTGAGGTATCTCGCCTGAAAGTATAGAATCAAAGGGAGTGAGACATATGGCACAGGATTCGTCCTTTGGAATGGCTGAATTATGCAACACAGGAAGTTCGTCCAAGGCGTCTTTGACACGTTGGAAGAGCGCAAGATGACGCTCGGAGTAGACTGGAATATCCCTGTTGTCGTCCATTGTATTCTTCTGTCTAAAATGTGGAGTCGTCACGTCTTTGTCGACCTCGAGGAGATGATGCTGGTCCCAATCTGATCCCGTCAACAAACGCGCGTTACGCGCGACATCATCACGTGACGGTAGGCACTTATGTAGCAAATATGAAAATTCAAAATTCAAAAGTAGTACTCCCGGAACCGGCGAGCACCGCGTGCTAAGTCTTGAAATATTGAAGTACTTCCCATGCAGATAGGCTCAGATGAGAAACAAACCAAATAACAACTCTCGGGTGGCCTCTCTCCGCCGCCAAGCTTGTGACCGGCTCTCCGTTATCGCTTTTGTCGGATGTCCCTCTTGGCAATGTCCCACCCATGGCCCTTTGAAGTGCTTTAAACATCAAGCACGGAAGACAATCCAGTGGTCCGGCTTCCCACTACTATTGACATGTCAATAAGCAAATATTCATGTTCTGCGTCGCTCCCACCCTCAAAGGGGGGTGTGGATCCCGAAGACATCGATCCTGACGCGGAATTTGGTGGTTCAGCGGCACGCAAAGAACTAGAACGCAAACTCTTGCGAAAACTTGACCTTCGCATGTCGATCCTGGTACTTATCTATATCCTCAATTATGTGAGTGAATTTGTGTCAAAACATCTTTTCTCCATCTCACTTTTGTACGTACCAGGTCGATAGAAATAATGCTGGGTACGTCCCTTTCATGCATTCCTGATATGTCAGTCACGAAGAAAAAGTGCCGCACGCTCCCGAGGGCTCGTCGCCGACCTTCATCTTACTGATCAGCAATTTGCGACGTTGTTGTCCATTCTCTACGTCGGATACATTATCATGCAGATTCCGTCTAACATGTTTCTTAACTTCACCGGCAAGCCGTCACTTTACCTGCCTGCTTGTATGGCTGTTTGGGGTATGATATCAGCACTGACTGGAATTACGACCAAGTATGACGCATTTTCTATGACTGAAAAATAATTAACCAGTCACTTTTAATAGTTTTACCGGAGCCGTCATAACGCGTTTCTTTCTGGGCTTCGTAGAAGCAGCCTTTTTCCCTGGTTCCCTATTTTTAATTTCGAAGTGGTTCGTGAGCAATCGATCTTATCAATGGATAGCCTCACATTTTATATACAGGTACAAGAGAACAGAAATAGGTTTCAGAACCGCAATTCTCTACTGGTAAGGGGGCCAATTTGCGGAAAGATCTTTCCATGACCAGGAACATCGCAGCGGAAACATCATTAGCAATGCCTTTGGGGCACTCCTCGCATCGGGTATTCTCGGTGGCATGAACAATGTCCTCGGACACGCCGCATGGAGGTATCTTGATCAAGTTGTTTTTGTCAAGGGAAAGTCTGAAACTTGTTTTTGAGGTGGCTTTTCTACCTCGAAGGAGCTCTTACTGTCTTTGTCGCAATCTGTGCCATCTTTATTTTGCCAGACTTTCCGTCAACAACGAAGTGGCTTTCTGATGATGAGCGTCGACTTGCATTGAGGCGTATGGAAGAGGATGCAGGTGTCGGTGACCAGAAAGAAACCGAGCAGGGTGGCCTTACTCACGGTCTTTACCTCGCTGTTACCGACTGGACAGTGTGGTGGTTTGCAATGGCAGTGAACGCAATAGTGGTATCATTATCCTTCAATGCGTACTTCCCCACTCTTAGCGCAACACTTGGGTATAACCCAACAGTGTCACTTCTCCTTGTTGCCCCTCCGTTCGTCTTTGCGGTCATTGTCACATTCTGTTTGTGCAGGTAAGCTTTCATAATGTGATCTAGGAACTGATGAAGAAGAACTCCCCAGGCACTCTGATTACAAGCAAGAACGCTTCTACCACATTATCGGTTCATGGATTGCCGGTATTATTGGTTTCATTATTGCAATAAGCACCATGAACACGGCAGCCCGATACGTGTCCCTGTAAGCCAGGATCTCGATTTGGGGGCGTGTCGTTGATTGTACCCAGGTTCCTCATGGCGCAGACGTATGCAGGACTCGTTGTGATGCTCGCATGGATGAATAACTCGTTTCCTCGACCGCCATCAAAGCGTGCGGTATGTGTGGCGATCATCAACGGATTTTCGCAACTTGGCAATGTTGCAGGCTCGTGAGTACAACCCACCTATCAACGTGGGATTCATTGATGAAGCCGGTTGCAGGTATATTTGGCCTTTAAGTTGGGGTCCTACCTATCGATACTCCTATGGTATCTGCATTGCGGCTAGCGGTACCGCGATTATCATGGCCTGGATTTTCAAACAGCATCTTATATCATTAAACGAGAAACTGGAGCGTGAAGAGCAGGAGAAAGGGATCAAGGAGAAAGGATTCCGATACCTTCTGTGATTGATCGCGAGGTGATCTACAACTTTTAGGCGACAGACACGGAATGCCATTACCATGACTCGCATTGTGGATATTATGAGCCTTGAGGCCTGAGGAGCAATCGATTTGGAAACGTTGTTGCCTGCAGTCGGATGGCCCACGATATCGGCTATGATATGCTATTAGCGGAAGGGGCTGGTTGTGCAACAACAAAATCGGTTGTGATTGGATGTGAATAGTTTGACAGACGAATGTTGTTGACAGTGGGAGATCAAAACCTAACGATAAGAACTAAACATTGTTCGGACTGGCAATTAAATAAATCGATATAGGTCACGCGCGCTGGCAGCACCTAAGCCCAGTACTCCCATCATCGCAGTAAACGGTAAACCTCTTTCAGTTAGCCTTTCAACTTCAAGTCTGTTTCTGTGAGCTAGATTTAACTAGCTCGTTAATTCGAGCCCGTGTAAGCTGCGCAGCTCAGCAATGAACTCTCTAACATATATCTCACGTCAATTCGATGTATTCGCATCACCACGAACTCCCCCGTCGACCCCCGTAGACGATAAGACCTCCATTCTTCGTAGGACCTCGTCCATTCGCAGAGGATCACATTCTGGTACTTCCTTCAAGCGTACGAATTCATGGGCAAATAAGTCGCTCCAGCAGCCTCATGGCTCGGACTCACAGAACCCTCCAAGACCGAAGCGCTCATATTCCTCTCCTTCAGGCTTCTTACCCATACCAATTTTGAGGCCATTTTCTCCTTCACCTCCAACAGAGGCTACCATAATACACTCCAAGTCCACGTTCAGAGTAAGAAGCGCTCTCAGGCGGCTGTTCCTTGTTCGAGCCTTTGTTCTCGCTTGGAACACCCTCTGCGCTACATGGGCGCAGGTGACGCCAGGAGAGATCGAAAGTAAGGAGAAAGAGGTTTTGGTCGACGAAAAGCCCCTGGGCGAGGCTACTGATATATTGTTACCTGAAACACAACCGTCACCAATTCCGTCCCCATCATCCCCAGATGTTCCATCTCACGTCCTTCAAGTCATCTTTGCCAAGCCGGATATCGCCACTTTACCCACACCGCCGCCTTCCCCAGGCCCTTCGCTTCCACCCTATCCGCACTCACCTAAAATCCCTGCAACCACCGTAACAGATACCGCATCGAGATCACCGACACCCATTTTGACCACTACCCATAAGACACCGTTCCATTTACCAAAGACTCTTGTTCTTGATCTCGATGAAACTCTTATACATTCGACGTCCAAACCAATCGGTCATCTCTCTAGTAGCTCCGGGCTTCTCGGTTTCGGACGCAGGAATAAGGGACACACAGTCGAAGTAGTCTTGGGTGGCCGGAGCACCCTTTATCACGTATACAAGAGACCGTTTGTTGACTACTTCCTTCGCAAGGTTAGTTTGCGCGCCACTGTCGTCAAGCTATTAGAGCCTGACTAACGGTTGTCAGGTTTCTGCTTGGTACACACTCGTTGTCTTCACTGCTTCTATGCAAGAGTATGCCGACCCAGTCATTGACTGGTTAGACGCTGGACGTGGCATTCTTGCGCGCCGTTTATTCCGAGAGGCAAGTTTTGTGATTTCTTTACGATATCTGTCTCCTCACCACCGCGTTGTCACACTTGTTCAGTCTTGTACCCAACTTCCTAATGGATCCTATATCAAGGATCTGTCCGTAGTAGAACAGGATCTCGCTCGTGTCTGTCTGATCGATAACTCGCCGGTTAGTTACCGTGGCAATGAAGGTACGCACACTTCCATCTTGATAGATCACAATATAAATGTGCTCTCGTAACAGCAAATGGTATACCCATAGAGGGTTGGACACATGACCCACTTGACGAAGCCCTACTCGATTTGTTGCCCATCCTGGATTCGCTGCGTTTCACGGGGGATGTACGGAGGGTATTAGGCATTCGCGGGTTCTCATAATCTCTCTCTAACACCTCGGACCATCCTCAACTGACTTTTTACCTCATGGTTTCAAGTTCAATATTGCCGCACCCCATCATTCTGCATGTCACAATTAGCATTTTGCACGCACGTCTTGCTGCATATCGAGCTCATAACTTAATACAGCCAGCTTTGTTACATAACTTAATATACTGCTTATCCTGTACACTATCTCAATTTCACAAGAACACAACCAGAGCCAACCGGGAAATCCTGAACAATCATATGTTGCAAGAGGCTATTATGAGAAGGGGCTTGGATATATGTATAAAGTCAGATGGGTACCCGGTGAACAGATCGACCGGGATGCAGTAGGGAAAAGGGAACTCTAGCTATCACATTGCTAGTGCGGCCTGCAGTTCCCTCAACTGAGCCTCCTCGTCGTCCTCCACCACCACAGCAGCTGCGTAAGAGGTTAGTTGATTGAACGTGAAGTTGATTTGAGGCGTCTTACGTCGCTCTTCCACCCGGCGAGCTCCTGCAGGAATGTGCAAAGGAACATGCTCTGCTCCAGCAAGGCGTTCATCGAGTGTCTCTTGCTCAAGCTCCGCGAGCTCTGCCTTGAGGTCATCCTAATTAAATCATCAGCACAAAGGCAGCCATCAAGTCAGGAGATAGACGCACCTCATCTGCCTCCGTACCAGTAGGATATGATAGAGCTTCTGCGATTTCAGTAGCAATCTCTCTCTGTTCCGTGATCTTAGACATAGTCGAGTCGACCTTATCCATGGTCCTACGAGAACCAATGTCACCACTATACGTGTGATCAGCAACGTAAGGAGAATACGCACATGTTACCATGGATCGACGCCAGCACGTCTGAAGCCTTCTTCATAGCAGCCATCGTCTCCGCATTCAGATTCGCAGACTCTAATGTGTTGATTTGTAGTTCCAGCTGCAGTCGTTGACCCGCTAATCGATCCATCTCCGATTCGCTCGCCTTCTTCCGCCGCAGAGCCTGCGTAGCCACTGTGCATTGTGTGTAGAGGATGTGCGTTGACGGTAGAGTGCGGACGTACCAGCCTTGTTTGAAACAGCATTCGCCTTTGCTTTCTTGAGTTCCTCGTCAATCTTCTTCTGTAGGTGCTCCTCCTTCTTCTCTATCATCTGTAGTTGCTGCCTTAGCCCTACGATGGCGTCTCGTGCTGCCTGTTTTGTATCTCGCCTCCCTCCAAAGTAAGACATAATGCCAGCCATCATGGTTTAAGTACAGAAGCAGATCAGAGCAAAAGAGATGCGCGCGGGACAAAGGGTAGAGCTGGCACAAGTGCTATTACTATTACTGCCGCTGCGGGCTAGCTCTGACCAGCAAGTACTAATAACCGAATAAGGCAATTCGCCTCCTCATTGCGCCTTTAGTCATCACAAGGAAAGTATCCAAAATGTTGAATTGTATGGTAGTTGAGTCCAGAAATGTCTAGATATGCAAAGGCCAACGTGTAGCAATTAAATCATCGACGACAGAATACCGCGCCCATGCGTCCAACGTACTAAATCATTGATTCTTCTTGTCTTCCTCGCTGCAGACGTATCATCAGTTTGGATGGAATACATGCGTTTGGGAACCTCACCTTTCATCATCGCTGCGATCGTCCGAGGCACCCTGACCGCTGATCACGCGCCATGCGACGCGACAAATCATCCAGAACCAGACGATTTGGATGACCTAGAAGGATTTAGCAGTTACGAACGTTGATAGGACTTCTGACACTCACCTGTAGTGCCACCAGCAAATAGACAAAGGTATTATAAGTCCTCTCAGAGTAATAATATCCCAATTCGGGCACCCAGCCCACAGAAATCAACCGCGGGCCATCGAACCAGGCCGACTTTATGACAATCACGAATAGAACGTGACGTGCCACAAACCATGATAAAAGGAACCAAGTGAAAGTGATATCGCAAAGGGTATATAAACCAATGTACCGAAACATTTTAGCGATCTATTAGGGGATGACTAATTGGGTCTGCATTATTGAAGAGTAGGGAGAGCAACTTACTGGGAGAAAGATATCATTCCAGTCCATCAATACCATGATGAGGCATCCAATACGGGTGAAATTGCAGAAGTAGCTCATGACCATGAGGAAAATGGTGAGGACATGGTGAGTCATCATTTGCACATGATCTTTCCTGCGAGCCTCGGCATTGAGAATGAGGATTTGATGGAGGTAGAAGGCGGTCTGGGTGAGATAGTAAAGCTTCAGAGGTCCAGCAAGGGGACTATGGGGGTAATTCAACCACAACTCCGTCGGTTTTAAGGCTTGGGTAGGAAGATTTCGGTGAACATACTGGAATTAAGGTTAGACATGACGCGTCAGCTGCATAAAACCACGCACAAAGCCAAATAACCATTGGAGTGTGTAGTAGATGGCCGACCAGCCTTGCTCTGCGAACCTCAGAACGCTGCGATGAATTTTGCGAGATTCGCGCGCAGACATTACGCTTTTTGGCTTGGAATCATTATTGGCATGCCCAGCATGTCCATTTCCATTTGTGATGCCATTTTTGTTGCCGTTCTGTTGTACGTGGCAGGAATTAGAACGCTTCCAAGCGCGGGTGAGTTTCCACCTAGCGAAAGGCTCCAATACGAAGATGCGAACTACGTCGCGCAGAACTGCCATGACAGCAATGCAAGTTATTATGAAGCAGCCATCTAGCACGCCAGTCTTGTAGTATGCGGAATGGTGAAATGAGTCGGGGTTGACGGGTGGAGGAGTTGGGTATGAAAGCGAAACGAATGGAACAAGGTAAGATGGTAGCCACTCAAGGGCATGATGGGCGTTCATCGGTAGACGCGTCGGAAGAGGTTCAAGTCAGCAGAAGGTCGTCAAAAATTTCATGAACAGGGTGTGGGCAACGTGCGATGATGGGTTTTGTGCCTGTTTGTTAAAGTCTTACGTTTGATAACGGAAAACGCGACTACAAACTAGTAAAGCTCTTGCGAAGCTAGAGAAATGATCCTAGACCGTGTTAGTGAAGACCTGAAAGACTTGAGAATGAAATCAAACTGAAATGAGGTCTAATATAAATCATCAAAGTAAGTAAATCGCGTTACCTCAACTCGTGAGAATATAATACCTTTTTAGGATAACAACTATCATCCTCGATGAACGCGACTTCAATGAACAGTCAGGCTCGCAGTAATCATGTCTACTCAACCAATTCCTACTCTCTACATCAACAATCTTAATGATAAAATCAACAAGGATGAAATGCGTACTCAACTATACGCCCTTTTCACCACATTCGGCAAGGTTATCGATGTCATCGCGTCAAAAGGTCCAAAAATGAGGGGTCAGGCATTCCTCGTCTTCACCGATTTGGCATCCGCAACTACCGCCATGAGAGCCTGCGAGGGTATGGTGTTTTATGACAAGCCAATGGTAACCTTGAACTTGACTTTCTATGAGAAAATTAAACCAAATTCACTTATGCAGCGCATCACCTATGCGAAATCTAAATCATATGCTACTTCACGAAGGGAAGATCCCAACTTCGTCGCTCCAACATCTGTTCATGCAAACCCGGATCTCGCTATGCTTGCAAAAGTCACTGTTTCAACTACTGATAAGCGTCGGCGCGATGAGGAATTGGCAGATGGCCAACCAAAGTCCAAACGCGAAAAGTCAGAGGACGACAGTGATGGTGAAGAAATGGAGATTGATGAAGATGAGGAACCCGCTCCACAACTCAAACCTCTAGGTACGTCTTAACATGAACAATTTTCATATGATTTCAATCGTCGTTCTTCCCAAAGCCGCCATTCCCCCGCCTACACAACATCCATCTGCAAGATTGTTTTGTACGAATCTTCCTCAAGAGGTCACAGATAGTGTACTCTCTGTGTTATTTCAACAGTGGGTCTCATTCCCTTTTTATCCAAGTCATTCACGAATATTGCAAATAGGTACAAGGGTTTTCAATCAACACACGTCGTCCAATCACCAACTCCAAATGCTGCTGGCGCAAGCGTGAAGATGGCACAAGTTTTCTTCGACTCCCCCGAACTCGCATCAACCGCAAAAGATGCCTTAGATGGCTTCACACTAAAAAAGGGCTGGAAGATGTCTGTAGCCTATATTTAATACAGTTGTAGGTCGTACCCGTGAAAATTTGTACTAATTTTTAATATTCTCATACATCTGCTTCATGCTGCAAGGTACAAGTGATCATTTGAAAGACCGTTTTCAGAACGACTCTACTTCCACTTATTTCTGCAAGGCTTGGAGAATGGCCTCTCCGATGGGATGAGCTGAAGCCGGATTTTGCCCTGTGATTAGGTTACCAGCAACGACGACCTTGGGCTGGAATAAAAGTGGATTAGATAACATACGGCCAAAGTCAGGCATAATACTGACCCCCCAAGGTTCTGCTGCTTTCTCGTATTTACCCCCAAGACTGGAGATCTTGTCTTCCAGCAAGAACGGTATATCCTGTATTCAAAACACGTCTGCAAAAGTACTAAACGCTTGGCCAAGTGATACTCGCCTTCACTTTGCCGACCTGCTCTTCCTCGACATTTGAAAAGCCAGTGAAAGCTTTGCCAGCAAAGATGGATTTGCCAGACTCGTCGGTGGCGCCAACAAGGGCACTGCAACAAAGTGTCAGCAACGTTTGTTGTAGGAACTTGTTATACTATAGCTGACGCTGGTCCGTGGCAAACAGCGGCGACCAATTTTCCAGTACGATAGAACTATAAGATCAGACAATCGCTACAGGCCTATCATACAAGAAAGTTGACAGACGTACTTGAGATGCAAGCTTGATATTGACAGGATCCACTGCCAGATCCAAGACAGGACCATGGCCCCCTACATAGAAAATCGCATCGTAATCATCGGGATTAACCTCAGAAAGCTTTTTAGTTGTCGAGAGCTTCTTCTGGACCTCGGAATTTTCAAGGAATTTGCCTATGTCGTCTGGGAACGTCTGAAGGTAAGATATTAGGGACTACTCATCAATGACCTGGTTTCTAACTGAACACCCACCTGGACGCTGTATTCATCCACAGGTGGATTGGGACCCGCAGGAGAGGCAAAATCGATAGTGAAATGAGGCGCGAGAATGTAGTAAGGATGAGCGGCTTCAGGAAGGTACCATCCCTGATCAAAAGCGGTTAGGGGGCTGATACCAAAAACAAGTGCAAGGCTCTGCTGACCGTGCTGGCACCTGTGAGAGTTTGGTTTGCAGATGTGAAAACAAAAAGGATGCGTTTTGTCATGACGTTCAGAGAGTGAGATGGATGTGTGATTTCACGGCCGTTATGACCTTTATATATCTGTGAAATTTCTCCCCCGGGCTCCAGTTCCGAGTGGAGCGGCGCCCCTCTAGCGGAGTGCGCAGGACAACCTTCGCGTGAATTGAAAATTAATATTGAATCGTTAGGCAACTCGTTCGAATCTGCATCAACCTGGGGCTCATCAAGACGCACAGGCTCTACAGACTGGGAGCACGAGGTGGTCAGGCCGAGGCTTTTAATTTCGATAAGATAAGATATGATAAGATAGAAATAACTCAAGTATTACGTAAGTATCACCACCGCGAACCTCAATTTCAAGCGGCGAACCACAGGCATCTTCGGCACCTTTGGGCACTTGGGCAGCATTCGAACGCAGCGTAATACCGTAGATCGCAGTCATCGGCGACATGTCTTCATTCTTCGGACTGTCAGTAGTCCTTCCAACAGCAAGACCATGAACTAACGCGTCGGCTTATCCAGTGGCAAGACCCGCACGTTCAAACCTCGAAAGGACGTCCCGGAGGGCACCAAACAATATCAACTGCGAAAGTATGCAGAGGCAACCTTGGTAAGGTACACTGATCTGTACTAAATGCCAGGATGACATCGAACTTTCGCATGTAATCCAGGGTTCTGGCAACTTGAGGTTGGCTGTTCGGTTACCTGAAGGTGAAGATACAAATGAATGGCTTGCTGTCCATGGTGCGGACCATCTACACTCGTCTACGACGCGTCATCGTATTCACACGAGCAGCCGTTGATTTCTTCAATCACTTGAATATGTTGTACGGTACGGTTACCGAGTTCTGTACGCCGCAGGAGGTATGGCGTTGCTGATTGCTTGCTGCTTGATCTGAAATGCCGGCTTTACTAGTGTCCCATAATGTCCGCTGGTCCGCGGTGAGCCTCTGCCTGTAACATATACATTACTTCAAACTTACTGTAATTCGGTAGCTACGAATACCTTTGGGAAGATGGTGTTAAATATAAGAGACCCACGAAGCTGCCCGCTCCCGAATATGTAGACGTATTGATGAATTGGGCTCAGAACATCCTCGACGATGAAACCGTATTCCCCAACAAGATTGGTGTGTACTACACGATACATCCGTTCTGCGGCGGTAGTTGACGAAACTTAGGCGTACCATTCCCTCGAAATTTTCGCGAAACAGTGCGCACGATCGTACGCCGATTGTTTCGTGTATACGCGCATATATACAGCAACCACTTTGACCAAATTTGTGCGCTTGGCATCGAAGGTATCATCTCATTTTACTTTCGGCTTTGATCATGATGGTTTGACCAAATTCTGTAGCTCATCTGAACACCAGTTACCGCCATTTCTTTCTATTCATAAATGAGGTGTGTCCACAATCATCGTCACAGCTGCCTAATCACGTAATTATAAACTGGCTAGTTTGACCTCGTGGATAAGAAAGAATTAGCACCCCTGGACGAGCTCAATGATGCCATCCTTGCCGAGGACAAGGCCCGATGACTGAGTCCTGTGTTTAACCGTTCACTGTTGTATACCTATCTCACTGCCTTGACGCCAATCTGTCATCAAGTTCTGAATCATGAATCATGATGCTATTACTCATCGGCTATATGCTATGCGTGTGTGGACCGTACGAAGGTGTGAAATCGTAAGCGTTGACAGACTAGGATACTATTTACGGAAGGAGTAGCTGCTAATGAGTACAGAGTACAGGTCGTGTATGACGGACTAAGTGGCAGTGTTCACCGAAGTGAACATTTCCAACTGATGTTACAAAAAGTGAGCAGTTTTACAGGATGAATGCAGTGGAAAAAAGAAAGGGATGAGTAATACAGTCGATTGAAAGAATGAGAGCTGAAGAAGCACATGCGCGCTTTTCCTGGGGTATGTTGGTCCAGAGTGTGAGATATTTCTTCTGAATGATGTTTTACGAGTTAGATAGTCCTCTGTAGTTCCGATATAAGCAGAAAGTTCCAAGGGCTGAAATGGTGGGCGTACCTTGACTGCTGACCATTGTATAATCAATGTCTTCAGCCGGTCTCGAAGTGCCTTTCTACAGTGCTCGCATGACAGCTGATCACCTAGAGGTGCCAAGGCAGACTCAATTGCGTTTGTGGACAAGTCTGTATTTGACTAGAATTAAAACAGTGCTGCTGAACACCTATGAAACATACCTGGCCTAGCATCCCAAGCTAGATATGCAGATGCAAGAGCCCAGGCTCTTGTGAGCCTTTTTTGCTCGGTGAAGTCACAGTCATTAGTGGCGGCATGTGGATGGGGTGGTGGTAGGAGGAGACGTTTCAAAGCATCTGCGCGGCCAAAGTGGAGAAAAAATAATCGTTTTAGATATATTGCGCCAATTCTGTCCGCCATCTCATCTGTCAAGGATGCGAGAGAGAAGGAGAGCAAATGAGATGAAGTTGGGACAGCGAGGTCATAGAGGTCGTGTGAAGCAGCCAACGTATAGAGTTCCAAGGGGCAAAGTGGTGCATACGAGAGAAGCAGGGAGTGCAGGGCAGAAGAAGAGCTAACATGGCGCTTGAGAGAAACGCCATAATCTGTAAGCGCTGACAATGCAGTTGCAAGAGACTCGAATGAAGGAGAATAGTGGGAACATGGCATGTCGTATATGGCGTGAAGTACGATATTGAGAACGGTAGAAGATTCCGGGACGGCCAAGACTGGACCTAGTTGGCCGGTGGTCGCTTTGGACGACAGTGGTAGCAAACCGCCAAAGTTATTTTCAGAAACTCGAAGCAGCGCGCGCGCGTGGACGTAAAAGAATATAGAGTCGGATGACAGCAGCACGACATCTGGTGGATGTGAGTGGATGTGTGCTCCAGGAAAGAATGTTGTGGACACGGAAACAAGGGTGTCTTCCTCTGCTGGTGGGTCAACCGGTGACGAGGTGAAGGAGTCCTTAGTAAGTCATGGTTAATATCACCTGCCTGACATGATGGTTCTAGTCTAAACGACGTACGGGGGGTGTTGGTACCTGCACAGGTACCGCCGAACGAGTACGTTCTGCGACGGGCCTTTCAGGCACATCAGACAATTCCATCTCCAAAGGCTCTGAGACGAACTGCAAGAGGAAGTCCCAGTCTGTGTTCTCCATACAAGTACTCATGACTGCCTTGATTGATGATCAAATTGGGTGCAGGGATTCGAAAGAGGATGATTTAAATAAAAATAGAGGTTGGCGAGCAACAAAGGGCGTTTGGCTGTGGAGGGAGATTATTAGTACAACACACGGGCGATGACGAGCGGATATAACGTATAAAAGAGAAAGGGGAACAGCAGTTCGGGAAATCTGCTAAACCAAATATGCACTCTTCGCTGAGTTTGATATTAGATGATCCAAAGCTAGGCGAAAAGCAGCCGAGATCCTCGCCGCTCTTACTTATATACTCTACAAAAGGCCAGGCCTACGGTCCAACTTAACTCAGGTCCCCGCCTGCCAGTGACTCCCTGCATGACTCGGGTCTGCCTTGGTGAAGTAGCTCTCCCCATCGGAATTAAAGAGGAACAACTGTCTGGCTTCTCTATTGGTCTGACTTAAACATAGAGGTTACTATCACCATGCTGAAATGCGGGGACCTGGCGTTAGTGATCCGAAACGGTCATGGCCATAGCCTGGAAGAGGCCTGGCTTCCGCACAAGGCCCCGCTCGGGAATTGCCAGTGTCGAATACAACATAGTCTGGAAAGGCCCCAGATTTAGAGTATGAAGGGTCGTTTTGCAAATACAATTCCAGCGGTATCGCCCTGACATTCTACTCCGCAGTATTCGAGCCGTTTAGCACGGAATCGATAGGAGCTAATATTCGGGTGCTTCCGATCCCTGCATGTTTCCAGAAGAAACCAGATCATTACGGACCCAAGCAAGCAACAACTCCCAAACTTTGGCCGAGAAATGAACCCGCTATCAGCTACCAGCCGATCATCATCGGGGGGGAAATACATAAATTGATCATGCCTCGGCTTTTCTCCTAGACTTCAGTTTATGTATTTCTTCTCGTTGGCCAAAATTTGAATCATGTAATTCCTAGATAAGTTCATGTAAGAAACAAGAGGTGTGTTATCTTTAACATGCGCACCATATTTGCTAGCCTTTTCGCTGTGGATACGGCATTCAATTTTTCTAAAACCATGTTTTCTGGCATGGTCATAGCCTCTAATTGCATCCCTGATGCAGTTATGAGCCAACTCTATCACTGCGTACCAAGGGTCGAATAACGTACCGATTCGTGCTTCTATTCGTGATACACGCTCCTCATCCTTTTCGGTCACAAAACTAATAGCAACACCACCTTTACCAGCACGTGCAGTTCTTCCGACTCGGTGAGTGTATTCTTCCGGCTCATTTGGTAGGTCCCAGTTGATGACCATTGCCACGTCTTCAATGTCCAAACCACGGGCGCCAACATCTGTCGATACAAGAACTGGGATAAAAGATGACCGAAAAAGTGACAATGACGTCAACCGTTCCCGTTGTGTCAATCTTGAATGCAGCGCGGTGCTGCGAATAGACAACGTCTGAAGTAGATGGGTAATATAAGCAGCAGTCCGAGGCTTCGTGCAGAATATGATGGTAGGTGGTGGTTGTATGGGTATATCCTCATCTGGACCGGGTTTTTGCGATGTTCTCGTTTTTCCTCTGGATTTTCCCGGTTTTATTGGCTCTGGGGTTACCCTCCGGAGTGATGCGATACTTTCTGGAGGGTTACAAAGTAAATGATAGAGATACGGCTCGCGCACGTGCGAAGGAACCAGAACGTAATGTTGCTTTAACGTCGCGACTGTTTCGACACTGTATTGAAAAAAGATCAGAACCACGTCCTGCCGTCCAAATGTACATCTTACGTTGATAACGTTCTATGCACAAAAGGTTTCAACTTTCCAGACCTCGGCGGGGCTTCAATCAAGGACTCAATTGCTTCTGTCAGGGTAGCAGTAAAAAGACAGGTTTGCCGATCGCTTGGCAGAGTCTCAAACAAAAATTTGAGTTCGGGGGAAAAAGTCGATGTAAGGAGACGATCCGCTTCATCTAATACCTGACTCGGTTCGACATGAGTGCCAGCAGAAACTCGCATAAAATTTTCACTGACAAGGAACTTCACACGAGACAAATTCCATTCGCCGTTGCTACTCCGCAGGTGGTCAACGATACGCCCGGGCGTGGCTACTACAACATGGGGAAGGCCACCCAGTTCTAAAGCTTGTGTCATCATATCCATGCCACCGACAACGACAGACGTTCGGACGCCTATTGCAGCACCAAGCACTGCAAATTGTTCGGATATCTGAAATGCCAGTTCCCTAGTAGGATGTCATAATGCGACGCAACATCAATAAATGAGTAAGCGGACCTCGTGGGTGTCAGTACTAGCGCGAATATGCCATATGGATCCTCAGATAACTTCTGCAGGATTGGGATTGCAAATGCTATAGTCTTCCCAGAACCTGTCTTTGCGTTTCCTATGCAATCTCTCCCTAGAAGCAGATTACTGATTAGTTCGACATCTATACTGATTGTTGCAAGACAAACCTTCGAGAAGGGGAGGAATACAGGCAACTTGGATCTCTGTTGGGGCTCGTATAGACATACGAGCAAGAGCAGCATTGAGAGGAGGCGCCACGCCCACATCAGTAAATGATCCTGTGGGGTGCATTATGACCAGCTGAGGATTTTGGGGGGGACAAGCGAGAGTATAGCCTATGGCAGCCTAGAATAAGATGACGGTCACGTGCTCACTAATTAATTAGCTTTCGGTATATTTAGTACTACCGGTGTGGTACTAGTAAACGGGCGCGGCAACACCAGAGGGTCCAGCAACCCAGCCGAGTTTGTTCTCATAATAGTCGTGGACAAAATTCGGAGTGGAGTGAGAGGAATAGACACTTCATATGGAAGCAATCGGTGCTACCCTGTGCCACCAACCCAGGGACGGAAAGTGATAACGAAACAGAAAGTACTAGGTCCTGCCAGTGGAGGGTGGGACAGTGGGTGATCCCATCGTTGCTATACTAACGGTAGAACAAACGACGATCATGACGAGTCAAGACCCCGGTTGGATCGAATCGAGCGTCAGAATTGAGAAAAAGTTCTATTGATACATCGAACGTGGCATACTACGAATACAGCGATTAGTGTTAAGCTACAAAGAAGGGACGTGACGATAATGGCTATATGAATGCTTGAAAAAAAATGGGAGGGGAAAAAATGAGTGTTTGCAAACCCTCTAAATATTTGAGTTCTTGTCCATGTTAAGCATCCACGAGGTGTTGCTCCATTCATCCCTTTCGTGGTCAAGTGGCATTGAGAAATCACACATAAAGTCGGAGAACATTGAATCGGAGGTGCATGTTGGAGCCCCGCTGAAAGCGTCCGAACACGAAAAGGATTGGCCTGACGACTGATATCCGTCCATCGATCCGTGAAGTAGTGGAGACAGACCATTTACATCATAATCCATTGAATTGTGGGGAAGACGCAGTTGTTCCATTCCAAGGAATATGTCATCTTGGGACATAGAAGCATCAGACTCGGATATGTCGCCGTTCCGTTGGAAGGTTGTTGCAGTTGGCGTCTAATTGTCGAGATGAAGATCAGATGAGATCAATATAGAGGAGCATCAGAACGTACGGCGTCAAGATCTAAACCGGAGAGCATTTCAGCTAGTCCTGATCTTGGCGTAGTAGGCTGCAATGGCTGTGATGAACTCAATTCCAAGCCAAGCGCATTCGTGCACTGAGACTGAGGAAGGGACAGAGTGGCGTTCGGCTGCTCGTTAACACACATTGCCTCTGGTAAAGAAAAGGTTGGAAGGAAAGGTGGAAAATGTAAAGGGGAGAGCCCAGTAGGGGATGAGAAAGCTGATGGAAACTGCTTTTTTAATGCACCGAGGAGAGCATCACGCGTAACACCCTGAGGGCGGACCCTGGACGAGCGAACACGTCGCACTGGGCCTATGGATGACTCCGCACAGACTTGTTCAGTAGGCTTCGAGTAGTAAGCGCCGCTTTGAAAAGTCTTGGCCGACTTAGCGCTCTTGCGGTTGGGCTTGAATTTGTAGCCAGGATATTTCGCACAGTGTGCAGCTTGGACTTCCGCTGCCTTCTTATGCCACACAGCTCTGTCTTCTTTGCTCATAGCTCTCCAAAGCTGCCCTGCGATGCGGCTGAGATTCTGCTGACGCTTCTCAGGGTCAGCATTTCCCCGGCTCTTGAGCATGTGTGAACGGTAGAGCATGAATGCGTTCGGTGGGCGAGGGATATGTTCCTTTGACGAAGAATGAACCCCACCATGTGTCGAAGCAGCCAATGAGAACACGTCGCAATTAGAAAATAGCTGAGGGATGGAGAGGGGTGAGTTGAATAAATTATTTCCTTGCTCCAGGCACGGAGGTGCTGATTGGGAACGACACAAATCATCCAAAGGAAGGGAGATATCACTGAAAACGGGGGACTGGGAAAATACAAAGTGCTGTGGATAGTTCAAAGGACCAGGGCCCAAATGGACAGGATAAGAGTTGATCATGTGCCTGCTGTTAGAAACTGGCAAAGTAAAGTCAGCTCGGCCCGGCCCGGCGACTACCCAAGGAAAGACTGACCGTCATAATCCATTGTATTAAAAAAACCTTGCTTTTGGACTGTAAAAGGGATCTCAACACCAGTTGAGAGTAATGAACATTATGAGGTCAAGGATTATGACCACTCTTATATGCGTACGCTCAGCGCAATAAAGGGAGCTGGAGATAGTCCCACTACGTGGATCTTCGTCAGGCTTCGTGAGCTCACCTGAAGGGCGGCATAAGTATACAAAGGGAAGAATGTGAAGAGCAAAAGAACATTGGGGTCAATCAGTTTGAAAGAAGGCGCGAGGCTGATATCACGTGACCGACACAGAGCAATCGGAAGCGCGCGAGAGCACGTTGTAAAGCACGTTGCCCAGCGAGCCATGTCTTCGGAGTCATAAGTAATGCAGTCTGGCTCACCGAAAACCTGAAAGTCCTCGTGTAGACAAGATATGGCACGAGGCACGAAGCTACAAAAGCGTGGCAAGATAAGAGTGGCGTGCGAGCGACGATGGTCCGCTCTCTGCGGGAAATGACACCGTATTGACAACGACGACATTTAGTACCAGAAATACCGCAGCATGTGTCGCCGATCTCCTCCCGTGAACATTGACAACATCTGTTTCTGTGTACTGCTTCTATCAATATCATTAATTTGAGTTCCGGGTACAGGTTTACAGGCCAACCAATTATCGTCGGCGTTACCGCATGGTGCATGTCAATTGAGATAAGGTCACAAGTCATGCTTGTGATGTCGATTGATGGATGATGAAACGCGCTGCCCGGCCTTGTGATTATATCTCTAGTTTCATTAAAATTATAAGCAATGTAAACGCAGCCACATTCCTGCAGCAGGCTGTAAGCAAAAGGTGCATGACAGAGATAGTAACACCTACGTGCGATTTCTAGGGAATAGCGATCCATTGCGAACTCCCAGCTGCTTTCTTGATCCGGTTCATGATTGCCAGGCCCTCATTTTCTTCTGGAACTTCTTCCACTAAGATTAAGTCCACCCCCTCCCTTTCCAATGTCAACAGTCCATCAAATAGCCGCCTTGCAATAATTGCTGGCTCCGAAACCAGCCCAAAAGGAAATTCACGCCACTGAATGGTCGTATCGCTGATGAGAGATTTCATCAAAATAGAATCCGAAGGCATCAATAACCCCACGCGGAGAGCGTTAGGAGAATGTGGCATTGAACGCTTGAGATCCTCTAGAAAAGCGGATGGGCTAAGAGGTTCTATTCCAAGGGGAACTTCGGACATGTGCATCAGCGTCACTGGCACTGAGGGGGAATAATGGCGATATTTCATGCCAGGTGTAGTGGGTGCCTGTTCCAATGCGTCGTCACGAAAATCACGACGATGGACGAGGATTTGGGGTATTGGTGTATCGGTATCGGAGAAGCCATTGACGAGCACTCGTTTAATGTCCTCCTACTGTAATTCCGCCAGGTCGCAGGATGCGGATATTTCCGTCTTCATGTAGACCATCTACGACCGTACTTTCTAGACCAACTTCACATGGGCCACCGTCTAGAATGATTGTAATTTTGCCATTCAAGTCATTCAACACGTGCTCTGCACGGGTAGGACTAGGTTTTCCGGAGGAGTTGGCGCTTGGAGCTGCGAGCGGTGCATCGGTAACAGCAATGAGTGCTCGTGCTACCGGATGTGATGGTATTCTGATTGCGACAGTTGGCTGGCCAGCGGTAATGATGTCGGGTATCAGGCTATGGTCGCAGGGGAAAAGTAGCGTGAGGGGTCCAGGCCAAAAATGCTCTATGAGCAATTCGTAAGAAGGTGAAAGCGTATAATTTTGTGGAAGCAAGGTTTGTAGCATACGCCGCGAGGACACATGTACGATGAGAGGATTGTCAGCCGGCCGGCCTTTGGTGGAGAATATCTTAAGGGCTGCTGTCGCGTTTAAAGCGATAGCACCCAGCCCATAAACGGTTTCAGTAGGAAAAGCGACTGGGGAGAGATCTTTGAGGCAGGATGCTGCGGTATGCAAGGCTGTGAGGGTTTCAGATGAGCTGACCGCTACCTGGTCGTCTAAAGAAAAGACGATGGATGTAGAATCGCATGCGAGCACCTGTGTCGCCGCCGCCATCGTGCCTTGTGGTTGCGAACACCTTTGTCGCAAAAAGTTGAGGTACCTTTTCAAAACATTCATTAGTAGGATTGTCGAAACCCAGACCGAGTCAGTTGCATGATGAGTCCGGGATCCGATCGGGTAATCAATAGTATATTAAATACAACTTTTAAGTTAGTCTCA
The DNA here is from genome assembly GCF_016647785.1 of Suillus fuscotomentosus. NCBI lineage: Eukaryota > Fungi > Basidiomycota > Agaricomycetes > Boletales > Suillaceae > Suillus > Suillus fuscotomentosus. Next base: position 1,171,236 of record NW_024539515.1, read on the forward strand.
CTGCGCGCCATAGTATAGACATCTAAAATGACCTGGTATCCTCGGGCATCATGATATACTACGCCTGATATCCCTTTTATCGAGTCACTACTCTTGGTAAACAGAGATTGACCGGTTACATTCGAATGCATCTGGTAACTCTGTCACTACGTGTCCCGAGAATCAGGTACATGGGTCTTGGGCATGTTCAGTCCAACTCGTCGTGCAGTCGCTTCGATCCGTTCCTCCGCTGTTAGGTCGATTAATGGGTTATATCTCTCCAACAAAGCCTAGCATAAGTCAGTTGATGTGTAATACCTTGCGTGAAACCAGAATGCTCGCCTTATATTCTCGCTGAGATCGCAGGAAAGTCAAGGCATTCTGCATATCGTGATGAAAACGTTGCGTATCCTCGGGTCGTCCACTCTGTGCGAACAGGGCTCGGAAGTTTGAAGCAATGTCTTTGTTCCGAGCTAACCGAGGTTTGACAGTCTGAGGGTCACTGAAAGTCAATACAAGCAACACAAATGAAAAGACTGGCAATGTACCGCTTTGGCTATCTCTCGGACTACCTTTCGATAGACGTGTGTGTGATGTGCAACCATTGGGTACAAGTAAACGTTTCGCTTCAAGCGTTCACAAATTGCGATGACATCAAATCTGATTTCCTTTTTTGGACGATCAATCAGCCCACTATCATTTTTACAATTCATCCACAAGTTCAAGTTCTCTGCAGATCTCATTGTACATTGATTCAAGCCACTGACACAAGTTCCCGTCTATAATGCTGTGGAAATTAACTTGTTTAGACTCTCTTCCACTGCTCGATATTTTAAAAGGCTGCTCAATCTGATATTTATCCGCCAGCTCAACTCACAAACTTCGAGACCCTACTAGGTTCATTCACGATTAACTGATCATCATGGTTTACCACTGCCATAGCATAAACTCTGACGACTCTCCTACTCACAACGTAGAAACCAAATCTATCCCCAAGGTTAGTGACGTAGCGTGTTTTCCTCTTAACCAGGTCACTCAAGTTTCTGCCGTAGTCAAAAAAAGTAACGAGCTCGCGGAAAAATGACACCAAACCGACGCGTACCAATCCTGCACGAGCTCAAAAAAAGAACCAACGTGTTTCCCATGCTATCAAGAGGCATGTCAAACAGCGACGACGTGATCCTATGCATGTATTTGTTGGCAATGTAAGGCACCGTGAAAACTATTACGATATGGAACCTGACCTCGATGCAAGCTTCCTAAAACAGTCGACGAAGACAGTATCGAAGAGTACTTCAGTCGCTGTGGCGAAATTCTCTCTGTCGAGATTCGCTGCAGCGGTGGTCTGGCAATGACGACTGGCCGCCCGGATCCAGCCTATATTGCACAACATTCTGTTAGGCAGTACGCCATGATCACGTTGATTGATGCATCAGCTGCCAATAAAGCTTTGAATCTCAATGGGTCTCGTCTTCAAATAGGTGATGAATCCACGGAGCTTGTGGTATGTCACTTGAATCTTCATTTCAGAGTGCAACTCAAAACTGTAATTTAGGTCACTCGCAGCCCCGCTGATCTTCCAGAAGTGATAGAAAAGGTGCAGCAACGTCTTGAAGCATACCGAGCTCGCAACGGCTTCACTGATGCGAGGCGTGCTCGACAAAGCGCAATGAGGTATGACAACCGTTGTTGACTTATGTGTTCATTGCTGATTCGACCGTTGACCTACATAGGGCTCTGGATCTCGAACCTACCATTTTATTAGAAACTCGCGGAGATAAACACCCGCGCGGGAAGATTTTTGGTTTTTCTTTCCCTTTGCCCCTCTTTTGACTCTCCCTTGTACCTTTGTTTCAATAATGTCCCCATTCTTTATTTATGCCGTATACCCAACATGTCCATACACAACGTGTACTATGGTGGGCGATGAGATGCCCTGGATGTAAGGCTTCTGGAAGCATTGACACATTGCATAGTACTAGTAAATGAACAAGCTTAAGCTTCAATTACCACGCCTTCGGCCGGATTTAAATTTGTGAGCTTTATAAAGCTTTGGGCCTTTGGCAACGCCTCTGTGCCTTCAATCGAGTACCTGCTACTGCGTCAACAGGCCAGTCGCAGGTATTTTTCTTGACATTCTCATTTACACTGCCTGCATGGAATCGGTCTGAAAAGTCATTTCTTCAGATCCTAAGGTGAGATCAACTTACTGCTTCTAGTGCCAAACTGAAAGCCTTATTACGCTCTAAGTGCTGCCCTTCGTTTGTTCACCGTTCGTTGGAGCTAGTCACTGCCATGGCGAGAGGCGCAACTCTGAATCCCACTTCGACGCCCTTCTTCCCTGGCAATATGCGAAACAATGAAGAGGATGGGGCCACTGGGTTCGTATTTGGGGTTCCCACACTTCGGGAACAGGATGGAGCGTCTGTGTCCTCTCAATCAGCCTGTTCCGCTGATCGCAGGTCTTTGAAGTCGTCCCCAAGTCCACCCCGATTACTGGAGCACACTGGAGCGCCCGATAGTCTCCCAGACGCCCGCTTCCAGCTTTTGCCCCCACACGGGGATAGGCCTCCATATCTCCATCAGGTTGAGTCTGAGAGGCAGCATGCGTTTCGTGCGCGAGACATGAGTAAGGTTGGCAGCTTAGAGTCTCTACCAGAAGCAGATGATACCCCCAATCCAAATACCCATGACGAAAGCATGTACACCCTGGGCGATTCGTCTCCATTTATCTCGGCTCTTGTGCAACAATCTCGGAATCGCAATGTAACACCTCCGGTCAACATTATGAACAACTCATTACGCTCTTCATCATTCAACATCAGTGGACCATTCCCCTCATCGTCTCCGGTCTCATCTTTGGACTCCGGCAGTCAACTTGCCTCCAGTACCGATTTTCATCATAATCTGGAGGCACAACTCAAAGCTTCTCCAATCATACGTGACCTATTAGACCGGCTTCAGCGTTGCGAGTATAACACGCGCGAAATCCAGCGCGATATCAGCGACATACACCGCAAAGTCAACATCCTCATTGAGAGGACCCTTAGCAGTGCCACCTCTTTCAATAGCGCTCAGCCTGAATTCAAGGATCCTTTCGCACCTGCTTCTGGCATGTCGACACCCGCAGTCAATATCGCGCGGGCTTCATTTAGTGCAAACATTGCACCAAATCAATCGCCTCCTGCGGATGATATTACACAGATATCTCAACGCCTGAACACGTTGACCACTTCCGTTGGGCAATTGCTGGCTCTTCAAACACAGCAGCATATTCAAAATGCTACCACAGGCCTTCTTCCTGCCCAGATGGGACGATCTACCCCACAGATGCAGGACATGGCCTCGAACCAAGCCTTTCCCCATGGCATGGGGTCTAACCCCGCTGCCCTTGGTCATGGTATACCGAACAGACCAGATATGCGACCGTCACCACGCGCACCTAATCCCCCAATGCGCACTTGGTCTGCGGGAACGCTTGATCTTCCCATGCGGACCGAGACTCACGGCAATTTGGGACGACTTGAACCTCCTCGGGATAAGCGTCGTTCTGTAACTGGGGGCATCATACGGCGTGAATCTGTAGGCGTGCGTAGTTCAGTCTCCCTAGCGACACTAAATCAACTAACCTGTTTGATTGCTAGATGATTGATGCACAGGGCAATGAGCTATCTGGTAGCTCAAGTCGTGACAGCGGTCCCATGGTTTCCAAGTGGGAACAGTTGAATCTTGCGCCAGATTTACTTCGTTCTCTCAGCAAATTTGGGTTAGTGGTAATCCATCGGAATCAGTTCTTCTGTTAAACTTGATGTTCGTAGCATTGGCCCTCCTAACAAAATTCAGCAACGCGCACTTCCATTTCTTCTGCGAGGTGCAGACATCATTGCGCAAGCTCCACCCACTCAAGAGCGGATTGCGGCATATGTGATACCCGCTATTCAGGTAGCTGTGATAAATACCGCCGGACGCCCCCTTACCAGGGGACCTCTAGTAATCATGATATCTACCACGGTCGACCAAGCTACCCAGGCTCAGCGTATGATTCGTGACCTCGGGGGTCCGATTGGCATTAGATCTGCGCTAGGCGTTGGCACATCCACATCGCCTAGTGACCTTAGCCAGGAGCTACGCCTTCTGCAGCAGAACATGCCCCACATCATTTGTGGGACCCCACAGAAGTTACATGCCCTTTTCACTGCCTCCGGAGGTCTCGTCGGATCTGAAGTCCGCTTCCTTGTTCTTGACGAGGTTGATCAACTGATTGCCCGCAACTTACACGAGTTTGTCTTCAACATAGTGAAGCTTCTTCCTCCGCCAAGGTCTCGACCTGTTGGAAATGTCACGCCAAATTCTGCTTCTGCCCCACCTCAACAACTATTCAATTCCTTTGATGCAAACAGCCACCCCGCCTTATCGACTTCTAACACAGGACGCAGGTTCTCTGCGATTTCTCCAGCCTCCTTCGAATGAGCATACTACCGGCTCGTCGAACATTATTGAACGACAGACTGCACTGTTTTCCAATACTGTGCCGCAGGATGTGCTCAATCTAGCTACGGCTATCCAACTCAAGGAGCCTGTGCGCGTTCTAGTCCGCCGTGATGGAAATGTTACCAGCACCGAGTCCGCTCAAGGGTCTCGTGGTCTTAGGCAATTTTACCTTTATCTTGCTTTCACCGCTGGTGTTCGAACAGACACAAGTAATCCTGCTGCACCGGGTGGTGGACACGGCATCATTGGTTCGGGCCGCGGGGCATCTAGTGCTGAAAGTGCTCAAGCTCGCGAGTGGAAACTTGACGCGTTGGCAGATATATTTGATGACGTCGAGGTCAGCCAGGCGATTGTGCATGTTGGTGGCATGACATCTTTGGAATCAGTTATCCACAAGCTTGCCAGCCGCGGGCTTGAAGCTGTACCTCTTGTCAGTACCAGAAGCATTCTCTCTCTCTCGATGCTCAAACGGTTTTCTTCTAGCACGGTGACATGAACGCAGGCACAAAGCTGGCAGCGCTGAACAAGTTCAAAAGTTCAGCTTCAGTTATGATGAGAGAGCCTGTGACGAAAGTGTTGGTTGTGAATGATGTGCAGGTGAAGACCCCAGAAGTGTCTCACGTCCCTCTGATCATCAACTATGGTAAGTAACTGGCCATGCTGTGGTCTGAGTTGATGTTCGAACTTTTTTGTTAGACCTTCCTAAAGCTGTAGAGGAGTACGCGCATCGGTAGGCCAACCCATTACCTGTGTCAAACACGCGCTCATCCCTATTTCATCTCTATTACAGCGTTGCTCCAGCCATTGCTTCCAATTATGCACGAGCTGGTGTTGTAGTGAACTTTGTCACTGCGACTGGGGGTGATGTTGAAATGCTTCGCTCTATTGAATGTTTTTACAAGTACGCACTTTTTTTTAAAAAAAGCCTAGTACTGACGATTGACGATTTTCTTCCAATCCAGAATTAAATGCGTGCGTTTTCCTGTTGAAATCATACACCACAAACTGTATCTAACTTTCCACAGCCTGAAGTCCCACTGAGCCTTCGCGATGTCATCTAAACACGCACTTGGCGTTCATGTATCTCTATTTTCTCAGGCCTTGATTCAGTCACTTTCCGATGTGTTCTTATACTTTGCTAACGTATCACTTACCCAGGCAGGTGCCCAGCCATGGCACTAATCTGTTTTATACCCATATATTTGGCACCCCTTTAGCGATATCAACTCAGATGTTTCCGTACTGACACTGTTTCCACCACTACTTGGTATCCAGTCTTCTCGACACTGACCACTGTATAGCAGTCTTTCCTTCCTGTCTTCACTACGTTTGCCTCGTGAATCGGCTTACTGTGTTTTATGTCAATTCTCTTTATGTCATTTTGTTACTGTGGAGTTTAGCGTGTCTACCAACGTACTTTAGTCTACTTCAAACTGGACAATCAGTACTTTCAGTGTACCATCATCGCTGCAGGACGCCAGCTGCTTCCTCGATGGGTTGTCAGTTGCTCTCCACGCCAAACGATTGATTTGATCAACGTGTGCCAAACTTTAAACTCATGAGCAAATCTCTTGCAAGTTACGATAAAGACTTACTTTGAGTCGATTATCAACACTAAGGTCCACTGATCTGGTGTGGACATCAAGCTTGAATAGACCTTTATCTCTCCTGTCTCTAAACCAACCGCAAGCCAGCGTCTGGAGAGAGTTGTGATTGAGACGAGATACAGAAGGGTTTTACTTACTCGGGCGCATCAGCACCAGCAGAACAAAATGCGACAGCGGTCGCTGCTTCCTCAAATTTAATTGTCGTAATTGCTCCCCATCGAGCAGAGTCTGAGTCCTGCTTCCATATCTTTACCTGATGGACGGTCGATCAAGAATCTTTCTTCAAAATCAGAAACACTTACAGTCTTATCACGAGATGCGGTGGCAAAAAGGTCCCCTTCACAGCTCCATGCGCAATCCCAGATGATTCTTCCGTGCGATTTATCTGCAGCAATGGGCATATAACCTAGTAAGCAGCAGGATGGTCGGTCGTCATTTTGTTACGTGAAGGCATATAACCTCGTACCATTTTCTTTCTTCTCAAATAGCCTCCACGTTCGATCCCGACTTACGGTGAGGACGTATCTATCGTTTGGCGGGCTGAATGCTATACGGGTGACTGTCAGGCTATGGCCCTCGAGAGGGGCACCGAAAGGCTGGTAGCCGGCTGTGGTGGACACGCGAATAACGGCATGCTGCGGGGAAGTTGCACGACAGGCAGTTGCAAGAAGGTCGAGTGAATTAGAAGCTGAGATCGTGATCGACTAGGTCGATGGAATTGCATCAATCGCATTTCACACAAGAATCACAGATTGGCTGACCTCATATCCATGCCCAAAAACTTTTTCCACTTCAGGCCAGAGGGTGATGGAAGCTAGCTCTCCTTCAAAAGGACGCCTGCAAGGTCTGTTACCATCCAATTCTGAAGGTGCTTGAATAGAAGACAGTCTGTCAAACAGCAAATATCACGCATATCATATGACACACCATCGCTAACAGCCTTGTTCGAGAGTCCGAGAGGAGGCACACTAGCCGTTGCAGGTCTATCCCCCTTTTTTTTTCTCAGAAGCCCTGAAATATAACAAGGAGTGGTCCTTACCTCGCTCTGGGCCAGATCCTTTACTCCAAGTACTCGGACCTCCTCGACGAAATTCCGTGGAGCTTCGAATACTCGTGCGACCTTCTCATCGGCAACGCTTGCAAAGGTCCACGGGCCGAGCCATGCTACGCCCATTAAGTCATAGCCATGTACCTGAGGGCGTGACAGCTCATGCCAAATGCTCTGTTCGAAGGTAGAGGATGTAATAGCGCCATGAATGCGCGTCGTCTGGTCCAGACTAAAGGTGCGCAGTTAGTATCTAGAATATAGCGTTGATAGTAAACGACCCTTACCCCACAGATACCAGATAGTCTCCTTTGGGGCTCCAGTCGAGGTCTTTTATTGCACCACTGTGTCCGCTGATCGCACCAACCTCTTCCCACTCTTCGCCAACTGTTCTTCCGTGACTATCACTTGTAATGCGGCGCCACCGTCGCCAGCCTCCACTCCAACCCCATGCCATGGCTTCGGCACCATCATTTGACCAAAGCCCTCCAGTAAAGCCACCGAGACGCTGACCTCCCACATCACCGAAGCGTTGTATATTGATCCAAATGGACGAGGTTGACGATGAATATGCAGTTGAGACGATCGAGCTAGGAGCCCATATGATGAGAGAGGAGTCTGTTGATGTAGAGAGCAATGACGTATTCGAAGGAGACCAAGAAAGCGACGTAACTCCTGCCTCGTGGCCAATCAGGAGAGCATCGAATGTGACAGAGTACTGTTGCGTCCTGCCCAACATAAACCCGGTCATAAACTCGATCCAACAATTTTCACTACAGATTCAACGCACCCGGAATTCGATTTGACAGTAAGAATATGCCGTTTAAGTGAAATTTGTCTGCCACCCTCCTCTGCGTCTGCACTTAAGTCTCCTAATGAAGCCTCAAATGCGTCCAGGAGATCGTCACTGAGATCGTCTCCCGATTTTTCTGTATGAATTTGTGACTGGGCCTGCATCTTAGTGAAGGACTCCACATTCCAAAGTCGGATGGTTCCATCCTGTGACCCTGAAGCGAGAACGATGGGATCATTTGGTGTGGATGGAGCTCGGAACGCCAGCGCACGTATCCAGTCTTCATGTCCTGATAGGGTGACTGAACGAATAAACTTGAAGAAATGAGCACTTGATACCTAGCTGAAATATGTGAAACCCACTGGTCCGTCAGAACGTGTCCAGATATGCACTTTACGATCGGTTCCCCCAATGGCAAGTATTATCGCTTCGGCAAGGTAAGTGCCTCGTCGTCGAGAAGTTTGAGTCTCTCACCTTCAGACGATGGTAGAGATGCGATTGCTATTGATAAAGGATACCATCCTTGAAGCGATATGGTTTGAAACTCCTTCACCTCATCTGTTACAATTAGCCTGATTCACTGCGCAAATGAAATACGAAATTTACCGTCAACCTCACCACGTTGCACCTCCCATATTTTGATGGAAGAGTCTGAACTTCCAGTAAGTAGGAATTTGTCGAATTCGCGAAGTACAGAGATGGCTTGTTGGTGTGCTCGCACGATCGCGGTAGTCCTCCACTACGAACATTGTGGGGACGTTGGCACACAAGGCGGATTAACATACCTCTGTCCCAAATAATCTCCAGTAGCGAATGGTCCCCTTGTCGTCCGTACTAGCAAATGCGTCGGACGCCACAAAACGAACACAGGTCACTAAGCCATCGTGACCAGGCAGCGTCTGGAGGACACCTCTGCCATCAGGGTCCTCCGATGAGATGTTAGGCACGTTATAAAAGCGATGGCAATATACTCACCTGAGTATTCCACAACGCGATTAATCTACCTGATCCATAGGCAATCAGGGAAGAGGTGGAGGCATCTGCAGCATGGTTGAAGCGATTGGTAGATGCTGAAATATATGCCGTGCTGATGGATGGCTTGGACATCGCCGCACGGCGCAGATCGCAGGCTACAAAAGTCTAAAACACGAATTAGTCAATATTTTTCAAAATGCGTAGAATGGTCATACACTGATCTCGGACTGCGCTCGTGTTGATACGCGTTCTGCAGTTACGTTGAGTCAACTGTCCTTAACGTTTGGTGATCGTTGACTCTGACACGGACGGTACAAGGCTCGAGGTTGAAGTCAAGTCACACATTTGGGTCCGGCATACTTGCTCACTTTGTCACATTCATCTATGTCCTCTTCATGCGCATGGCATACATAAGTGTGTTGCACCAATAATCGTCGCTCTGTTGCACGACAGCACTTATAAACCACTCTGGTGCAGTTTGCTCACAAGAAGGAACCGGCTGTACATCTCCCGAGTCTATTATATCTGCCCAGTTGCTTAACCGACACACCTTTCCTAAAAACTTCATTTAAAACCCATTCACATGCCAATCCTCGGCATCGGTATCGATATTTTGCACCTTCCTCGTCTCATCAGTCTGTTGGGTCGAAGGAGATCCGAAGCATTTGCCACGAGAATTTTAAGCTCCCAGGAATTACGAACATTCCAGTTGCTCGCAGAACAGCATGGAGAAGATGATATCAAAAGGATTGCACAGTTTTTGGGTGTGCGGTAAGTCTTTTCCTTATCTTACATCTTGCCAGACATTCATGCAACCTGTCATGGGGTCTAGATGGGCGGTGAAAGAAGCTGCGTACAAAGCGTTGTATCCCATCCGCCCTACCTGGAAGGAGGTGACATACTTGTCATTCAATGGAACCACTGGCGTAAAACCAACACTTGTTTACCGTCCCGTACGCAATGATGTCGGACCAGCGAATAAATTGCATGTTTCAGTGAGCCACGACGGAGATTATGTCTACGCACAGGTTATTGCAGAGTCGACGTGATTTGACGTCTATTATCCTTCAAGAGTGGTGTGTCTAGTCCGAGACGATACAAAGAATCCAATCTATGATCCTAATTATACTAGGCTGTTCAAATCATGTACTTCGTCAGGAGGCTGCTCGGGCCACCAATCTGCCCACAAAGGCTCCACCTTCCACGACTGTTCCCCCCTTTCCTCAGCAACCAACGCTATATCGGGACGCAAATGTTCTAGTCGCACCAAGGCCAAGCCAACGCTTGATCCTATACCTGGAGCGGCTATCGAGGAAAGGAGCGTGGATGACCCGCGCAAGCGGGGTGTTTTAACCGCGGCGTCGTCTGTAGTGGATGGAAGGGACGGTTTAATCGACATGTATGGTGGCAATGACGTCGGAGAGGAAATGTGAATTGGGAGTATACGTTTCCGCACTGCGCCCGTGTGATATGTGCGCACTGTCAACTCTTGACCGACATAGCATCCCTTCCGGAAATCCACTAGCGCATGTCAGTATAAGTATCAGATTAAACAAAAAAAGAACATACGTCCACCCATCGCGTCTAAGTTTGATTCAATAGGAAATGCATGCATGGGTTGAATATCCACGCTACCCTCGGGAACACCGTGCATGATGCGATGGAGCAAATATGCATCCTTACCAGCCAATTCATGTGTAGACGCATCGGCAGCTGCACAATATCAATTCCAGCTCAATGCAAGAAACACCCCAAAGACAAACTCACGTGTTTCGCCTTTGCGAACGAGCATCCGCTTGCCCATCCCTGGAGCACGTCGATCAAGTATGGTACCATTCTCAGTTCCCCATGGCCATTCGTTAGTCCGCCAGACTGGCTCGACAGCGCCGCTCCGTGCCCAATTCCACTCCCTGGTTTCTTTTGTTCTTTCTGACCCCCATGCGGCCCAAACATCCCACTCCTCCGACACGTCCCGTATGCGCACCTTTGCGCGGAGGACGTAGCGTTTGAGAAGGCTCATGAGGGTAGGTGCCTCGGATGGAGTAGGGTCATATTCTATGAGATATGTCGGCCCAGTAGATGAAAGTGATGGTGTCGGGGAGTTATATAGGAAGGTGTCATACAAGACGCGTCCCTACGACCAGAAACTGCATGGTTACATTACATACTGCCAGACACTCGAAGCTGGGTCGCACCTGAGCGTGTAAGAACGCCCCATATGTCTGTTTGCCCTGCACACTACACGCTAGTAGCCCATTGAGGAACTCAGTTGCTTGTGAACCAGAAACAGAAAGAACTGCGCGATTAGATACAGGCGCTAGTGTCGGAATTGTTCTTAAAAGCGCACGGAGTGATGGTGGTATAGGCATCAAGAGAGCATGAGAAGTTTACGCATGATTGCAACCTGCTTTCCTGAACCATCAAGTCCTGAGCGCTGAGCTCTCATCACAACACTTAGACGCTGCACGACAGCAAGTCGGGTTTAGATTTATAGCGGAAATTAACTTCGAGTGCGCCAACGGACTCTATTACATCGGTCATGTCCTCCTCCTGTGACGCTATCCTCAGAGCACTCAAGGAATGTCCTTCTCAATTCCGACTGCGTCCAAAAGCAAGGACATCTTCCTTCGGAGTGTCTCAAGCAACATAGTAATGAATTGCCGGAGCAATGTCAGCTACTCAGGAAGTCCACTTTCGAATGCAAACGCAATATGGTAAGTGACTACTAAACACATGAACATGCTCTGATACGCAAAAGTTGGATATGAGGACTCGGTTTCGAGGTAATACGGTGGGAATGGATGCTGAGAAGCTGAGACAGCAGAAGACTCCTGCACCCCCTGCAGAATCGTGACGTGATGGATGGCTTCCAAGTTATCATATCACGATGGCGACTCGGATACTCGCGAATCAATGTCGTTCCGAGTGCGTATCTTCTTCCCTATCATTATATCCCCCTCAACGAATAAATTTCCTAGTGTATCCACTGAGGGTCTGCGGTCAATAGGTGTTGTGTCGATCACACTTGTCGTCGTAGCACTGAGCCACCGTCGAATCAATCACTACTTCGAGCCATGCTGCTTATACATTCGCCAGCCTTTCTAAGCATATTGGAAATTCATCGAAGCATATTCGTAAGCCCGGTGCTTAGCAAGCCTAATCGCGCAAGTGGTTAATTTTGGACCTGATGGGAGCATGCCAGCTGAACATGACGCGTGACGAATCATGTATAAGGTAGTTTGGGTTAAATACACAGTGATTCTTCCCTCCACTAGACTCCTTCCAAGTAACAATTCGACATGTCAAAGCCTCTAGTTCTCTACACTGCAGCTACCCCCAATGGCCACAAAGTGTCTATCCTGCTCGAAGAGCTCAAGGCGGCCTACGGGAACATTGACTACGAGTAGGTCTTCCGTCATGTCCTCCGGCCGTTATTCATAGGCCCTTCACAGTGTCGAGAAGATCAACCTGACCGCGAATGTCCAAAAAGAGCCATGGTTCATCGCAATGAACCCAAACGGACGTATCCCTGTTCTCATTGACCGCTCCAATACCACTGTTGCCCACCCGAACGGATTCCCCGTCTTCGAGAGTGCAGCGATTTTGTTGTACCTCGTGCAGAAGTACGACAAGGAAGGGAAGTTCAAGTTTGAGAGCGGCAGCGATGAGGAGAGTCAGATGTTGCAATGGATCTTCTTTGCTGTACGTGTTTAGATTCTCTAGGTGATATAACTGGAGATGCACGCTCATAACCGTACAAACCAGCACGGAGGAGTCGGTCCTATGCAAGGTCAATGTAAGCTGTGGTCAGTCATATACTTTTCTCGCATAACAGCCGAATGTTACAGCGCACCACTTCCGACACTATGCCCCTGAAGATGTGCCTTACGGCAAGAAACGTGTGTACTTGTTCGACCTCATTTAGTTTCTATAGTTCTAACGTCATGCGTCAGGCTATGGGGATGAGGTCGTTCGTCTTTATGGTGTGCTCGATATCGGTCTTCAAGGCCGTGACTACCTCGTGGGTCCAGGAGCTGGGAAGCTCAGTGTTGCTGATGTGAATGTCATGACATGGTTCGCATTTTTATCCGGATGAATATTTTGCTTTGATAATGATTTGCGAAATAGGGTGAGGCTTCACAAGCACGCAGGTGTCGAGACCTTAGATGCTTTCCCGAACCTGAAGGTAGTACAGTCATCGTCATTTGGTGGTGGAATATACTAAATTGTTGGTTTCAAGGCTTGGCTTGATCGGCTTCTGGAGAGAGAAACTGTGAAAGCTGGAATAGCTGTCCCTTAGAGTACTCTCGAGCCTGTCTCGCTCTAGCCAAACCGTCAATTCTCCCCTGTACAGTATTTGCGCACTTGAACCAAATTTAGTCTTTCGTCGTCGTCCTGGCTCAGTTGAAAAATTCTTCATTAACATTAACATGGTACTTACCTCCACCGTTATGGGTCATCCGAACACGTATTGAAATGCTCAAGTAACACAAAGCCCGAGGTAGATAACCACTTGAAACCAAGTAATTCGATGCTCTGTTTAAGTTGGTGCTCGACAAAAGCACGGTGCTGTCCACCTTCATGCGGCATCATAATCCTCGTCACTTGTAAGGATGGCAGTATCACCTAGTTTGCCCCCATGGTCGCATCGGACACAAGGAACTTCTCCTGAGTGATCGCGTCGAGATACGGGAAAATAGGTCCAAGTGGCTCAAAGAATAGACAAGAACACGGCGCCTTGCCATCCACAAGATGTTGATTCCATCTAGTTCTATTCCAAACCTTGAAGCCCACCACTTGATGAGAATTGAAAGTAGCGGTCGCGGATGAGGTTGTCGCCGAGGGACCCGACCAAACATACAGTTCGGAACCCGAAGATGGAGTGTTTGCAAGAATCGTACGAGTCTTCACTTTCCTTTCTATAGCGGTTCATACAGGCAGACTCAAGTTCAGAATATAGTCCCGAACAACCTAAGAAGTTTATATCGATAATGATGATTTGATTATGTACTGTGGGCAGCTGAAAGGAATCCGTAAGACAGGGAATGACTCGGAGAATTCGGCGGGTGAGCTGGGAGGCATTGGTGAAACAGTCAACCTCGTTGTCAAGTGCTTTCACGACAGCGGATGCACGTAGAAAGTTGTTGCATATTTGGAGAGTGGAATTGTGACTGGCTCCATACCTTCAAGTTCGGGAAAGGAGAGAGCTGCCATCACTAGTGCGGTCACCGCAGGACATCAATTTGCAGGAGTTTATTTATAGTGCTGAATGCTGACCCGCACAGTCCTTCGTTCAAGGATACCTAATCTCAATCGCCTTCTCCATTCATCCTCCCGTATCAGCAGGCAGTTGTTTGACCCGTCTACTGTTGAACGTGTCTCAGAGGATGTGGACGTCTGCATTGTCGGAGCTGGCCCTGCTGGTCTTAGTACCGCGATTCGACTAAAGCAGTTGGAACAGAAATTAGGAAAAGAATTAAGGGTCGTTGTACTGGAAAAGGGTGCTGAAGTAGGTGCGTACTCCAAACAGTGAATCTTTCCTGTGTCAATGCAACTCGCCCCAGGCTCCCATACACTCTCCGGAGCTGTCATCGAGCCTCGAGCCCTCGACGAGCTCTTGCCAGATTGGGCCCTCCGCGATGACCACCCACTCACGCAGTCAGCAACGTCCTCTCGCATGCGGTTCCTCACAAAGTCGCTCTCGATACCTATACCCCATCCCCCTCAAATGTCGAACCACGGAAATTACATCGTCTCGCTCTCTCGTTTCACTGCGTGGCTCGGGAACATTGCGGAAGAAATAGGTGTCGAAGTTTACCCTGGGTTCGCTGGTGCAGGCGTGGTTTACACAGACGATGGGAGCGTTGCTGGTATCAGGACGAATGAAGTGGGTCTGGACAGGCTAGGGTGCATGAAGGAGTCCTTTGAGCCTGGAATGGAGTTTCGTGCAAGGGTTACCCTTATCGCGGAAGGCGCGCACGGTTCCATCGCCAAGGAACTCATTCAAAAATTTGATCTTCGCCGAAATTCCGATCCACAAACATATGGCATCGGCCTCAAAGAAGTTTGGCGCGTGGATCCAACCCAATATCGACCTGGTGAAGTTGTTCATACTATGGGCTGGCCCCTTGACTTCAGGACATACGGCGGTGGGTGGGTTTATCACATGGCTGATGGGCTCGTCAGCATAGGCCTTGTAATCGGACTCGACTATGCCAACCCATATCTGAGTCCTTATAAAGAATTTCAGGTGTGTTCTTTTTAATTGTTGCATATGTTCCTCTCATGTCCCATCCAAGCGCATGAAACACCATCCATATTTCGCAGAGCTCCTGTCTGGTAACTCCACAAGGATAGCATATGGTGGACGCTCGCTCAACGAAGGCGGCCTTCAATCTGTGCCTCAGCTTTACTTCCCCGGTGGTGCCCTGGTTGGTTGCTCGGCTGGTTTCGTCAACGTCGCAAAAATTAAGGGCACCCATAATGCGATGAAGAGCGGTATGTTGGCTGCCGAAGCAGCTGCAGCTGCTCTATCTCAGGAGTCTAGCAGTGGACCTGCAGATATGTCACAGTATGAAACTGCACTGAAGAATAGTTGGGTTTGGTCAGACCTTAACGAGGTTCGTAACTTGCGTGAAAGTTTTCACACTCCCTTGGGTATTTGGGGAGGTATCATGTACTCTGGCGTCGATTCTCTCCTTCTCAAGGGACGCACTCCCTGGACTTTCCGCAATCGAGCAAGATTAACGGATGCACAGCGGACTCAACCCGCGTATCGATTTCGCCCTATCAACTACCCTCCCTCGCAGCCCCCGTTGTCGACAGATTTGCTGACTTCGTTGACTTTAACCGGCACGAACCATGCAGAAGACCAGCCTGTGCATCTCCGTGTGCGCAAGGACGGCAATGAGAACACGGCCCTTCGAAAGTTGCACGTGCAGCGCAACTTGAGCGAGTATGCTGGGTTATTGCAACGGGCTTGCCCTGCTGGCGTTTATGAATATGTTGAAGATGAGACTGCAGCAGATGGGTGGAATGGACATAAACTAGTGATAAACTCACAGGTGCATCTCACTCTTGAACCGCATACTATGTCTGACATCGATCGTTGCAGAACTGTATCCACTGCAAGTTATGTGATATTAAGGTTCCTACACAGGATATCACATGGACTGTTCCCGAGGGGGGTGGAGGTCCAAAATACAGTGAGTGTCTTTTGCTGACTATTTTCATTGTGATGGCTTATCTTATTCTCATCATTAAGCTATCGTTTGATTTTCAGATATAGTTGACTTGTACTTAGTAGAACTCAGATACAATGATGATATCATGTCGCACCGTCACACGTTGCGCGAGAGTGCTATGATGCAAATGCACAGTGTGCGCGATAAGATGCGAAGCTTCGAAAGATCGAAAAAAACGATGCAAAATGAGACATTGTGATGTAACGATCTAAGGTACGACGCAAAAACGATACAAAACGACACAACAAACAAAACTCGAAGTATGTAGGTCTCCCGCGGTGACACGTGACGGTAACATATCTGCTCTCTATACTTTGTTCTGAACACCCATAACTAACTTATATAAATCTACGGCTTTCTGTCAACCAAATGCAAGGATGCTAAAGGTCATCCCCCGAATATACCGGTCGCTACCATCCTCAATACCAGAGTTCAATGGAACTTCCTGTACCACTATATTACAAAGGCACTATAACTCTCAGACCGGGCAACCCATCACTAGCCCTGTAGATTCGTCGTCACAGTCAATCTCAGCATCTGGCCCAGACTCAATATCTTTTCTCATCCGAAAGACCCAAGATCTGGACACGGGTATTCCGACCTCAATCCTCCCCCAACGCCATCTTCGCCTCCACCCGAGGACGCTTTGTCTCTTCCTACGACCCTTTCAGGTCCACCTGCATGCGCTTACCAACCAGATCCTCAACAGTCATATGCAGTCCCTCCATTCCACACACATGCCTTCGTAGCCGCGCTCGAGAAGTCCTTCCCCACACCCACAGCGCGAAGTCTGATGAGGGCCACGCGTGCTTTGCTCGTGGACAGAATAGATCGCGTAAGGCGGGAAGGCCTCACGGTCAAAGATTTGGATAATGTGCGCCAAACCTGTCCGCAAATTGTCATGCTTACTGACTTAAATGCTGAACAGCAAGCATATTTATTCCGTGCAGCGCTTTCTGAGCTTCGCGCAGAGCAAACCGCAAGATCTCGTAATGAAAGCGCGACAATACGCTCTGCCACAGCTGCGTTGCGCCGAGAAGTCGATCGTTTGGATGTCAAGATGAAAGAAGACCTTGGTAGCTTGAAACATGAGTGTGTCATATTCGTCGAATCAGACGATCGTATTTCTCACACGATTGCTAGCATACAAATGGAGCTTGACACTCGCAAGAATGAGTCAAAGGCACAGCTGAAACAACAGACAATCGCAATTGAGGTTCGGATGATATTCATCTCCGTTGCACAATTTGGTAATTTGGTAAAATAGGAAGTCCTGAATAAGGCGATCATAACGCTCAGTGACCTCCGCGCAAACATGGAAGAGGTAAAATGGAATAACATGCGTCAAGCTGTTGGTACGTTTTACTCATTTGTTTACGTCAAATCACCGATTCTTAGCAACGGTATAGCTGCACTGGGCGCTTTTGTTCTATCAATTGTTATCGGCATGGAACTGTATACATTCAGACAACCGAAGCCGCCGCCGCCCCCGGCTGTGTTGAAGGAAAGATCACCTCCAAATGGTGAGGCGGTGTCTCAGGTGTCATAGCACACAGCTCCAAGGCGCAGGCTTTACCGCATCACTCCTGGGCCTTAGGCCTTATCGCTCACACGGACGTGCAGATAAGTCGCTATCATACACCCACATTCATCTATACCGTCTACAGCTTGGACATTTACATAGAGAAAGGAACAGCCGCATAGATTGTTGTACATATAAAGATGCTCTTAATCGTAACACCTATTATTTGTTACCTGCCACTCTCGTTTCAGACTGACATCCTGTACCCCAAGTAGCTCTAGAGACATTCCAAATCAAAGAACATGATCATTTGACTTGTAGCTTCTCAAGTTTGTCCGAAAGCTCGACAGTGCTCTGATTTGTTGATGATGGATTTGAATTTGAATTTGGTGCGGAGGCTCGGTTTGGCTTGTCTTCAGCGTGCGATCCCGTTGTTGCCACATCGTTCGTGCTGGTCTTCGAGCTTCCCTCCTTCAACTTCTCGGTAGTTGCTTGCACGTCAGCTGAAGCTTCATCTTCATCTTCCCCCTCCTCATCCTCCCAATTATCTTTAATGATAGCCGCCTTCTCCACGCTTTTCTTGGCTCGAGCATTGGCGCGCTTTTTCGCGTTCTTATTTGGAGGTGGCGTAGCGGTCTTGCTTTTCGGTGATGTAGCAGAAGAAGGCGCAACCCAACCTAGTATGTGGCCCTTTGGAAGGGCCGTAGAATCCATCGCCTGCTGGCGTGATCCACGGAATCGAGAGACATCTTCCTGGGGTGTGAATCCAGGTCTAATCTTAAGCTGCTTGCGCACACTGGTGATGCAGTAGAGATCTAATCATAAATGATTTGAAGATGCTGGGCTCAAGCAGACGTACGTTCCATCTGATCTCTTTGATTCTGGTATAACACGTTCAAGGGTGCGTGGATCGACGGCTATGCCAGCTGCGGACTGTTCAGGGAATAATGGCGGGCGTGCCATGTTGTAGAATTAGTTGTATGTGTAGTACTCGAACTTGCAGTTACTTGGTTTCCGACAGAGGGGGAGAGTCTGAGTTTGAAATTGTTCCTTGTACTTCTTTTACTATGCGCTACGCTGTTCTAGTCACCGGTCCTGCTGGTGCGGGCAAGTCTACTTTCTCGACTGCTTTTGCCACCCATCTTCGTGTCTCAAAACGCACGGCCCATATCGTAAATCTCGATCCTGCTGCAACCGGCGATGCCTTCGAGTATCAACCTGCCATCGACATTCGAGAGCTTGTGACCCTAGACGACGTCATGGGCGAGATGAATATGGGTCCTAATGGCGGTCTTGTGTTTTGCTTTGAGTGAGTGAGTGATCACGCGTGATAGTCCCTCAAAGAAATCAATCTCATAGTCTCATTTTGTATTTAAAGGTACTTGTTAGAAAATATGGATTGGCTTGAGGAAGAACTCGGAGGGTTTGACGACGACTACTTAATAATCGATTGTCCAGGTATGATTCTACTCATATGACCGCGCATGTTTTCATTGCCTACAGGTCAAATCGAGCTGTACACGCATCATCCGTTCCTCCCGCAACTTGTGCGGAACTTGCAGCGAATGAGCATACGGACTTGTGCTGTGTATCTCTTGGAATCCCAGTTCATGGAAGACCGATATAAATTCTTCAGGTGTGTCTCAGTTCATGGTTTCTTTTTATCCAATCATTGAAATTAGTCCAGCGGTGTATTGTCCGCAATGTCCGCGATGGTCAATCTTGAAGTACCCTGGATAAACATCATGTCTAAAATGGATCTTGTCTCCGGATCATCGTCAGACACGTTTGAGCCAAGAAATGGGAAACGTGGAAAGCGCGACATCGCTCGGTATCTTGATCCAGATCCGATGTTGCTTGTTGCCGCGAGGGACGGGAGAGACCAGCAACGCGGCAACAGCAGATTTCACGACCTAAACCGGGCCATCGTACAGCTAGTATGTTGCAGCTTGGGGCTTTGTTCCGGACTGACTGCCGCGTAGATCGAGGACCATCCTTTAGTGTCATTCTTGCCGCTGGATCTAACGTCGACGGACTCGCTTGAGACAGTCGTCAGTCATATTGATTTTACTATGCAATATGGTGAAGACGAAGAACCGAAGGAGGTATATCACGTCCTTTGTTGAGCGTACTCTAAACTAACGGCAGTATATCAGCCACATGATCTAGACGAAGGGGACTTTGCTGATATGGAATAGGAGTGTACAGTGTTATTCAAATATCGCATCCTGTGTTTATACACGACATTTTGGGACAACTGCACTCCGAATTTTTGGAGAGCGATCTCACATGGTGATCAAACTTGACGTATCGACACACTAGGAGTTTGACTGGGTAAGTTGAACAAATCTAATTTCTACAGTGCCAGAGCTTACAATGGTATCACACTTCTATCATTGGCCTTTGACTCGATGAGAATTTATCACGGCGTTGACCGACAACGGCACCGTATTGATTGCACTATCATAAGTACCAGCCCAAGGAAACTTTCTTGATGACTCACCTTTTTTTGACAGCGTCAATCATTACTATTCTTCATCTCCGGTGAGATTTTAGCACGCGCCAGACTGCCACTGAAAAAAACTTTCCCGTCGACTGATCATTACAAGGTCGTGTGTGCTTAGGGAGGCGTGGAATTTTGATCGAGAAGTTTGACATCATGAAGCTAGCCGCACTTGGTCTTATCGGCCCAAACCAAGAAATACTAGGCATTACTGTGCGCCACTTCTTCGAAGATGTCCAGAAATTCTTGCACAGGACACAATACATGACATCGGTCAGCGCGTCAGCTCACACGCCGTGCGATTGGAACGGGCGACGTAATCACAGGTTAGGGCTACGCTGATTGGTAATGTGATAACACCGACTTGTCTCCACATTTTGCTATGTGTGCGACCAACTTTTTAAGTTCGACAGCTTCCTGTATATCTAAGCGGTCCTTGACATAGTACTACGGAATATCATGAGACCGCGCATTGCCTTTCTTGTGTGGTGAGTACTACATACTGATGCGCTTAAAAAGGTTTGCTGATTTATGAACAGCCATCAACACAGTATTACTTGTTTTAGGTGACAAATCCTTTGCCATGGTAAGTTAGTGATAGTTTGATATTGTACAAGGCCAGGGACCCTGGGTCTCTAGTGCTTGTCCTGCGACATCGCATAATTACCAGATTGTCGTACTATCGCGAGCGTAAAACGCAACGCAATGCAAGCCCAGCTGGTCTGACTCAGTACTGTTGGGGCCTGACTCCAACGGGGCAGTGCAGAATTCAAAATTGGTATCGCAGCTGCCCGTGACGCAATAGCCCGGGTCATAATTAACCACACCCATATAAGATCACAACGTGTTCTATCTCCACATTGCACCACAGTCAAGCACCCCTACTTTAACCCTTATCTACTCTCGCACCGCGCCTACTTTTTATCTTCCCTACCACACCAACGCAATCACCGCATCGTTGTCCACCCCCTCATACTCACATCTAGCCAGTACATCATTACCGGACGATGAATTCATACGCCTTTCCGTCCTCCCATTCGCCCTACAGTACCCATCAGACTGTTGCCTACCCCACTTCTCCACACTCGCAACACGGTCATGGGAGTTACAACTACGGGACTCCCCTGAGGCGGGCATCTACCGGGCATACCTACGCATCTAGCCCACAATACGGGTACCCCCCTGTAGTCCAGGCGCCGCAGACTACTCAATACTTGTCTGTGCCTAACTCTCACCACCGCAGCAGGAGTCAGAGCAGGCACAGTCATAGCAGACCCAGAGCCAACAGCCACAGTCATCACGGGCATGGGCACGGGCACGGGCACGGATACAGTACAACTGCTACCTACCCAGTCGCATACGCAACATCTGCTCCCGTATACAGCGTAAGTCCAAATCGTGCTTTGTCTCAGTCTAATAGCTAATGACGTATATATTGGCTATTTTTAGCAACCTAGCTCAGGACATCATCGCTCTCATTCCACGTCACACAGACACCGTTCCCACTCGCGCCCTGCTCATTCTTACGCAGGCGGTGGTGATTATCACAGAGGTCGATCAGTATCAATCGGTGACCGCTTTCGGAATTTCCTTGGAATGGAGCCCTCATCGAACTCTTACTACAATTCCTACGGAAATCGAGGGCACGGGCACCACAACTCTTACGGTGGTATGAGAGATGAAAGAAGACCGAGGAAACACAGTGGCTATGTGGACGAACACGGGAGAGAAGTGGATAGCCGTGGACGAATGATCCATCGCTTTTAATTTAGGCAGCTGTTTTGACAATGTAGTTTATGTACCCAAAGGGCAGGACCCAGTGTCATCTGACTTGATCTTGTTTGAACTATGATTTATACATTACTAGCTTTTGTGTACAGTGAAGTCTGAGTTCATGAATGCTAATTGTCCATATACATGCACTATAGTAACAATGATCATGAGGTAGCTAGTAGAATGTACAATGAAAATGTCAAACAACGATAGACATGCCAAGCAAAGATTACAGAACAGCTGATAATGTACCGTTAACGAAAGCACTAAAATTCCTTGTATGAAAAGCTGACGACATGCTCTGAAATGAAACGATAATCCATTAGGATGCAGCAGACGCCTTCTCCGCTGCCTTTGACCACATGTCCAACTGATCGAGCAGCTTGGATACAGACTGCATAATTTGCAATCGAGCGTGAATTTGATTAGGGACGTCCTGTGTGCCTTCCCAGAGGACGGCAAGCGACACTTCAATCTACATAGAGTATGAACGATGCCCACGCTGAGATGAAACCGAAGAGCCTGACCTTTTCCGCAAGTTCTCGAAGGGACTCCTTGAGAGCCTTCCCGATAGTCTCAGCCGCAGTCGACAGCCGACCCATCAAGACCTCAGCTCCACCATCGAATGCATCGTGCTTATGCCCATCAACGTAGTTATGGAATATAGCCTGCATTCAATCAGAAGAGGTTTTGAAATAATGCCTTGTGACAAACCTTTTGTCGCGCGACGCTTCCACTGCCTCGCTCTTGCAAAGCGAGATTGTAGCCATCCGTCAGTTCATTTTGAACATGAGGGGCAAGACAACGTGATATCTCCTTCTGCTCCTTTCCTAGCGCTTCCTTCACAACCTCCATGGTTTGTACTAATGCATGACGCGCCTCCTCTTGCGAAACAGAGCTTTGTGCATGTACGTGGTCTTTTAGTCCTGCCGCTGCGCTGGCCTCTACATCGGCGATTAGTTTATTGATGCATGTCATGATGGCATCCGATAGTGAGGCGAATAGATCAGACTCGAAGAGTGTCGACCAAGAAGAAGCAATGTTTCGAGTGAATGGCGTGACAAGTTCGACATTCAGATCTCGACGCCAGGATCCGTGACGACGAAGGGCTAATATTGAGTACAGTCAGCGAGAACTCGCATGCGAACTAGGACACCCACTGGCTCGATAAGTCGCCCAGTGCATGGACGCGGCAAACTCGTCAACGTGCTGAACCGCATCCTCAGCAGCCTATCGACGCAACATCAGATGGGGTAGTTACCATAATGTAGTACTTACATTGGCTGCTCCCACTCGACATTTATCTTCAAGACCATCACGGAACAAGTCTTGCAAATCCGAGACGCTTTTTTCAACATGTATACCAAATTCCTGCGAGGAATAAGAAATATGAGCTGTATAGAAATCACATGTCAACGCACTTTCACAAGCCGAGGAGTCACTCCTATGGGTTCGCCGCGAGCATCCACCTTCAGGGATGACTGATTGTTCATCGAGAAGAGTCTAGCATCCATGAGTGCCCTGGACATTGTACCTCGATATGGTTGGAAGAGATGGACGCTCATAGGATCAGGCGAACCATGCCAATGAGGCATGTCTTCATCTTCATCTTCGTCTTCATCGTCATACATCCCCTCCCCACCCTGTGGTGTCGACTCCCATTTTTCACGAAGAGATTCACGGTCTGCAATAGTCACATCACCAATATCATCGACATAAACCCGCACTGAGTTCGCAAATGTCTTCAAGTGAGTGTGAAACTGCTTTGCAGCGCGTGACCGGCTACTGATGGTCAATTTGTGGCACCATTGCCGTAGGGAAGGAATCCCAGTATCTTCGAGGTTGGAGAAACATGATGGGTCCCCGTCACCCTTGACTTGTCCCGTGATGCGGACGTAGTCACGAGATGAGCAGGTGAACACAGGAAGATCGATGTCATCATAATCTGAGTAAAACATATTTTTAGCGAGCATTTTCAGGATAAGATGGGGCTCACTGCGTAGATTATGAGTCGGATCAAAAGAGTCTGGGTTTCGCTCCTCGGCAGCGGCGTCTGTGTTTTGTGAATTAGCCAATTCTTTAAAGATGAGAACTCAACCAACCGTCAAGATCTTTCAAGCCAACGCGAAAATCTTCTTTTAAAACATCGCGGGAGAACTGGTTGACGCCGGGTGAGAAATGTGGTGGGGAATTTAACAGTGAGACAAACCTCCGAACGCTTTAGAGAACAGAATGCGTTCTTGTCGCGCTGCGCTTTCGTCGTCTTCTTTTTGAGGTTGCTGAGGGCATCTACGGCATCCTTGCGTGCCTTGCGTGCATTGTTGAGTTGTTCGCGTTCAACTTTAATAGCTTCTTTGGCGTCGCCAATCTTCTCCTGGAGAACCTCGACCGTGACATTCTCTTCTGACTCGTCCGGTGTATCCTCCTCCCCATCTGAGTCGCCCTCTTCCTCTTCATCGTCATCGTCATCGTCATCGTCATCTTCATCGTATGACCCTTCATCGTCATCGTCCACATGAATGTCGTCATTGAGATAATCATCAATATCATCCATCTCAAAATCGTCGTCGTCGTCGTCCTCCCCAAAATGCTTGTGGCGCTTAGGTGACCCAGATTTCCCCCTACGAGTATTCTTTCGCTTCTTGCCCGCGCTCTGGGCCTTCTTGTGTGCCGTTGTGGTCAACCGTGGTGTAAATGTCTCGCCGTTCTCCAATGCCGTTTTGTGTTGCTCATACTCTGCTAGAAAAGCTCGAACGTCCTTGAGCTGCTTGTCGATAGCTGTGAAATTTAGCTGAGTACATTGTCGCATGAACGAAACGATATTCGCATGCCTACCTTTCATAGAAGACTCCGCGGTAGTCTTCTTCTTTTTGAAGTCAGCAGTCTCCTCTTTGTATTGCTCAATGCGGCCCTCGATCTCCTCTAGCTCGGGGTCATCCTCAATACCCAAGGCAGGGATAACCTCAGAACAAGATATATCATCACACTTGCTAGCTGTGCCAACAGTTTAAGTGACAATCAGTCCAAACAAAAGAGCTGCAACAAACCAATGAACGTGATCGTGTGGGCATCATAGCTGACCAAATCAATAAGACACTCGCGACCGAAGTCAAGGACAGATCACTCACTTGCCGTCTGATGAACGAAAAGGGACCGTCGTAGACAGTAAGCTACCTGAGAGTGCTGGATGGGAAGAACTTACCCACTGAAAATAATTGTTAGTCTATCACCAAGGGTTGGAGATAAAGAACGTACTCATCAGTTGCAGTTTGAAAGCTTCACCAAGAAGATCTAATTCAAAAGCATCAGAATCACGACACAGGTGCTGAGTCGATACAAATACCTCTGGCGGTCTTGTCATCCACTGCACGGGTGATAGGTGCCAGAATCCAGATGCAGTTGCACTTCTTCATGTAGTCCTTTGCGATGCTATTCCTTGCTGCGTTAGCGTCGGCAACACCAGGCAAATCAACTAAAATGGCGCCCGTGGAAAGAGCCTGGGCGTTACACCGCACATTGACTTGACGAATGAGGGGCCATAGAGCTGGGCCGTGATCTTTCTTTTTGGTCTCTTTGTTCTTGTCCTTGGTGAGGATACTCATGAGCGAGTTATCAGGAACTTTGGTCTTATCCTTCTTGCCACCTCGTTTCTGGTCCTTAGAATCGATATATTTTGCAATCTCCTGGGCGAATATCGTCGAATTCTTCGCCGATATTTTCTTCGTAGTGCCCAAGACGTTAGTAATATCTATGCGAAGCGTTAGCATAATTTGGCATCTGCGTTGAGAACATTTACTTTTATCGCGAGCCAAAATTTGGTCAACCGTCAGGTGAATGAGTTGCTCTTGGGCAATGTGTGGATAGACAGCGTGAACCTGACAATGAATCAGACCCCGACATACCAAAGAGCTCTGATTGTCCGTACCTTGTGCCAAGCAACACCCGAATCACTCCGTAGGTCAGTAGTACGTTTCAAATTACCATCCTCGTCCACAAGATCATCGAGTAGAACAGCGAGCTCTGCTCTCCACTCAGCTTCTGAAAGGAATGAGACGTCCGCGTTGATGGTAGGCGCGGCATGATATGCGATTTCCGTGACCACAGCGGTGCATGCTACAAGTGGGTTGAGCAACCATGATTCCCAACAGCGAAGGGTCTCGCTTCACCTCTCATACCACTTGTTGGGACAATATTATCTAAACCGAATTTAGTATAAAGAGACATGAACACTAATTTAGCTTACCGTCCAAGATCGCATTTAGTATCGAAGACTTTCCGGCCCCAGTCGCTAAAGAGGACTTCGGTGGACATGCATACTGGGACTCATAATTACGCACCTCCACAAACGGCTATCATTGTTGTAGGAGCACCTTGACTAAGGAGACTGTGACAGAGTTGTCATTGCTGTCTTCAGGCAATGCTAATTACGTACTTATCAATTTCACGCAGCCAAACATCCTTTCGAAGCTTGCTGCCAAGCTCGAGTTTGTTGATTCCGGCCTTTAGCGTCTTTACCATACCCAGACCTGCTTGAAGAGCAGCTTCAGGGGTGTATGAAATATTGTCGGCAGAGTCGTGGAGCTCATATAACATTGGCTCGTGCACCCTTTGTTCGTGTGGCAGCACTGGTTCCCGTTTGAATTTTTTGACATCAGGAGCTGAAGAAAGATTATGTTGACCGTCGAGGGTAATGTTGCTTGGGGCTGTAGTGCCCCTATCTGACAGCTGGAAAATTTCGACGTCAATTCGCATTCGTGGGTATTCTAATGCCTCTCACAACAGGTTTTGACTCAATTGGTTCGGCCTTGACGGTTGGGGCGAGGGTCGATGTTTTCGAATTGTGACGCGTAGACTCAAAAGACGGAACTGCATGCAGTTCTTCTGGTTCTGGTTTGATAAAAATTCCACGTGCGGACTGGAATCGCGACGAAGAGGGGCTAAATGGCAAGACCAAAGGATAGAAGAATCCTAGACTCACCGACGCGCTTCCCATCATTCTATTTTCTTTCGAGCTCATCTTTTGATCAGCTACGTGATATTGAAGACCACGCTCTCTTTTGGGTGAGAAGAAAAGTGACAGTATTTCACTAATCGTCTGTACGTGAGGGGCGGAGTTTTATTTTATGCGGTCACGCGTGACACTTCGCGTTCGTGACAGGTTATATAAGGACTCCATACCAGTAGCGTACACATGTGGAAAATTATCTGCTCGAACCTTCAACTATCATAATCTATGCGGCCGCCAATGGTCTTTCAAGCGTTTTGCAACATCCACCTCAGCTGATAACAAACCACTCCCAAATTTCGTGTGTTCATGGTCATGCGGATCGTGCCAAGGCGGAACGTACGGGGGAATGCCAAGTAACATCGCACGACCTTGCAAGAACGGGCGCAGTGAGCAGGAATCATCGTCATATGCCTCGGCTGTCGCGTGAGAGCGGGTGGGTGACGAGAAAGAATCATGATGCAATGAAGATAGTTCCAGCGCGAGGTCTGAGTCTTCGTAGTCATCCACTTCTTGCGTATACTCGATGAGCTTCCTAAGACCTTGACATGGCTCGTCAAGTACGACCATTTCATCCGCTGAGATATCGTGCAGTCCGTCGCTCGAGTAGGCCTGCACCAGAGAGTAGAAGCTGGGTTCATCGACAAGATGCGGAGGTTCCAGATATACCAGGTCTTGGTCTCGAATATCATCATCATCATGGCCAGAGTCCCCTCCAAAGAAGTTGGTGGTACATGCGTCTGGAGCATACCATGCCGAAATGACATCCTCGTTTGAGCGACTATACTGTGTGATAGAGTGACCTCGATAAGTTGGCATGAGGTCGTCAGCTAAGGGAAGAAAATGCTCCTCGGGGATACCATGGATACGTAAAGGACTGCTGTCGACCATAACATTCAAAGGAGCGGCGCGACGCGTTGTGCTCGTGTCGTGCGGGTGAGAAACAGAGAGGTGTGCGTCACGCGGATTGCAGCCCGATATCACACCACAAGAGTTAGTTATAGGATGTGGTTGATCGAACGTCGGTGACACATGCTCCGTGTCATGCACGGCAAAATACTTTGATGTCAGAAGCTCGACAGAAGGGTTCAGACGGCCAAGTCGTTTGAGGCCAACCTGAGATGCGGAATGAGAGGGATGGATAGACGATCCACCGTCGAGATCATAGATGGTCGCGATGACAGACGCTGAAACCGATGACAAGATTTCGTCGGGTATACAGTCATGAGACATTTCCTTCACGGGTGTTTTTATGAGGGAAGAATGTATCACCTGGCCCTCGGATGGCAGCTCTTGATCGTGCCAATTGGCCATACGGGGATCAAGTACTAGCGTTCCGGTTATGGATTTGCCTGGCTGAGGACAAAAACCGTCTGAAGAAGGACATTTGCTTTGAAGCTCGATATCCCAAGGCTCTGATATAGCTGTACTTCCCCTAGGAAGGTCCGGACTCGCAGAATGGTTGCTTGTGGATTGAGTCGATTTCCTGTCTTTGCGATGATTCGTGATCTTGATCTTCTTCACAGCAGATGGTGGTCGAGAGGAAGAGTCAGATACAACCGACTCATCCACCGGAGATTCGTATTGCTTGGTTGTCACGGTTTTGTTGAGAAACGCTATTTCCGAAAATAATTTATGGGCTGAACTATGATTAGCGATTAAGGAGCAGAGAACGTAGGTTTTAATGTTACCTGGCTCCTTCGTTTTGTATATCTTCGTCTTGGCGGATGATTTCCCCTTGTTGAACACTCCGAGAGAAGCCAATGGTTTTAACTAAGGTCATGTTGAAACCTAGGGGTTAGATAGACCAGACCGGCAGTACTCACCG